>NW_027361703.1:28815000-29422500 GCF_039654945.1 Dendrobates tinctorius | reverse complement strand
CAAAATTTAAGCCAAGATTTATTGGACCTTATAAGATTTTGGAGATTCTTAGTCCTGTTTCTTTTCGATTGGCTCTTCCAGTTACGTTCAAAATCCATAACGTATTTCACAAGTCACTGTTGAAGAGGTTTGTTGAGCCAGTAGTTCCTGTGGTGGCACCTCCTGACCCTGTATTGGTTAAAGGCAATGTGGAATATGAGGTAGAGAAAATATTGGATTCTCGTTTGGTTAGACGGAGACTCCAGTATTTGGTCAAATGGAAGGGTTACGGCCAGGAGGATAATTCTTGGGTCTCTGCCTCTGATATTCATGCAAATAAATTGCAAATAAATTGGTTTGTGCTTTTCACCGGGCCCATCCTGATCGGCTGGGTGGCATGGATGAGGGGTCGGTGACCCCTCCTCAAGGGGGGGTACTGTTGTGAACTCATTTTCTGCTCCACCAGTTGAGAGTTCTCCTTCTGTTCTCCCTCTGGTGGTGACAGGAGGTAGTGAGGTTGGTTTAATTGGTAGTGATCTGCCACCTGATGAGGAGGATAACGATTGGATCTCTGGAGTATCAGACTGGATATAAGACAGCCGACGCCCTATCCTGGTGCTGGCGATTCAGTCTGCTTCTCAGGTCTTGGACTTTAGCTCTGTTCCAGTCTTCTCAAGTGAAGTTTGTTTTTGCTACTGTTCACACTTGCTCTTGTTGGTCAATTCAGCTTTTTGTGGTCAGTCAGCCCTGCTGGGTTTGTGCTGAATTTCCACTCCTATTTATCTGTATTTGCCTTTTGGTCCCTTATTAGATTGGCCTCTTTTTGCTCTGTCTCAGAGTATTTCAGAGTGCTGATATAGTGGGAGAAGTCTAGTGACTTCAGGGTTAATTTTGCTGTCAGAATTGTTGGACATTATTTTGGTAGGGTTTTTGGCAGATTGCAGACAGTGTCTTTCCTTTCCTGTCCTTTCTTTTTTTAATCAGATAATATTTATTAATAAGATTCAGAATGAAATTGCACACAATTGTGCCCAAAAAGGAGCATAGACATATTTACAGACATTATAAAACCAATCCCCCATTTCCCTCCCTCCACCCCCCCTCCCTTAAATCCTCAATAGCCAATAATGAGACATTAGCATCCATTGCTTACACATGTAAACAGCATCCCTCCGGAATCAGTCTCTCTCCACCCATGGTTTCCAAAGTGATTCAAAAGATTTCACACTTTTCCTTTTCTTATAAATATCCTTCTCCATTTTAACAACTACATCAGACTGTCTATAAAATTCCCCCAGAGTCGGCGGCTCTCCACTCAACCAATGTCTGGCAATCAATTTACGTGCAACATATAGTAATCTAGCTATGGCCAGTTTCTGATGATTTTGAACTTGGATCTCCTCCACATACCCCAAAATGCATACCACAGGATCCCATGTGATTGTACATCCATACGATTTCCCAATTGCTTCTCCCACCTCCAACCAGTATGCATTCAGTCTCGTACATTGCCATAACATATGCAGAATCCCCGCTCCCTCAGACCGACACCTAGGACATTCAGAAGTCTGTCTCAACCCTGCCCTATAAAGCCTATCTGGAGTTCTATATGCTATGTGTAGTACATAATATTGTGAAAGTCTACCCGGCTCACTTAATGATAACTGAGGAATATATCCCATGATATCTTCCCATGTATCCTCCTCTATCCTTCCCACCTCTTCCTCCCATTTCTCTTTTGCTTTAATGGGAAATCTATTAAGAAAGGTATGCAGCAAATCCCTGTAAATATTTGAAACTACCCGCTTCGTTCCACCCTCCGCACATACGTAGTCCACCAGAATATCTCTACATATTTTCATATTAACCTTTTTACTCTGCACCTGATAGGCATGTCTCAGCTGTCCATACTGAAACCTGCTGCTCTCCCGTAACCCATACCTCCCCCGCAGTATCTCAAAGGACAATAACCCCCGTTTGTCCTGTATATGATCCACATATAGTATACCTAGTGATATCCAATTTTTAAATTCCCCCATTTTAACAAATTCAGGCAGTACTTCATTGTTCCAAATTGGGGAGAGATTTGTTAATGCTCCCACTTCTCTTGTCCTTTTAATTGCCACCCACACTCTGTGGATTAGCATCAAAGTAGGATAGGTCCCACCCAGCTTCCCAAAATTCCCTGCCTCCAGACCTTGAACCAATGGGTCCCTTCCCACCAACCAAACCATAATCCTTTGAACCGAACCCAATCCTTTCTCCTCTCTCCATCCTCTTAACTGCTGACCCTGTGCCGCCAAAAAATAAATCCAGGGATTCGGAAGAGCCAATCCCCCCCCATCCTTAGGCCTCTGCATGAGTTCCAGCCTGATTCTCGGCTGTTTTTTCCCCCATACCAGGTCTCGAAATATAGAGTTAATGGTACGAAACCACCTTCTGGGCAGCCACACAGGGGAGTTATGTAATATATATAACAATTGAGGCATAAGAATCATTTTAGCCAGGTTTATCCTACCCACCACAGAGAGGCACAACCTACACCACGCCCCTACTTTCTTCCTAAATTTGTCCAGTAATGGGGACAGATTTAAATCAATATAACTCGAAAGAGGAAAGGCCACCTGAACTCCCAGATATTTGAACCGCTGAACCACCGGCAACCTACTACCCTCCAGTGTCGTCGGAATCTCCCCACCCCCCTCATCTACCAGCAAAATATTTGACTTTGCCCAATTGATCTCCAGACCCGAAACTTCCCCAAATGCCCCAAGAATATTCATCACCCCCTCTAAGGCCTCTCCAGAATTTTCTAAAAATAATAGTATGTCATCTGCGTATAAGGCTATTTTCTCCTCTATCATACCATACCGAAACCCCTTAACCAAAGTCGAGTTCCTGATTGTCTGTGCCAGGGGCTCCACTGCCAACGCAAAAAGTAGCGGCGACAGCGGACACCCCTGCCTAGTCCCCCTATGTAAACCAAAACTTCCAGAAACCTCCCCATTAACTCTCACCCTAGCAGTCGGAGAAAAATACAACAACTTCACCCACGAGACAAAAATTGGTCCAAAACCAAAAGATCTCAACACTTCCCAAAGATAGCACCATTCAACACTATCAAATGCCTTACGCGCATCCAAGGAGACTACAATTCTATTCCCTTCATTATCCGACGGCACCTGCAAATTCAAGAATAATCTACGTAGATTTATCGCTGTAGACTTATTTGGCATAAAGCCCGACTGATCCGAATGCACCAAACCCTGAACCACACCTGCCAACCGGCCGGCCAAAACCTTAGCCAAAATCTTAACGTCCGCCGACAACAATGAAACTGGCCTATACGATTCCGCCAATTCCGGGTCCTTTCCTTCCTTTAAAATGACTACTATTATCGCCTCTCTCATGGAGACCGGTAGCTCTCCCACCCTTAACGCCTCCTCAAAAACTTTTTTTAATTTGGCCACCGAGATGTCCATTAAATTCTTATATATCTCAACCGGTAGTCCATCAGCCCCAGGAGCCTTGTTATTAGCCATTGACATAATAGCAGATCTAATCTCCTCCTCCGTTATAGGTTCCTCCAACCTTCCCCTATCATCGTCCCCAATCCTAGGCAGTTTCACCTTACCCAGGAAACTTTCAATATTCCCCATTATATCTCCCACCCCTGACGTATACAGCTGCTCATAAAAACTTTTAAACTCCCCTAAAATATCCTCTACTTCCATCAATACAGTCCCCTCTCCCGTTCTTAGTTTGTATACATACCCCGATTCCCTCTGTGCAGCAGCTACTACCGAAAGTAAGTGTCCCACTCTTTCCCCATCCTCAAAAAACTGTACTTTCTGAAAAGCTCTTTTTCTCTCCGCCTTTTTTATATATAGCTTATTAGCCGCTTCCTGAGCTTCTTTTAAACTACATTTAGTTATCTCTGATGGGTCCGACACCATATCCCTTTCTGCTCTTTCTAAATCCTCTATGATCTCCTTATCTTCCAACCTAGTCTTGGATTTACATCTAGAAATTTCCCTAAAAAGAATACCCCTCAGAAAAGCTTTCGTTGCGTCCCACACCACCCGCCCCTCCACACTTCCCTCATTAAACTGCCAGTACTCTGTGATTTCCTTCTTAATGATATCCATATCAATATGTTCAAGCCACAAGGGGTGCAATTTCCATCCCACTCCCCGTCTATGCCTCCCATCTGCCCGTCTAATCAAGAGCTCTATAGGCCTATGGTCTGAAATCACCCTCGGCAGATATTCAATTCCACAAATCATACGCGTCATTAAATCATTTCCCAGTGCCAGGTCAATCCTGGAGAGGGAGCCATAAGTTGCCGAATAACAGGAGTAACAAACCACGCTCTTATTCCTCACCCTCCAGAGGTCCACCATCCCCATCTCCGTCATATAATTCCCAAACTTCGACAGTTTTTTAATACCTTTGCTTGAATCTTTCTTATGTCTATCCCACCCTTCATCCATCACATTATTGACATCTCCAATGATTAACATGGGAAACCCCATAGCCCTTTTATACAATTCAAATATTTCTTGTACCTTTTTCCCGGAATATGGGGGTGGGAAATAAACAGCCGCAAGACACAGTGACTGCCCATAGAGTTTACAGAATAATAGAACATATTGCCCATCCCTATCTATATGGCACTCAATTTCTTCAAAGGGCGTGGACGCCCAAATCAACACCGATACCCCCCTAGCATACGAGGAGTACGTAGAATGGTAAGACCTCCCTATCCACCTTCTTTTTAGCACATCTACTTTTTCTGCAGGCAAATGCGTCTCTTGGAGACAGATGACATCCGGGCCCCGTTTTCTCATATATTCCATTATTGCCGTTCTCCGGTTCCCCTCCGACAGACCTCTTATATTCCAGCTAACGACTTTAATTGTGTCTCTCACCATGATACCTCCCAAGTACCAATTCCCGACCCCTGAAAATAGGACACTGTTCCCAGCAATTTGTAAGTCTCATTTCCCCGCAACAATCCCCAAACCTACCCTCCCAACTCCCCCCCCATATTCTTTAACACAGTAACCCATAACAATCCGCTGTTGTCGTTCACCTCTCTTATCAGAGAGTAGGTAGTCCAGCGTCTAGCTACCTCTTCCGTAGTACCTTAATCCGCTGTTACTAAAACACCTCCCCAGCCCCTCCGCATATAAAACAACATTTTGACAATAAGTCCTCCGGAAACCACGATAAATTGTGAACTCAAAGTCCAAAGGCAGCAATATGGCAGCAACTTCTTCACTTCCGGCCTCATCCCTTCACTTCCCTCTTTCTTTATTAGCCGAGAGCTTCTGCTGATTTAAGTCCAGCCACTTAGTGGCGTCTTCTGGTGTTGGGAAAAAATGAACCGTCCCCAGAGCTACAACTCTCAATTTCGCTGGGTAGAGAGTAGAGTACACCAATTTCAAATCTCTCAGTCTCCTTTTAACCCCTCCATAGCTCATCCTCTGTTTTTGTACCTCAGCCGAATAGTCTGGGTAAATAGAGATCTTCTGGCCATTAATACACATGTCTTCAGCCGTACGCGCACACCTCAATATGGCATCTCTATCTCTATAGTTCAGGATCTTGGCAAGGACCGTACGAGGGGGGGATCCCATCGGAAGGGGTTTCATAGGAACTCGATGAGCCCTTTCCACCACAAACATCTTAGACAGGTTATCACCACCTATCTTGTCCAGGAGCCATTTTCCAATAAATTTTGTAGTGTCATTTCCTTCAGTCTTCTCAGGGATATCCACTAATCTTACATTGTTCCTCCGTGAACGATTCTCCAGATCATCAGTCTTATTAATCAGAGCAGCACATTTTTGCAAACACTGAGTGTGGGCCTTTTGCATTTTAGAGATATGGTCTTCCAACACACTCACTCTCTCCTCCACCTCTCCCACTCTCTTATCCATTTTGCCCATGTCTGCCTTTATTGTAGTAACTTCTGCTATAGTTCCATCCACTCTGTGAGTTAACGTTGTTATCGCAGTTTTGCATGATCTGATCAGCTCATAAATGTCCCGCAAAGTGGGCTCCCCTATAACCAGCTCCTCCACATTCTCTTGTTCCACACCATCATTCCCCCTTCCATCTTCTTCCCCCTCCGGCCCCCCCTGTACCGTATCATCCTCAGAGCCTTCTCCTTGCTCATTCCTCCGTTCTCCAGCCTGTTCCTTCTTCTCTTCAGCCATCTCTTGCCATGCTCCCTCCACCCAGGCATATTTCTCCAGCTTGGCCGCCACTTCTAGCCTCTTTGCATAAGAGGCATTTGCCGCGTCCGCTCTCTCAGCCGCCTCCACGCTGTCGGCGCCATCTTGGGTGCGGATCCCCGCTCCTGCCTTGGCGTCCTGCTGCCTTCTCCTGACCATCGCTGCAGCTCCGCACCACTTCACCCGTCGGGGCCGACCTCCTGAGTCCCTTCTCAGCCGCCCAGAGATTCACCAGCCTCCAGAGGGGTCCTATCGTCAGGATAATTGCCAGTCTCAATGGAGGAGCTCCAGAAGTCGACCGCTCACATCAGGTGCTAGGCCACGCCCCCCCCTTTCCTGTCCTTTCTAGTTAGTCGGACCCCATCGTTTGCTCAGCCTATTTTTCTGCCTTTGTTTGTGTTTTCATCTTGTTTCACCGTCAATACATGTGGGGGGCTATCTTTCCTTTGGGGTCTGCTCTGGGGCAGTTAGTTTTCCTCTTTTCCTTCTTTAGGCTTATGTAGCTCTCCGGTTGTGACGAGGCGTCTAGGATCATCGTAGGTAAGCTCCACGACTGCTGCTAGTTGTGTGGTAAGATCAGGGATCTGCAATCTGCATAGTTACCAACCTCTCTGGTTTACTGAGACTTGGCTTGTGTTGTTTTTCCTCCTCAGCGACCCATTCATAACAGTTCTCTTTTCTGGGAGTAGGAAAACCGCTTTTAAAGAAGGAGCATCAGGAACAGGTTTTGGCTTACATTGCCGTAATAGCCACCAGCTCTATTGCCTCCTCTTCTGAACTTTCAAAACCTACAAGCACTGAGTCGTCAGTGCAGGGATCTGGTCAGGAAAAACACCTTTCCTTGTGACCTTCATCCCCACCAAAAGTGAAGGATGCAGCAGCCCACACTTCAGATTACTCTATGAAGCTCTTTTCACCTACCATGCCTGGGTTATCCAGTCAAATCCTGAATTCCCCCAGTCCAAGATGAATCTGACATGGAGTGCACTGATGCACAGCCACTGCTAGATGATTCTGCTGGTACATTGACCCACAACACTACATTGCCCTCGCTGTATACTGAGCCAGAATCTGACCCTGATGAAACTCAGGTGCTCCTTCCCGTATACTATACCACCTTACATGGTAACACAGAGGAAGATGTAGCTGAAATTGAAGAGGAGGTGATGGATGACCCAGTTGTTGACCCGGATTGGCATCCATTGGGGGAAGAGGGTGCCGCTGGCAATAGCTCAGATGAGGAGAAGGATCCGCAGCAGGCATTGACATAGCAGCAGCGGTTATCTGGCAGGCCCATAGCTGTCCAAAAACGAGGAACAAAAACCAAAAGAGGTGCAAGACAGCTTGGCCACACAGTCAAATTAGCACAGCGTGCAAGCCCTGAAAATTTATACCATAGCAGGAAGAGTGCAGTGTGGCACTTCTTTGTCTAAAATCCTACTGATGAGGCAAAGGTTATCTGTAAGAAGTGCGGAAGGACCTTTAGTCGAGGGAAAAATCTCAGAAATTTGAATACCAGTTGCATGCTTAGATATTTAACCACCATGCACTTGCAAGCGTGGACGGATTACAAAACCACAGGTACCACATGTACACCTGCTCTGACTGAAGGTACCCAGCAATGCTCCATCGCTTCCCCCACTGTAAGACCAACGCCACCAGTAAGCACACCACCAGCACTAAATGTTGAGGTGTCGTCGCAAGGTCAAAGCAGTCAGGGAATCACAATTGTTTTGCAACGAAACACTGAATCTAGGCCATCACCACAAACACCATCACCAACCCCCTCTCAGTCCATCCAGTCCACTGCTAGTTTCCCCATATGCAGCTCTCAAGTCCAGCTCACCCTAGCAGACACTCTGAGTAGGACAAGAAAGTACTCATCCCCTCATCCGCGTACACTGGCTTTGAACGCCTACATTGCCAAACTGGTCTCATTAGAGATGATACCCTTCCGTTTGGTTGAAAGTGAAGCTTTCCGAGAGCTCATGGCCTACACTGTCCCACGCTATGACCTACCCAGTAGGCACTTCTTTTCTCGAAAAGCCATCCCTGCCCTCCACCTGCATGTGAAAGACCGCATTGTCCATGCACTCAAACAATCAGTGAGTGGAAAGGTGCACCTTACAACAGATGCATGGTCCAGTAGGCATGGCCAGGGCTGTTACATGTCCATCACAGTGCACTGGATTAATGTGATGGATGCAGGCTCCACAGGGGACAGCGGCGGTGGAATAGTGCTGCCTAGCCCACGGTATATGAAACAGTTTGCTGTAGGCGTTCAACCCTCCTCCTCCTCCAGAAGCGAAAGCTCGTCGACAGAGCGCAGTCACACAAGCTCTCCATCCGCAGCTGCCAGTGTTGCACACGAGGTGTCCCACTATCGAACAGCTAGTGGTAAGTGGCAGCAGGCTGTTTTAAAGATGATGTCTTTTGGCAACAAAAGACATACAGTAGAGGTACATGTCCGATTACTTGCAGCGACAAACTGAGTCATGGCTGGGCAGTCTACATCTTGAGCCAGGCAAGGTAGTCAGTGATAACAGCTGGAATTTTGTGGCACCCATAACCCTTGCAAAACTCACACACATACCTTGCCTGGCTTACACTTTGAACCTGGTGGTGCAGTGCTTCCTAAATATCCGGAGTTAACAGCCCTGCTCCAAAAGGTGCGAAGACTGTGCTCGCACATCCGTCGCTCGATCGTACACTCCAGTCGTATGCAGGAGCTGCAGTGATTGCTCCACCTCCCTAAGCACCGCCTAATCATAGACATTGCAACAAGGTGGAACTCCACCCTGCACATGGTTGAGAGGCTGTGCGAACAGAGGCAGGCTGCAATGCATTTGTGGGAGGATACATGGGCCGGCAGTTTGAGGGCAGACATGGAGTTGTCGGGTGTGCAGTGATCAAAGCTGAAAGACCTCTGTAAAGTCTTTCAGTGTTTTGAGGAATGCACACGGCTGGTAAGCGCAGACGATGCCATCATAAGCATGAGCATCGCACTTATGCATCTGCTCATGCAAAGTTTGATGCACATTAAGGATCAGGCGTCTGCAGCGGAGGAGAAACAGGAGGAGGTGGAGGAGGAGGGTTTCCTTGATGACAGTCAGCCATTGTCTGGTCAGCGAACTGTCCTGGACGAGGTGGAGGAAGAAGAGGAGGATGAGGGGGATGATTATTTTGGGGAGGAGGATGCTTCTCTGGGGACAAGAGAAAATGTTGGCATGGCAAGGTCAGGTACAGGGTTTGTGCGTGACAGGAGGGATGTGGATTTGCCAGAAAGTGCTCCTCCACCCACCACTGCCAGTGCATCATTGACACCTGGAACACTGGCCCACATGTATGATTATGCCTTGCGGATCCTAAAAAGGGACCCCCGCATTGCCAAAATGATGAAGGATGATGACTATTGGTTGGCCAGCATCCTCGATCCACGCTATAAAGGTAAATTACACAACATCATGCCACAGGAGAACCTAGAGATAATGTTGGCTAGCAAACAAGCAACTCTGGTAAAACGTTTGTTTGAGGCATTCCCAGCACACAGCAGCGGTGCTAGTCCTCCCATGAGCCGAAGTGGGCAACATGGAAGGGGTGTTCGTGGAACACAAAGCCGAAGTGGCGTTGGAGACAGAGGTTTCATGACCATGTTGTGGACTGATTTCTCAAGTACCGCTCACATGACTGTTAATACTACATCGATTGCAAGTAACAGGAGACAGCAGTTGTCAACTATGGTTACAAACTACTTCTCCTCCCATATCGATGTTCTCCCTCTCAGGTCATTCCCCTTTGACTATTGGGCCTGTAAACTGGACACCTGGCCTGAGTTGGCACAATATGCCTTACAGGAGCTCGCTTGCCCTGCTGCTAGTGTGCTATCTGAAAAAGTCTTTAGTGCTGCTGGATCAATCCTGACAGAAAAAAGGACTCATCCGTCGACCCAAAATGTTGATGATCTAACCTTCATTAAAATGAACCATGCATGGGTTTCAAAGGATTTTGTCCCACCTTCCCCTGATGACACATAGGTTGCCAGAAATTTGGCTCGCTTTTGTCCTCCTCTTCCTCGGACTTGTCAAATTCCTCCATTTTCAGCTGCTGAATGTACAGCCTACACATCAATATATGCCATTTTTTAAACCTCCCTAACTGGGCTGCCCCCGAAGCGCTGGGGTCACCACCTGGCGCACCCAGGCAAGTGCCGTTGCTCTGAACAGGTGGGTGGGCCCACTCTTGGCCGACGGCAATGACACAGGGCCCCTCATAGTACAATACAGTGTCTCTGATGGTGGGGGGGCCCACTCGCTGTCAGACACACCGGCGTACTATGAGGGGCCCTGTGCCAGTACCATCGCCCACGAGTAGGCCCCCCCGCTTGCTCATGGTCACAACACTTGCAAGTTGCAATACTTACCTCTCCCTGTTCCACCGCTATGTAGTCTGGGCAGTTAAATCCTTCACAGGGACTGCCACTATAAATTTGGTGAACTGATCGATGATGGTTAAGATGTAGCTATGGCCTGTCCTGCTGGCCTCTACCTTCAGATGATCAATGGCTACCATTTGTAATGGACGTCAACTCACAATCGGATGCAGTGGTGCTTTATGTTCAGCTTTCACAGTTTTCCCAGTCACAGACGTGTGACATTCCTGCCACCATTTTTCAATGTCTCCTTTCATGCGAATCCAATAGAATCACCTACTGCCTGTGGCTTCTGTCTTTTGCACTCCAAAGAGACCAGACAGATCATGATAGGCAGAGAGGACCATGTCTACATCTCTCCCTGTGATCACAATTTGATGGAGACGAGTAATGGTGATGGGATCCACGCTACTGCGATGCAGCAATCCTTTCTTCACAAATAACCATTTTTGCTGTCTCCACAGACAAAGTAATTGAGGGTCAGCATCGCCTCTGCAAAATCTACCAGGAGGTTTTCCCGTGATTAGTAATTCACAAATTTCTGCAAACACTCGACTTTCCGTCTGTACTTGTATCCATCTAGTTTCCAGTAGCGGAGAGTCTGGACTGGCTTACTGAGACTGAAATATATAAGAAGATTTAAAAGTACCCCAACAATGTATACTGGTGTACGCTTCGAACACATTTCCCTTTTTCTACTTTTTATATTCTGGTGTAATCCATACTGAGCCTGTGAGTGTCTGTGTCTGACTCCGGAAATGTAGACGGAAATTTACAATTACCCTTAGACTGGATACACCTGGTATCTGCTGATACAGTACCTTTGTTCTAAATTTTTTATTATGGTATAATCCATACTGAGTGAGCGTGTGTGGTTTCCTCCTTCTATATATACGGAGATTAAAATTTTACCCTGTACTATATACAGCTTCTATCTTGTTATACAGTACCTTTGTTCGACATTTAGTATTACAGTCAAATCCATACTGACTGAGAGTCTGAGGGTGACTATGGGTATATCTATACGGAGATTTAAATTGTACCCTATAATATATATACTTGCTGTCTTGTTATCCAGTACCTTTTTTTCAACATTTTGTATAATGGTCAAATCCAGACTGAGTGAGCATCTGAGTGTGACTCCCGAAATATATACCGAGATTTCAAATTTGCCAACACTGTATACAGCTCTATGATTCTGATACAGTACCATTTTTTGCTATTATGATTCTGGTGTAATCCATAATGTGCCTGTGAACGTCTGTCTGTTACTCCGGAAATATATTTGGAGATTTAAGATTACACCAACACTGTATACAGCTGCACGCTTGTGATACAATACTCATTTACTACTTTTTATATTGTTGTCTAATCCATACTGGGCCTGAGAGCGTTTGTATCTGCCTCCTGGAATGTATACAGAGATTCAGAATGTTTAAACTATACTATATATACCTTGTATCTGGTGATACTGTACCCTTTTTCAACTTTTTATATTATTGTGTAATCCATACTGAGCCTGTGAGCGTCTGTGTATGACTCATGAAATATATATACGGAGATTTACAATTATCCCTAGACTGTATAGAGCTGTACGCTTCTGATACAGTACCATATATCTGCTGCTATTTTGGGTACATTTTCATAAAAATTAGTAAGTATGGTGGAAGAGGCTGTAGACGTGGGCGTGGGGGGCCAGTTGGTACTGATGGTGGTGATGGTGCATATGCTGGTAGTGCCAAAAGCACAATAGCAGCTAAGGCAGGAGGTGTTGAGCCTGCGTCATGGTCTGGCTCCGGAAGGCCTGTAGGGTTCCCTTTTCTGGGAGTAGGTAAACTGCTTTTAAACTCCGAGCATCAGGAACTGGTTTTGCCTTACATTGCTGAAACAGCCTCCAGCTCTATCGCCTCCTCTTCTGAAGTTTCAAAAAATGCAAGCACTAAGTTGTCAGTGCAGGCTTCTGGTCAGGAGGAACCCCTTTCCTTGGGTCCTTCACCCACACCAAAAGTGAAGGATGCGGCAGGCCACACTTCAGATTACTCAATGGAGCTCTTTTCACATACCATGCCTGGGTTCATTCTAAATGGGGCACATTATATATGGAGCATTATTTGGGCTCATAACACAATGGAGCATCATCCATGGGGCCCATCATATACTGGAACATTCTAAATGGGGCAGATCAGACACTAGAGCAGCATATATGGGGCCCATTATACACTGGAGCATTAGAAATGAGGCCCATTATATATGGAGCATTATTTGGGCCCATAACACAATGGAGCATCATCCATGGGGCCCATCATATACTGGAGCATTCTAAATGGGGCAGATTATATATGGAGCATTATTTGGGCCCATCATACACTGGAGCATCAACCATGAGGCCCATCATATAGTGGAGCATTCCAAATGGAGGACATCAGACACTGGAGCAGCATTTACGGGGCCCATTATACACTGGAGCATTAGAAATGGGGCTCATTATATATGGAGCATTATTTGGGCCCATAACACAAAGAAGCATCATCCATGGGGCCCATCATATACTGGAGCATTCTAAATGGGGCAGATCAGGCACTGGAGCTGCATCTATGGGGCCCATTATACACTGGAGCATTAGAAATGGGGCCCATTATATATGGAGCATTATTTGGGCCCATAACACACTGGAGCATCATGCATGGAGACCATCATATACTGTAGCATTATGTGGAGCTCATCATATACTGTATGGAACATTATATGGGACCAATTATTCTGTATGGAGAAATATATGGGGCTCATTATTCTGTATGGCGCACCATGTGGTGGCCATAATACTGTATGGAGTAATATACTGTCTGGTTTTTGAGCTATTGGAGAATTTAAAATAGATATCAGTCATGTCATGCAAGAAGTGAAGTATTTTTCATTGTACTATACCTATATTTCTGTGCCGTATCAGAGCATCATGAATTGTGGTATGTGTTAAAGGGGAGCACTGACACTCTTTGGCCCGGGGCACATGAAAACCTGGAGCCAGCCCTACCCCCCCACAACTTTAGCCAAATAACCCCCAGTTTTCAATGCTTAACTATTATTATAAAGCAAATTAAGGTTGACAAGCTTAAGTAATAAGAATTGAAATTGTTGGCATTGAAATGGGCACTGTAGGTGTGTTTACTGTCCTCCACTCCCTGCCGACTTTGCTTCCCCATTGACTTGCATTTGGTTTCGTGTTTCAGTCGGACCCCGACTTTTCCCTATAGTTGGCCGATTTCGTTCGACTCGACTTTTGAGAAAGTCGGGTTTCATGAAACCCAACTCGACCCTAAAAAAGGCAAAGTTGCTCATCTCTAATCTAATGTTGTAAAGGGGTTAACAAAAGGTAAGTATCCCCTTTTTGTTGGGGAGAAGAAACAAGTTTGCTGCTTGGAAAGTGAAAAATTAATAGCTTTCTAAGAAGCTGTACAAAAACTATCCCTTTTTGTGAAATGTTCATTTTTCTTTTAGTTATCCTGTGCAGGATCAGGTTCACAGCAGAAAGTAAAGGAATAGAACACAATGGACAGGCAAGAGATGTGTGGCTGCCTGGGGCAGCTTAGGGACAGTGGTAAAAACAGTAATGTACAGTGGATTTATACACCTCTATTAAAATTTCAGGTTTTTATCATGTAAAAAAAATAATAATTTTCGAACTTTTTCCACCTTTCATGTCACAAGTAATAATATGTGCAAGTCCATTTGATTTTTGAGAGTTAAAAATAAATACACTCAAATAATGTGGCTGCATAAGTGTTAACTCCCTCTTATAATTAGGGATGTAGTTTTGTCCAGAATTAGCCAAACATATTTAAACTCATGTTAAATAGTAGTTAGAACACAGCTGCCATCATTTGAAGTGATTCTGTTAAATCCCATATAAGGTGTATCAGTTCTATTGAGATTTTACGTGCATTTTACAGGGAAAATCATGATTCACTAACAACTTGCAACACAGCAAAGATCAGAAGATAAAGAACAATTCCACATTTCAGCACAATAATGACTTTAAATGTACCTCCATATTAACAAAAGAATGTCTTCACCAGAAGAAGATCAAAGTTTTGGAATATCCCTTCAAGAGACCAGACCTGAATCCACTTGAAAGACTTTGGTTGGACCTGTACATAGAAGATGCCCCTATAATCTAATCTAATCTAACAGATTTGTAGTGCTATGGTAAATAAGGGTACCGTTACACATAACGATGTCCCAGCGATCCCACCAACAATCCGACGTGGATGGGATCGCTGGGACATTGTTAGCTGATCGCTGTTGAGCTGTCAAATAGACAGCCCCTCCAGCGATCAGGATCAGCGAGCACGCTGGTTACCAATGTAAACATCGGATTTCTAAGGGCCGCGGGGCCCTTAGAAACCCGATGTTTACCCTAGATACCAGTGTGCACTGCAGGCAGGGCGGGAGGTGGAGGCAGAGCGGCGCAGACAGACCGTCGTAGCTCTGCTATTTGCTACTCCGGTCTGACAGACTGGAGTAGCAGATAGCAGAGCTACTCCAATCTGTGCGCCGCTCTGCCTCCACCTCCCACCCTGCCTGCAGTGCACACTGGTATCTAGGGTAAACATCGGGTTTCTAAGGGCCCCGCGGCCCTGAGAAACCCGATGCTTACGCTGGTAACCAGCGTGCAGCGTCGCTCATCGCTGGCTCCCGAAGCCACACACAGCGATGCACGCTGGCCAGAGGGAGACCAGCGATGAAAAAACAGGCCAGGACAATCTAGCATGATCAGCGATACCCCGCGGGGGGGGCGATCGCTGCTGGATGTCACACACAGTGATCTCGCCAGCGAGATCGCTGTATGTAACGGGCCCTTAAGAGTGGGCACAAAGATTGCCATTTCTAGATGTGCCATGCTGATAGACTCCTGCAAAAAAGGACTGAATGTTATTTTAAATTCATAGGGTACTTTAGCATTGTCTTAGTTTAAAAGTGTGCTTACTTATGAAACAACAATACTTTAGTTTATGGTTTCTCTTTTTCCACAATAAAATATTTCAGTTATTCTTCAATTGAATTTTACAGAATATGGGTGAAATTAGAGGTGGAAAAGTTCTAAAATGATTCTTCTTGGTATGATTTTTTTTAACATGACAAAAACCTGGCACTGTAACAAGGTAGTATGATAGTTGTTACAATTACAGGGATACAGAATATGACTGTGTCATTTTCTGTCTTGTTATTAGAAAAACTGTGCTTATTGCAATCTTATTTGTGGCATTATTTTTTATTATGTTTAGGAAAAAAAATCTGACTTTTACAAATGTTTCTAGTCATATGTAGTTGCGTATGGTAATACATACTGTACATATAGTACATTACCAGTTCATTATGCCTATACAGACTGAGAGTTGCAAAATGAAATTTTCTGCAATATCATTACCCACTAACTTAATAATATTAATTTTAAAAAATTAGCATTACGTTTAAAACATCTACTATGATAAAAATGTAGTATAGTAGTAGCAACATATTGCTAAGAAAAGAAAACTTTTTTTGAAGGTCACACGATGAACCTCCTATTTTGAGCTGCTCAATGTTTTACTGCCCTTACAATATCACCAACAATTTTGTTTCAGTAGGTAACAGCTGTTGTATCTGCAAGCTGAAATGCTAATAGATGAAAAATAGAAGAGTAAAAATCTGGAATTTATACCAGTGTAGCCTGGTCAAAAGTAAGAGGTACACATGGCTGTTTGCAAACAAGTGGGTTTTTTTTGCTTTTTATTTGTTTTATTTATTTTTACTATGTAATGCTTTAGCTTGCAAAATGGTGTTCACAATGTTGTATATAACTTAAGTGCAATTGTAATTTTATCAGGTTTCAGACTTTTTAAAATAGTTATAACAAATTCTATTCTATTATTAGAAATTCAACTAATTGCAATACTTCATATACTGGATTTTTTGGCCCTTTTAGAGAATGAAAACCTGGAATTTGCCTCAGGAAGATGACATAGTCATTTATTCACAAAGATCTGAATCCATTTGTTTAGCACAACTGTAGTTATGACATTAGGAAACTTTAACTTAAAACCCCCAATAATAATTACAATTAAAAAAATTAGATAGAAAGTAAGGACATATTCATGCGTTACATTTTTCTACCACGCTTTTGTACCCCGAAAAAAGTTTTCTACTGCCCCAGCAAAGTGAGTGAAATGTCTGAAATGTCATGTACATGCTGCCTAATTTTTACATGCAAATTTAAAGTATTTTAAAATCTGTAGCATGTAAATTCTTTTAGAGATTTTGTAGATTTTTTGTACCTTATCAAATTAATTGATACAGAAAAATTCACATATTTTACTCAGCATTTTTCCTGCCAAATGACATGTTTCATGTACAGAAATGTTTGCTGGAAGGACTTAACATGTGCCCACACCTTATAATAGTTTTTCAGGATACCAGGCATATCTGTAAAATATTTGCTGTTGAAACAGCAATTTCTTAGGGCATGAATCCTGACAATATCTTAGTTTAGCTGCCCTTGAATCAATATATAGATTCAACACCAACTGTTCTAATTTCTTTTTTTCTAGTTTCACGCTTTATGCAATGACTTGGCTTTCTGTATCGTTAGTGTTAGGGTTCAGAAACAAAAGCAGGAGTATATTACAACAATTTAATGTATTTAAAATGATAAATTTTTTTACAATAAAGTCAAACCTATGATAAAGAAAGGATAGCAGATAAGATTTATTTATCCTGCTATGAAATAGATGTCTAATGCACAGATGACTGATTAAAGCAAATCTGTCAATAGATTTCACAATATGAATGGCATGTATTAATACAAGTATATCTTAGACCTGATGAGGCGGGTGTATATAAATTGAAAATCCATGTCAGAATGGCTGGATAACCCTTTGTGAATGTTTAATCTTAGTCTATTCCCACAAAGCGTGATGGAAAGGCACCTAAGTATCTCTCCTCCCTTCAGCTGAATCTTAGCCATTTAGCCTGATTGACAGCTCAGTGCCCCTCCTCCCTCTATTGTGAAATTTCACACACTATACAATCTACGGCTGTCATTAAGGCTGGGTGGGCAGAGACGGAATACGCTTTGTTTTATGAGCTTTCCTTTTAGTTGAATGCATAAAACGCTCATTTTAATAGCATGTACCAACCTTATCTGGTGCTATAGATTTATTTAGTAAGGTAATACATACACATGGCAGTACATTTTTATCTGTTCTATCACAGATTCAACTGATATTATTTTTCAAAGTCGATACCACATGATTTAATATAGAACATGTTTGATTTTAATTCATCATTTTTTATATTCACTTGCTGCTGCTGATGAAGAATAATGCAGAAATATGGTTGGAAAACAATTACAATGTTTATAGAACCTGGTGCTTACAAGTAAAGTATAATGACAATAAAAAAATATAATGCAAAAAAATCATATATGTACTCACTTGACCCCCAGAACCTGATGAGTCCGTTGGCACAGACCGCGTACCAGTGCAGATGGTGCAATGTGCCATGGTGTTGTCATGGGCAGCACAGTGGCTCAGTGGATAGCATTCCAGCCTTGCAGCACTGGAGTCCTGGGTTCGAGTCCCACCAAGGACAACATCTGCAAGGGGTTTGTTCTCCCTGTGTTTCCGCGGGTTTCCTCCGGGTACTCCGGTTTCCTCCCACATTCCAAAGACATAATGATAGGGATTTTAGATTGTGAGCCCCACTGTGGACAGTGTTGATAAATGTGTGCAAACTGGAAAGCGCTGTGGAATATGTTAGCGCTATATAAAAATAAAGATTATTATTATTATCTCGGTGCAAGCTCCAGGATACTGACATTCATTCTCTTACCTTTTTGTAGACCAGATGTCTAAAGTAACAAGTGACCTAGAAGCTGCAACGTGGTAAGATAAGAAGACTATGGCTTCCTATTCTAAAACAAGATTTAACCCTATCAGTGTGCCTTGCATTCCAGTACAGTTAAGAATGATGGGGGCTCCAGTTAGGTCCCACCCTGTGAGTGGGTTAAGAGGGATTGCTCTCTCTGCTGCCGCTGTGGCTACATTATTGATCCATATTTTATATCCATATTTGAATTCCTTATTTGTATTGAATTCATTAGTAAGATGATAGATCAACTAGTTAGTGTACTGTAATACCATTTACTTAACACACCTGTCTAATTGACATCTTATATATAACACTCCTGCATTGTAATATTCACACACTGCCAGAGAAAATTAGTCTCAGGTTAGGAAGAGACATATGCTTCAAATATTAAAATATACAGCTTTTATTTGAAAATATATACATTAAAAATGCGTAATTAAAAATAAGCAGTGATTGCCACACTTCTTCCAGGTGAGGAAAAGCATGGCGAAATGGAGTCGTCAGGGTGTAGCTACAGGATATGCAGACTCTCTTTCCACTACACTTATTACTAGCTGTAAGTAAATGAGCATTTAACCCTTAGCAATGACACTTAATTTATATACTGGTAACCACATCTATGATAATTTCTGGTTATATTCAGTTTGAACCTGGAAAATAGTACTGAGTTTACATTCGCACTTGCACTTTAGCCTGATTTTCATGGGTGTATTCATATATGTGTGCTTTTCTACCTATGTATATATGTATATCTCAGCATGATTTCTGTATGCTTTAATTGGGCAATCCCTGCTTATGTTTTATTGATTTTTTTTGTAATATATGAATTTTCAATTAAAAGCTATATATTTTAATATTTGAAGCATAAGTCTCTTCCTAACCCGAGACTAATTTTCTCAGGCAGTGTTTGAATATTGTAATACCATTTAGTCTTGTAAACTATAAAAAAAATGGAAAAATATTGTTCAATGCAATATAGTGATGCTATTGAATATTATTATACTAGCCTAGGTTGTAATTTTTTTTCGCTATTTATTTATGTTAAAACGAAGAACACTGTAATGGAAAGTAATCTGACCACATTGTACACCCATTTGTGTCTGTCCTGGAACAGATTTAATTTTTTTCATGAGTTGAATTTTTATGTCCTTTTAAAACATATTAGAGTTTTACTGGTTATTTGTAATATTTTAATGTTTTATAGGTCAAATAATACTTTCTGCTGTTTAAAAAAAGAAAAAAATGAAACCAGACTATTAGAATAAAATTAGAAATCAATTTAAGCCAAAATTGCAGACATGGTTTTTTAAACATAAAATTAGTATCCACTAGATTTAAGCCAATTTAAACTTGTAAAGATAAATTTGCACCGACAACTTTAATAGCTAATGCCCACAGCTTCCAATTAACATTTCAGACTCATTCTTGACAGCATCAAAATGTAGTTATGTTCTAAGCAGAGCTTAATGTATTGTGGTAATTCATGGTGGGTCAGCATACAAACTGCAATGTTCCAGCAATTGTAACCTGGAAGTAATAGTTCCAGGAATTCATACTATCATAATATTACAGTAATCAATCATGCACAAAGCAGATAGTGCACTAAGCTTTTAATGTAGAGAAAAGTAACATCACTTTAGCAAAAAAAGGCAATGCAGCAGGTTTTGTGAAAATTACATGCACCAAACACTATGTAAATTTTAAGGCCATTGACTATTGCTGAAATGCAAAATTACTAATTGTCCTTTATACTTGAAAAATAGACAATTCAGATGATCATTACAATGTAGAGGTGAGCGAATCTTTTAGAAATTTGAAAACAATTGAATTCACTCAAAATTTTGCAAAGATATTTGGTTTTGACAGATGACCGCCCTTCGGCTGGATTATAGAGGATCAGAAAGGGGTTAAAAAATGGTATACTCCTCTCTTCTTGATCCTTCGATACCCATCTCCCCACCAAACTTTCATTCATTTCTTCTTTCTTCTATATTCTGCCTTCTATTTTCAACAACCCCAATTCCAAAAAAGCTAGAAGGTTTTGCAAAATGTAAAGAAAGGAAGCAATGATATGGAAATCTCGTAGAAGTTGAGAGACATTTTCCCATTTCATTTTAAAAAAAATGAACTCATTTAAAAATTGATGACAGCAACACATCTCCAAAAAGTACAATGGACAATGCCGTGTCTACTATTGTGCAGCATTGCCTCTTCTTTTTACAATAGTTTGTAAATGTCTGGGAAAGGAGGAGAAAAATTGCTGGAGTTTTAGGAGAGGAAGGTTGTCACATTTTTGCCTTATATAGGATTCTAGCTCTTCAACAGCCCTGGTTCGTTTTAGCTCAATTTTCCTTTCATAATGAGACAAATTGTTTCTATTCTTCAAAGGTCTGGACTGCAGGTGGACAGTTCATCACCTGAACGCTTCTAAAACACCATGCTGCTGTAATGGATGCATTATATGGTTTACATTGACTTGCTGAAATATCAAAAGCCTTCCCTGAAATAGATGATGATGTCTGGATGGGAAAATATGATGTTCTAAAACCTCTATGTAATGGTCAGCAATGATAGTGCCTTTCAAAATGTGTAGATTCAGACTTTTGAGCTGTGCACTGAAAACAAGCAAGATAAATAATTTCATTTTGATTCATCTCTTGACAGAACAAATTTTCATTCTGCCTCCATTTTAAATGAGCTTTGGATGAGAAAAGATGGTATTATTTCTGGATTGTGTTGATATGTGGCTTCTCCTAGGCCTGATAGAGTTTTAAATTACATTTATGGATTGCACGGTAAACTGGATTCACAGACAATGATTTCTGGAAGTATTCCTAAACTCATACAGTCAATTTTATGCTAACGAACATTTTTGCTAAATTGATTTACAATTTTTAGACATGTTTTTTCATAGATTGATGGAATCTCACCACCTTTATTCTTAAGAGACTCTCCCTTTCTAACACATTTATTTTTATACCCAGTTAAGTGACTTAGTTGAAAATTAATCCTCTAGCTGTTTTTCATGATTACCAATTACTTTGCCAACCTTTTGCTAACCATCGCAGAAATTTTGATAAGTACCAATCTCTAAATTAGTTTTTTTTTCAAATAAAACAGAAAAATGTCTAACTTTTAACCTCTGATATGTGTTATGTTGAGAAAAAACAAATTATTGCATTCTTGCTTTCTTTACATTTTACTCAGCATGCCACCTTTTTGTAATTGGGGTTGTATATGTGTTACAGGCTTCTTACCAGGACTTTTGGTCACTGTTAAATATTAAATCGTTTTTTAAGTTATATTTCTTATTACACTCAGTTCTGTACTGAACATTGCCTTCTGCTGACACTACATATGTTATTTTTGTAAGTTTAGCTCATGGTAAATGTCAACTCCATATATATAGAGATCACGTGCTTTGAGAGACGTACATAATTCATTGCTCACTCTAGGGGTCGCTCTCTCCTTCATCACCATGAGACACACTCGAAGAGTCATCTCTGCTCGGACATTACATTGAATGGACAGCTCGTATGTAACTTAATCACCATGTGTGACTTCAAGAGAAGCTGCATACTGCAAGACAGACGCTTTTTCCATTCAGAGTTCAGAGTTCCAGTAAAGCAGGATACAAGCTTAGCTATGAACAAATGGACAATCTCTTTATAATCATTTAACCTATTTTTATGCTTTTCTGTAATAATCTTTTCTTTGATGGAAGAATCCAAATAAACCACTACATTTTTTTATAAGAACATTATCATATTTTAGAGTATCACATCTGGTAACAAGTCCTGAATAATATACAAGAATAAGCATTTTTAACACTGGAGAGCCAGCCATATCTGAATTTTTGTACTTTTTTGTGAAATTCCTTCAACTTGCAAGGGGAGCCGCCAGAGAAGTAAAAGAACATCAGATGTGCAAGTTTTCAGGAACTCCACTACTATGGACAAGTCACAAGAACCAAACAGAACCTAGAAGTGAGGACTAAGAATTGCCAGATGGATTGAGAAGTACTACAAGTGCCAGACGTGCTGATGATAAGAGCCCAGTGTTGTCCATCAAAGGAACTACAAGCTGAGATATTTCAAGGTAAGAAACAAGGATGTCATTACTTCTTTTTTAAGCAAAGTAAATTGAAATTTATGTCTGCAGATGAGCCTAATTTAGATGTTTTATGGCTCAGCTTATATGCAGAATGTGAAATGGAAAATCTAAAGTTAGATTCTAAGCTGGTGTCCTTTAATAGAGAAAGAGAGAAATTGAAAAATATTTTAAAAATAGTTGATGTATTTCACAAACTTGTGTCATAGAAATCCAAAAATTACTGTGAAAAGGAAAATAGTGATGTTCCTGAGATTGACTGTAATGTGGAGAAACAGTTACAAGAAGGAGAAGCCATTCAAGGTGACCTTGCAGACTTGGCACAAGATGGAGAAGTAGGAGGAGACTTCAGAACTGACGTAGAGGACGTATGAGGGACAGATGTACCACTAAAAATAGACTACTCAGAGTCCCAACTCCAAACTAAAGTTAGGAAAAATTTGTTAAAGATATGCAAAATCATTCCTGCATATGATAACAAAATCCATGTGTGTAGAAACTCTGAGATTTTTGAGAGCTGTGTTGACAAGTTTAATTTGACTAATGAGGAGAAAAACCAGTTGTTTAAAATGTGGATCCCTGTAACATTTTCCAGGTGGTTATCTTTAATGATATCTGGTGAAACACATGTGAATTTAAACGATAAAGACAGATTGAAAATTCAGAATTTTTGTGCATCAAATGAAAATTATCCAGATATTGATATTCTTCAAAAATTAAGGATTGGTCGGAAAGAATGTACTTTTACATTCATGTCCATATTTGATCGCTTGTACAGAACGCTCATTGAGAATGTCAAAACACAGTCCATGATAAGGCTAGTTTCACACTTGCTTTTTTTTGCAGCGCGTTTTTCCCGCAAAAAAACGCATTGAAAAAACGCATACAAAAGCATACAACTGCTGCGTTTTTTTCAAGCATTTTTATGAGCATGCATGAAAAAAACGCAGCGTTTTTATGCGTTTGTATGCGTTTTTAGTGTGTTTTTACCGCGTTTGCGTTTTTTCCAAACAGGTGGCCCCTCACACTAACCCAAACCATGACTTTACTAACCCTAACCCTGACCTTAACCCTAACCCTAACCCTGACCCTAACCCTAACCCTAACCCTGACCCTAACCCTAACCCTAACCCTAACCCTAACCCTGACCCTAACCCTAACCCTGACCCTAACCCTAACCCTGACCCTAACCCTAACCCTGACCCTAACCCTAACCCTGACCCTAACCCTAACCCTTAACCAAACCATACCCTGATCCTAACCCTAACCCTGACCCTGACCCTAACCCTAACCCTTAACCAAACCATACCCTGATCCTAACCCTAACCCTTAACCAAACCATACCCTGATCCTAACCCTAACACTGACCCTGACCCAAACCCTAACCCTTAACCAAACCATACCCTGATCCTAACCCTAACACTGACCCTGACCCTAACCCTAACCCTTAACCAAACCATACCCTGATCCTAACCCTAACCCTGACCCTGACCCTAACCCTTAACCAAACCATACCCTAACCCTGACCCTGACCCTAACCCTAACCCTTAACCAAACCATACCCTGATCCTAACCCTAACCCTGACCCTGACCCTAACCCTAACCCTTAACCAAACCATACCCTGATCCTAACCCTAACCCTGACCCTAACCCTAACCCTTAACCAAACCATACCCTGATCCTAACCCTAACCCTGACCCTGACCCTAACCCTAACCCTTAACCAAACCATACCCTGATCCTAACCCTAACCCTGACCCTGACCCTAACCCTAACCCTAACCCTAAACCCCCTTAACTAACCCTAACTCTAACCCAAACCCCTAAATTCCATTGTCTTACTAATGGTAAAAAAAAAAACGCATGTGCAAAAAAACGCATACATAAGCATGCCAATGCGCACATATGCTCACCATAGACTTATAATGGGTGTCTTGCTGTAAAAAAACGCATTGCGCGCGCATGCGTTTTTTTGAGGCAAGTCGGACGCCCAAAAAATGCAACAGGTTGCATTTTGTGCGCCCGAGCGCATACCGCAAAAAAACGCATGCGCGGAAAAACGCGTACAAACGCATGTGTATGCGCACATAAGCGCATCCCATGCAAAGTATAGGAAAAAAAAGCATGCGCTATTTAGCGCTAAAATACCGCGAAAAAAAACGCAAGTGTGAAACCAGCCTAAGTGATGAATTTTGTAAGCAAATTTGGGTTTCTAAATCCTGTATCTCGTTTTATTGTGTCACAAAAAGATTCTTTATTTGAATGTGCGCAATTCCTTGATTTTGCTAGAAAACATGAGAATCGTGAAAGGAAGATAAGTCATGTTAACTTTGTAAAATCTTCTCAGAAGCCAGTATTAAACTGTCCTAAGCTGAGTTATCCCCATAATCAAATCTATGAAAAATTAAGAAAATCACATATTTGCTTTAAGCCTTATGAAATGATGAGTTCTGTCCTTCTTTCTGTAAAAAAGCAGAATCTGATGGACAGAAGCAGGTGGTGAGTGAGATCATTGGCTTTAAACTGAACAATCTGCTCCGAGAATCCGTTAGCTTCAAAATGGCAAGAATTTTTCAGGACATTTTTTGCAGAGAAATAAGATTGGGTTTAGGAATTGGCTAAAAAAAAATGTAATTATATGTTGTGTAAAAGTGTTATACAATGTATTAGTCAGTTATATGTAATTATTTTATAAAGCATAATTCTGTAATTCTATAGTTTTGTAGATATATATATATATATATATATATATATATATATATTCATACAAAATAGAGTGTTTATATAAGTAGAGATTGTAGAATTATATTTTTTAGTGAAAATTAAAATTTACTCCAGTATAGGATATTGCAATTGTTTTCTGGATGAATATGATATTAACCTTATCTTTTATTTTTCCTTAGAATTTTCATTTCAAAGCAGGGCTTAATCGGGAATTTTCTCTTACACGGATTTATGCCTTTATTTATACAGGAAGTTGCAATAATTGCATGATTTCATATATTTAACACTTAAAAGAAATAATATGTAACAAACTTAATCTTAAATTAGTTTTCTGTGTGCTGCTAATATGATGTCTTTACTGCATGGCTTGACATGACAAACACAGCATGTGAAAATTTGAATCTTGTTTGTTCTAATAAGTATACCATGTCCCTGTTCCTTAGTGAAAAGAATTTTTCAGAGACCCCAGCCTTTGCAAGACAAAGGAATGCCCAAGTTTCAAGTAGAGCTATACAACATATATTTATGTTATGTGTATTTGGGGAATATTCAAATAAATATTAAGATACTAAATTTAATAGTTTACAATGCGCATTGATAATTAGGATAATAATTTGTTTAATATACATGAATTTATACCTCTGTATGTGGGATAATCTGTGGTGTGAACTTATATGTGTCACAGTCTGAGTGATAGATGACAGATGTGTGTATGAGCAGCTGCTAGTAATGTGATACGTTTGATGTATGAAAGAGGCCTCAGGATTCTGTAAGCAAGAAAAAAAAAAAAAACCTTCATCTTTAGGAGAAATATGCAGATTAGTTAAATTATTAGAATATTAAGATACATAATGAAATATTATCTACACAGCATATATTTCTATATTTCTTTAGTAATCATATCTTGATTTAGTTAATTGTGGATAAGTGGAATCACACATCAAAATGGTTTATTAAGAAAATCTACATTTAGATTAATTTTTTCCAAAGGATAATTTTATGATATTCAATTTTATTTTTAATGGCTACAAAGATGGGTACACATTTTCAGATAAATATAAGATATAAAGCAAGTATAAAATGTATACAATTTATAAATTAATTATTTTTCATTTTGGTTTTGATAAGCGAATTATTTCATGAAACAATATTTTTTTTTGGTATTAAGGGGGAAATGTGTTTTTGATCCTGACTACATCATTACATTTGATTAATGCCTCTTCTTCACACATTTTAATAAAGAAGAAATATTATTGGTAAGGTACAATGGTATAAGTATATTAAGTATTATAAAGAGTCATTTCTTTACACTAAGATGAGTATTACATGCAAAGTTGCATAATTTGAATATTTTGGTAATACAAGTTTATGACAAATATGAAATAATCCAGATCATGGAAATATTAAGGGTATATGTTATTGAAGACATAACTACTCTGCTTTTGTTATCAACATAAAGGCCGCCTTATTTTTATTTTTATTCTTATTTTTATTTTTCAGTTTCAATTTTTATTATTCTATTTTTATTTTTAATTCTTAAATTTTTATTTTTTCTGTCAATCAAGAAAAAAATCA
Organism: Dendrobates tinctorius; assembly: GCF_039654945.1. NCBI lineage: Eukaryota > Metazoa > Chordata > Amphibia > Anura > Dendrobatidae > Dendrobates > Dendrobates tinctorius. The sequence goes on along the minus strand of NW_027361703.1, from coordinate 29,395,538 downwards.
TCAATATTTAATAAAGTAATGTCTAGTATGAGAATATTGCTTCATTAAATATAGCAATGATATGGTTCCATTACTAAGGAAAAATGTTTAAATTCTGAGTTATATGCAACAATTCTTTCATTCATCCATTCATTTATTCATTCATTCATTCATTCATTCACTCACTCATATATTCTTATTTTGGTTCATGGCTATACATTCTTACATATTATTGGTATAGTAAATATATTCTATTAATAATGTTTCAATAATAAAGATGAAAACACTTGTTACATAAAACACACTGACACCTATGGGTTGAAAAAGGTAATTACACCTATGGCATAAAAAAATGTTCTATCACATGAAGAATATGGTTAACATTGTATTATCACTTATTATTGTTTTATTATTATTCCAAACATGAAATCCATATATGGTACAAATTCTGATAATACTGTAATTATATGGATATTACTGATTGCTATGGTACGCTGTGATATTATAGGTTATTAAAATTACCAGATTTGCTATAGAATAGGGAGCGAAGACTTCAAGCAAGATACTGAAATTATGTTAATAAAGACTTTTCATATTTCTAAATTGATTCTTACCAGTTGCAAGAAGAAGAACCCTATTCAGAAGACCCAGACGGTAACCAAGCTATGATTTCTGAGTAATAGACTGTGTCAATTACAAGTGCAGTTTGCACCACTGACAGTCACAATTAAAGTATCTAACCTGACAACCAGAGGATGATGATCCTATGATGCTGAGATGAACTGAGTTATCACGTTCTTATCAAGTTTCAGTGGTTTCCAATCACCTGTAAAGCTTCAATGAAGAGCTGGTGAACAATGAAGGTAATTGTCAGGAAGCTACAACCCTGACATGTGTCCTGTGCATTAGGACTGAGGACTGGTTATGATGCTAATGCTATGTTTAGCAAGGAAGAGTCATTTTAACCCTTGCTTTGCTGATCAAAGACGTCACACCTGTTCTAAGACCAGTGCCGATGAAGGATTCCAGAATATCCAAGGTGAGCCAATGTAAGCCCAGGTTTTTAAAGGTGACAGTGCACGGATATTAAAACTACATTTCATCTATAGACTTTGTTTTCTTATTAACATTTAAATTTATGGACTTTGATTTGACACACGACACAATTTCTACAACATCTATATGCTATTTCAAAGGAATTATCATATAAAGACTGTGTTTTAAAAAGAACCAAGAAGAAGACGGAAGACATCAAAATGAAGACCAGATGACATCAGATGATGATGATTGGACCTGAGATGCTTCAATTTAGATTTAGGGAAGTATAATTATACATATTTTATGTGAATATTGTTCACTGCTTACCATAACATGAATTGATATCATTGAGTAAGTATAACAATAATCTGATATTATTATTATTGATATTAAATTATTTTGCCAAAAAAAGAAGAAAAGAACAAAGAAGATCTTATTATATTTTGAGGGTTCCAATTAATGTCTGTCACCCTCAAAAGGAGGAATTGTTAAATATTAAATCGGTTGTTAATTTATATTTCTTATTACACTCAGTTCTGTACTGAACATTGCCTTCTGCTGACACTACATATGTTATTTTTGTATGTTTAGCTCATGGTAAATGTCAACTCCATATATATAGAGATCACATGCTTTGAGAGATGTATATAATTCATGGCTCACTCTAGGGGTTGCCCTCTCCTTCATCACCATGAGGCACACTTGAAGAGACATCTCTGCTCGGACATTACATTGAATGGACAGCTGGTATGTAACTTAATCACCATGTGTGACTTCAAGAGAAGCTACGTACTACAAGACAGACGCTTTTTCCATTCAGAGTTCAAAGTTCCAGGAAAGAAGGATATAAGCTTAGCTATGAACAAATGGACAATCTCTTTATAATCATTTAACCTATTTTTATGTTTTTCTGTAATAATCTTTTCTTTGATGGAAGAATCCAAATAAACCACTACATTTTTTTATAAGAACATTGTCATATTTTAGAGTATCACATCTGGTAACAAGTCCTGAATAATATACAAGAGTAAGCATTTTTAACAGTCACTGGGACCCATGGAATCATTCGGGATGTGATGCACATTAATTACCTAATGAACAATAAATTTATGCATGACATCACATGTCAAAGACATGCTTCAGGTCCCACATGACAGCATAAGGCCTAGTAAATTGAAAACTATCTGGAAGCTTATGACAAAGCTATGATAAAAGTAGAATCATAGAATGCTAGAGTTGGAAGAGACCTTAAGGGTTATCATGTTCAACCTGATGCTTAATGCAGCACAGGATTCACTAAACCATCTCAGACAGTTGTCTGTCCATCCTCAGTTTGAAGACTTCCATTGAAGGAGAACTCACCAGTGGTGATGGGCGAGCACTAAAATGCTCGGGTGCTCGTTGTTTCGGTCGAGCAAATTGGAATACTCAGGTACTTGGACAGAACAACAAGCCCAATGTAAGTCTATGGGAGACCCAAGCATTTTAACCGTGATCCCCCGGGTGTCCTTTTAGGGTATAAAAACATCTGAAAATGATGGAAGCACTGCTCAAATAACACGGGGACATCATGGGGATCACCCCTGGAAGCATTCCTGACTTCTAGTTCACAGCTTTAAGCAATTTTTTCAGAGTTTCATGCCATTTTTCTGTTAAGATTGGGTCTCAAGACCCCGTATATCAGATGGTTTCCAAATTAGGTATGCTTCGATCAGAGCAGAGAGATGCGATGAATGAACACAGAGGATAAGCATCTGAATCCAAAATCGCATACCTTTAATCAGACACATCCAGCTTATAACCCCTGCTGGATGGGGCATGCACATTATGTCATCTCTATGCTCTGTGTAGTTACGAAATCATTTATTATAGTGAAATATCCTAAAATACATTAGTAAACTGGTCATTACATAGATAAGTATATTTTATCATCAGGTGATTTTCCATCTTAAAGGTAGATGAGAGAACAGGTGTGCCATTATGCAAGTCCAATTATAATTGCCATTAGTTCTATCTTACTAAGGTTTATAGCTTTATCTGATTAACTACATGCTAACTGCCATTAGCTACCTCAATCAATATGGTGCTAAGTGGTGACATGGTGCTATCAGGTTGTAAGAGGTAATATGTCGTGTTGACCCAGGGAGATGTACAACTCATCCAACATGTTCAAAGTCCCTTATGAGAAAATATTGTCTTGAATCCGCAAACAGTGTTCTAATATGATTCTAGCTATGAGAGTCATAGCTTATAGGGGATACCTTATAGGGATCTCTGTGTTAGAAGAGGCTCTGAATACCCTATTATTACTGATGTGTAGGAAAGTGGCCAGCTTGGGGGGTGGTCCCTTGTTTACCGCGAACAGACGTCACAGACACAAGACGGAGGCAGTTTTTCGGGTACAACAGATCCAAGTTTATTAGCCGTCCTCCTGACGACCTCAGCAATACACCGCAGCACTTCCACAGCTCTCCGTATTCAGACCTGGGTACACACATCTTTCTTCTGTTGTTGTGAAGTTTCTCACGGTTCTGTCACCGGGGCCGCCCTAGGCCTATCTACCGCCAGCACTTCACCGGTCAGAGGTCGTCGTCAATTTGAAACCCCCGGGGCCTCTTCTGTTCTGCGGTTCTACGTGTCGGGGCCACCCCCCTGACTTCTTTTCTCCTCAGCCCCCTAGTTGAGCTCTCCACACTGTCCCCTTCACTGATTCCTCTCCTTCTGAGCTCCTCCCGGAACTGGAACTTTCTGGAACCCTCCTGTCCTATTTATAACCTTCCCGGTTCCCTGTAACCCTGTCCCCCATGACTAACGGTTTCATGAGCCATAAGCTGCTGTCAAGTCCTGTGCTCACACTCCCCCCTGCCATCTTATGGTCAAACCAGGGTACTGCACCCATTCTACACTTTTCCTAGCTTTTTCCCTTCTGTCATTACTAACATCTGTCTAAAGTGCACAAACCATCCCCTCTTTGTTCTGACAAGTCCGTTCGTCCAGTCACCTTCCCCACAGATGCACCAAAAAACATACCAAAACTAAACCAAAATGGATTTTGCTGGGAAATATGTTAAGGGACATCCTTTCCAGGTTAATGACTTGTATATAAGGCAAAATAATTAACCCCAGACCAAAATGTTCCACCCCCACTTGGGCTATGTTCAGACGCAGCGTTTTTGAATCATTTTTCAACTTTAAAATTGTAAAATTGCTTTCAACCAAAACAAATGCATTCACTGGGAAATGTCATTGTAACATTTACCAACCCTAGCTGGCCATGTGGTGTGTGACACATAAGCAGACAAATCTTGTTTCATTTATGAAGGAAGGACTCTTAAAGTCACAGAGCCTATTTTTACTGTGGCATCAGGCAGCATTTATCTGCTTAAACATTATTAAACAGTTGGTCTCCTAAACTGTTATAGCATATGCTGTGAGTGGATGGGCTGCCAAGAATTACGCAGCCCAATACCCCTTTCACGAGATGTCCAGGAGGGCCTATATAAAAAATATTGCATTCATTGCAAGGCCTGTCCTGCTACCAAGTCATATGCACCCCAATAAGCCTTTGAACCCACATACTGGATGGGCCCAGGAAAATACACTTCACATTATTCATTTTGTACTCCATACTCTTTTCTTATGCATTGACAGCAAGGCCAGCCCTGCTGCCAAGTCATATGCGCCCAATAAGCCTTTCAACCACGTACTGGATGGGCCCAGGAAAATCCACTTCACATTATTCATTTTGTACTCCCATTCTGTTTTCTTATGCATTTACTGCAAGACGTGCCCTGCTACCAAGTCATATGCACCCTAATAACCCCAATCCCCCCTTGGAAGAAACATGAAGGAGGGCCTCTTAACAAAAAATGTCCCATTAAAAAGGAGCGGGTCCACTGGACTTGTAATGCCCATACACTAAGTGTGTTGGCTGGCAAAAATGTTCCCCTGTGGGGTACACCTCAACCTTTTCTATAACAAGAAGAAAACCAAAAAACTACCATAAATATAATATGTCAACTTCCAAAACATGACAATAAGCCCACGAAGAAGGGAAGTGTCAGACAAGAGCAAAATATGAGCAGTTTATTAACAAAATTATTTTTAAAATTACACCAAAATTAGACAGGATTGTGCAGAACAAGGCAGAGTGAGCTCCAAGCAACACAAATAAAATCATGTGAACCAGGTATATATTATAATATAAGGTTAAAAGACCAGAAGCAAATACCCAATCTGTTAAGTTGTAACACCCATGTGGGTTATAGAACCAATAAGGGTGCGAGACTGGACTAAAAAACACAATAGCAGCAATGTGACCAGATACTAGTGTGGTACAGGGAAAAGTGCAACGTGCCAAAGTGCTGTAAATATATGTATACACATGTGTGTACAGCCCACGTAGCTGAACCAATATACAAAGAATAAAGCACATACAAAAAAGTGCAAAGCGCTGTAGTATACTGCCAGAGAAAATAGCAAACTGTGCAAAGTTGCTACTGAGTAATAAGTATTATTTGGTGATGTTGTTGGGAAAGGTACCCCTTTTCCATATCAAGTATTTTACGCCCAGCAAAACCACCCACCCTTGTTCATGTGATGACTCCTGGAGTGGACCATCTGGGACGTGATACCAACCCACCCCGGGCGAGCTGACCTAATGAGGACCACCCCCGATACAGGGAGCATCAGGGGCTGGCCTAAGGGAATAGCGTACCATGACTGCTGGAACCAGGTGGTCGGCTCGAAGGAGGCACGAGTGACCGTGTTTAGCAGAACACAGTGGTGGATGAAATAGTAACTGACCCAAGATAGCAAGAGGACATGCAAAGTGAGGATAGCAGGGCACAGGGAGAGGGAGGCGCAGCATCCCAACAGGCAGGAAGAAGTAGTGTGGTTGCCGCAGACAGAAGGCAGGCGACCATTAACTGTAACACTAACACGATGGAAGTTGCCTGTCCAACTGTTAGGTTTTCCCGAGTCTGGTTATTTTTTAAAGACTCTGCCGATAACCCCAAAAAAGGTCATTTTCATCACCTCCCATGCCAGCATCAGCAGGGGTAGCAAAATTACCAGCCTCACCACCATCAGCATGGTCAGGACCATGGCAGCAAAGCACCGAACTTTGTGGGCCGAACACCAGGGTCCATGAACACTGTCTGCGGGTGACATCACTGCTTCTTTCGCTGTTGTGCATGCAAGCCAATCCCCTATCCATGGTGCATGCAAAGATGCCTCCTGCTCTGCACCTGGCGTTGCACAAACTCAACTAGCACCATCATCATTCACATCCACATCCTTGTCGCAGCACAGCGTTCAGTTGTCCATACCCCAGTCCTTGCAATGCAATCGGACATACGCAGCCAGCGCCAGAGTACTAAATTCACACATTTCTCATCTGCTTGCACTTTCCGCAACCTCATGGTGGTGACCGCAACTAAGTACTCAGTCCACACTCACCACAATTTCTCCCGGTCTGCAGTCACCACATTACGCAAGCAAGCGCGTGTCCCACAACATTACTAGGGCACTCAACAATGCTGTTACAGGAAAAGTGCACCTAACCACGGACACTTGGAGGAGTCCTTGTGGGCAGGGATGGTACATCTCGCTGATGGCACACTGGGTTAGCGCATAAAAAATCATGACCCAGTCGGACATTGGGAGATTATGTCACAGATGTTTGAAGGGGACAGGTTGTGGAAGGCTTTGCATATCATAGTTAGGGCTTTGAACTGTAGCCTATGGGCAATAGGGAGGCAGTGAAGGGCCTGGCAGAGAGGAGAGGCTGGGTAATAATGGATGGACAGTTGGATTACTCTGACAGCAGAGTTTAGGATAGATTTGAGTGTTGCAAGAGTGCTAGAGGGGAGGCCAGAGAATAGAAGGTTGCAATAGTCGAGGCGGGAGATCATGAGGGTGTGCACAAACATTTTTTAAGTTTCTTGTAATGTACGGTTCCAGGAAATGTTTTAGAGTTGTAGTGGGCAGGAGGAGGCAAGGGCTTGGATATGTAGCTTGAAAGAGAGGGCAGAGTGGAGGACCACCCCTGAGTCCACGAACATGCGGGACTATTTTTCCCAGTGTGCCATCCCGGCATTACACAGGCATGTGTCCCACAACATTACCTGTGCCCTCCACAATGCTGTTACTTGTAAACTCCATCTAACCACAAACACATGGACAAGTGCTTGTGGTCAGGAATGGTACATCTCACTGAGGGCACACTGGGTTAACATAGTGGAAGCCGGGACACACTCTTACCTTGGTATGGTGCACGTCCTCCCAACCCAGAGTGTTGTGAATTCGCTTTCTGGCCTCCCTCTGGTTATTACTGAAGGTAGTGGAGCTGGTCAGATCGACAGAGGTGTTGCGAGTTCTCTTTCTCGGCTCCCTCTCGTGGTTACTGGAGGTAATGGAGCTGATCTGATTGACAGAGGCTTGCAACCTGATAATAATGATGACGATTAGAGATCTGGGGTTTCAGATTGGGATTTAAGACAGCCGACTCCCTCTATCCCTGCTGGTGCTTTGCTTCCTGTTCCTCCTGAGGTCTGATTTCTCCAGCTCTGTCCCTACATGTTCAGCTAAGTGGTTTATTTGCTATTCTGTTTGCATTTGATCTAGTTTTGTCTATCTCTTCTTGGTGTGGGTCAGCTAGCTCCGGCTGGGGCTGTGCTGAATCACCGCCCATATGTTACTGCTTGTGCCAGTTTGTTTTATCCCCTGTTAGATTGGTCTCTTTTTGCTCTGCTTTCAGAATATACCAGAGTATTGATATAGTCGGGGGGAAGTCGTGTGACTTCAGTGGTTTTTGCATCAGACATGTTGGACTTTTTGCAGGGTTTTTTGCGTGATTGCAGACAGTGTCTTTCCTTTCATGTTCTGTCTAGTCAGTGTAGGCCCCATCATTTGCTCAGTCTATTTTCCTGCCTGTGTTTGTGTTTTCATCTTGTCTCACCGACAATATATGTTTGGGGGCTATCTATTCCTTTGGGGTCTGCTCTGGGGCAGTTTAGATTTCCCCTTTCTTGCTTTAGTCTTAGTTAGCTCACCGGCTGTGTGGAGGCATCTAGGATTGTCGTAGGTATGCTCCAAGACTACTGATAGTTGTGTGGATAGGATCAAGGGTCTGCAATCCAGTTAGGTACCAACTAGAGATGAGCGACTTTGCCTTTTTTCGGGTCGAGTTGGGTTTCATGAAACCTGACTTTCTCAAAAGTCGGTTCGAACGAAATCGGTCGATTTTTGTGAAAAGTCGAAGGCTGACTGAAACACGGAGCCCAATGCAAGTCAATGGGGAAGCAAAGTCGGCAGGGAGTGGAGGACAGGAAATACACCTACAGTGCCCTTTTGAATGCCAAAAACATCAATTCTTATTACTGAAGCATTTCAACCTTAATTTAACTTCATAATACTAGTTACGCACTGAAAAATGGGGGTTATTTGGCTAAATTTGTGGGGGGGTAGGGCTGGCTCCAGGTTTTCATGTGCCCTGGGCCAAAGAGCGCCCCTTTAACACATAGCACAACTCATGATGCTCCGATACGGTAGAGAAATAGCAGTATAGTACAATGAAAAATACTTCACTTTTTACATCTCATGACTGATATCCATTTTAAATTCTCCAATAGCTCCAAAAACGGACAGTATATTACTCCATACAGTATTATGACCACCGCATAGTGAGCTATACAGAGTAATGAGGCCCATATATTTCTCCATACAGAATCATTGGTCCCACATAATGTTTGAAACAGTATATGATGAGCTCCACATAATGCTACAGTATATGTTGGTCCCCATGGATGAAGCTACACTGTCTTATGGGCCCAAATAATGCTCTGTATATAATGGGCCCCATTTCTAATGCTCTAGTGTATAATGGGCCCTGTAAATGCTGCTCCATTGTCTGATGTCCACCTTTGGAATGCTCCAGTGTATGGTGGGCCCCATATATCATTCTCCAGAGTATAGTGCTCCCCAAAAATTGCTGTCCCAACATTGAAAACAATTAAATAAGTCTCCTCAAATAAGTCTCCTCGCTAGGGAATCCCTGTACTAGTCTTGGCGTACAGACGTGATGTCATTGAGCTCTCTGATCAGAATATCACTGTCAGGAAACGCGGAAGACGTCATGGCTGTGGAGCAGGGAGAGGTAAGTATTTCAACTTTGCAAGTGCTGTGATCCTGAGTAAGTGGGCGGGCCCACTCGTTGGTGATGGCACTGGCACAGGGCCCCTCATAGTACGGCGGTATGTCTGACGACGGGTGGGCCGAACCTGCACTTTCATCTGCACCTTCCTCTTTGTCACTGTGTAAGGTGGTACAGTATATGGTTAAGGTAACCTGAGTTTCATCAGGGTCAGATTCTAGCTGTGTAGAGTGCGAGGGGAATGTAGTGGTCTGGGTCAATGTACCAGCAAATTCATCGAGCAGTGGCTGGGCATCAGTGCACTTGTGGCGCCCCAGGAGTACGGTCGCCACAGTGGCATTACCTTCCTTTTTGGGAGTGTGACGTCATGCTTGGGAGCAACAAAGGATCTCTCTAGCAGTTAAACCAACAAACAACACATTTCCCACTCCAGGCCAGCAGGGAGACCTCTGAACCTGACTGCTGAGGAGCTGCTCTCTGTGGTCGGGAGGAGGTAAGTTAGGGCAGTCTGTGAAGGGAAGGGGAAGTGTGTGGACGTGAGAAGGGGAGCTGGAGGATGAGCAGAGTTAAGGCTCACTCCTAGTTGGAGCGCATGGTCCTGATTCCGGTCTTCGAGTTTGTAGGGACACTGACGTTCCTGCAGCAGAAACAGAAGGAAGTAGCAGCTGTAAATGCTCTGTACCCAACTAAGGCTCGGAGGCCCCAGCAGCGACGTGTGGGAGCCAGAAGGAAAAGGCTACGGCTGCCTGCCATACGAGAAAGTTCCAAGAGAGCGTCAACAGGGGGAACGGCACTTACCAAGTCCAGGTAAAGGAACTGCATGACTGTGTCTGTTCTCTTTCTCCTGCACCTGGCGCACGGCTCTGCTACATCCTGCACTGCATACCATCTACCAACTCTTTTATCTGCCCTGCGACAACGGTCCTACCTGTGCAGGGCTTCTACATCTTACCAGCACCACAACATCTGTCCCAGAGAAGCGCCACTGCAGCGCTAGTCAATCTAATCAGAAACCACAGGTGGCGTCACATATCATTCACCTATAAACGTAATTCACCCCTTTGCATGGACGCCCAGGGCCACGGAACGGGTCACCACCGCCGTGACACATCCCTGTGAGACACCAGCCCGGTACCGATTAACCCCACTGCCCTGGCTGGCCACCCACACTCCATGTCAGATTCATCTTGGACTGGGGAATTCACAATTTGACTTGATAACCCAGGCATAGTATGATAGAAAGAGCTACATGGACTAATGTGAAGTGTGGCCTGCTGCATCATTCACTTTGGGTGGGGGTGCAGGACACAAGGAAAGGGGTTCTTCCTGACCAGGAGCCAGCACTTGACGACTCAGTGCTTGCATTTTTTGAAACTTCAGAAGAGGAGGGCATATTTGCTGGAGTCTGTTTCGGCAATGTAAGCCCAAACCAGTTCCTCATGCTCCGGCTTTAAAAGCGGTTAACCTACTCCCAGAAAAGGTAGCCTTCCAGGCGTTCCGGAGCCAGACCATGACGCAGGCTCAACATCTCCTGCCTTAGCTGCCATTGTGCTTTTGCCACTACCAGCAGATGCACCACCACCATCAGCACCAGCTGGCCCCCCCACGCCCACGTCCGCGGCCTCTTCCACCAAACTTCCAAATTTAGCACAAAATAGACCCAAAATAACATCAGATATATGGCACTGTATCAGAAGCATACATGTCAGGAACACCGCACTGTACTTGCTCACTGAGCCAGTGCGCGTGTCCTGAGTGTTAGGATCCTGTCAGCACCGGCGTGCAGCCTCCGCTGAGCGGGGACTCACCCACACTGTAGGGGTACGGGGTCAGGTACAGCCAGAAAGTACCGATGCACAGGACCTGTGGATGCTGAAGTTTAGCAAGCAGACACGGGACCTACGGTCATGTGACTGCAAGGGGGCGGGGATTAGCGTACTGCTTAATGAGATGGAAAGACACTATACAGAATTACTATGAGTCAGGCAAAACGGGGTTCATACACAGAGATAGCCATAACGTACCAAGGATGAGACAGAGCGGATAGTTAGGGCCAAGCAGCAGTCAAAACCAAACAGACATAGAAGGTACCAAGCAGAATCCAAAGCAATATCCAGAGAACAGACCGAGTCATACACAGATTATCAAGCAACCAGAACACAGCAAAAACACACTCAGGGGTCACCACACTATGCCAAGGGCAAGAGAGGAGGGGGAAGATAACAACTTCCAAACGACAATAAAGGTCAAAATATAAAATTGCTTTATTGGACACAGGGCAAGGGACAATACAGATTTAAAATTAGAGCTGATAGCTTGTCACAAAGAAGTCAAAAGCACCATGGTCCACACATGCTGCTTCAATATAACCATATAACCCAGGAGCGGGCACCGGGTCTTTCCTACTGTCTGCGTGCACTTGCACATATTAGGTAATGTAGGACGTACTTATTACTTATTACATGGTCACTTTTATTGTATTTATGTGCTATCATTGTTAAATCGAGTAGGCTATGCTTCTTTAATTTATATGGAATGATGGTTACACTTTTCTGTCCTCCCTATATGGGTTATATTGAAGCAGCATGTGTGGACCACGGTGCTTTTGACTTCTTTGTGACAAGCTATCAGCTATTATTTTAAATCTGTATTGTCCCTTGCCCTGTGTCCAATAAAGCAATTTTATATTTTGACCTTTATTGTCGTTTGGAAGTTGTTATCTTCCCCCTCCTCTCATGTCAGTTTGACAATTGGTCTTTTTACAGTCCACAGCACTGTGAGTATTATGGGGTATTTTGCTGCTATATTGCCTATACTATGATATATCCCCCATATGGCAGTTATGCTGGTGTGTGCTACTTTTTTCTTTCATATGCCAAGGACAAAAGTATAACTGACAGGGATGGGAGCGTCCTGAGGCTATAAGAAGCCTCTCCCAGAACCAGGAAGAGGCCACAATCATAGCCCCAGGTGTGCAGGTAAGCCTGCACCGGGATCACAACCTTTAACCCCAGAAATGCCAGTCATCAGCACTGGTTCCAGACATTAACCCCACGTGTGCAAGTCAAACCCGCACTGAGATCATAACAGTACAGCTCTATTCAGTCAAAGGATAATTGTCAATCTCCATAAACATCCCATCAGTCACACAGAGACGCTCACAGGCTCAGTATGGATTACACAAGAATATAAAAAGTAGACAAAGTGTACAGTATCAGCAGATAGCAGGTATATATAGCATAGTTTAAACATTAACAATGTACGTCTATAAATCAGGAGTAGTGTTGAGACACCCCGCTAGTGTTTTGGTTCGTCGCACAGGAGGCAAGTTCGTCGAATGTTCGTCGAACCACATTGAAAACAATGGCAGGCAAACACAAACACATAGAAAACAATTACAAAACACCTTAAAAGGTGTCCCAAAGCCGAAAAAATGCTTAGAAGACAAAAATAACATATGGAAAAGGGCAACTACATTTAGAAAAGAGGTGGAGGAGTAAAAGGAGGAGGTGGAGGAGACACAGATATAGGCTTGTCATGCCCTTATGAAGTCAAGAAAGGCTGGACTAAAAATGTATAAAACAAAACAAAACAAAAAAAAAAACTGAAATCGAACACGATCATATACCGTCGGACTTCCCACCAATAAATTATGGCAACTGCTGATCGGGCGGTGTTATTCCCACGAACCTCCAAACAGCGTCCATGAAGGCAAAGTGTTTGCTTTCCGGGGGCAGTATGATTGCAAAGCTGAACCTTAGAAGAATGTCAAAAAGGGCACCACCAGGAGTGGCTTAATTGGACTCCACCTGGGAAACCACAACCATGCCACCTCAAGAAAAGATTTCCACCATTGAATGCTTTGTCGATTCTGTGTGTGGTGTGGTATGTCCGTTTGTAGTTGTGCTAGCGATTTGTCAGCTTTATCCCGTTAACGAACGAGACTCCGGCATGCCCCCCACGGTACGCGTCAAGCTTACTAGAGGGATACGCGAGGCTCTGGCACGCGAGATCGAGCAATAACAGGTCTATCCTGGCCTTACATGTCCGGGGCTGCATGTGCGCTACACTGAAAGGACCAGCTTTTGTCGCTTACAGTTGCAGATAAACCGCTGAACACCGTTAGTGATGGGGATCTGTGATTCCAATTATTCCATGCAAACGATGATTTCCCAGTAAGTGCAGCTCAACAGCAATTCCTAAATTAGGCCTAACCGGCATTACAGAAAAAAAGCAAAACATTACGTGTCCAAACCACAGGTGCTGTAGCTTGCTTAACACTTCGGCAGCCGTTCTCAGGCCCAGTATGGATTCGACAAGATTCTAGAAAGTTGATAAAGGGTACAGTTTCACCGGATAACACGTATATATGTAGCGTAGTTTACACATCAAAAACCTATGTGTATAGATCAGGAGGCAGGCTCAGACGGTCTCAGGCCCACAATGGATTAGACGTGATTGGACAAAGGTGACAGAGGGTACCATATCACTGGATAACAGGTATGTATAGCATAGTTTACACATTAAAAATATATGTCTAGAGATCAGGAGGCAGACTCAGACGTTCTCAGGCCCAGTATGGATTTCACCAGATTGTACAAAGTTGAGAAAGGGTACATTATCACATGGATAGCAGGTATATATAGCATAGTTTATACATTGAAAATCTCCGTGTTCTCAGTATGGATTAGACAACAATCTAAAAAGTCGAAAAAAGGAAATGTATTTGAAGCGTAGACCAGTATACACTTTTGGTGGTATTTTTTAATCTTCATTTATTTTTCTGTCTCTGTAAGACATTCCAGACTCCCCGCAATAGGAAATGAGATGCATACAATTACTGACATCAAGTCTAGTGATTGCAGAAATCTAGGAATTACTATTCACGGGAAAAACTTCCGTCACAATTCTCAGAGGCGATGCTGACCCTCAATTAATTTGTGTGTGGAGACAGCAAAAACCTTTGTTTGTGAAGAAAGTGAGTGTTGCTGTATCGCAGCACCATTGATCCCATCACCGTTACTCATATCCATCCAATTTTGATCACAGGGACAGATGTAAACATGGTGCTCACTGCCTATCATGATCTGTCACGTACCTTTGGAGTGCAAAACACAGAAGCCACAGGCCGCAGGCGATTCAATTGGATTGGCATGAGAGGGCACATTTAAAAATGTGCGCTGGAATGTCACACGTCTGTGAGTAGGAAAACTGTGAAAGCTGAAGACAAACCACCACTGCATCTCATTGTGAGTCGACGTCCATAAGAATTGGAAGCCATTGATCATCTGAAGCTAGATCCCGGCCAGCGGCACAGGGCATAGCTAGGTCTTAACCATCATCTTCTATCAGTTCACCAAATTTGTAGTGGCAGTCCCAGTGAAGGATTTGAGAGCCCAGACTACACAGCGGAGGAGCTGGGAGAGGTAAACATTGCAAATGCTGGGGCCCTGCCCAAGCAAGGGGGGCACACTCGTGGGCGTCGGTACTGGCACTGGGCCCCTCATAGTATGGCGGTGTGTCTGACGGCAGGTGTGCACCCCACCGTCAGAGACACTTGATTGCACTATGAGGGACCCTGTGCCAGTGCCCGCGCCCAAGAGTCGGCCCACCCACCTGTCCAGGGCAACGGCACTCGCATGGTTGCGTGCTCTAGGTGGTGACCCTGGCCATGGGGGGAGGAGGCAGCCCAGTTAGGGAGGTTTACAAAATGGCCTATGCTGATGTGGGACATTCACCTGCTGCTAAAGGTGAAATTGGTCAAGTCCCAGGAAGAGAAGTACCAAAAAATTTTCTGGCAACCTAGGTGTCATCAGGGAAAGGTGTGACAAAATCCTTGGAAACCCATGCATGGTTCATTTTAATGAAGGTTAGATCATCCACATTTTGGGTCGAGAGACAGGTCCTTTTTTCTGTGAGGATTGACCAGCAGCACTGAAGACTCTTTCGATAGCACACTTACAGCTGGGCAAGCGAGCTCCTGTAAGGCATATTGTGCCAATTCAGGCCAGGTGTCCAGTTTAGCGGCCCAATAATCAAATAGGAATGACCTGTGAGGGAGAACATCGAAATGGGACGAGAAGTAGTTTGTAACCATAGTTCAAAACTGCTGTCTCCTGTCACTTTCAGTCGATGCAGTATTACCAGTCGTGTGAACGGGACTTGAAAAATCAGTCCACAACATGGTCATGAAACCTCTGTCTCCAATGCCACTTCTGATGTGTGCACCACCAACACCTCTTCCAAGTTGCCCCCGGCCCCTAAGGCTCGTGTGAGAACCATCACTGCTGCTGTGTGCTGGGAATGCCTCAACCAACCTGTTTACCAGAGTTGCTTGTTTGTTAACCA
Source organism: Dendrobates tinctorius (assembly GCF_039654945.1). Classification (NCBI taxonomy): domain Eukaryota; kingdom Metazoa; phylum Chordata; class Amphibia; order Anura; family Dendrobatidae; genus Dendrobates; species Dendrobates tinctorius. The sequence goes on along the minus strand of NW_027361703.1, from coordinate 29,380,018 downwards.
ATATTAGGTCAAGGTTCTCCTGTGGCATGATGTTTTGGAATTTGCCTTTATAGCGTGGATCCAGGATGCTGGCCCACCAGTAGTCGTCATCGTTCATCATTTTGGCAATGCGGGGGTCCCTTTTTAGGATCTGCAAGGCATAATCTGACATGTGGGCCAATGTTCCCGATGTCAATGATGCACTACGAGTGCTGGGTGGAGGAGCACTTTCTGGCAAATCCACATCCCTCCAGTCACGCACAAACCCTGTACCAGACCTTGCCATGCCAACATTTTCTCTTGCGCCACGAGAAGCATCCTCCTCCCCTAAATAATTATCCCCATCATCATCCTCCTCCTCCTCCTCCTCTTCATCTTCTTCCTCCACCTCATCCAGGAGAGGTCCCGGAGCAGACAATGGCTGACTGTCAATAAGGCTTCACTCCTCCTCTTCCTCCTCATCAACCTCGGCTGCAGACCCCTCTAACGAGGTTAGTTTGGCAATGTGGGCGTTCAAACACAGTGTACGCAGATGAGAGGATGAGTACTTTCTTGTCCTACTCATTGTCTCGGGTAGGGTGAGCTGGACTTGAGAGCTGCATATGGTCGAACTAGCGGTGGACATGGCGGCTTGAGAGAGGGTTGATGATGGTGATAGAGTTGGTGTTCTTTCTGATGGCCTAGATTCAGTCTTTCGTTGCAATAACAGTGTGATTCCCTAACTGATTTGCCCTTGCGACGACACCTCAACATTTGCTGCTTGGGGTGTGTTAACCGGTGGGCTTACAGTGGGGGAAACAATGTAGTGTTGCTGACTACCTTCTTTGGGAGCAGTTGCACATGTGGTACGTGAGTTTTGGTAGTCCGTACACACTTGCAAGTGCATGATGGTTAAATGTCTTAGCATGCAACTGGTATTCAAATTTCTCAGATTTTTCCCTCGGCTAAAGGTATTTGCGCACTTCTTACAGATAATCTTTGCCTGATCATTAGGATTTTGTTCAAAAAAGTGCCATACTGCACTCTCCCTACTAGAGAAGACATTTTGAGGCCCTGCACGCTGTGCTATTTTGACCGTATGGCCAAGCTGTCCTGCAACTCTTTTGGTATTTGTAACTTGTTTTTGGACTGCTCCGGGCCTTCCAGATAATAGCTGTTGCGATGTCGATGCCTGCTACGGATGCTCCTCCTCCTCTTCTGAGCTATTGGCAGCGGCACCCTCTTCCCCCAATGGATGACAATCTGGGTCAACAACTGGGTCATCCATCACCTCCTCTTCAATGTCATGTGCACCTTACTCTGTGTCACCGTGTATGGTGGTATAGTATGCGGGAAGGGCACCTGAGTTTCATCAGGGTCAGATTCTGCCTCAGTACACTGCGAGGAAAATGTTGTGCTCTGAGTGAATGTACCTGCAGACTCATCTATCAGAGGCTGTGCATCAGTGCACTCCATGTCAGATTCATCTTGGCCTGGGTAATTCACGATTTGACTTGATAATCCAGGCATGGTATGTGAAAACAGCTCCATGGAGTAATCTGTAGTGTGGCCTGCCACATCCTTCAATTTTGGTTGGGGTGAAGGACACAAGGAAAGTTGTTGTTCATGACCATGAACCTCCAATGACGACTCAGTGTTTTTATTTTTTAAAACTTCAGAAGAGGAGGCGATAGAGCTGGAGGCTGAGTCAGCAATGTAAGCCAAAACTTGTTCTTGAAGCTCCGGCTTTAAAAGCGGTTTACCTACTCCCAGAAAAGGGAGCCTTCGAGGCCTTGTGGAGCCAGACGATGATGCAGGCTCAACACCTCCTGCATTAGGTGCTATTTTGCCACTACCAGCAGATCCACCACCAACACCAACACCATCATTACCATCTGCCAACCTCCGCCGACATCCACGGACTCTTCCACCAAACTTCCCCATTTTTGCGGAAAATGTACCCAAAAAACCAACAACTATATGGTCCTGTAAAACAAGGTACAAGGTTTATATAGTAGTGTGGAGAATTGTAATCTCTCTACACTTCAGGACACAGTTGGATTCTGTCAGGCCCTGTGTATATTACACCGCAATGTGACAGGAAGATACTGGATGGTGTAAGAAAGGTGTATAGAGGACTGTGGAGAATTGTAATCTCTCTACACTTCAGGACACAGTTGGATTCTGTCAGGCCCTGTGTATATTACACCGCAATGTGACAGGAAGATACTGGATGGTGTAAAAAAGGTGTATAGAGGACTGGGGAGAATTGTAATCTCTCTATACTACAGGACACAGTTGGATTCAGTCAGGCCCTGTGTATATCACACCGCAATGTGACAGGCAGATTCTGGATGGTGTAAGAAAGGTGTATATAGGACTGGGGAGAATTGTAATCTCTCTATACTACAGGACACAGTTGGATTCAGTCAGGCCCTGTGTATATCACACCGCAATGTGACAGGCAGATTCTGGATGGTGTAAGAAAGGTGTATATAGGACTGTGGAGAATTGTAATCTCTCTACACTTCAGGACACAGTTGGATTTTGTCAGGCCCTGTGTATATCACACCGCAATGTGACAGGCAGATTGTGGATGGCGTAAGAAAGGTATATATAGAACTGTGGAGAATTGTTATCTCTCTACACTTCAGGACACAGTTGGATTCTGTCAGGCCCTGTGTATATTACACCGCAATGTGACAGGCAGATTGTGGATGGTGTAAGAAAGGTATATAGAGGACTGTGGAGAATTGTTATCTCTCTACTCTTTAGGACATAGATGGATTCTGTTAGGCCCTGTGTATATCACACCGCAATGTGACAGGCAGATTGTGGATGGTGTAAGAAAGGTATATAGAGGACTGTGGAGAATTGTGATCTCTCTACATTTCAGGACACAGTTGGATTCTGTCATGCCCTGTGAATATCACACCGCAATGTGACAGGAAGATACTGGATGGTGTAAGAAAAGTATATAGAGGACTGTGGAGAATTGTAATCTCGCTACACTTCAGGATACAGTTGGACTCTCTCAGGCCCTGTGTATATTACACCGTAATGTGACAGGAAGATACTTGATGGTGTAAAAAAGGTGTATAGAGGACTGGGGAGAATTGTAATCTCTCTATACTACAGGACACAGTTGGATTCAGTCAGGCCCTGTGTATATCACACCGCAATGTGACAGGCAGATTCTGGATGGTGTAAGAAAGGTGTATATAGGACTGTGGAGAATTGTAATCTTTCTACACTTCAGGACACAGTTGGATTCTGTCAGGCCCTGTGTATATCACACCGCAATGTGACAGGCAGATTGTGGATGGTGTAAGAAAGGTATATAGAGGACTGTGGAGAATTGTTATCTCTCTACACTTTAGGACATAGATGGATTCTGTCAGGCCCTGTGTATATCACACCGCAATGTGACAGGCAGATTGTGGATGGTGTAAGAAAGGTATATAGAGGACTGTGGAGAATTGGTATCTCGACACTTCAGGACACAGTTGGATTCTGTCAGGCCCTGTGTATATTACTCCGCAATGTGACAGGAAGATACTGGATGGTGTAAGAAAGGTGTATAGAGGACTGTGGAGAATTGTAATCTCTTAATACTACAGGACAGAGTTGGATTCTGTCAAGCCCTGTGTATATCACACCGCAATGTGACAGGCAGATTGTGAATGGTGTAAGAAAGGTATATAGAGGACTGTGGAGAATTGTTATCTCTCTACACTTCAGGACACAGTTGGATTCTGTCAGGCCCTGTGTATATCACACCGCAATGTGACAGGAAGATACTGGATGGTGTAAGAAAAGTATATAGAGGACTGTGGAGAATTGTTATCTCTCTACACTTCAGGAAACAATTGGATTCTGTCAGGCCCTGTGTATATTACTCCGCAATGTGACAGGAAGATACTGGATGGTGTAAGAAAGGTGTATAGAGGACTGTGGAGAATTGTAATCTCTCAATACTACAGGACAGAGTTGGATTCTGTCAGGCCCTGTGTATATCACACCGCAATGTGACAGGCAGATTCTGGATGGCGTAAGAAAGGTATATAGAGAACTGTGGAGAATTGTTATCACTCTGCACTTCAGGACACAGTTGGATTCTGTCAGGCCCTGTGTATATTACACCGCAATGTGACAGGAAGATACTGGATGATGTAAGAAAGTTGTATAGAGGACTCTGGAGAATTGTAATCTCTCTACACTTCAGGACACATTTGGATTCTGTCAGGCCCTGTGTATATCACACCGCAAAGTGACAGGAAGATACTGGATGGTGTAAGAAAGGTATATAGAGGACTGTGGCGAATTGTTATCTCTCTACACTTCAGGACACAGTTGGATTCTGTCAGGTCCTGTGTATATTACACCGCAATGTGACAGGAAGATACTGGATGTTGTAAGAAAGTTGTATAGAGGACTGTGGAGAATTGTAATCTCTCTATACTTCAGGATACAGTTGGATTCAGTCAGGCCCTGTGTATATCACACCGCAATGTGACAGGCAGATTCTGGATGGTGTAAGAAAGGTGTATATAGGACTGTGGAGAATTGTAATCTCTCTACACTTCAGGACACAGTTGGATTCTGTCAGGCCCTGTGTATATTACACCGCAATGTGACAGGAAGATACTGGATGATGTATGAAAGTTGTATAGAGGACTCTGGAGAATTGTAATCTCTCTACACTTCAGGACACATTTGGATTCTGTCAGGCCCTGTGTATATCACACCGCAATGTGACAGGAAGATACTGGATGGTGTAAGAAAGGTATACAGAGGACTGTGGAGAATTATTATCTCTCTACACTACAGGACACAGTTGGATTCTGTCAGGCCCTGTGTATATTACACCGCAATGTGACAGGAAGATACTGGATGTTGTAAGAAAGTTGTATAGAGGACTGTGGAGAATTGTAATCTCTCTACACTTCAGGATACAGTTGGATTCTGTCAGGCCCTGTGTATATTACACCGCAATATGACAGGAAGATACTGGATGGTGTAAAAAAGGTGTATAGAGGACTGGGGAGAATTGTAATCTCTCTATACTACAGGACACAGTTGGGTTCAGTCAGGCCCTGTGTATATCACACCGCAATGTGACAGGCAGATTCTGGATGGTGTAAGAAAGGTGTATAGAGGACTGTGGAGAATTGTAATCTCTCTACACTTCAGGACACATTTGGATTCTGTCAGGCCCTGTGTATATCACACCGCAATGTGAAAGGAAGATACTGGATGGTGTAAGAAAGGTATATAGAGGACTGTGGAGAATTATTATCTCTCTACACTTCAGGACACAGTTGGATTCTGTCAGGCCCTGTGTATATTACACCGCAATGTGACAGGAAGATACTGGATGTTGTAAGAAAGTTGTATAGAGGACTGTGGAGAATTGTAATCTCTCTACACTTCAGGATACATTTGGATTATGTCAGGCCCTGTGTATATTACACCGCAATGTGACAGGAAGATACTGGATGGTGTATAAAAGGTGTATAGAGGACTGGGGAGAATTGTAATCTCTCTATACTACAGGACACAGTTGGATTCAGTCAGGCCCTGTGTATATCACACCGCAATGTGACAGGCAGATTCTGGATGGTGTAAGAAAGGTGTATAGAGGACTGTGGAGAATTGTAATCTCTCTATACTACAGGACAGAGTTGGATTCTGTCAGGCCCTGTGTATATCACACCGCAATGTGACAGGCAGATTGTGGATGGTGTAAGAAAGGTATATAGAGGACTGTGGAGAATTGTGATCTCTCTACATTTCAGGACACAGTTGGATTCTGTCATGCCCTGTGTATATCACACCGCAATGTGACAGGCAGATTCTGGATGGTGTAAGAAAGGTGTATAGAGGACTGTGGAGAATTGTAATCTCTTTACACTTCAGGACTAGAGTTGAGCGATACCGTCCGATACTTCAAAGTATCGGATCGGAATGGATCGGCCGATCTTTAAAAAAAGTATCGGTATCGCCGATTCCGATACCGGAAGTCCCATTCAAGTCTATGGGACTTCCGGTATCGGAATAAGAAAAACCCTGTTTTTGCCTTGTACAGCCTCTCTGGGGTCTGTACGGGCCTTTCGGGGGGCTGTGCCGGCCTGCCAGGGGGTCTGTGCAGGCTCCGGTGGTCTGTGCCGGCCTGCCGGTGGTCTGTGCAGGCTCCGGTGGGCTGTGCCGGCCTGCCGGGGGGCTGTGCCGGCCTGCCGGTGGTCTGTGCAGGCTCCGGGGGGCTGTGCCGGCCTGCCGGGGGGCTGTGCCGGCCTGCCGGTGGTCTGTGCAGGCTTCGGGGGTCTGTGCAGGCATCGTCCGATGGGACTACAAGTCCCATCGGGCGATGCCTGCTACCATGACAGTGATTGACACATTAGCCAATGATGGGACAGTAGTAGTCCCATCATCCGGCTAATGTGTTAAATGTTAAAAAAAAAAAAAAATACTACATACATACTACATACATACTACATGCATGCTACATACATACTACATGCTACATACATACTACATGCTACATACATACTACATGCATGCTACATACATACTACATGCTACATACATACTACATGCATGCTACATACATACTACATGCTACATACATACTACATATATACTACATGCATGCTACATACATACTACATGCTACATACATACTACATGCTACATACATACTACATATATACTACATACATACTACATACATGCTACATACATGCTACATACATACTACATACATACTACATACATACTACATGCATGCTACATGCATGCTACATGCATACTACATACATACTACATACATACTACATGCATGCTACATACATACTACATGCTACATACATACCACATACATACTACATACATACTACATGCTACATACATACTACATATATACTACATGCATGCTACATACATACTACATGCTACATACATACCACATACATACTACATACATGCTACATACATACTACATATATACTACATGCATGCTACATACATACTACATATATACTACATGCATGCTACATACATACTGCATGCTACATGCATGCTACATACATACTACATACATACTACATGCTACATACATACCACATATATACTACATACATACAATACATTCATACAATACATACATAGACATACAGTACATATAACATATAGTAACATACTTACCAATACTTGTCACATTGTTCCCCGAAGCCATTGTCTTTTCCGGAATAAATATTAACATAACAAACCACAAAAATACTCACCCATGATCCGAAGCAGTCCACGAGTGTGTCCCACGACGATCTTGGGTAGAGAACTGCAGCATCAGATGATGCTGCCGTTCTCTACGGGCTGCAGGAATCCAATGACGGAAGGTAGGTATCCTTCCGCACTGTATTCCTCCGCCACTTAAAAAAAAAAGTCCCTAGTCTCACTTTATGCCATTGCTGTGTGGGAATTTCCCACGCAGCAATGGCATAAAGTGAGACTAGGGACTTTTTTTTTTTAAGTGGCGGAGGAATACAGTGCGGAAGGATACCTACCTTCCGTCATTGGATTCCTGCAGCCCGTAGAGAACGGCAGCATCATCTGATGCTGCAGTTCTCTACCCAAGATCGTCGTGGGACACACTCGTGGACTGCTTCGGATCATGGGTGAGTATTTTTGTGGTTTGTTATGTTAATATTTATTCCGGAAAAGACAATGGCTTCGGGGAACAATGTGACAAGTATTGGTAAGTATGTTACTCTATGTTATATGTACTGTATGTCTATGTATGTATTGTATGAATGTATTGTATGTATGTAGTATATATGTGGTATGTATGTAGCATGTAGTATGTATGTAGTATGTATGTAGCATGCATGTAGCATGCAGTATGTATGTAGCATGCATGTAGTATATATGTAGTATGTATGTAGCATGCATGTAGTATATATGTAGTATGTATGTAGCATGTAGCATGTATGTAGTATGTATGTGATATGTATGTAGCATGTAGTATGTATGTAGCATGCATGTAGTATATATGTAGTATGTATGTAGTATGTATGTAGTATGTATGTGGTATGTATGTAGCATGTAGTATGTATGTAGCATGCATGTAGCATGCATGTAGTATGTATGTAGCATGCATGTAGTATGTATGTATGTAGTATGTATGTAGCATGCATGTAGTATGTATGTAGTATGTATGTAGTATGTATGTAGTATGTATGTAGCATGCAGTATGTATGTAGCATGTATGTAGCATGTATGTAGTATGTAGTATATATGTAGCATGTAGTATATATGTAGCATGTAGTATGTATGTAGCATGTAGTATGTATGTAGCATGCATGTAGTATATATGTAGTATGTATGTAGCATGTAGTATGTATGTAGCATGCATGTAGTATATATGTAGTATGTATGTAGCATGTAGTATGTAGTATGTATGTAGCATGCATGTAGTATGTATGTAGCATGCATGTAGTATGTATGTAGCATGCATGTAGTATGTATGTAGTATTTTTTTACATTTAACACATTAGCCGGATGATGGGACTACTACTGTCCCATCATTGGCTAATGTGTCAATCACTGTCATGGTAGCAGGCATCGCCAGATGGGACTTGTAGTCCCATCGGACGATGCTTGCACAGACCCCCGGACATCAGCACAGCCCCCCGGCAGGCCGGCACAGCCCCCCGGCAGGCCGGTACAGACCCCCACAGGGTGCACAGACCACCGGCAGGCCGGCACAGCCCCCCGGCAGGCCGGTACAGAACCCCACAGGGTGCACAGACCACCGGCAGGCCGGCACAGCCCCCCGGCAGGCCGGTACAGACCCCCACAGGGTGCACAGACCACCGGCAGGCCGGCACAGCCCCCCGGCAGGCCGGTACAGACCCCGGGCAGTCCACACAGCCCCCCGGCAGGCCGGCAGAGACCCCCGGAAGGCCCGAAATGACGGCGCATCATGATGCGCACACACCGCGCATCATGATGACGTCAGGCTGTCAATCAACTTTGAACTTCCGATTCCGATGCCGAATTCCGATATTGAAAAAATATCGGAAGTCGGTATCGGAATTCCGATACAGCAAGTATCGGCCGATACCCGATACTTGCGGTATCGGAATGCTCAACACTATTCAGGACACATTTGGATTCTGTCAGGCCCTGTGTATATCACACTGCAATGTGAAAGGAAGATACTGGATGGTGTAAGAAAGGTATATAGAGGACTGTGGAGAATTATTATCTCTCTACACTTCAGGACACAGTTGGATTCTGTCAGGCCCTGTGTATATTACACCGCAATGTGACAGGAAGATACTGGATGTTGTAAGAAAGTTGTATAGAGGACTGTGGAGAATAGTAATCTCTCTACACTTCAGGATACAGTTGGATTCTGTCAGGCCCTGTGTATATTACACCGCAATGTGACAGGAAGATACTGGATGGTGTATAAAAGGTGTATAGAGGACTGGGGAGAATTGTAATCTCTCTATACTACAGGACACAGTTGGATTCAGTCAGGCCCTGTGTATATCACACCGCAATGTGACAGGCAGATTCTGGATGGTGTAAGAAAGGTGTATAGAGGACTGTGGAGAATTGTAATCTCTCAATACTACAGGACAGAGTTGGATTCTGTCAGGCCCTGTGTATATCACACCGCAATGTGACAGGCAGATTGTGGATGGTGTAAGAAACGTATATAGAGGACTGTGGAGAATTGTGATCTCTCTACATTTCAGGACACTGTTGGATTCTGTCATGCCCTGTGTATATCACACCGCAATGTGACAGGAAGATACTGGATGGTGTAAGAAAAGTATATAGAGGACTGTGGAGAATTATTATCTCTCTACACTTCAGGACACAGTTAGATTCTGTCAGGCCCTGTGTATATTACACCGCAATGTGACAGGAAGATACTGGATGTTGTAAGAAAGTTGTATAGAGGACTGTGGAGAATTGTAATCTCTCTACACTTCAGGATACAGTTGGATTCTGTCAGGCCCTGTGTATATCACACCGCAATGTGACAGACAGATTGTGGATGGCGTAAGAAAGGTATATATAGAACTGTGGAGAATTGTTATCTCTCTACACTTCAGGACACAGTTGGATTCTGTCAGGCCCTGTGTATATTACACCGCAATGTGACAGGAAGATACTGGATGATGTAAGAAAGTTGTATAGAGGACTCTGGAGAATTGTAATCTCTCTACACTTCAAGATACAGTTGGATTCTGTCAGGCCCTGTGTATATCACACCGCAATGTGACAGGCAGTTTGTGGATGGTGTAAGAAAGGTATATAGAGGACTGTGGAGAATTGGTATCTCGACACTTCAGGACACAGTTGGATTCTGTCAGGCCCTGTATATATTACTCCGCAATGTGACAGGAAGATACTGGATGGTGTAAGAAAGGTGTATAGAGGACTGTGGAGAATTGTAATCTCTCAATACTACAGGACAGAGTTGGATTCTGTCAGGCCCTGTGTATATCACACCGCAATGTGACAGGCAGATTGTGGATGGTGTAAGAAAGGTATATAGAGGACTGTGGAGAATTGTTATCTCTCTACACTTCAGGACACAGTTGGATTCTGTCAGGCCCTGTGTATATCACACCGCAATGTGACAGGAAGATACTGGATGGTGTAAGAAAAGTATATAGAGGACTGTGGAGAATTGTTATCTCTCTACACTTCAGGACACAGTTGGATTCTGTCAGGCCCTGTGTATATTACTCCGCAATGTGACAGGAAGATACTGGATGGTGTAAGAAAGGTGTATAGAGGACTGTGGAGAATTGTAATCTCTCAATACTACAGGACAGAGTTGGATTATGTCAGGCCCTGTGTATATCACACCGCAATGTGACAGGCAGATTGTGGATGGCGTAAGAAAGGTATATAGAGAACTGTGGAGAATTGTTATCACTCTACACTTCAGGACACAATTGGATTCTGTCAGGCCCTGTGTATATTACACCGCAATGTGACAGGAAGATACTGGATGATGTAAGAAAGTTGTATAGAGGACTCTGGAGAATTGTAATCTCTCTACACTTCAGGACACATTTGGATTCTGTCAGGCCCTGTGTATATCACACCGCAATGTGACAGGAAGATACTGGATGGTGTAAGAAAGGTATATAGAGGACTGTGGAGAATTGTTATCTCTCTACACTTCAGGACACAGTTGGATTCTGTCAGGCCCTGTGTATATTACACCGCAATGTGACTGGAAGATACTGGATGTTGTAAGAAAGTTGTATAGAGGACTGTGGAGAATTGTAATCTCTCTACACTTCAGGATACAGTTGGATTCTGTCAGGCCCTGTGTATATTACACCGCAATGTGACAGGAAGATACTGGATGGTGTAAAAAAGGTGTATAGAGGACTGGGGAGAATTGTAATCTCTCTATACTACAGGACACAGTTGGATTCAGTCAGGCCCTGTGTATATCACACCGCAATGTGACAGGCAGATTCTGGATGGTGTAAGAAAGGTGTATATAGGACTGGGGAGAATTGAAATCTCTCTATACTACAGGACACAGTTGGATTCAGTCAGGCCCTGTGTATATCACACCGCAATGTGACAGGCAGATTCTGGATGGTGTAAGAAAGGTGTATATAGGATTGTGGAGAATTGTAATCTCTCTATACTACAGGACACAGTTGGATTCAGTCAGGCCCTGTGTATATCACACCGCAATGTGACAGGCAGATTCTGGATGGTGTAAGAAAGGTGTATAGAGGACTGTGGAGAATTGTAATCTCTCTACACTTCAGGACACAGTTGGATTCTGTCAGGCCCTGTGTATATCACACTGCAATGTGACAGGCAGATTGTGGATGGTGTAAGAAAGGTATATAGAGAACTGTGGAGAATTGTTATCTCTCTACACTTCAGGACACAGTTGGATTCTGTCAGGCCCTGTGTATATTACCCCGCAATGTGACAGGAAGATACTGGATGGTGTAAGAAAGTTGTATAGAGGACTCTGGAGAATTGTAATCTCTCTACACTTCAGGACACATTTGGATTCTGTCAGGCCCTGTGTATATCATACCGCAATGTGACAGGAATATACTGGATGGTGTAAGAAAGGTATATAGAGGACTGTGGAGAATTGTAATCTTTCTACACTTCAGGACACAGTTGGAATCTGTCAGGCCCTGTTTATATTACACCGCAGTGTGACAGGCTGAAATTGCCTAGTGTATGACAAACTACAAGGTGTATATAGAATTGGGCAGAATTTGAATCTCCCTAGAGTGTAGGTCTGTAAGAATGGACAAACTCCTCCGCTTTTCCTTACAGAGTCACACACGTATATAGCTTCAATTTGGCCGTGATAACAGCCGTTACATGGTACTGAGAGAGGAGCGTACACGTACACCTCTGTACAGTGTATGTAAAATTGTCAAGCTCCGTGTTTTTGTATATGGACTGACACACGCTGTCTCTCTCTAGTTTTGAATGTAATCAAACAGCAAATATACTAAACTGTTTGAAAAACGGACAAAACTATAAGGTGTAGGTCTGTAAGAACAGACAAACTCCTCGGCTTTTCCTTACAGAGTCACACACGTATATAGCTTCAATGTGGCCATGATAACAGCCGTTACACGGTACTGTGTGAGGAGCGTACACCGCTGTACAGTAGGTGAAAAAATGAACGCTCATTACCTCACCAGGACAAAACAATACAATTTGGATTGCTTTTAAAAAATTAGTTTGAACACCAGTGTGCACACAGCAATGCAGCTAGCCTTAAACGGCAGGCTAATCACCACCAGCGCTGCTGCACAAAAGGAAAAATCTTCAGCTTTCACTGCACAGTAACTACAGTGAAAAGCTCTAGCAGCAGAAGTTTTTTTTTCTTTTTGCCTTCCTAATGCTATCCCTACAGAATCAGCAACTGCAGGAGCTCTCCCTATTCTGAGATCAGCATGAGTAACATGGCGGTCGGACTGCACGCCCTTTTATACCCCCTGTGACGCCACACAAAGCAAGCCAATCACTTGCATGCCCTTCTCCAAGATGGTGGTGACCGCTGCCTATGTCATCACGTTGCCCACAGTGTCCGTTCTTCCTGATTGGCTGAAAAAGGGCGCTAAAGCATCTTTTGAAATGCGACTTTGGCGCTAAAGTCGCCGACCTCATGGCCGACCTCACGCTAATGTCCGGTTTCGTTTCATGAAACCGGACTTTGGCGAAAGTCGGCGACTTTTGAATTTGTTCGACCCGTTTCGCTCAACTCTACCTACTACTCATATCAGCCCATAACATGGCAGCATCAAAGTCAAATCTGAGATTTTTATGGTTATTATGGGCTAGGAGGCTTGTTTTATTTAAGCAGGATTTATACTAGAGGTATTTTAATCTTCCTTCTTTATTTATTTTGCCATTGCTCACCAGTGCTGTTGTATAATCAGTCTGTCCCTCTGAATGATCATTTAATGAGATTTTTACTTTTTAATGTTTATGGTAATTAGAGTAGCATCTCTAATGATGACCTGCATGAAGCTGTTGATGTTTGGTTATAAATGGAGTTATGCTCATTAACTCCTAGAGAAATATTATCTTCACATAGTAACCATGGAGTTCACTAGTATTTAGTGATTAGCAAATATTTTATATTACACAGCTTCTGTTATTCAAAACCCCTTCCTCTCCCCTACCTGCTCAGCTTACAGAAAGCTTTTGTAATAGATGCTTTTCCAACAGTCCTATTTGTGCTCCTTTCAAATTCTTCAATGATTGAATCCTTGTGGCACTTTCTAATCCTGGCCTGAAGTATTCTACTTGATTTCCGAAACATTGTACTTGATGCTTATCTTCTACAATAGATTAATCTTTAACGTTGATGATGTAAATTAAGTGCATTTGTGTCACTCTAAGGATATACTTTCTCAGCCATACTAATGAAAGTAAGTGGCTATTTGGACAGATGACCAATTATATTTGGACAGCTCTCCAATTTTATGTCCTTTTAAAAAATCTTGGCTAGAATTTGAAAGGTACTTTGTTTTAATTTATAAGCATATGATAGAGTTGAAATATTTTCCTTTTTTTCTTTTATCACAGAATATATAACAGTAATCAATTGGCGCATGTTTAGCCTATCTATATATCTATCTATGCAATCAAAATATATTTATACAAAGTTATTGCTTGAATCAAAACAGATACGTACAATTTTAATCAGAAACTCATAATAATTACAGCTTGAAAATTTCAATAACGAGTGTCTAAATATTTGTGAGCTAACTAAATTGATGTAAAAATCGTAATACTTTTTACAAACACCAAAACTATAGTTAAATATTTAATGCAATTAATTATTCCACCCTAAAACAAAAACTATAAGGCTTTGTTCATTCACAGAATAGTTATGTTATAGATTTTTACAGAAATCCATGTACATGTTGCAGAAAACAAACCTATTCACAACTGTAGAAATTGAAAGTATGGTAATTCTTACTGAATTTATTTTTTTCTGCAGTATTTTACATTTTGCCAAATATAGAGTTAGCAACTACTGTCCTATGACTATACTTTTTTTGGGACATGAATATAATTTCACCCAAAAGTGCAAATTCACTTTTAACGAAGGTAGCTCTCTCAAACAAGATGGCCTATGAATACATAATATATTGTGGAATTAAAATTTATCACAGAAAATCTGCTCTTTAATAGGGTTTGCCATTCAGAAAAAGTTGGTATTTTGGAAAGTTTTCTTTATATTCGATGTCAAACCAGGAGTCAGAAAGAATGGAGAAGATTTAATAAGCTTAAAATGCCAAATTCTTAGTACATTTGCATCAAAAATTGGCACAGGTCACATATATAATGAGTCTTCTTAGATAATAAAAGTAAGACCTAGAAGTAGAACAAAATAATGTGCACAATTATTTTGCTGCAAACTTCTGGTGCAAAAAAGGTCAATTAATTCTTTATGTAGTTTAAATTTAGACGAATGTGCCTAAAGACGCATCAAATTTATCTAACAGCATATTCTGCTTTAATAAATTTGGTGCATTTTAAGACTTGTATAGTCTAAATTTACATTATCTAAATGTTTTGTAAATCTGCCTCAATGACTTAAAGGATAGATGTTATATTATATGCTGAAGATGAACAGAGGTTTGATACAATTCTGCAAAGATGAGCGCTGTAAAAGACAATGCCAGTTATCACAGATGCTTAATTGCAGTTGTTGCTGCTAAGTATGGCCCAACCAGTTATTAGGTTTAGAGGGCAACTGCTTTTTTTTAAACAAGGCCCTGTAGGTTTGGATTTCTTTTTCCTTTAATATTAAAGACCTTAATTAAAAAACTTTTTATGTTTACTTGTTTTATCTTTGTCTAGTATTTAAATTTGTTTGGTGATATGAAAAAATTAAGTGTGACAATAGGAAATCAAGAAGGGGCAAACACTTTTTTACTTCACTGTATAATAAATAGGGTATTCATATGACGCTGCATGAATCAGTCACCAGCTAGAATCTGTACAGTTATCAGCCAGTATCTGTACAGTACAGATACACAGTGATATAAAGTGCAAGGAAGGTATGTAAAGAAATGCCACGAGGATGCTGATTTGGAAGAAAATTTTGTAAGGGTAAAATGGGAACGGTTCCATAAGTGAGGTGAGGCAATAGGCCAGTCTAAAGAAATGTGTTTTTAGGCAACACTTAAAATTGTTGGTATTGGGAAATAATCAAATTATCCTGAGTAGTGCATTCTAGAGAATTGGTGCAGCATGTCATAAGTCTTGGAGACAGATGGTTTGGATTATTGAGGATGTCAGCCTTAGGTCATTAGCGGAACGGAGGGCATGGGTAGGGTGGTAGAGATTAGGGAGGAGATGTAGGGTGGTGCTGAACCACTTATCTCTTTGAAGGTGAGAGTGATAACTTTATATTGGACCCTGTAGTAGATGGGCAACCAGCGCCATGTCTGGCACAGGGTAGAGGTACCGGTTTAGTGGTTGGAACGGAATATGATCCTGGCTGCTGCATTCAGGATGGATTCAAATAAAGCAATCAATAAGTATCCTTTTAACTATACCTCTGACAGGTAGTAAAGTAGTAAAGCATTAGAATGCATAAATGTATTTGTAAGAAAAAAGTGTAAAATTGATTTGCGAAGATCTGAGGTTGTAGGTCATAATAATCACCTATGCAGGCTATCAATGCAAATATTTTTTATTCTTTACACCCATGGTCTTAAAGCAATTCTGGGTAGATGGTCACAAGCAATGTCCCTAGTCCACAAGATACCATCCTGGGGCTGATAGTGTGTATCTATTGGTATGGGAGCAGTGGAACTGTCTCCCATCTTTTGATTGGCCCATAGCTTTTGTATCTCCTGCCAGTATAGTCTGTAATTACAATCCATGCTCTGCTGGTTAACAAAATGTCGGAGGAGTCCGCGCCATCTTTTTCAGAAAATAGTTTAGTATGTAAAAAAAGACATGTACAGTAAGCTACTGAATTACTGTACTAATTATAAAGGTTTTAAATACATTGGTTAGGACTGCTCTGATGGGTATACCTTGGCGTTTGGTAGAGCGGCTTAGTATACATTTTTTGCAAAAAAACTTATCAACTAAATAAACCTGTTTTGTTATCATCTTTTTACCAGCACTTGCTGTTTATTGCTAAATACTTTTTTACAGTGGAGTATTTTTTCACGTTTCGTGTTCTGTGTTTCTCTGTGTTTCAGTCTCTTGGTGGTGTGAATACTGTCCTACCGACAAATTTGCTGTGTGCATGGCCTATGCGTTTGTATTTAATTATATAGGTGATTGACCACTTTATCTCATGACACAAGGTTTTCTGTCATTGGCTGCCAAAGTCACGTCCCAGGCCAATTAAAAAGCGAAAAAGCGGACATCTAGTTTTGCTGGTGCCATTTGCTCAGTGTCACAGTGCAGAGAAGCCACTTCTGATAATGCTGCAAGTGAACTTGTCAGCTAGATAGGATCCTGTCCTGTGTAAAATCGATCTTCCAGCATTGAAGTAGACTGTGCAAAAACTGTGTGGCAGTCACCGGAGGCACTTTTTGCTACTCCAAATCATTTATGATAAAACTGTGTTCCAATGGCAAATTAGAAGGTCAGATTTCCACTTCAAAATCGTTAAGCCTAATATTGAGGTGAAGCATGGAGGGCCAATTAGCTCCTCCAAATCATTATAGATTGGGATAATAGCCTCGTGCAGGCACCAAACCTTATTTCATAATCTAAATCTTTTGTGCTAATTCTGTGTTCTAGCCACTCTATATGGGGGACACATGACATCGCAAGAAAGGACCTGGAAACCATCTGCAATGACTTTGGAAACTTAGGTAAGAAAGGGAAAGAACTGGGAGCACAGGTGGTCTTCTCTTCCATCCTCCCAGTGGATGGCCATGGAACAAGGAGGTGGAATAAGATTGTGCAAGTGAACAACTGGCTACGTTGATTGTGCCATCAGCAAGGATTTGGATTTCTGGATCACGGAGCGAATTACCTATACTGTGAACTACTTGCTAGAGATGGGATGCATCTAACAAAGACTGGAAAAATGTATTTGGAAGTTGCCTTGCTGCACTCATCAGGAGAGCTTTAAACTAGAACAATGTGGGAAGGGAAGCAAAGGCCATAAAAAGCCAAAAAGCCATACAAATACTATTGAGAACTCTGCTATTAGAAGTGGAAAGGAAGAACAAAGACAGAAAAAAATTAAATAATAAAAATATTGGAGAAAGAGAAACCAATCACAAACTAAAATGTTTCTATACAAATGCACAAAGCATTGGCAACAAACAAGGTGAATTGGAACTATTAATGCAGGAAAAGAAATATGATGTCTTTAGAATCACTGAAACTAGGTGGGACGATAAACATTACTGGAATACAAGGCTAGAAGGATACAATTTATTTGCAAGAAACAGACTTAATAAACGAGGATGAGGTGTTGCATTGTATGTTAGAAAAGCGTATATCTGCACAGAGATTGAAGGTTCAGAGACTGGGAGTTCTGCGGAAACTGTTTGGGTAAGAATACCAGGAGAGAACAGTGGAAAGGACACCATTGTAGGCATTTACTACAGGCCGCCTGGTCCAAGCTGAAGATATGGATGAACTCTTTATGCAGGAAATGGCCAAGTTCTCCAAAAAATCACATATTGGTCATGGGAGATTTCAACTATCCAGACTTTTGTTGGAAATCTCTCTCAGGCAAAACTAACAGGTCAAGGAAATTCTTATCCTCTCTCGCTGACAACTTTATCTTCCATAAGGTAAGGGTGAAAACAAGGGGAACTGCTACCTTGGATCTAATCTTCATAAACAGGGAGGAAATGGTTGAGGAGGTAAGAGTGGTTTGGACCCGAAGAGGTAGTGACCATGCTATTTTAAAATTTTGGATGAAAGCGCCATCTTGTCCAGCAAAAAACAAGCCGCCATAAAGCTCCATCAGCGGAAAAATAAAAAAAGTTATCACTCTCAGAATAAAAAAATGCTAAAATAATTATTTTTTTATAAAAGTTTTTATTGTGTAAAAACGCCAAAACATATAAAAAGATATAAATGAGGTATTGCTGTAATTGTAGCGACCCGAAGAATAAAGATGCCTTAGCAATTTTACCACACGCGGAATGGAAAAAAAAAATTCCTGAATTTGTTATTTTTGTTAATTCTGTCTCCATAAAAATCAGAAGAGAAAGCGATCAAAAAATGTCATGTGCCCGAATATGGTACCAATAAAAAAGTCAGATTGTCCCGCAAAAAACAATCACTCACATGACTCTGTCGGTCGAAATATGGAAAAATTACAGATTTCAAGATATGAGGATGCAAAAACTTTTTTTTTTAAAAAAAGCGTCTTTTAGTGACAGAAGCTAGACATAAAAAAGGATATAAATCTCGTATCGCTAATCCCACCGACACGAAGAATAAAGTCGCCTAATCACTTATATCGCACGAAGAATGGTTTAAAAAATAAAACCAATTCTTCACCTTTTGTGGATTTATTCATTCTGCCTCCTAAAGATCGCAGTAAGGCGATCACAGTGGCTTACCCCCAAATATGGGGTATCGGCGTACTCAGGACAAATTGCACAGCAAGTTTTTGGGTCCAATTTGTCCTGTTGCCCTAGGGAAAATAAAAATTGAGGGCAAAAAGATCATTTTTGTGGAAAAAATATGATTTTTTATTTTCACGGCTCTAAGTTATAAACTTCTGTGAAATTCTATAAAATTCTGAAATTTTCAAACTTTTTGCCAAATTTAAATTTTTTTTAACAAATAAACACAAGAAATTTTGAAGAAATGTTACTATCATCATAAAGTACAATATGTCCCGAAAAAGAATCTCAGAATCAGTGGGATATGTGAAGCATTCCAGAGTTATAACCACATAAAGTGACAGTGGTCAGACTTCAAAATTAAGGCCTGGTCATTAACCTACAAAGTGGCTTGGTCCTTAAGGGGTTAAACCATATATTGGAAATGTTACAACAAACTAGTGTGACAAAAAATATTTTTTTTTACAACATGCACACCATATGAAGTAGAAAGTTGTTTTTAAATGTCTGGATTAGAGTTGAGCGAAACGGTTTGAAAAATTTCAAAAGTCGCCGACTTTTGGCAAAGACCCTAGGATGAGGTCGGCCACGAGGTCGGCGACTTACGCGCCAAAGTCGCGTTTCAAAAGTTTGTTTTGCGCTCTTTTTCAGCCAATCAGGATCCACGGACACAGTGGGCAACGTGATGACATAGGCAGGGGTCACTACCATCTTTCAGAAGGGCATGCAAGTGATTGGCTTGCTTTGGTGGGCGTCACAGGGGTTATAAAAGGGCGTGCACGCCGACCGCCATCTTACTTCTGCCGATCTTAGCATAGGGAGAGGTTGCTGCTGCTGATTCTGTAGGGAGAGCGTTAGGCAGGGAAGAAGAAAAAAAAACTGCTTCTGCTGCTAGCAATTTTGCCTGTACAACACACCAGTCACTGTGTGTGCAGTGCAAGGGGAGGCTATATTGTGGTGGATCAGCGGTGTTGGTTGTTAGGCTGCCTTCTAAGGCTTCCTGACAGCTGCATTGCTGTTTACCCACTGCTCTGCAAACTGCTTTTTTAAAAGCAATCCCAATTTTTTTTTTGTCCTGCTGAGGTACTGAGCATGCATTTTTTCACACCATACAGCGGTGTACGCTCCTCACACAGTACCGTGTAACGGCTGTTATCACAGCCACAGTGAAGCTATCTGTGTGTCACTCTGTGAGAATAAGTCGAGGACATGTTCCGTTCTTACAGACCTACACCTTATAGTTTTGTCTAGCTTTCAAACAGTTAAATATATTTGCTGTTTGATCACATTCAAAACTATAGAGAGACAGCGTGTGTCAGTCCGTATACTTAAAAAACACAGAGCTTGACAATTTTACGTACACCAGACAGCCGTGTACGTGCACGCTCCTCTCAGTACCGTGTAACGGCTGTTATCACGGCCACAGTGAAGCTATCTGTGTGTCACTGTGGAAGGATAAGTGGAGGACTTGTTCCGTTCTTACAGACCTACACTCTAGGGAGATTCCTATTCTGCCCAATTCTACATACACCTTGTAGTTCGTGATACACTAGCCAATTTCTGCCTGTGACATAGTGCTCTGATATTCAGTGGGCCTCACACAATCCAAAAGTGTCCAGTGTCCACTAGTGTGTGCAGAAATTCAAAATATCCCTTATCCTGTAGTCACTTTTTTCACACCTGTGCCATCGAGCCTGTGACATAGCGCTCTGATATTCAGTGGGCCTCACACAATCCATAAGTGTCCAGTGTCCACAAGTGTGTGCAGAAATTCAAAATCTCTGTGATCCTGTAGTCACTTTTTTCACACCTGTGCCATCGAGCCTGTGACATAGCGCTCTGATATTCAGTGGGCATCACACAATCCATAAGTGTCCAGTGTCCACTAGTGTGTGCAGAAATTCAAAATCTCCCTTATCCTATAGTCACTTTTTTCACACCTGTGCCATCGAGCCTGTGACATAGCGCTCTGATATTCAGTGGGCATCACACAATCCATAAGTGTCCAGTGTCCACAAGTGTGTGCAGAAATTCAAAATCTCTGTGATCCTGTAGTCACTTTTTTCACACCTGTGCCATCGAGCCTGTGACATAGCGCTCTGATATTCAGTGGGCCTCACACAATCCAAAAGTGTCCAGTGTCCACTAGTGTGTGCAGAAATTCAAAATCTCCCTTATCCTGTAGTCACTTTTTTCACACCTGTGCCATCGAGCCTGTGACATAGCGCTCTGATATTCAGTGGGCCTCACACAATCCATAAGTGTCCAGTGTCCACAAGTGTGTGCAGAAATTCAAAATCTCTGTGATCCTGTAGTCACTTTTTTCACACCTGTGCCATCGAGCCTGTGACATAGCGCTCTGATATTCAGTGGGCCTCACACAATCCATAAGTGTCCAGTGTCCACAAGTGTGTGCAGAAATTCAAAATCTCTGTGATCCTGTAGTCACTTTTTTCACACCTGTGCCATCGAGCCTGTGACATAGCGCTCTGATATTCAGTGGGCCTCACACAATCCAAAAGTGTCCAGTGTCCACTAGTGTGTGCAGAAATTCAAAATCTCCCTTATCCTGTAGTCACTTTTTTCACACCTGTGCCATCGAGCCTGTGACATAGCGCTCTGATATTCAGTGGGCAGAAATTCAAAATCTCCCCTGTCCTATAGACACCTTGTACCTTGTTTTACATTACTATATAGTTTGTTGGATTTTGTATACATTTCTACAAAAAATGAGGAAGGCTGGTGGAAGAGGCCGTGGAATTGGGTGGGGGTTGGCAGCTGGTAATGATGGTGTTGGTGGTGGATCTGATGGTAGTGGCAAGAGCAAAATAGGACCGAATGCAGGAGGTGTTGAGCCTGCGTCATCGTCTGGCTCCATAAGGCTTCGAAGGCTTAGTTTTCTAGGAGTTGGCAAACCGCTTTTAAAGCCAGAGCATCAGGAAAAAGTTTTGTCTTACATTGCTGACTCAGCCTCCAGCTCTATCGCCTCCTCTTCTGAAGTTGTAAAAAGTAAAAGCACTGAGTCGTCATTGGAGGCTCATGTTCATGAACCACACCTTTCCTTGTGTCCTTCACCCCAATCAAGATTGAAGGATGAAGCAGGCCATACTACTGATTACTCCATGGAGCTGTTTTCACATACCATGCATGGATTATCAAGTGAAATGGTGAATTACCCAGGCCAAGATGAATCTGACATGGAGTGCACTGATGCACAGCCGCTGATAGATGATTCTGCTGGTACATTCACTCAGAGCACTACATTGTCCTCGCAGTGTACAGAGCCAGATTCTGACCCTGATGAGACTCAGGTGCCCCTTCCCGCACACTATACCACCATACACGGTGACACAGAGGAAGGTGCACATGACATTGAAGAGGAGGTGATGAATGACCCAGTTGTTGACCCAGATTGGCATCCATTGGGGGAAGAGGGTGCTGCTTCCAATAGCGCAGATGAGGAGCATCCACAGCAGACATCGACATCGCAACAGCTGTTATCTGGCAGGCCCGGAGCACTCCAAAGACAGGTTCCAAAAATCAAAAGAGTTGCTGGACAGCTTGTCCAGAGGATCAAAAGATCACAGCGTGCTAGGCCGCAAAATGTCTGCCAAAGTAGGAAGAGTGCAGTGTGGCACTTTTTTGAACAAAATCCTCATGATCAGGCCAAGGTTATCTGTAAGAAGTGCGCAAAGACCTTTAGCCGAGGGAAAAATCTGAAAAATTTGAATACCAGTTGCATGCTTAGACATTTAACCAGCATGCACTTGCAAGCGTGGACACAACACCAAACCTCAAATGCCACATGTGCAACTGATCACAAAGAAGGTAGTCAGCTACATTGTTTCCCCCACTGTAAGCCCACCGGTTAGCACAGCAGCAAATGTTGAGGTGTCGTTGCAAGGCCAAAGCAGTCAGGGAATCCCACTGTTATATCAACGAAATACTGAATCTAGGCCATCAGAAAGAACACCAACTCCATCACCATCATCAACCCTCTCTCAGTCCGCCCTGTCCACCGCTACTTCCACCATATGCAGCTCTCAAGTCCAGCTCACCCTCCCAGACACTATGAGTAGGTCAAGAAAGTACTCAGTCTCTCATCCGCGTACACTGGGTTTGAACGCCCACATTGCCAAACTAATCTTGTTTGAGATGATGCCCTATCGGTTGGTGGAAAGCGCAGCTTTCCGCGAACTCATGGCCTATGCAGTACCACGCTATGACCTACCCAGTCGCCACTTCTTCTCTCGCAAAGCCATCCCAGCCCTCCACCATCATGTAAAAGACCGCATTGTCCATTCACTCAAGCAGTCAGTGAGTGGAAAGGTGCACCTCACAACTGATGCATGGTCCAGTCGGCATGGCCAGGGCCATTACGTGTACATCACTGCGCACTGGGTTAATGTGGTGGATGCAGGGTCCACAGGGGACAGCGGTGGTGGGACAGTGCTGCCTAGCCCACGGTATAGGAAACAGTTGGCTGTAGGCGTTCCACCCTCCTCCTCCTCCTCCTCCTCCAAAAGCGAAAGCTCGTCCACAGAGCGCAGTCGTACGAGCACTCCATCTGCAGCTGCCACTGTTGCACACGAGGTGTCCCCCTATCGAGCAGCTAGTGAAAAGCGTCAGCAGGCTGTGTTGCAGATGATGTGTTTGGGCGACAGACACACCGCCGAGGTGCTGGCCGAGTACTTGAAGCGACAAACTGAGTCATGGCTGGGCAGTGTACATCTTGAGGCAGGCAAGGTAGTTAGTGATAACGGCCATAATTTTGTGGCAGCCATAGCCCTTTCAAAACTCAGCCACATACCTTGCTTGGCTCACACCTTGAACCTGGTGGTGCAGTGCTTCCTCAATAATTATCCGGAGTTAACAGCCCTGCTCCAGAAGGTGCGAAGACTGTGCGCGCACATCCGCCGGTCGCCTGTACACTCCGTTCGTATGCACAAGCTGCAGCGATTGCTCCACCTTCCCAACCACCACCTCATTATCGACATTGCAACAAGGTAGAACTCCACCCTGCACATGGTGGAGCGGCTGTGCGAGCAGAGGCAGGCCATAATGCATTTGTGGGAGGATACACGGCCAGGCACTTTGAGAGCAGACATGGAGTTGACAGGTGTGCAGTGGTCGAAGCTGAAAGACCTCTGTAAAGTCCTTCAGTGTTTTGAGGAATGCACACGGCTGGTAAGCGCAGACGACGCCATGCTAAGCATGAGCATCCCACTTATGTGTCTGCTCATGCAAACTTTGACGCACCTTAAGGAGCAGGCGTCTGCAGCCAATGTTGACGAGGAGGGAATCCTTGATGACATTCAGCCATTGTCTGCTCAGGGACCTCTCCTGGACGAGGTGGAGGAAGAAGAGGAGGAGGAGGATGCTGATGGGGATGATTACTTAGGGGAGGAGGATGCATCTCGTGGGGCAAGTGAAAATGTTGGCGTGGCAAGGTCTGGTACAAGGTTTGTGCGTGACTGGAGGGATGTGGATTTGCCAGAAAGTGCTCCTCTAACCAGCACTCGCAGTGCATCATTGACACCGGGAACATTGGCCCACATGTCAGATTATGCCTTGCAGATCCTAAAAAGGGACCCCCGCATTGCCAAAATGATGAACGATGACGACTACTGGTTGGCCAGCATCCTGGATCCACGCTATAAAGGCAAATTACAAAACATCATGCCACAGGAGAACCTTGACCTAATATTGGCTAATAAACAAGCAACTCTCGTAAATCGGTTGCTTGAGGCATTCCCAGCATACAGCAGCGGTGATGGTTCTCACACGAGCCATACCGGCCGGGGGCAGCTTGGCAGAGGTGTTCATGGTGTACACAGCAGAAGTGGCGTTGGAGACAGGGGTTTCATGACAATGTTGTGGACTGATTTTTCAAGTACCGCTCACACAACTGGTAATACTGCATCGATGGAAAGTGACAGGAGACAGCAGTTGTCAACTATGGTTACAAACTACTTTTCCTCCCTTATCGATGTTCTCCCACACAGGTCATTCCCCTTTGACTATTGGGCCGCTAAACTGGACACCTGGCCTGAATTGACACAATATGCCTTACAGGAGCTCGCTTGCCCAGCTGCAAGTGTGCTATCGGAAAGAGTCTTCAGTGCAGCTGGATCAATCCTGACAGAAAAAAGGACCCGTCTGTCAACCTAAAATGTGGATGATCTAACCTTCATTAAAATGAACCATGCATGGGTTTCCAAGGATTTTGTCCCACCTTCCCCTGATGACACATAGGGTGACAGAAAAATGGCTTGCTTTGGTCCACCTCTTCCTGGGACTTGACCTATTTCGCCTTTTGCATCAGCTGAATGTCCAACATCAACATATGCCACTTTCTAAAACTCCCTAACTGTGCTGTCTCCCCCCCCCATAGCCGGGGTCACCACCTAGCGCACGACACCGTGCGAGTGCCGTTGCCCTGGACAGGTGGGTAGGCCGACTCTTGGGCGCGGGCACTGGCACAGGGTCCCTCATAGTGCAATCAAGTGTCTCTGACGGTGGTGGTGCACACCCGCCGTCAGACACACCGCCGTACTTTGAGGGGCCCAGTGCCAGTACCGTTGCCCACGAGTGGGCCCCCCTTGCTTGGGCAGGGCCCCAGCATTTGCAATCTTTACCTCTCCCTGCTCCTTCGCTGTGTAGTCTGGGCCATCAAATCCATACTGTGCCTGACACCGTCTGAGCCTGCCTCCTGATGCATAGACATATATTTTGAATGTGTACGCTATCCATACATGTTATCCGGGGATACGGTACTCTTTCTCACCTTTGTGCAATCACGTGCAACCATACTGGGCCTAACACCGTCTGAGCCTGCCTCCTGATGTATAGACATATATTTTGAATGTGTACGCTATCCATACATGTTATCCGGGGATACGGTACCCTTTCTCACCTTTGTGCAATCACGTGCAATCCATACTGGGCCTAACACTGTCTGAGCCTGCCTCCTGATGTATAGACATATATTTTGAATGTGTACGCTATCCATACATGTTATCTGGGGATACGGTACCCTTTCTCACCTTTGTGCAATCACGTGCAAGCCATACTGGGCCTAACACTGTCTGAGCCTGCCTCCTGATGTATAGACATATATTTTGAATGTGTACGCTATCCGTACATGTTATCCGGGGATACGGTACCCTTTCTCACCTTTGTGCAATCACGTGCAATCCATACTGGGCCTAACACTGTCTGAGCCTGCCTCCTGATGTATAGACATATATTTTGAATGTGTACGCTATCCATACATGTTATCCGGGGATACGGTACCCTTTCTCACCTTTGTGCAATCACGTGCAAGCCATACTGGGCCTATCACCGTCTGAGCCTGCCTCCTGATGTATAGACATATATTTTGAATGTGTACGCTATCCATACATGTTATCCGTGGATACAGCACCCTTTCTCACCTTTGTGCAATCACGTGCAAGCCATACTGGGCCTAATACCGTCTGAGCCTGCCTCCTGATGTATAGACATAAATTTTGAATGTGTAGGCTATCCATACATGTTATCCGGGGATACGGTACCCTTTCTCACCTTTGTGCAATCACGTGCAAGCCATACTGGGCCTAACACCGTCTGAGCCTGCCTCCTGATGTATAGACATATATTTTGAATGTGTACGCTATCCATACATGTTAGGCCTCTTTCACACTTCAGTTTTTTGCCATCAGTCAAAATCCGCCAAAATTTGAAAATGGCGGATCCGCTTTTTCTTGTTGCGGATCCGCCATTTTCCCCATTGGGATACATTAGTGGCGGATTTTGACGGATGGTCGTCCGTTGCGTCCGATATTCGGCGGATCCGCAAAATTCTTTGCGGATTCTGTCTGAGGGGGACGGAGCTTGTAACGTTTTTTTTCGCCGTCAAAATGGCGGATGACAGCGGATCCGCCATTATCCGCCATGCGGTAGAATGGGCGCCTATGGGCGGCGGATCCGCCGGGATCCGCGATTTTGCGGAATCCGCCGGCAGGATCCGCAAAATCGTACTGGGCATGCCCAGAAAAAAAGATGCTTTTCCAGACAGTCCATAAACTATATAAGGTGGGCTAATTGGGCCCAGACATGCAGTGTCAGCCAGCAAGCCTGCCAGAGGACACCCACCAGCCTGCCAGATGACACCCACCAAGCCTCTGCCACAGGACACCCACCAAGGCTCTGCCACAGGACACCCACCAAGGCTCTGCCACAGGACACCCACCAAGGCTCTTCCACAGGACACCTACCAAGGCTCTGCCACAGGACACCCACCAAGCCTGCCAGTACCAGCTCATCTACAAGTGTGAGTATACCTATTTCTGACATTTCTGTGCGTGTGTGTATGGCCAGCTAGTGTGTGGTCTGCGAGTGTTGCATGTCTGTTTTTTTTTTCATACTTTTTTTTTCTGTTGCTTGTGTACTGCATTTTATTTTCATACAACTGTAATTATATTGTATTTTTTATACTGTGATTGAGTGGTGTATGGTATGTGGTGTAATTGGGCCCAGACAATCCGGCACCAGCAACACAAGACACCAAGCAAGATATCCGACTCCAGCCTGCCTGACAGAAGATTCAACTAGAGCTATAAAACCTGTCTGCCCAGCTGCAAGTCTACCACCTGCAAGACCCTTGGAGCGTGTGCGTGTGTGTGTGTGTGTGTGTGTGTGTGTGTGTGTGTGTATGTATGGCCTGTGTGTCTGTAATGCATTTTTTTT
Organism: Dendrobates tinctorius; assembly: GCF_039654945.1. NCBI lineage: Eukaryota > Metazoa > Chordata > Amphibia > Anura > Dendrobatidae > Dendrobates > Dendrobates tinctorius. The sequence goes on along the minus strand of NW_027361703.1, from coordinate 29,352,221 downwards.
TTTTCCATTTTTTTTTCTGTTGCATGTGTACTGCATTTTATTTTCATACAACTGTAATTTTATTGTTTTTTTTATGCTGTGATTGCTGTGATTGAGTGGTGTATGGTATGTGGTGTAATTGGGCCCAGACAATCCGGCACCAGCAACACAAGACACCAAGCAAGATATCCGACTCCAGCCTGCCTGACAGAAGATTCAACTAGAGCTATAAAACCTGTCTGCCCAGCTGCAAGTCTACCACCTGCAAGACCCTTGGAGCGTGTGTGTGTGTGTGTGTGTGTTTGTGTGTGTGTGTATGGCCTGTGTGTCTGTAATGCATTTTTTTTTTTTTTTTTTCCATTTTTTTTTTCTGTTGCATGTGTACTGCATTTTATTTTCATACAACTGTAATTTTATTGTATTTTTTATGCTGTGATTGTGTGGTGTAAGGCCGGTTTCATATTTGCACTTTATAGCGCAGCGATGACCCGCACATGGCCGCCGCTAATCCCTGTCCCATCCGGTCATCGCCGCCTACTAGCGCACATGGACGCTTGGGATCTGCGCACCCTATGTTTAGTATGGGGTGCGCAGATGGTGCGCTGGCAGGATTTTACAGTGTGCTGTGCACTTTTGAAGGTGTGCCCTTGTGCGCCAAATGCAGCATGTTGCATTTTGTCGCGCATGGCACACCTTCAAAAGATGCCCAGACATCTGGCAACAGCCACACTGAAGACACCGAACCAGACATCAAACTCAGCTGCAAATCTTCCACCTGCAAGAGTGTGTGTGTGTGTGTGTGGCCTGGCTGTGTGTTATGCGTGTTTGTGTGGGTTTTTTTATTTTATTTTCAGATTTGCAATTGTGGTGTTATTAATGTATCTGTTGTAAATTGTTGTTTTTTATTTTTCATTTATTGTGGTATTTAAAATAAAGAGCAGAGGAGCTCCTATTTGTTGGAAAAAAAAATTATAAAAAAAAAAAAATAATAAACTGTTTTGAAAAAATCTTCTTTTGTATCATTTAAAAAAAAGGTAAAATTAAGTTACCATAAAGGTACATTAAATTTTTGGTATACAAGTGTGGTTAAAAGTGAGATTGCAACATGAAAATAATCTGGGTATACACAGTTGAGTTTTTCAGGGAATTCAAAAACATCCAAACACAGTGTGGGTATACACAAAATAAACACCTTCAATCACTGGTTACACTCGGTGAGAGTTTGAGGGAATGCAAACACTTGTTTACACAGCTTAATCACTGGTTACACTTGGTAACACCTTCAATCACTACACTCTCGGTGAGAGTTTGAGGGAATGCAAACACTGGTTTACACACTTTAATCACTGGTTACACTTGGTAACACCTTCAATCACTGGTTACACTCTACACTGGTTTACACACCTTCAATCACTGGTTAGACTTGGTGACACTTTTTCAGGGAATTCACATGCAAAAAAAAGTGGGTTTACACAAAATATTACACACCTTCAATCACTAGTTACACTCGCTGAGAGATAAGGAAATGTAAACATGAAAACACTTAAAATCATTTTCTTAATACTTACAGATCACTTAATAATGAAGAAGAACCAAAAAAGCAGCAGAGATGGTCAGCCAGACCGCAGAAGGGATCTTCAAAGAGAGCGCAACAGAGAGGAACGGCGAGAGCGCAGCAGAGAGGAACGGCGAGAGCGCAGCAGAGAGGAACGGCAAGAGCGCAGCAGACACGAACACCCAGGCCGCGGCAGAGTACACGCAAGTTTCCCTGTAAGTATAAAGACCTGAAAGCTTATTATGATCGTTTGTATAGTAGCTTAACAATTATCTTTATACTTCCAGATAACTTCAGCAAGCACCACCAACCAGACCGCAGCGGAGACGGTGAGGCAGGCAGCAGCGAACACGGTCACACAGGCCGCAGCGGAGACAGTCGGACAGGCCGCAGCGGAGACAGTTGGACAGGCAGCAGCGGAGATGGTCGAACAGACCGCAGCAGAGACGGCCAGCCAACCTTTATTTTCCCTGTAAGTATAAAGGCCTGAAAGCTTATTATGATCCTTTGTATAGTAGCTTAACAAGTGTCTTTATACTTGCAGATCACTTCAGGAAGCACCGCAGCTGCCAGCGCAGCTGCCAACGCAGCAGCCACAAACCATAATGTCTTCTCCTGAAAGCTCCCCCTCACATCATCAGCGAGCTGAGGTAAAAAAAATTTTTTTTTAATTTAAACTAATTTTTTTTTTTGGGTTAAAAACACTATCCTATTATGTTTTAACAGGAAGCTGATTCAGAGGAGCTTCCAGGAGGAGACGTGCAGGGTGGAGAGATGCAAGGAGGGGGTGCGCAGAGTGTAAGTTTAGCACATACACAGATACCTAATGCTACACCCAACACAAACATTCATCACAGTGCACACACCATAACTACGCATCCATCGAAACAAAATTTTTTTTTTTTTCCCACAGTCTTCAGAATCCGGTGCCTGCACTAGAGTGATTCCCAGGACATCCCAGGGTTGTCAAGGTGATGCATCTGGTGGTCGGCAAACGGTAAGTAACCCTATTTGGATAATTGTTGAAATGAACATCATGTGTTTGAATAGAATGTAATTTTTTGTTTTTTCTTTTGTTTTTTATCTTCACAGGTTTCACAGCGTGCTCCCCGCAGACATCTGGAGGAGGGTGTGGTCATCGATACTGATGACCTCATCCGTGAGGTGGAAAATCAGGAGTCGCTGTGGAACATGGCAAACCGTCTACACGCCGACCAACCAACTACCTGACGGCTCTGGGATGAGGTGTGTTCCGAGGTTATTGACAACTGGGAGGAACTCAATGCGAGGGCCAGGGATTTTGTGCGTAAGTATTACAACTTCAGTAACTTATATTCCGGCATGTGAAGTGTTGAATACTAAACCTTTTTTTTTTTGCTTCACAGGTGACAGGGTTATCACACGGTGGCGGTCGCTCCGGGATCACTTCAAGAGGGACTACAACAAAGAGATTCAGACCCCGAGTGGATCGTCGGGAGGACGCCGGGGACCCCAGTACAAAAACTACAAAGCCCTGGCATTCCTGCGATCTACAATGGTATGCAGAAGGTAAATATTCCCCAAACCATTTCTGTAGTAGAAATGTTTAACCAAATTTTTTTTCAGCAGACTTAAATTAAATATCAATATTTTTAATATACATTTTTTCTCCTTTTTTTTAGCACCATCTGCAGCACTCGGGAGTCTGCATCAGAGTTGCGTCCCTCTGGAGTGATCCCTAGTGAGACCGCCCCCGGTCACCACATCGAGGTATCCGACCCCTCTGTACCTACCCTCTTGTCTCATCCCTCTATCCCCTCCACCAGCACTGGAGCAGCAGGGCAGACTTCATCACATGAAGCTGCTGGTGACGACTTGTTCCCTGTTCCCCTCAGACACTGCCGCAACATCTCGACCAACTTTTGGTTCTGGCCGGCAGCGTCTGAGGAGTCAGGAAAGGATGACCTTGTCTGACTGTTTGAGTCTAAACTCATCTGTTCAGCACGGTTTCCACACTTATGGACAACGGTTATCTTCTGGGTTGACCATGATCAATCAAAGTATCATGGAACTCAGAAGATACATGGAACAGATGAATTTAGAATCAAACCAGACACCTAGACATACCTTTTTTCAATCTGTTGTCCGGCAAATGGAAGGTTTAAGTACTCACCAGCAGATGCGTGTGATGCAAGCCTGTCAGAATGCTCTAGTGGAAGTGCTTGCTGAAGCATCTCATCCTCCCCTTGTCCATCCTCCCCCTGTCCATCCTCCCCCTGTCCATCCTCCCTCTGTCCATCCTTCCCCTGTCTATCCTTCCACAGTCCATCCTTCCCCCGTCCATCCTTCCACCACCATCCATCACACAGCCGTCCCTCCTCCTACCACTCCCTCTCCTTTCTCTAGTTCCCCATTCCATTCTTCCCAGTACCTACCTTCCCCATTGCATTATACCCCAATGCCCTCACCATACCCACCCCCACATACACCTTCAATGTACCCACAAACCTCGTCTGTCCATCCACTCCGTCCCAACCACATGTGTTAACCCCCCTTCCACTTCTGGTCCTCACCAACTCCCTCCCCAGTCCTCTACCCCCCCTCGATGTGGTCAACCCTGTTAACCCCTCCAATACTATCTCCACCCAACATTATCACACTCTGTGATGTTTTCTTATCAAAAAAAATAAAAAAAAATAAAAAATTACAAAAAAGGTAATATATACCAAGAAAAAAAGTTACAAAAAGTAATATATACCAAAAAAAAATTACAAAAAAGGTAATATATACCAAAAAAAAAAAAAAACTTACAATATTACAAATTCAGAAATAAGCTGGTTTTTTTTTCAAAAAACTTTATTATGTTGTTTCTTTTTTGCTTCTTTCTTTTGAAATATTCAAATTACACCAGTGGTGTAAAAGGTAAACACAACACTTGGTAACACAACACACAACAATATTTCACAGTACACCGGTGGTGTACAAGGTACAAAAAAACACTTGGTAGCACAACATTTGGTACCATTTCAAAGTGTGAAACGCTTGGTACACAACACTTGGTAAAATTTCAAAGTGTCACATTTTACACTTGGTACCCAACACTTGGTAACATTTGTAAGTGCAAAACAACACTTGGTAAAACTTTATGCTTGGTACCCAACAATTGGTAACACTGGTAAAACTTTATGCTTGGTACCCAACAATTGGTAACACTGGTAAAACTTTATGCTTGGTACCCAACAATTGGTAACACTGGTAAAACTTTATGCTTGGTACCCAACAATTGGTAACACTGGTAAAGTGTAAAACTTAAAAAAAACAAAAAACTGGTAAACCAAATCACATGGTAACAATGCTTGGGAAAGCCAAACACTTGGTAACATTTCAGTTAAAAAAAAAAAAAAAGTTACTCACAATTGGTATAGAAAATTATATCATGTCATCTTGCCAGTCCACTTGTCCCTCTGGTGTCACAAAATAGTCTGCAAAGGTGTCCCTGATTCTTGCCACTGATCCAGTACTCCGAAAAGTTTGCTGCTCATAATCCCACAAGGTGGTTTCAGACAGATTATCATCGATGGAAACTGGTTCCTTTGAAAGGACAAAATTGTGCAGGATTACACAGGCCTTCACCACCTCATCCACAGTCTCTGTTTTCATTTTCATGGCTGTTAACAGGACTCTCCATTTGGCAGTTAAAATTCCAAACGCGCACTCCACCACTCTGCGCGCTCTAGTTAACCGATAGTTATAGATTCTTTTCCGGTGTGTTAATCCACGACTACCGTATGGTTTGAGTAGGTGTTTAGAAAGCTGAAAAGCATCGTCGCCAATGCACACAAAAGGCATTGGTGGGCTTGTTGTTCCAAGGAGTGGTCTTGGAGCTGGGAAGTTAAAATTGTCTCCATACAAGCGACGGCCCATGGTGGAAATCTTGAATACCTGAGAGTCATTAGAACGACCGTATGCACCAATGTCCACGGTAATGAATTTGCAGTTTGCATCCGAAATGGCCATAAGCACAAAAGAAAAGTATTTCTTATAGTTGTAAAACTGTGAACCAGATCCCATAGGTTTCACAATCCTGATATGCTTGCCATCCACGGCACCGATGCAGTTTGGAAACTGGCAGATTTCTTGAAACTTCTCTGCAATCTCCAGCCACCTCTCCTGTGTTGGCTCTGGAATGTATTCCTCCTGTAGAGAATCCCATAATGCCCGGCAGGTCTGTTGTACAATTCCAGCAATAGTGGAAATCCCAATCCGGAACTGGAAATGGAGGGAGGTGAAGGATTCTCCAGTTGCCAGGAATCTGTTAAAAAAATTGAAACAGTAAAATTAATACAAACTACAAGCCATAACATAACAATAAAATCCTGCAGAATCTGAAACATTTTAAAAGGTAGATAACTTACCGAAGGGTCACCATCAAAAGCTCCGCCAGTGATATAGAAAACCGCATTTGTGTGTCCCTTCTCCGGATTTGTTCTCCAACACGATCCACCAATATCTCAAAGAATTCCAGCCTCATGCGCACGTAGTTGAAGAACTTGTGCGGATTATCCCTCAATTCCAGGTACAATGTGGAAAAAATGCCACGAGTGAACCTCTGCGCATTAATGGGATGAATCCACTGGCGCCGTCTCCTCATACGCAGGATTCGCAATCTTCTTTTCTCCCTCTCGAGAGCAATAATTGCCAACTGATTCAAGTGAAGATCCAATTCCACACAGAAGCTGTCAATACTCGCAATAACTCCTTCCAGACTCGCACTAACTCCTTCCATCGCTGCCACTAGCTCTAAAACCTTTCAAAGAAATTGTATCACAACACCCTAGATATATTTCTCCCTAGTTTCCAGCATCCAATCACATTTGAGAGCATTTTCCAAGAGCGAATCATATTTCGGAGCATCCCATTTTGGAGGTGTGGAAAAACGGATCCGCAAGAAAACGGATCCAACAGATGTACAAAACGGATGCCAACGGATGGAACGGATCCATTTTGTTGAGGATCCGCAGTAAAATCGGTATGGCGGATCCTTAAAAAAACGGATCCGTCCCAACAGCTTGCATCCGTTTTATACATTTTTTTGCGGATCCGCCATTTTCAAATTTTGGCGGATTTTGACTGATGGCAAAAAACTGAAGTGTGAAAGAGGCCTTATCCGGGGATATGGTACCCTTTCTCACCTTTGTGCAATCACGTGCAAGCCATACTGGGCCTAACACCGTCTGAGCCTGCCTCCTGATGTATAGACATATATTTTGAATGTGTACGCTATCCATACATGTTATCCGGGGATACGGTACCCTTTCTCACCTTTGTGCAATCACGTGCAAGCCATACTGGGCCTAACACCGTCTGAGCCTGCCTCCTGATGTATAGACATATATTTTGAATGTGTACGCTATCCATACATGTTATCCGGGGATACGGTACCCTTTCTCACCTTTGTGCAATCACGTGTAATCCATACTGGGCGTGAGAACGGCTGGCGAGCTGTTAAGCAAGCTACAGCACCTGTGGTTTGCACACGTAAGTTTTTCATTTTTTCAGGAATGACGGTTAGGCCTAATTCCGGAACTGCGGTTGACCTGCACTTACTGGGAAATCATCGTTCGCGGGTAATAATTGTAATCAGTGATCCCCATCACTAACGTTGTTCAGCGGGTTATCTGCACCTGTAAGCGACAAACGCTGGCCTTTTCACTGTAGCGCACATGCAGCCACTGACATGTAAGGGCATGACACACCAGTTATTGGCCAATCTCATGTGCCAGAGCCTCACGTGTCCCTCTAGTAAGCCGGACTTGGACCGCGGGGCATGACGGAGTCTCGTTCGTTAACGGAATTAAGCTTGCAATGTGTGCATCTTTTCTGTAGCTGGCATGGTTGAGGTTTCCCAGGTGGACTCGAATTTAACCGTAGGCTCCACTCCTGGTGGTGCCGTTCTGGACATTCCTTTAAGGTTCAGCTTTGCAACCATACTGCCCCCGTAAAACAAACACTTTGCCTTCATGAACGCTGTTTGGAGGGTCATGACTCGTGGGAATAACGCCGCCCAATCAGTTAACCTGCTAGAGAGATCCTTCGTTGCTCCCAAGCATGACATCACACTCCCTAGGAGGAAGGTAATGCCACTGTGGCGACCGTACTCCTGGGGGCGACACAAGTGCACTGATGCCCAGCCACTGCTCGATGAATCTGCTGGTACATTGACCCAGACCACTACATTCCCCTCGCACGCTACATGGCCTGAATCTGACCCTGATGAAACTCAGGTTACCCTTCCCATATACAGCTCCATCTTACACGGTGACAAAGAGGAAGCTGCAGATGAAAGTGCAGGTTCAGCCCACCCGCCATCAGACACACCACCGTACTATCAGAGGCCCTGTGCCAGTGCCGTCACCAACGAGTGGGCCCCCCCTGCTTGCTCAGGATCACAGAACTTGCAAGGTTGAAATACTGTGCAGTGAGATGGAAGATGGGGACGACGAGGAGTCCAGACTAGTACAGGGATTCCCTAGCGAGGAGACTTATTTGATTGTTTTCAATGTTGGGACAGCAATTTTTGGGGAGCACTATACTCTGGAGAATGATAGATGGGGCCCACCATACACTGGAACATTCCAAAGGTGGAAATCAGACACTGGAGCAGCATTTACAGGGCCCATTGTACACTAGAGCATTAGAAATGGGGCCCATTATGTTTGGAGCATTATTTGGGCCCATAAGACAGTGGAGCTTCATCCATGGGGACCAACATATACTGTAGCATTATGTGGAGCTCATCATATACTGTTTCAAACATTATATGGGACCAATGATTCTGTATGGAGAAATAGATGGGCCTCATCATGAGATGTAAAAAGTGAAGTATTTTTCATTGTACTATACTGCTATTTCTCTGCCGTATCAGAGCATGATGAGTTGTGGTATGTGTTAAAGGGGCGCTCTTTCGCCCAGGGCACATGAAAACCTGGAGCCAGCCCTACCCCCCCACAACTTTAGCCAAATAACCCCCATTTTTCAGTGCGTAACTTGTATTATGAAGTTAATTAAGGTTGACAAGCTTAAGTAAGAATAATTGATGCTTTTGGCATTCAAATGGGCACTGTAGATGTGTTTCCTGTCCTCCTCTCACTGCCGACTTTTATTCCCCATTGACTTACATTGGGTTTCGTGTTTCGGGACGACCCCGACTTTTCCCTATAATCGGCCGAACTTGCTCGACCCGACTTTTGGAAAAGTCGGGTTTCACGAAACGAAACTCGACCCTAAAAAAACAAAAGTCGCTCAACTCTAGTCTGGATTATGAAGATTTTTCTTTGTCTAAAAAAATAATATGTCTTATACGAGTCACAATCCAGGAAGCACATAAAGCATGGTTTCTGGATTTTGGTTTAGAAGAAAAATTAGGACAGAGGGGTATTTAAATGCTTTCCTTGTTTGCAGTGTTTCACAAATCTATATATATAAAAATGAGTGTATGTATGTGTGTGTATGTGTGCGTGTATCGGACACGCCCACTCCACATAGCAACCAATCGCTAAGCATCTTTAATTTCATGAGAGCTGTTTAAAAGAAGCTGAGCTGTGATTGGTTGCTATGAGCAACAGTTTTCCTTGTAGACAGTTGTGGTAACTGAGACCTATTATTCTTATCATTTCTACAGTGTCATCGTCCTTCTGTAAAGCTGGAAATAACACAATTTATTACCGTGCCGACACAGACTGCAGGGGGAGCCCAGTATCACACAGGATAGGATTAGCTACACAGCTCAGCAGACTGTATCACACAGGATAGGATTAGATACACAGCTCAGCAGTCACTAGCAAAGGATGGATTTAGATACATGGCTCAGCAGACAGTAACACACAGGATAGGATTAGATACATGGATCAGCAGACAGTATCACACAGGATTGGATTAGATACACGGCTCAGCAGACTGTATCACACAGGATAGGATTAGATACACAGCTCAGCAGTCACTAGCAAAGGATGGATTTAGATACATGGCTCAGCAGACAGTAACACACAGGATAGGATTAGATACATGGATCAGCAGACAGTATCACACAGGATTGGATTAGATACACGGCTCAGCAGAAAGTAACACACAGGATAGGATTAGATACACGGCTCAGAAGTCAGTAACACACAGGATAGGGTTAGATACAAGGCTCAGCAGACAGTATCACACAGGATAGGATTAGATACATGGCTCAGCAGACTGTATCACACAGGATAGAATTATATACATGGCTCAGCAGATTGTATCACACAGGATAGGATTAGATACACAGCTCAGCAGTCACTAACAAAGGATGGATTTAGATACATGGCTCAGCAGACAGTAACACACAGGATAGGATTAGATACATGGATCAGCAGACAGTATCACACAGGATTGGATTAGATACACGGCTCAGCAGAAAGTAACACACAGGATAGGATTAGATACACGGCTCAGAAGTCAGTAACACACAGGATAGGATTAGATACAAGGCTCAGCAGACAGTATCACACAGGATAGGATTAGATACATGGCTTAGCAGACTGTATCACACAGGATAGAATTATATACACGGCTCAGCAGATTGTATCACACAGGATAGGATTAGATACATGGTTCAGTAGTCAGTATCACACAGGGTAGGATTAGATACACGGCTCAGCAGACAGTATCACACAAGATTGGATTAGATACACAGCTCAGCAACAGGATGTGCCAAAGGAGAGGACATTTTCATTCCAAGAATTCCCCTCATTCCATCTGATTTGTCTTTTGATTTTAAACTCCTCCAGTTTCCACTTTGACTGGCATTTGCAATGTCTGTTAACAAGGCTCAAGGACAGTCCTTGAAAGTAGTAGGGATCGATTTGCAATCTCCATGCTTTTCTCATGGTCAACTTTTCGTGGCCTGTTCAAGAGTTGGAACTGCCAAAAATCTGTTCATCTTTGCACCGAAAGAATAAACCAAAAATTTTGTTTTTCAAAAGGCTCTTAAATGAGTTGAAAATAAAATACTATCAATACTTAGGTAATCGTTTAGTTAATTTCTGTTGCAAATCTGTAGTGTTGAATATATGATGTGAAATGTTTTTATGTGCAATATAATCATTATAATTTGTTACAACTAACCACAGATAGTTACAATGCCTGGGCAATGCCGGGCTCTTCAGCTAGTAATAAAATAAAGGCAAAGGCTCTTATTAAGATTCTATTTCTACAGTATATCAGAGTTCAATCAATACAGTCACACTGACTATGCAGGTTCAGTGCTTCTCTGTATCATTTGAATCTTTGGATTATTATTCACAGACTAAGGGTCCCATTACATTTAGCGATGCACCAGCGATCCCGACAATGATACGACCTGGTCAGGATCGATGGTGCACCGCTAAATGGTCACTAGTGAGCTGCCAAACAGGCAGATCTCACCAGTGACGCAGCAGCGATCCAACAATGCTCGGCGGTCGTTCTTACCTGTCACACGGCAGCGATGATGACGACTTCCGCCTGCATCCATGCATCGCTAGTTGGCACCAGCGGGACGCCAACAAGGAGAAAATAGCCCTGGACGTTCGCGCGGGATCAGCAATATCCAGCGGGGGGGCGATCGGAGGTAGGTGTCACAAGTATCGAGATCGCTAGCGATGTCGCTGTTGCATCACAAAATCAAGGACGCTTTAGTGATATCGCTAGCGATCTCGCTATGTGTAAAGCCCCCTTTAGACTACCACTCCCATTTTCAATGTGCTACAATACAGTAGTAGTATAGCACAGTCATGTTACACTTTTTTCAACACATATGTAAATTAGCTGTGCACTCTGACCTCTTATCCTAATGCTGGAAAAGCCTCAAGTGTCAACTTTGTTTAGTTCCTGAGATAGCCCCTCTTTTTGGCTGTGCTTGATCATGTGATGTGATAGCTGCAGGGCATTATAGGGAAACCTGCTTACCTATAAAATTATTAGCCCACTCTCTATTACTTCAGAAGTGTATGATATGGCGCCAGTCATTTTTTTTTTTCGGCAAATCCTCATGAACAGAATCACATATTGTTCAAATTTGTGGGGACCTGGGAATTTCAAGAAATTCAACTCTAAATAAGGGCCCCGTCACACACACAGCGATCTCACTAGCGAGATCGCTCATTTTGTGACACATCAGCGATCTCACCAGCGAGATCGCTGTGTGTGATGAGGATCAGTGACCGGCCCCCCTGCCGGTTATCACTGATTGTCCTCGAGCGGCCAGGGCCGTTTTTCGATCGCTGGTCTCCCGCTGTCCAGCATGCATCGTTACTAGTGTTGAGCATTCCGATACCGCAAGTATCGGGTATCGGCCGATACTTGCTGTATCGGAATTCCGATACCGACTTCCGATATTTTTTCAATATCGGAATTCGGCATCGGAATCGGAAGTTCAGTTGATTGACGGCCTGACGTCATCATGATGCGCGGTGTGTGCGCATCATGATGCGCCGTCATTTCGGGCCTTCCGGGGGTCTCTGCCGGCCTGCCGGGGGGGCTGTGCCGGCCTGCCGGGGGGCTGTGTGGACTGCCCGGGGTCTGTACCGGCCTGCCGGGGGGCTGTGCCGGCCTGCCGGTGGTCTGTGCACCCTGTGGGGGTCTGTACCGGCCTGCCGGGGGGCTGTGCCGGCCTGCCGGGGGGCTGTGCTGATGTCCGGGGGTCTGTGCAAGCATCGTCCGATGGGACTACAAGTCCCATCGGGCGATGCCTGCTACCATGACAGTGATTGACACATTAGCCAATGATGGGACAGTAGTAGTCCCATCATCCGGCTAATGTGTTAAATGTTAAAAAAAAAAAAAAAAAAAATACTACATACATACTACATGCATGCTACATACATACTACATGCTACATACATACTACATGCTACATACATACTACATACATGCTACATGCATGCTACATACATACTACATACATGCTACATACATACTGCATGCTACATACATACTACATACATACATACATACTACATACATACTACATGCTACATACATACTACATACATGCTACATACATACTGCATGCTACATACATACTACATACATACTACATACATACATACATACTACATACATACTACATATATACTACATGCATGCTACATACATACTACATGCTACATACATACTACATATATACTACATACATACTACATACATGCTACATACATACTGCATGCTACATACATACTACATACATACTACATACATACTACATGCATGCTACATACATACTACATGCATGCTACATACATACTACATGCATGCTACATACATACTACATGCTACATACATACCACATACATACTACATACATACAATACATTCATACAATACATACATAGACATACAGTACATATAACATAGAGTAACATACTTACCAATACTTGTCACATTGTTCCCCGAAGCCATTGTCTTTTCCGGGATAAATATTAACATAACAAACCACAAAAATACTCACCCACGATCCGAAGCAGTCCACGAGTGTGTCCCACGACGATCTTGGGTAGAGAACGGCAGCATCAGATGATGCTGCCGTTCTCTACGGGCTGCAGGAATCCAATGACGGAAGGTAGGTATCCTTCCGCACTGTATTCCTCCGCCACTTAAAAAAAAAAAAGTCCCTAGTCTCACTTTATGCCATTGCTGCGTGGGAAATTCCCACACAGCAATGGCATAAAGTGAGACTAGGGACTTTTTTTTTTTTAAGTGGCGGAGGAATACAGTGCGGAAGGATACCTACCTTCCGTCATTGGATTCCTGCAGCCCGTAGAGAACGGCAGCAACAGCTGATGCTGCAGTTCTCTACCCAAGATCGTCGTGGGACACACTCGTGGACTGCTTCGGATCGTGGGTGAGTATTTTTGTGGTTTGTTATGTTAATATTTATCCCGGAAAAGACAATGGCTTCGGGGAACAATGTGACAAGTATTGGTAAGTATGTTACTCTATGTTATATGTACTGTATGTCTATGTATGTATTGTATGAATGTATTGTATGTATGTAGTATATATGTGGTATGTATGTAGCATGTAGTATGCATGTAGTATGTATGTAGCATGTAGTATGTAGCATGCATGTAGTATATATGTAGTATGTATGTAGCATGTAGTATGTATGTAGTATGTATGTAGCATGCATGTAGCATGCAGTATGTATGTAGCATGCATGTAGTATATATGTAGTATGTATGTAGCATGTAGTATGTAGCATGCATGTAGTATATATGTAGTATGTAGCATGTAGTATGTATGTAGCATGCATGTAGTATATATGTGTTATGTATGTAGCATGTAGCATGCATGTAGCATGTAGTATGTATGTAGCATGCATGTAGTATATATGTAGTATATATGTGGTATGTATGTAGCATGCAGTATGTATGTAGCATGCATGTAGTATATATGTAGTATGTATGTTGCATGTAGTATTTATGTAGTATGAATGTAGTATGTATGTAGTATGTAGTATGAATGTAGCATGTATGTAGTATGCATGTTGTATGTATGTAGCATGTAATTTTTTTTTTTTTTTTTTTTTTTTTTTTTACATTTAACACATTAGCCGGATGATGGGACTACTACTGTCCCATCATTGGCTAATGTGTCAATCACTGTCATGGTAGCAGGCATCGCCCGATGGGACTTGTAGTCCCATCGGACGATGCCTGCACAGACCCCCGGAGCCTGCACAGACCACTGGCAGGCCGGCACATCCCCCCGGCAGGCCGGCACAGCCCCCCGGAGCCTGCACAGCCCCCCGGCAGGCCGGCACAGCCCCCCGGCAGGCCGGCACAGCCCCCCAGAGCCTGCACAGACCACCGGCAGGCCGGCACAGACCACCGGAGCCTGCACAGACCCCCTGGCAGGCCGGCACAGCCCCCCGAAAGGCCCGTACAGACCCCAGAGAGGCTGTACAAGGGCAGGAAAGGGTTTTTCTTATTCCGATACCGGAAGTCCCATAGACTTGAATGGGACTTCCGGTATCGGAATCGGCGATACCGATACTTTTTTTAAAGATCGGCCGATACCATCCGATACGATACTTTGAAGTATGGGACGGTATCGCTCAACTCTAATCGTTACGTGTGGCAGTGAGAGACCAGCGATCAGCGATGCTGGATGCTGGTTTCTAATGTAATGCCGCAGCTCCTGGATACCCGACGTTTACATTTGAAACCAGCGTCCAGCGTCGCTGGTCCTGATCGCTTGGGCTGTCTATGTGACAGCTCACCAGCGATCAGCCTAACAATGTCCCAGCGATCCCATCCATGTCGGATCGTTGGTGGGATCGCTGGGACATCGTTATGTGTGACGGGGGCTTAAGATGATACTCCATGGAATGATCAACTAATCTCAAATCTCCACTCTTTGAAACAGACTAGGAATTATGCAAAATCATGATGTTGCAAGAGACCTAATCAGAGCAGAAGAGGAAGGGTGAAGTGAATTTAATATTTTATTATTTTTTAACCCATTCCCATCCTTATAATAAGGCTCCAGCAAAATGGTAGTTGGCCAATGTACTGGATTCAAGCCCATTGAATTGCTAAAAATGAATTTTTCCTAATCTGAATATTTTGTGGTGAATTCAATTTTGAATCGATTCATTCATCTCATTTTATCTATAACTGGAATTATTCTTTAACTTATGTGTTTTTTAAGCATTCACTATTCTTAGGGTAACTTTACCCTTTATTCTTTGAGTGTCTGTCCTCCACTATATAATTATTCGAGTAGATATTCAAAGCTGGGGCTCATGCACATGGCTGATTCATGGGTAAGGAGCCTGTGCAAAGACAAACCCAGCTGCTGTAGTGACAACCTATTAAATCAGTTGGCAGTCTGTGTGCTACCATATACTACCTTCATACAGTGTCCCACTGCATATAAATGTTATATTTAGAAATCTTTTATCTTTCTATAATGCAACACCTCATGGAACATGACACAGAATGCTTTCCCAACTAATCTGGATCTTAGATGTATAATGAAGTTAGAGGGTGACCTCTAGCAAAGATTAAAAAAAACATATGGCTCTCCAATGCAATAATAAAGTATAATAGTGCAGTGCATAGGAACCCAGTTCATCAGGACACCTTTCTATGTCTGCCTAGTTACCTAATTGGTGAGCTTAACCCTATAATGTGTGATGTGCTGCCGCATACAATAACCAGAATACAATTGCAACAATTTACAGATTAAGGGGGCAAATCATTAGCACAAATTCAAAATATTAAAAGTAACCTGTCAGCAGGTTTTAGTACCACCAGTTGATTTAAAAGGCACAGAATTAATAATCTGCATTACAGAACCCTAACACATATTAGATCAGTTGTGGGTACTAAAACGTGCTGATATGTTCCCTTTAATGTAATCCCCAACTTTGAGATATTGCAATAGTACGTAAAAATAGCAGCAATGGTCAGACTAACATCAAGCAATGCCAAAAGCAAGTAGTTGGTTATCAATCAAAGTAAGAGGAAATCAGGGTAAGTTCAACTCAGGATAACAATAAATATCAAAATACAAACTTTAGAAAGAAAACTCAATACCTAAGAAGATTGCTGAGAACAGCATGGCTTAATAATGAACCACTTTCTGACTGAAAATATTCAGATCTAGCATGAACATAGTGGTGTTAGTAGAGAGGTGTTATTAGAGAGGTTTTAGCAATATTTACAAAAAGCTCCGATTATCCAGGGATTCTGACTGGAATCATAAAGCTTTCAGAATGATGAACAGTGATACCCTGTGGTGAGCTTGAGACATAACCAGCAGAAACAAATAAGATGGTAGTCCGTAGTTGGGATATTGTAATCCATTCTGTCATTTCAGGTACTGCAGGTGAAAGTAAACCACCAAATTTGCATTTACATAAAGTTGGTCAATGATAAAAAAAACTTCCAATTTAACTATTCCCTTACACTATATTATGGGAATGTGCTTGTTCAGATGACCAGAACATTTTTGCTATGCGTCAGAAAGGATGGCTCATCACATCTTATGTGAAGGTATTTTTCATATTAGACTCAGGCCCCAATTCATCAAGACTGGCATTTTGCATTCCAATCTTAATAAAAGGTGTGCATAAATACGATGCACCAAATTCAGCAAGAAACTCTCGCCACTGAATGAATTTGTCACATCTCATCGGTCCAGTACGCCTCCATGCCCCTAATCAGGAATGCTACCATTTCTGGCATAAGAAACACAGTCTTTTTTAAAGAATTTGAGGGGAGACAAAACGAAGCCATGCCCTTTACCATCCCAGCTCTTTTCTAGCTCTTCCCATTTTGGCACAGCTGCCCAAAAATGACATAAATACTTTTTTCACAAAATGTTTCCAACTTTTCACGGAATATTTTATGCCAGTCTTTAGAAGTAAACATTTTTATGTATCGGTCTCAAAACCTTTTACTGATGCTTATTATTATTATGTATTATTATAGCGCCATTTATTCCATGGGGCTTTACATGTGATGGGGGTGTACATAATACATACAAGTACAGTAATCTTAAACAATACAAGTCGCGACTGGTACAGGAGGAGAGAGGCCCATGAGGGCTCACAATCTACAAGGGATTACTGATTCCACACATCATAATTTACATAATTATTCCCACAATATTTCAGAATATGGTTAATACCACTTAAGAGACTAAATAATGAAACCTATGTTGTTTTTTAAAGGGTCAAATTTCCTCAATAGTGAATGTGTGTATGCTTACCATCATTTTTATTATATACAAAATCAAAGGAAATTAACACACAAAAAAATCACATTAAATCATCTGATTTCTAAAAAATAAAAAACAACAAAGAGAGAACTAGAGGTGTTAGTTAATAAATAAGGAAATGATAATCGGCAAAACCTAATCAGAGGCATTATATATGGCCAAAATTATTAGGCAATTTGTATTTTTGATTATTTTTATTATTAAAAAACTATAGTGATGTCAGTCAGTAAAATAGGTTACTACACCTGAATATTTAAAAAACGAAAGTGAGATTTTGAATCCTATAATAGAATATCTGTGGTCAGCAGTAACCAGCAGTGCAGAGGCTCCGCCAACATTTTGTGAATTATTAGGCAATTTGTATGTTTAATAACTTTTATTATTAAACAACTACAGCGATGTCAGTCAATACAATAGGTTATTACACCTGAACATTTAAAAAGCATTACTGAGGCATTACTGAGGCATTACTGAGGTTCTCAGACAAATACAGCAGGGCACATGTCCTACAAGTGTGTTGTGCACTACTTCTATAATGCTCCAAGCATGGGTATAACATTCTAAATAATACCTAATGGAGGCCTGATGCTATTGCATTGGGAGGGTGGTAATGTCACAATGGGGGCTTTGAGAATCTCTCCCCCCATGTGCTCACCCACCTATCCACTCTCTCTTTCCCCATGTGCTGACTTCTCCCATCTGTGCTCTCTTCTTTGACCTGTCTACCCCATGTGCTATCCCCCTTGTCTGCTGTCTCTCTCCTTCCTGTGCTGTGTTCTCCACTCATGTGCTGTCCCATTTGAGCTGTCTCCCCCCGTGCTCTGTCTGTCTCACTCCTGTGTGCTTTCTCTCTCCCCCATCTGCTGTCTTATCCTCTCATGTCATCTCTTGTTTGACCTGTGTACCCCATCACTAAACAGTCAGTGCACAGCATGTCAGGAGGAATTTCTATTTAAAAGGGGTTTTCCCATGAATGAAAGTTCATTTAAAAAATTGTCTGTCTGACCATGTACAGAACATACCACAGCTCCTGGGCAGGGGAGGAAGCAAAAGACAATACTGACATTAGAGCAGGAGATCGCAGAGGATACATTTTGTGAGGTAAAATATTGTTTAAAAACAGTCAGTGAAATATTTTCTCACAAAATGAATCCTCTGTGATCCCCTGCTGTAATGTCAGTATTGTCTTTTGCTTCCTCCCCTGCCCAGGAGATGTGGTATGCTCCATACAAGGTCAGACACAGACAATTTTTAAAATGAACTTTTGTCCGTGGGAAAACCCCTTTAACATGACCGGCTTCCTCTGCCTGTAGACACGTCGTGCATCTGCCACCGGGATTAGCCGAATGATTTACTGCGCCTGCGCAGAATTCGCGCAGGTGCAGTATGATAGTGTTCCAGTGGTGGTCCTGTGCAAAAGGCTGCATGAGTGTGAGTGTGTGAGTGGGTGAGAGTGTGAGTGAGTGTGAGTGAGTGTGATTGAGAGTGTGTGAGAGTGAGTGTGTGAGTTTGTTAGTGTGTGTTGCATACGGAATATAGAGTGTGTGTGCATGCTGCGATGGTGCTCTGCTGGTGGTACCAAGCGATAGATTGGTACCAGCAGCAGTTTCCATATTGAGACACCCATCACTTGGGTGTCCCAATATGGTGGTCGGTGAACTTCCTCTGCTTGGAATTCTGGGATACGGTGACATCTGCACAGAACGGGAAATGAAAACATTACAAGGTAATTGTATAAATCGATTATATCAGTAGCTAGTTAGATAGGTGGTTGCATATCAGTAAGATAGTATAGCTAGATTGTGTCCAGCCCTTTTTTTCTTTTTTGGTGATACTGAGGTGTACAAACAAATCCAGCAGGGCACGTGCTGTGCATTGCTTCTATTGTGCTCCATGCATGAGTATGACATTCTAATTCACATGTAGCTAGTGAAAAAATATTAAACAGCCTGCTGTATCCCAACTTGTCATTTAGTGCTGGGGTGAAATAAAACTGTCTGCAGACCTAAGGCACATTAAAAAAGTTACAATTTTTTCTGTTGCTAAATGTGAAACAGCCTGCTGTATCCCACATAGTCATTTTGTGTCAGTGAACTAAACCTGTCTGCAGACCTAAGGCACATTAAAAAAAGAATAATAATTTTTCAGCTGCAAAAAGTTAGACAGCCCGCTGTATCACACTTTGTCATTTGTTTGGGTTTAAATTAAGCTGTAGAGGCCTGATCCAGAGGCCACAAAAAATTCTTCTGTTATTAACGTCATACAGTAAGGCCTCTTTCACACATCAGGTTTTCGCCGTCAGGCACGATCCGGCGCTTTTGACAAAAACCGGATCCGGCGAAATGCAATGCCGGATCCGGTTTCCCCCCCATTGACTTGCATTAGAGCCGGATCGAGCCGGATGGCCATGCGTTTCATCCGATTTTCGCCGGATCCGGCAATGTGACGCGATCCGGCGTCTGGAAAAAACGGCTACTGTAACGTTTTTTGTCTCCGGCGAAAAAGCCGGACACGCCGGATCCGGCGTGTCCGGCTTTTTCATACAATGAAAGCCTATGAGCGCCGCAATGCGCCTGATCCAGCGACAGCCGGATCCGGTGGCCGGATCCGGTCTTTTTGGTCTGAGCATGCTCAGTAGCTCTGCCCACAAGACATATATAAAAGCAAGACAGTGGGACCCTCAGCCACACCCAACATGCCACCCAAGCCAAGAACCAGGAGCAGGAGAAGGCAGCAGACATCTGCAGCAGCACCATCAGCACCACCCCAAATGGAGCAGCATGCTGAACAACGGGAGGGGAGTCCAGCAGCAGATGAGAGACGGTAATTATCAAATCCCCCATTCCTCTAAACTAGGGCTATGGAATATCAAGATATTCATTGTCCCTTTGTTTCTCTTTATTCAACAGCCACCCAATAGATGCAGCAGCAGCAGCAACAATGGCAGCAGCAGGAACACCACCCACAGCCATGGAGTCTGGCCATGAGGAAGACAGCACATCTTCTTCTGGGAGCCCTCCCTCGCATCGTCAGCATTTGACGGTAAGTTTTTATTTCCAAAATCCATCATCTCTGTAATATATGTCTATTCATTGCCTTTTATTTCAAAACAGGAATCACAAGATGAAGAGGAGCTCCCAGAAGAAGAAGGAAGGGGTGGACAGACACTTGGAGTGGGCTCACAATTGGTAAGTTTTTTGCATCAAACGCAGAAACACAACATCACACTACACACAACACATAGAAAACAATGTTCTGCAGACCACACACAGCAAACAAATGCCTACATCCAAAGACATAACATTTTTTGTTTTCTTCTCTAGTCTTCCCAATCTGGTGCTCGGCCAAGAGGTCCTCGCAGTGCCTCCCGGGGTCGTCGGCGACAGCAACGCGGCGGTCACCAGCGTGTAAGTATAAATATTTTTGCTTTGTTTTTTTTGCACTTTTTATTTCATTTCTTTTGTGGAGGCTAATTATGTTATTTTTGTCTTTTTCTTTAACAGCCTTCACAGCGTGCTCCCGACTCTGACGGTGAGGATGGAGGGATTGATGTGGACCGCCTCATCGATCTCGTCAGAGAAAGGGAGCCGCTCTGGAATATGGCTGACCGCCGCCACGCTGACCTTATCGTTACCCGACGACTCTGGGAGGAAATCTGTTCGCTCCTTGTGGACCGCTGGGAGGACCTCGAAGCTCGGGCCCAGATTAAAGAGCGTAAGTATATACAGTACCGGTTTCTTGATTTAAACCAGTGTTTCCCGAACTCCAGTCCTCGTGGTCCCCACGGTTCATGTGTTCAGGATTTCTATTTACTTTGGAAATCCTGAAAACATGACCCCTGGGGACCATGAGGACTGGAGTTTGGTAAACACTGATGTTGTATACTAACCACTTTGTCCTTTCTCGTTTCAGGGGAGAGAATTGTGAAGCAGTGGCGGTCTGTGAGGGATCGTTTCAAGAAGGAGTTCAATAAAGAGATGCGGGCCCCGAGTGGATCTGGAGGACGCAGGAGCAAGTACAAGTACGCACGAGCCCTGTCGTTCCTCCAGGAGACAATGCTCACCAGAAGGTAAATATTACACACCACATGTGACAAAAAAATGTTTAGATGTAACTTTTTTTTTTCAGCCAGGGCCATACCATGTCACTATTTTAATTGTTTTTTTTTCTCTTTATTCCACAGCACGGTGAGCAGCACTCGGGAGCCTGCACGATTGGACCCTTCTGAGGAGATCCCTGAGGAGACCGGCACCGAGGGACACTTCGACCGCCCCAGTACATCTGCACCTTCCCAGCCTTCCCACACATTCGACCCATCTGTCCCATCCACCAGCACAGGAGCATCGTGGCCGCCTACATTACATGAAGCTGCTGGTGAGGAGATCGCTTTCCCTTTACCCCACCCTTCTGCCCCTGCCACCTCTAGTACACCTGCGGGTACTGGGCGGCAGCGGCAGAGGGGTCAGGAAAAGAGTTATGCGCCAGAGTTCTTGCATCTGAATGCATCTTTCCAGAACTGTCTAAAAGTCTTGTCAGAGCAAATCTCCGCAGGCTTTCAGCAGATCAACTCCAGCATTCTGGAGGTGAAGACACTTCTGCAAACCATGCATTCAGAAGCAAGATCTTCGCCAAACCACACCTTTTTCAGGTCTGTTGTGGAGCGCATGGCAACACTATCTCCTACCCAGCAGATGCATGTAATGCATTCGTGCCACGGTGCTCTACAGCAGGTTACCTCCCAACCTCCACCTCCCACCACTGTAGTTCCTCCACCTGCACCCCCTCCAGCCACTTTCCATCCTCCCCCTCCTATTACATCTGCACCCCCTCCAGCCACTTTCCATCCTCCCCCTCCTGTTACATCTGCACCCCCTCCAGCCACTTTCCATCCTCCCCCTCCTATTACATACCAGCAACCTGGCCAGTACCAGCAACCTCCCCAGTACCAGCAACCTCCCCAGTACCAGACATCTCCCCACTTCCAGCAACCTGCCCCGTACCAAACTCCTTCCCCGTACCAAACTCCTTCCCTGTACCAAACTCCTTCCCCATACAACTTTCCATCAACATCATCTGCTCCTACAGTCCCTGCCCAACCCTCCACTCCACCGCCCACCACCTCTTCTGCCTCCCACATGTCCACCCATTCTGTAGCTTTTTCCACACCATCACCTCTAACTGTTCCTTCCCCACCACGATCCCAGTCCTCTCTCCACACTCCCATTGTCGAAGTGTCCCGCAGCCCCTCCAGCAGTATTTCCACCCCACACTACACAGATTTGTAATGTGTGTTTTGTAATAAAAATGCCCAGTTTTTTTCAAACCTTTATTAAAAAAGTTTTTTTTAACTTTAAAAACAGTTTACAAAAAAAAAATATTTTAAATAAAAGTTAAATTATTGTTTACACTGGTTGTCTGTCATTTCTTTCTGCGGCGAAATATGCTTAAAAAAAAGGTTAAATACAGGGTATTTAAAAGGTAAAAAGGTATTCAAAACCAGGTATATACCTGTGGGTAAATTTTAGCTTTTTGCCACAGTTGTGTTCCTGGTTGTGTTTGAAGCAAAGTATTTCACCTAAAAAGTTGTGTTTATTGTTGGTGATTTCCTAACAATGTACACAACTTTTGTTAAAAGGTGAAATACTTTGCATAAAACACAACCAGGTACACACCTGTGGCCTAAAGCTAAAAATAGAGACCATGACAAGATAGCCAACTTTGGTTGGCAAAGGTATATACTGTTGGTACAGAAGGTACACAAGTTTGGTTAGGGCACAAATCTTTCACACTCTGTCATCCTGCCAGTGTACTCTGCCTTGAGGTGACATAAAGTATAGTGCAAAATTGTCCCTCATTACTGAAACGTCACAGAACTTCTAGTGGTAATGTCATGGTAATCTTGCAAGGTGGTTTCTTCAGAGGTGTCCTCAATGGAAATGGGTTCCTTGCAGATAACAAAATTGTGGAGTACCACGCAAGCTTTGATCACCTCGTCAACAGTTTCTGTCTTGAGGTTGATCGCAGTCAATAGGTCCCGCCATTTGGCTGTCAGAATACCAAAGGTACATTCAACCATTCTTCTTGCTCTTGTGAGGCGGTAATTAAAAATGCGTTTTGGTCTTGTCAATCCTCTGCTAGAGTACGGTTTCAAAAGGTGTTCTGACAGCTGGAAGGCTTCATCCCCTGCACAGACAAATGGCATAGGTGGACCAGATGTTTGCGGCAGCGATCTAGGTGGTGGGAACTGGAAGGTGTTTCCATACAGTTTACGCCCCATGGCAGACAGTTTGAAAACTTGAGAGTCATTGGAGCGGCCATAGGCCCCAATATCAACAGCAATAAATTTGTATTCCGCGTCAGCGATGGCCATGAGGACAATTGAAAAATATTTCTTGTAATTGAAATATTCCGATCCCGATCCGGCTGGCTTTACAATGCGGATATGTTTCCCGTCCACAGCGCCCAAGCAGTTGGGAAACTGACATATCTGTTGAAACTTGTCAGCAATTTCAATCCACCTCTCTGTTGTGGGCTCTGGTAAAAACTCTTCAGCTAAGGAGTCCCACAGTGCACGGCATGTGTACTTCACTATTCCAGATATGGTGGAAATCCCGAGTCTGTACTGGAAATGCAGTGACGAAAGGGATTCTCCAGTTGCAAGAAATCTGTGGGGAATTAAAAAACAATCAATTAGTTTTAAATCACAGCATTACATACCAAAACTCAGCTATAACACTTGGAGATACAAACTACCACCAACAAGATTGCAGTGAAAGTGTGCTCTCATGCGATCACATCCAATAAATGTGGCTTACCTTAAAGTCACCATCAGACGCTCTGCGGGTGAAACAGAGAAGCGGCAATAGGTGTCCGCTTTTCTTATGAGGTGTGCAATGCGCTCCACCAAGTAATCAAAATTCTCCATTTTCATCCAAACATATCCAAAAAATTTATCCGGGTTTCGTCGAAGGTCCATGCAGAGTGTAGAATAGACCCCACGCGTCATTCTCTTGGCTGTGATGGGGTGGATCCACAAACGTCGTCTACGATGCCTGATGCGCTGCTGTCTCGCTCTCTCCTTCTCCAGAACAATCACCCTCAAATGATTTGCCTCCGCTATAAAATCCGCCAAATTCTTCAAAATATTTCCAATCACAACATCCATCTTCGCCAGTATCTTGCTCTTCTCTCCAACCTGCACTTTCTCCTCTACAACCTATCAAAGAAGGGCTGTAGGAACACGCTATATATAGTTTTCCAGTAGCCAATCCCGTTCGGAAGGCCACAAGGGTCAATTTTAAAAACCGGATCCGGCGTAATCCGTCGAAAAACGGATAGAAAAACGGATGAACCGGATGAGACGGATCCGGTTTTGTCTGTCAAGAACAAGACGGATCCGGCAGAAAAACGGATCCGGCACATCAGGTTTTACAAAACATTTGCCGGATCCGGCGTTCCGGCACGACGCCGGATCGCGCCTGACGCCGAAAACCTGATGTGTGAAAGTAGCCTAAGGGACCTGACTTGAAAACTAGTTTGTAGCATCTAGTGTGTTATAGAGGCCTGATACATAGGCCACTAAAAATTCTTCTGTTATTATCGTCATACAGGAATGGACCTGACTTGAAAAATAGTTTAAAAACTAGCAAGAAAAATACCGACTATATAATACACTAAAATGAATAATATTTATTTTAATTCAGGTTAAAAACAATGGAGCACATAGTAATAAATTATAAACATGGTACAAAATACAACAAAAAGACGCAGAACCAGGATTCTAGCTGATCAAGAATAGGCGGTGTTATAGATTAATACTCAAAAAGTACCAAGTACATTGCCAATACTACAGAGAATAGTATAAAGTGACATATGCAAGTGCTAAGAATAGTCAAATCTTATAGTACCTATACAAGTAAAAACAGGCATAAGCCCAGTGAGAGAAGAAAGTGATATAAATCACAACACGAGCAAAAGTAGACTACCAAGTGATAGAATCAGTGTTCATAAAAGCAGCATTAAGTGTGAAAGCAATGTGCAATACAAAACACAAAAACATGTAATAAGATTATCAGGACTAAATGTCAGTAAACTCACTCAATTGTATGGCATGTCTGCTCCTGGATGGAATCCACTTCAACCCATGTTTCGGCACATAGCCTTCATCAGTAAAGCCTGCATTCCTGGGTGAATGTGGACACCTCTCTCAGTAAAGCCTGCATTTATGGGTTGGTAGGGACCTGTTAGCTTATTGACAGAGCACTTCACCCTTCCCCATGTGGTGATTTTATTTACAGGAGGTCCCTACCAACCCATAAATGCAGGCATTACTGAGAGAGGTGCCCACATTCACCCAGAAATTCAGACAACAGCCTAAGAGAGGTGTTCACACAGGTCAGGGACCCATCAGTTTTGAGACCACCTTGAGGATGGCTGATGAGCAGACATTATTTGGCCAAAATTTGTGCAAAGTGTCTCATTATTTTTTTCCTACTATTCAAAAGCCATATTGCTATTCATATTTCCTATTTAACATTGACATGCTTTAGCACAATAGAGTGTAACCCTTTTTTGTATATTGTATATGGAGGTAGCTGCTCCTGGTATGCACCTACTCACACTAGTTTGGATGTGCCAGTCAGTCTTTAGAAATGGCCGGAGTAAGCCTCCCGGCCCCCATAGGAGGCGTGGGCAGAGGCCATCATGATGGGGGGCTTGGAGAGTTTAGTGGGGGCGAGGGGTTAACAGCGAGGGGGAGCAAGGGGGTATTTAGGTGAGGGTCGGGGGTGTTCCTGCAATCTGTTCCCACTCTCCCAGCTCAAAAGCAGTACTACACACTCACCAGGATGGCTGGAGTGGAAGAGGCCCTGGATAGGCTGCAGCGCTGGGGCAGCCTCCGGGATGATTGGAGGCTCAAGTCGCAGGCCTGCTGCCAGGTACCTCCGGGCAGGCCATTGGGAGGGAGCAGAGATCAAGGTGGGTGAGGCCTCCGGAATGGCTCTCACCCGACACCGCTCCCCGGGCCTCGCGTCGCCGCAGGAGCCCCTCCCGGGACCCTCTAGTTAACGCGACGGTCACTCCCCCTTCCAGTGCGTCGCGGCCTGGGAGGAACCCTTGGGTGCGGCGAGGCCCTGCAGCGGTGTCTGGGCCTCCACCTCAGTACAGAAGGGGGGCGGAGTCAGCACGCGCCCGGCTGCACGCTTCCCCTGCTCCTTCGGGGGGCCGCGGCGGTGACGGGCACGCCGCGCGGCCTGCCTCCCCAGCTATGAGGACGTCGGCCACCGGCAGAGTGGCGGCCTGCCAGGTGGCAGGGCCGGGTTCATCGTCCCCCAGCAGTGTGGGGGCATTGGTTTCAATGGGGGGGTGCCGCTGCGCAGGCCCCACAGCTGCGCCTGCGTTAGACACAGCGATTAGACTTTCAAGCTCTGGGGCTGCGGCAGGAGTGGCAGGCAGCATGGCGGGGTCGGCGCCTGCTGCAAGAAGAGTCGGAGGCCGGAAGACGATTTCGGGCTTCCAGCTATCGTGGGGTGGGGGGCCCTGGACGCCAAGGTGCAACAGGACGGCATGCCGCCAGGAGCTGCCGGCGGGGGGAGCCAGGAGGCATCAGCTTTGGGGGTACCGCTGCCTGGTTCACTCCAGGAGTTCAGGCCTCCCACCCCGGTCCTCGCTGCGGGGATGTTCGGGGGCCAACAACGCAGCAGCGAGTCCATCAATGGGGATCGCGAGGTCCGCAAGGCTTCGGGGGATCCAGGCTTTCCGGCTGGAGGGCACATAGCCCCCTCGCAGTCCGGTGACTATGTGTCTATGTCCCCTGTTTGTCACCCGCTTTTGTCTTCCTTAGTGGTGGAAAGGGGGCCCTTGGCTGAACCTGGTAGTGTTGGGGTGGGTGCTGGGTTGAGCGGTACGGAGGCGGCCGGGGGAGTGTGTGATATGCTTGGGGATGTGCGTAGTTTGCTGTCACGCTTGGAGCGTGGCTTTGTGGGGTCATCGCTGGTAGCAGCGTGGGTCGGGTCGCAAGTTGGGGGGTCGTCTGGTCAGAGCGGTTTAGAGCCGGGCCCCCGCTCCGGCGAGTCAGTGTCCGTGTCGGTACAAACCGAAAAAGAGGAGTGTCGTGTGCATTTAGATGATCGGGCGCATTGCGAGGTGTACGTTTGCTTTGAAGGTTCGTTGGGGGCTCACTTAAAAAAAAGAGGTGAAAGAGCGGATTTGGAAGGATGAGTATGTGGAAATATTTTCATTGCTGCCTCTTGAGAAGTTTAATTTAGACAAAAGCAAGAAAGAGGATAGCAAAAAGGAGGAGGAGGAAAAGCGCAGGTGGCGTTTGATCCCTCAGACATTTGTAAATTGGCAGCAAGCTTTTGCCATTTTGGCTAACGTTATTGGGGAAAAGGCCCCTGACAATTGCTCAGCTCTTTTTTGTTATCTGGATGCTATAGGGGAGGCTTACAGAGTGTGTGGCGGTCAGGCGTGGCTGAGGTACGATGAGCAATTCCGAGGAAAGCTGTGCGTCCGGCTATTCGCTGGGACCAAAAGGATATTGGATTGTGGATGCGTGTGATAGCGCAAAATAAGTTTGGGAGCTCCTTTCATGGGGGGGCTGGAAGCACCAGCCAGAGTAGTGGCAACTTCAGCTCCACGGGTGGCGGAAGTCAAGGGCAGACAGTAACTCACAAGGCGGGGGTGTACTGGCAGTTTAATGACGGCCAGTGTAAGTTCGGTGCCAATTGTAAATTCAAACACCTCTGCTCTAATTGTAATGGCGCCTCGCATGGAGTGTCAAAGTGTTTAAAGAAAGGGAAGTTGAGAGCTGGGGGTGGAAATTCGCAAGGGGGAGACTCCAGTGAATCTGGAAAGGATGGTTCCCTATCTAATTAGGTACCCGGATAGGGAAAGAGCGTGGTTGTTGTATACAGGTTTTAAGGAGGGTTTTCGCATTCCGGGTCCTCTGTTTGAAATCCCGTTAGTTTTGAAAAATTTGCGCTCAGCCTTGGAGCATTCCGCAGTTGTTTCTGAGAAACTCAGAAAGGAAGTTTTGTTAGGCCGCATGGGGGGCCCTTTCGTTTCCACTCCTTTTCCAGATTTGGTGGTTTCCCCTTTGGGGGTGGTTCCGAAGAAGGAGCCAAATAAGTTTCGTCTCATTCAACATTTGTCCTACCCACGTGGGAGGTCGGTTAATGATGGCATTGATCCGGAGCTTTGTTCGGTGGTATACTTTTCGTTTGACGAGGCGGCTCGGTGGGTGCGAAAATGTGGGCGCGGTGCCCTTATGGCAAAAACTGATGTCGAATCCGCTTTTCGTCTATTACCGGTTCACCACGAAAGCATGAAGCTGCTGGGCTGTTTTTGGGAGGGCAGGTTTTTTGTGGATAAGTGCTTACCTATGGGTTGTTCATTGTCTTGTGCGTATTTCGAGGCGTTTAGTTCCTTTCTTGAGCGGGTCGTGTGCGACGTTTCCGGTTTCGACTCGGTTATTCATTATTTGGACGACTTTTTGTGTCTTGGTCCGGTGGATTCGTCTCGTTGTTTCAGGATTTTGAAAGCCATTGAGTGGGTGGCTGATCATTTCGGTGTCCCGTTAGCACCCGGGAAAATGAAGGGCCCTAGCACGTGTTTGCATTTTTTGGGGATTGTCATTGATACAGTTGAATGGGAATTCAGGTTGCCTGAGGACAAGCTAGTGGATTTGAGGTCTGAAGTGGTCCGAGCACGTCGTTTGAGGAAAATATCGCTGCGCGATCTTCAGTCGCTGTTGGGGAAGCTCAACTTTGCTTGTCGGGTTATGCCGATTGGTCGAGTTTTTTCGCATAGGCTGGCTAGCGCTACTTCGGGGATTCGGGCTCCCCACCTTTTTGTTAGGTTGTTGTGGGAGCTCAGGGCCGATTTGGTGGTCTGGGGGGTCCTTTTTGGAGGAGTACAATGGTCGCTCTTTGGTAATGGCAGAGGTGGTAGGTAACGATGCATTGGATTTGTTTACTGATGCGGTTGGCGGGATCGGTTTTTGTGACTATTTCAGAGGGCAATGGTGCGCAGCTCAATGGCCTGACACGTGGGTTTCGGCCGGTCTGTTGCGCAACATCATGTTGTTGGAGATTTTTCCGATACTGGTGGCGGTGCATTTGTGGGGGCGGGATTTCAGGAACCGGCGTGTTCGTTTTAATTGCGACAATATGGGCATTGTGAGCGCGATTAATGGTCTTACTGCATCGTCCCCTCCAGTTGTTCAAGTTTTACAGCAATTGGTGCTTTTGTGTTTGTCTTTGAATGCCCATGTGACAGCGATGCACGTGCCTGGCGTGAGGAACGAGATAGCTGACTCTTTCTCTCATTCGCAGTGGGATCGTTTTCGTTCTTTGGCTCCGGAAGCAGAGTTCGAGGGTCTAACTTGTCCGGAGGAGCTGTGGAGGGTGGCTTACGGGCTGCAGAGTCACTGATTGAATCGTCATTGGCACCAAGAACTTGGGAGGCTTACCGGGCAGTGTGGCGGATGTGGGAAGAGGTTCTTATGGTCAGCCAAACTAGTTGGGCCGGGCTTGAGCAGGAGGGAATGTTGTTGTCCTGGTTGGGGTGAGGTGCGAACGAGGGTTGGTCCCGTGCAAAGGTAACGCGCTTGTTAGCGGGTTTATCTTTTGGTTTTCGGTTGCGTGGGAACAGGGATTTGACGAAAACATTTTTGTTCAAACAGGCGGCAAAAGGTTTAACGTCATGTTATTTCTATTCTCGTGAAAGTTATTCCACTTGGGTGGTGTCAGACCCTCATTTTTTAAAATGTGAACATTCCAAGCTGAGTATCCATCTGCTGGATTGGGTGTAGTGAAAGACTTGTCAGTCCCTATTTCACTATTTCTACTGTGTTGAATGTGATGCCACCTTGGTGGTATATCCCAATAATTTTTGGAAATGTGAACACTCTTTGCTGAGAATCCATCTGCTCGATTGGGTGTAGTGAAAGACCTGTCGGTCCCTATTACACTGGTTCTACTGTGATGAAATTGATGCAACTTTGGTGTTACCTGCCAATAATTTTTGGAGATGTGAACACTCATGGTTGAGTGTCCATTTGCTGGATTCGGTGTAGAGAAAGACCTGTTGGTCCCTATTAGACTATTTCTACTGTGGTGAAATTGATGCCACTTCTGTGGTGTAAGGCCCTCATTTCTTTAAATGAGAACACACCTTGTAGGGTGTTCATCTGCTGGATTGGGTTTATAGAAAGACCTGTTGGTCCCTATTCTACTATTTCTACTTTAGTGAAATTGATGCCACTTTGGCGGTGTCTGCCAATAATTTTTGGAAATGTGAACACTCCTGGTTAGGTCTCCTTCATGCATGTTGCCTGTAGCAGTAGGCCTCTGAGTCCGTCAGGCCTCCACTTCCTTGCACTCAACTATCCGTGTTACGATCCTTAAATTTTTCTGACAATGATAGTCTAGAAAACTGATAATTGTGCCACCTGAGTGTGGCTCAGCATGAAAGCAGGCAGAGGTGTTGCATGTGTTATCAGGGCTCCCAGCATAGGGGCCCTATATTAATCCCTCGCCCACCTCATCTTACTGGGACGTTCATTGGAAAGCTGTAAATGCTGTCCCAGACCCCGATACCTCATGTCTGGCTGATTGCTGCAGTTCCATGCTGCAATTTGTACTGTGGGTAAATTGAGGCCACTTTCCTGGTGTTTGTCCCTCATTTGATATGTTTTGGCAGCATTTGGGGCAGTTCTAAGGTGTTGTGCATGCATTAGTTTTTTGCCTCCCATTGACTATGGTGGCATTTGATAAATTAATCGGCCAATATTGCAAATTCAGCGAACATAATCCGAATCGAACATTGAAATATTCGCTCATCCCTAGTGCTAACCACCAGATCCTGTTCCTCATTTTCTTCCTCAGCCTTCACCTTCTCATTGTTACCCAATGTGCACTGAGCAGATGAGATGTGGCTGAGTCCTCTAAGTCTTGGATAACTGAACTGCACAAATGTCAAATATCCATGCTCACTCTTCAGTTGTTATGTGCGGAGGCTGACCAGAATAACAACGGGTGTGTTGGAGCTGATACTCAACAACTGACTTCTGCTGCTCAGTAAGAATCACCAGCATGTGCAGTGTGGAGTACCAGCATGTGGGCACGCCACACAACAGTCAGCGAGCATGCATTTACATGCGCTTTTGCAAGACTTCCATAGTGGCGGCAGCTGTAGCCAACTTGCGGACATTTGGCTTGACGTGAAGTATATTAACCAGAAGATCTGTCAAATCTGTGTAGGTTTACAGAAACTGCTGAACTACCAAGTTGAGCACATGTGCCAAGCATGGTACATGTGTGAGATTGCCAAGCTTCACAGCCACCACCAGGTTACACCCATTCTCACACACTAACATGCCTGACGAGTGATGGTTGAAACCAAACTGTACAGTTGCATGACAGCGTGATAAACAATGGTGACTCTGATTGGCGGTAAGATTATTGCTGCGGGTCAGAGCGCTGAAGTTCACATGCTATAAGATGAAAAGTTTACCGCCGGTCACAGATGCATCGGGTGATGGGAGTACTGTTCCCATCAGCTTACACCTGCTGTCCCTGATAACAGCGAGAGCAGGCATTGCTAATGGGAGTATTTATCAGCCAACACCTGCTCTCATAATAAATAAATAAAAAGATAAATAATGTGGGGTCTATTATATTTTTCATAATCAGCATGGCAAAACTGACAGCTGTGGGCTTCAACTGTCAGCTATAAGCATTATCATGGTTGGTTATTAAGAATAGAAGTGCCCCCATGCCGTTTCTTTTTAAATTATTTAAATGATAATTTTGACAACCAGCCAAGATAAAACAGATAGGTGGGGGCTCGCATTCTCAGGCTGGTAAGGGGCAATGGATATTGGCCCCCAGCCTACCTAAAATTAGCAGCCTGCAGCCGCCCTAGAAAAGGCACATCTATTTGATGCACCAATTCTGTTGCTTTGCCCGGCGCTTGCCACTTGCCCAGTGGCGGTGGCAAGTGGGGTAATATTAGTGGGGTTGATGTCACCTTTGTATTGTCAAGTGACATCAAGCTCAGTGGTTAGTAATGGAGAGGCGTCTGTTCCAAGTATGCATCTGTTCACATAAGCTTGGAAGTGCTAGTCAGTCTTCTGTTATTTGTATGTTAGCTCTCTGACCGAACACTCCGTCCTTCAACATGTGGTGATTTTAACTACAGCAGGATCCTACCTACCCATAAATACAGGCTTTAGAGAGAGGTATCCACATTTATCCAGGATATCAGACTTCAGCCTAAGAGAGGTATTCACACTAGGGTCCCAACAGTTTGAGACCACCTTGTCATTGGCTGCTGGGCATGCATGAATTGGCTAAATTATGTGCTAAGAATGACAAAGTGCAAGTTCTTTTGTATATTATATATGGAGGTGGCTGCTGCTAGTATGCACCTGTTCACATTAGCTTGGAAGTGCCAGTCAATCTTTTGTTATAGTCCATGAGCCAAGAGCCAATTTTGACGATATTGGTACCACCCGGAGTGACTAATTCTCTTTGGTGTTTTTAGGTAGATGCATGTCTGTAGTTTATGTTTTGATATGATAGCCCTACATCAGTAGCTTAACCCCTTCAGGCCTATTTGTACCCAAATGCCTAGGCCATTTTTTGTAAATCTGACCTGTCACTTCATGCGGTAATAACTTTGGGACGCTATCACCTACCCATGCCATTCTGAGATTGTTTTCTCGTGATGGGGAATAAAAAGTGGGGTGTACTTTTTCCTGGTCCCCCTTTTCAAAATGAAAAATGTGGGCCTAAAGCGACATTTTTCGGTAAACGTACTTTTCAATTTCCTCAACCAAGTGCATGAAACTCCAATGGAGCGCTTGTTGGGTCAAAGTGGTTACTATACCCCCTAAAACATTCCTTAGGGGGTGTAGTTTCCAAAATGCGGCTACCTTTTGGGGGTTTCCACTCTGGGGGTACCTCAGGGTCTCTCCAATACGACATGGCCCACTGGATTTCTTCCAGTGTAATCTATTATCCCAAAAACCGCCTAGCTCTCCTTCTGTGCTGAGCCCTCTTGCGCGCCCATAATTTAGTTTACGTGTACATGTGGGGTGTTTCTATAAACTGCGGAATTGGGGTAACCAATTTTGGGTTTGGGTTTGCTATTAACCCTTGCTGGGTTGCAGGTAAAATTGGATTACAATGGAATATCTGCCAAAAAATTGAAATTTTGATATTTCACTGTCATTTTGCTTGAATTCCTGTGCAACACCTAAGGGGTTAACAAAGTTTTGAAAATCCGTTTTGGACACCTTGAGGGGTTTAGTTTGCAAAATGGGGTAATGTATGGGTGGGTTCTGTTATACAAGACCCATAAAGTGACGTCCGAACTGACTTGGTCCTTGGAAAAATGGGTTTTGGAAATTTAGTCGTAAACTTTAAAAATTGCGTATAAAACTATGAGCCTTATCACATCCGAAAAATATAAAATTTCATTTCCAAAATGATGCCAATGTGAAGTAGACATGTGGAGAATGTAAACTAATAACTGTTATGGGGGGTATCAGCATTTTTATAAAAAGTAGAGAATTTCAAAGTTCAAAAATAGCGAATTTTTCCCAAATTTTCGTGTATTTTGTAATTTTTTATGCAGAAAGGTAAAATCTGTTGACTCACAATTAGCACTACCATGAAGTACAATATGTCACGAGAAAACAATCTCAGAATGGTGTGGGTAGGTGATAGCGACCTGTTATGATTGAGTCACCGTAGGAGGCAAAAACAGAAATGTTAGCTAAGTCCAGAAAACCAGAGAAGTTGGCAGCTATCGGATTGCAGACCCCTGAACCTATCAACACAACTAGCAGTAGCCGTGGGGGGTTCCTACGATGTCCTAGACCCCTCGATCACAGCCGGAGAATTAAATAGGCCTAAAGAAAGAAAGGGGAAATCTAAACTTCCCCAGAGCAGACCCCAAAGCAATAGGCAGCCCCAAACATATAATGACGGTGAAGCAAGATGAAAATACTAACACAGACAGAAAGATAGACTGAGCAAAGAGAGGCCCAAGCTAACTAAATAGAAAAGGACAGGAAGGCTGCTGTCTGCAATCCGTGAAAAACCCTATTAAAATAAGAGCCAACAGACTGACAGTGAAAAAGGCCCTGAAGACGCTAGGCTTCAAAAAAGCTATGTCAGTACTCAGGAATATACTGAAGACAGAGGTACAGGCAAAAGGATATTTAGCTCACCCCAGCAGGGAATGGCAAAATACTGAAGAGCAAGGAAAACAAAAAACAAAACAAAAAGCTAACAGGCAAAACAGAAACTTAGCTTTAGAGGAGCAGGAATCAGACTGGTGTCCTAGAAGTCCACAGAGAAATCACCCGCAGGGCAGAAGGGCGTCGGCAGCCTTATATCCAGTCCGTGACTCCACTCAGCCAGTCATCCTCATTAGACTCAGGTGCCTGATAATCAGGCTCATTACCTTCCTTTACCAGAATAGGGAGTTCACCAGACCCCAGTGACGAAGGGGAAAATGAACTCACAACAGTACCTCCCCCTTGAGGAGGGGTCACCGAACCCTCAACCACGCCACCAGGGCGATCAGGGTGAGCCCGATGAAATGCACGCACCAATCTTTTGGCATGAATATCAGAGGCAGAGACCCAGGAATTATCCTCCTGACCATAACCCTTCCACTTAACCAAATACTGGAGTCTCTGTCTAGCCAGACGGGAATCCAGTATTTTCTCTACCTCATATTCCATGTTGCCTTCAACCAATACAGGGTCTGGAGGTGCCACCCCAGGAACAACTGGTTCAACAAACCTCTTCAACAAGGACTTATGGAACACATTATGGATTTTAAATGTGACAGGAAGAGCCAAACGAAA
The DNA here is from genome assembly GCF_039654945.1 of Dendrobates tinctorius. NCBI lineage: Eukaryota > Metazoa > Chordata > Amphibia > Anura > Dendrobatidae > Dendrobates > Dendrobates tinctorius. Next base: position 29,317,029 of record NW_027361703.1, on the reverse strand, counting down.
AGAGACTGGATTAATAATCTCCAAAATCTTGTAAGGTCCAATAAATCTAGGCTTAAACTTAGGAGAAGCCATCTTCATAGCAATATTTTTTGATGATAACCACACCATATCACCAATCTTAAACTGGGGACCAATGGTCCTATGTCGATGGGAAAACCGCTGGGCCTTTTCCTGGGAGAGAGATAACTTATCCACCACTTGGTCCCAGATCTGGTCCATTCTCTCCACCACAGTGTCAACACCTGGGCAGGCAGAAGGCTCCATCTGCCCTGAAGAAAATCGAGGATGAAACCCAAAGTTACAAAAAAAAGGTGACATCAAAGTGGCAGAACTAGCTCTATTATTTAAAGCAAATTCGGCCAAGGGCAAAAATGAAACCCAATCATCCTGATCAGCGGAAATAAACCATCTCAAATACGACTCCAAGGTCTGGTTTGTTCTCTCTGTCTGCCCATTGGTCTGAGGGTGAAAAGCTGAGGAGAAGGACAACTGAATTCCCAGCTTGGAACAGAAAGTCCTCCAAAATCTAGACACAAACTGAACTCCTCTGTCAGACACAATGTTCTCAGGAATCCCGTGTAAGCGAACCACCTGTTGCAAAAACAGGGGCACCAACTCACAGGAAGATGGCAACTTAGGGAGTGGTACAAGATGAACCATCTTAGAGAACCTATCACAAATCACCCAAATAACAGTCATTCTTTGAGAGACCGGCATATCAGAGATGAAATCCATTGAAATATGGGTCCATGGCCTCCTGGGGACCGGCAAAGGCATCAACAACCCACTAGAGTGAGAACAAGATTTAGACCGGGAGCAAGTCCCACAGGACTGCACAAAATTCCTGACATCATGAGACAAGGTGGGCCACCAAAAAGAGCGACTCACCAGATCTCTAGTACCTAAAATACCTGGATGACCAGCCAATGCAGAGCAATGAACTTCAGACATCACTCTCTTCTTCCACTGGTCAGGAACATACAACTTTCCACTGGGATAACGCTCAGGTTTGTCCTCCTGGAACTCTTGCAGAGCAAGTCTCAAATCGGGCGAGATGGCAGAAAGAACTACCCCTTCGCCTAAGATGGTAGCAGGCTTGGTCACCACAGGAGAATCAGCAAAGAAACTCCTAGAGAGGGCGTCTGCCTTGACATTCTTAGTTCCAGGAAGAAAAGAGACCACAAAATCAAAACGTGTAAAAAACAAGGCCCACCTAGCCTGTCTAGGGTTCAAGAGTTTAGCCGACTCTAGGTAAATCAAATTCTTGTGGTCAGTGAGGACCACAACTTGATGTTTAGCTCCCTCCAGCCAATGTCTCCACTCCTCAAATGCACATTTCATGGCCAACAGTTCCCGATTCCCCACATCATAGTTACCTTCAGATGGAGAGAACTTTCGGGAAAAGAAAGCACAGGGATTCATTTTAGATGTTACAGGATCCTTTTGGGACAAAATAGCTCCTGCACCAATCTCAGAAGCATCCACCTCTACCTGGAACGGGAGTGAGACATCAGGTTGCCGCAAAACAAGGGCGGAGGTAAATCTTCGCTTCAGCTCCTGAAAGGAAGCAACAGCCTCCAGAGACCAATTCAACACATCAGCACCCTTCTTAGTCAGATCAGTCAATGGCTTGGCAATACTAGAAAATTTTGCTATAAATTTCCGATAAAAATTAGCAAAACCCAAAAACTTCTGGAGGGCCTTCAAAGAAGTGGGCTGAACCCAATCATAAATGGCCTGTACCTTGGCCGGGTCCATTTCAATAGTTGACGGAGACAAAATAAATCCCAAAAATGAAATCCTCTGTACTCCAAAAAGGCATTTCGATCCTTCGACATACAGGGAATTCTCCCCCAAGATCCGGAACACAGTCCGAATATGTTCCACATGAGAATCCCAATCCTTGGAGAAGATCAAAATATCATCCAGATAGATAATCAAAAATTTATCGACAAAGTCTCGGAAAATATCGTTCATGAAGCACTGGAAGACAAAAGGGGCATTAGTGAGCCCAAAAGGCATCACCAGGTGCTCAAAATGTCCCTCCGGAGTATTAAACGCCGTCTTCCATTCATCCCCCTGCTTAATGCGGATAAGATTATACGCCCCCTGAGGTCAAGCTTGGTAAACCAGCAAGCACCTCTAACTCTAGAGAATAGATCCGAAATCAGGGGTAACGGATACTGATATTTAATAGTAATTTTATTGAGGGCACGATAATCAATACAAGGCCTAAAAGAACCATCCTTTTTGGCCACAAAAAAAAAACCGGCACCTAAGGGTGAAGAGGATAGTCTAATATGACCCCTCTCCAACGCCTCCTTAATATAGGACCGCATAGCCTCGTGCTCGGGTACAGATAAATTGAAGAGCCGACCCTTGGGAAATTTACACCCCGAGCTTAGTTCAATTGCACAGTCATAACTCCTTTGAGGAGGCAAGGATGCAGACTCATTCTCACTAAATACATCATAAAAGTCCGCCAAATAGTCAGGAACATCATGCGACTGAGGAGAGGTGGAAAAAACCGGAGCCTCACTAAAGGCACACCGACAACCCCAACTCACCACAGACACAGATTTCCAATCCAAAACTGGATTATGAATTTGCAACCAGGGAAACCCCAGAACAACGGCATCATGCAGACCATGCAATACCAAAAATCTGCAATTTTCTTGATGGTCTGGGGCGACCCGCATGACCACCTGGGTCCAAAACTGAGGTTGATTTTTAGCCAAAGGAGTAGCATCAATCCCCCTCAAAGGGATAGGCGTCTGCAGAGGTGTCATCGGAAATCCACAACGTTTAGCAAAATCCAAGTCTATTAGGTTTAGCGCTGCTCCCGAATCCACAAAAGCCTTGGCGGAAAATGTGGACAGGGAGCAGATCAGAGTAATTGCCAGAAGAAACTTAGGTTGAACACCACCAACAGAAAACGTGTGTGCAAAGCATTTCTCTCGTTTAGGACAAACAGAAATAATATGCGAGGCATCTCCACAGAAAAAACACAGCTTATTACGCCTTCTGAACTCCTGACGTTGCGCCTTAGACAAAACTCTATCACATTGCATAGGTTCAGACGTCTGTTCAACCGGTGGCAACACCTCTCGTGCAATCCTGCGTTCACGTAAACGCCGATCAACCTGAATGGCTAATGACATAGAATCGTCCAGACCAGAGGGAACAGGAAATCCCACCATAGTATGTTTTACGGCTTCTGACAAACCCTTCCGAAAGAGAGCAGCCAAGGCATTATCATTCCAGGTAGTAAGGACCGCCCACTTTCAGAACTTTTGACAGTACAACTCTGCAGAATCTCGACCCTGGTTCAATGCCAACCGGGTCTTTTCAGCCTGATCAATAGCAGTAGGTTCGTCATACAGCAACCCCAAAGCTTGAAAGAATGCGTTCACATTAGTCAGAATAGGATCACCTGGTTTCAAAGAAAACGCCCAATCCTGGGGATCGCCACGCAGCAAAGAGATGACAATTTTAACCTGCTGCGGAGCTCCCTGACGAGTTAGGCTTCAAGGCAAAAAATAATTTACTATTATTTTTGAAACTCAAAAATTTAGATCGATCCCCAAAAAATACATCAGGTGTAGGGATCTTTGGTTCAACAGCATGCGAACGAGCAAGGTAGGCGGAAATTCCCCGCACTTCCGCAGCGAGCTGCTCCACACGATCAGACAATTGCTTTATCTCCATTGAGAGGAAAAAAAAAATTCCCCCTACGGCTTCAGAGATATAGAGGAAAGAATATACACACACCTTTTTTATTTATTTTTTTTTATTTTTTTTTTAAACACAATTCTTTCCTGCTATTGAGTACCTAGGATCTGCGGTATGGCGGGTGATTCTGTTATGATTGAGTCACCGTAGAAGGCAAAAACAGAAATGCTAGCTAAGTCCAGAAAACCAGAGAAGTTGGCAGCTATCGGATTGCAGACCCCTGAACCTATCAACACAACTAGCAGTAGCCGTGGGGGGTTCCTACGATGCCCTAGACCCCTCGATCACAGCCGGAGAATTAAATAGGCCTAAAGAAAGAAAGGGGAAATCTAAACTTCCCCAGAGCAGACCCCAAAGCAATAGGCAGCCCCCAGCATATAATGACGGTGAAGCAAGATGAAAATACTAACACAGACAGAAAGATAGACTGAGCAAAGAGAGGCCCAAGCTAACTAAATAGATAAGGACAGGAAGGCTGCTGTCTGCAATCCGTGAAAAACCCTATTAAAATAAGAGCCAACAGACTGACAGTGAAAAAGGCCCTGAAGACGCTAGGCTTCAAAAAAGCTATGTCAGTACTCAGGAATATACTGAAGACAGAGCTACAGGCAAAAGGATATTCAGCTCACCCCAGCAGGGAATGGCAGAATACTGAAAAGCAAGGAAAACAAAAAACAAAACAAAAAGCTAACAGGCAAAACAGAAACTTAGCTTTAGAGGAGCAGGAATCAGACTGGTGTCCTAGAAGTCCACAAAGAAATCACCTGCAGGGCAGAAGGGCGTCGGCAGCCTTATATCCAGTCCGTGACTCCACTCAGCCAGTCATCCTCATTAGACTCAGGTGCCTGATAATCAGGCTCATTACCTTCCTTTACCAGAATAGGGAGTTCACCAGACCCCAGTGACGAAGGGGAAAATGAACTCACAACAGCGTCCCAAAGTTATTACCGCATGAAGTGACAGGTCAAATTTACAAAAAATGGCCTAGGCATTTGGGTACAAATAGGCCTGAAGGGGTTAAGCTACTGATGTGCAAGGGCTATCATATCAAAACATAAACTACAGACATGCATCTACCTAAAAACACCAAAGAGAATTAGTCACTCCGGGTGGTACCGATATCTGGCCCGGCTCATGGACTATTATTATTTATTATTATTATTACAATGGGAGAAATTGTGGCCGCTGGGGACCAAATACCGAGGGTCCAAATTTCTACACCTGTACCAGGCCAAATTTAAATTTTATTTCAAACCAACTGGAAAATTTACACAAACCAAGTTGTAAAGCATATGTGACAACTCTACCAGGACAAGAGGGTTGTAAAAATGTTTAATCCATTGTAATTTTACACAAAGCATGTTAAACAATATGGATGACTAATTGAATTAGGAAAAAAAGAAGTTACCTTTTTCTGAGGGTTATACAACAATGATATGTACCAAAGAACCTGTGTATGGGTGAGCAATATAATAACGATAAATTCTTGAACACATTTTTTGCTGGTTATATGGCAATAAAATGTACCCATAAAGAAATAATACCCAAGGATGAGCAATATAATGCTGATACATTTTTTATCAACTTTTTGGAGGGTTATATTCCAACGAATATTACCCAAGAACATGTTATACTGTATGGATGAGCAATATACAATGTAATAATGATCAATTTTTTAGCAAGATTTTTGAGGTTTATATGCCACCAAAATCTACCCATGAATATGTAAAACTCTATGGTTGAGCAATATTATACCAATACATTTTTAAGCAAGTTTATTGAGTGTTATTTACCAACAAAATGTACCCAAAAACACATAATACAGTATGGGTGAGCAATATAATACCAATACATTTTTGAAATTTTTCGAGGGATATATAGCAACCAAATGTACCCAAGAAAACATAATACCCTGTGGATAAGCAATAAAATACTAATAAATTTGTTGGAGAGTTATATAGCAACGAAATGCACCCAAGAAGACATAATACCCTATGGCTGAGCAGTATAATACCAATTAATTTTTTAACAAGTTTTTTGAGGGTTATAAAGCAACAAAACATATCCAAGAAGATGTAATACCCTATAAATGAGTCCCACTTTGCAGGGAGGCACAGTACATGATTTCTGAAACCAGAGCAGTGCGATCAGGTGGTCAGTTTGATAGCAGATAATGCTTCCAGCAGTCTTTGCAGCACTACCCAGTCTCCCACACAGTCCAGTATCACGAGCCTAAAGTTTGGTTCACTTAATCCTCACCCTGATCCTCCTTCCAACCACCATGTTGAGTCCCAGGAGACTAGTGATTCTAAACTAAGACTCACTGAGGAGCTCTTTACTGCTACATTTTTTGATTGTGGCCTTTCAACTTGCAAGTTACAAGAGGGACAGGAGGACATTCTGTTTAGTGATGCACAAACCTTAGAGCAACCATGGCCACAAAAACATGATGGTGGCAAAAAGCAAATTTGGAATAAGTAGGAAGATGGTGATGAGACACAGTTGACAGTAAATGTTGTTGTGAAGTCAAGAGGAACAGGTTGCTGTGGTGGAAGGCGATGTGCTGCACGACTCAGTCACCGATGCCACATGGGAAGCTGGCATACAGAGTGAGGTCAACAGCACTGATGGGGAGAGAGCAGCAGCACTGAAAAAGACAAGAAGAGGCAGTTGGGTGACCAGAGGGGCAAGTCTATAAACTATTCTTCAATTTCTTGACACCAGCCCAGTGCCCAGTGCCTGATGACCGGGTATTTTTTGACAAGAATGGAAAAGTTTTAAAGGATGGTCAAGCAATACCAGGCCAACCAAACCAGCGTACTCAATAATTCTTCTGCATTTTTCAACTATTGGGTCTCAAAGTTGGGCACGTGGCATGAGCTGTCCTTCTATACCTTGGAGGTGTTGTGCCGCCAGCATCTTGTCTGTGTGGGTCATAACAAACAGGCACTTTCACCTGTCAAGAAACAATGCAGAAAGGCTCACTCATAAAAATGAACAATGCCTGGATTAGATGACACTTTTCAACACCACCAGATGACAGCAGCACATAAAGGCTTTGTAATATTTAATATTTTAATGAGGTCCACCAGTTGTTGTCTTTCAGAGGTGTATGGATGACCATCCCCATAATTTCTGTCTGGCTTTGCACTTTTGGTAAAGCATGTATGACTGTATAAGTATATCAACTACGCTTTCAAAAAATATATTAGCTCAAAATTTTTTGGGATTCAATGACTCATCCATGCTGTTTAATACAGTTATTATTGCATTACAGTGGTATGTAAAACTTACAAAAAGTGTAGAAAAATATTTCAGGATTAGATTACTCATCCATTTAGTATTCCGTACTTTCACATGTTGGTGGTATCTAACAGTAAAAAATGCGTTTGAAAATTTTACTTGTTTGTTCACATTTCTTACCCATACACTATTCCGTGTACTGTTGTACATTTTTTTGATATATAAGACTCAAAAGAAGTTTGCTAATTTTGCTTTGCTTGCTACACTCTTCAGCCAAACATTATTATGTGTTCTTGGATACATGTCGTTGATATATAACCCTCAAAAAACTTGTTCAAAATATATTGGTATTATATTGCTTATTTATAGGTATTACATCTTCTTGAGTACATTTTGTTGCTATAAAAGCCTCTAAAAAAGCGAGAATCAGCCAATCATGAACTCCCTGGGGTGTTTTGCTCAGAGTATGAGCTGTAGGAGGAAGGGAAGATCAGTTTGCAGCAGATCTAAGAGCCTCTCAGCCAGCAACAGTGGCATATAGAACTTTCTTCTGGGAACCCTGTCCAATAAGGGGAGCACAAACATGGCCACAACCCTGTCCATCTATGTAGCTGCCGTGGGGCTGAAGGGGAGTGAGGTGAGAGCCAGAGAAGGAATGCGTGATCTTGTACAGACTCCAGCTCAAATACCATCACTCCGTGCTGCAGGAGTTAAAACAAGGGGGTCATCTAAGCAGCCAGAGAACACAGCACAGGGGATGGGCTGCAGTCTCCCTTCACCATGAATGACAACCAGGACTGGCAGAGCACAGACATGGATGCACATGGTACATTGATGGCAGCTGACCATTCTAGCCAGACCCAGACATGCCATGCAGACTCTGGGTGTGGGGTATCCTTTAACAAGACCCAGACGCAGAAAGGGTGTTCTGAGGAGCTGCCTCCCCCCACACTTTCACCAGGGTGCACTACAATCCCCAGCAGTGCAGCAGGAGCTAATTCTCTTATGAAGAAAACTGCTGTCTCCCTTGCTCATCCCAGGGGGGGGGGCACACATTCCTCTGTCATACAAGCCTCAGGAGTTTTAGCAGAGCTAACTCAGCTAAGTAATAGGCTAACAGCTATTCCTACAAGAGACAACATGGAGACATATATAACACGTCTGGAGCAGGCTTGCAGGTCAGAATTGAATATTCTGTGCACTTAAGCTTAACAAGTGGATACTCAGGTCTGAGACCATTGTAAAAGAATCCAAAATATAGAAAGGAAGATGCTTTCTCATCAGAAGTCACTACACATACTCCAGCCAGCTTCACTACCTGATAGAAGCCCAGGATGATGCAGAAAACAGGGGAAGGTGCAATAATCTGGGGATACAGTGTCTACCTGAGTCAGTAGAAGCTAAAGATTTTTCTCATACATTGCAATACATTTTTAACAGAATTCTGAGTGAGCCTCCTGAGAAGGAGATAGAATTGGACAGAGCTCACAGAGCACTCGGCCCAGAGCATCTGACCTGGACAGTCTACGAGATGTGATATGCTGCTTTCATCACTATGTTCATAAGGAAACCACCCTGCAGAGACTCAGAGATGGATCCCCTGCTCTTTTCCAAGGATCAAAGATACTAATCCTACTGGACCTGTCCCGCCTGACTTTGCAAAGAAGAAGAGCATTGAGACATCTCTTAGATTTGCTTAAAGATCATAACCTGCCATATAGCTTGGGGGTTTCCATTCCATTTGCAGGTCTGTCATGTGGGCCGCATACATATCCTCAGGTCCCAATCAGACATTGCATCATTTACATCAACCTTTAACCTCCCTCAGATTTAAATTAAGGACAGGCCTACAATTCCAGTGGAGGCCTCTGGTGGGTTATCCCAACGTCCGCCGTGGACTACTCAATGCTGGGGCAGGAATCTTTCTCTCCTTGAGATCTGTCGCCTCGAGATGATTTCCTTTAAAAAATGAATGCACTATTCTGATATGCAATGTTATGTTTCCATGTTATGCTTTCAGATACTGATTGTGGAATGTTGCTCTAGTTATCTATACTTGTAACCATCATCATCAGAAGTTGTGTTATCAATGTTTTCTTCCCCCTGTCGCTTGGTGACCATCTCCCCCTCCCTAGATATAGACAACAGGTTAATAATAGTCTTGGGCGAGGGAGGGTCATGGGCGAGGGAGGGTCATGGGACTTGTACTCTGAATATATAACTGTACTCTGTTTTCTTTGGTTTTTACATGAGGGAGCCATTGGTACTTAGGGGGCAAATTCAGCTTTGGTGTCGTCTTCGCCTGGGGAAAGGAGCTCCTCTATGGAAAGCATAGTCCACATCGGGAATTCACTTCACATTGTTGGACGTTAAACAATTTTCCCAACAATAACTGTGCACTTCGCACATCCTTTTGTACATGCTCTTTTGTACCAATTTAGTATATCCACTCTAATCTAGTTAATACGTTTCTTCTGTTTTCTTCCTTTACATTTTACTTTTCTCCCCTGCCTACTCTTCTTTTTTATTTTCCTTTCTCTCACTTCTGTTTCTGCTTCTGTCCCCTCTTCTTTTCCTCCCCCTCCCATAAATTTTTTTAGTTTTTTTTTCTTCTCTCTCCTCTTTTTCTTCTTTCTCTCCCTTTTCCTCCTCTGCTTATAAAGTACTTTACCATTACCATGGAGCGGATCAGCATAGGATACATTAAAGCCTGAGGGATGAATGTCCCTCAGAAAAGGTCTCAGATCTTGTATGATATGCATAAAAAGCCGACTCATATCCTCCTGCTCCAAGAGACACATTTCAAGACTGGTTGTCTCCCCACTCTGAGGAATCAATATTATTGCTCTTTGTTTCACAACCCTTACCCTGACTCAAAGTCAAAAGGGGTCTCAATAGCCCTACATAAGTTATTGACGCATTCGGTCCTTGATTCTAGAATTGACCCAGGAGGCAGGTACATTCTCCTAAAACTTTATATTAACTCAATGGTATTTACCATAGCTAATTGGTACCATGCAATAAAGACCCAATTTTAGCTTGTTCCGCTATTCTGTGGCTCCTGTTGGATTTTGGGGAGGGGACTCTGATTGCAGGCGATTACTTCAATCTTACCCTTGATCCGGAAGTGGATACTTCATCTAAAAGCCATTTCCTGCCCCGTAGATGCATCAATGCTCTTAAATGTAAAATTCAGAAACTACGCCTGGTAGAAACCTGCAGAGTTCTCCAACCTACTGATAGGGACTATATGCATTATTCCCCAACACACTCTTTGTACATCTACATAGATATGCTGCTAATCATCCAGCATGCCCTGACCTGGAAGGCCCAGGCTTCTATTTGTCACATTGCCTGGTCAGAACATGATCTGGTGTTTCTCTATCTTACCCCACCAAATGGCCTTCACCGACCATGGACATAGCACCTCAGCGATAACTTAGTTAAAGATCCTCTATGCACTATGGAGATTAAGAAGTCAATCTATGAATTTTTAGAAATCCATGAACGTGACCAGACATACCTTCCTACCCAGTTGGAAACACTTAAGTGTGTTATAAGGGGTCTTTTGATAAAGCATGGCTCTAGATTGAAAAAAGAAAGGGCCTCGCTAATTTTCAGTCCGCTCCAGCGAATTAATACATTGTAATCCTCACATAAACAATCTCTATCCTCTTCTGTGTATGCAGACCTGTTAAAAGCAAGGGAGGAGCTCAGGGATCAAAAATATTCCCGTCAAAAAATCAGATTACGTTGATTTATGTATGAACATGCGGATAAAAGTGGCACGGCATTGGCTAGGGTGCTACATCCCATAAAGGACACTAGTTATATCCCACAAATCATGTAGATCAGGGGGGCCCACTCCAAATTACAGAATCCTTTCCAGCCTATTATAGTGACCTATATAATATTAAGGGCCAATTCAGGGACATGTCAGCTTCGTCTCTTCACCTTAAAATAAGTGACTATATCAGACAAAACGCCCTCCCAACTGTCCATCATGAACTTGCAGACTCTCTGGAGGGGGACTTTTCAGAGGAAGAGATTGCTGCCATTATTAAATCAAATCAGGTGGGAAAGAGCCCTGATGGGTTCACTCCAAAATTCTATAAGGTATTTAGTGAGCAGCTTGTCCCTTTCCTAACAAAAGTCTTCAGTTCTGTGTCAGAGGGATCCCCATTCGTTCCCCAGTCCCTGGACGCACACATAAGCATTTTACCAAAACCAGGGAAGACAAACAAATAGGAGAGACGCACAAAATACAGAAATGTACTAAAAATTATAAAAATAAATACCCTAAAATTCAAAGCAGTGAAAAATAAATTATATACAGGGTGGTCCAAAAGTAGGTGGACAGAAAATAATAACATTTATTTTGATTTATATATAAAATTATATTTACTAACACAAGCATAACATTGACAATTAAATTTTGTTCTGAACAATAATACAAAAGCCCTTAAATTTTATCAACGCAGGTGCTCAAAATGTTTTCCATCACAATTTGCACATCTTTGAAGTCTGCCTCTTACGCCTCGACAAACATTTTTGCACAAATCTCTTTGGGTATTCATTTATTGAAATGCATCTCTTATGTAATTTTTCAAATCACTGACACGTTTTGGTTTTCGACTATACACTTTGTCCTTGAGTACTCCCCAAAAGAAAAAATAAATTGGGGTCAAGTCTGGTGAACGTGCCGGCCAATCAAGTGGGCCTCTTCGGCCAATCCATTTATTAGGAAATGTTTCATCAAGATACTCGTGGACTACTCTTGAATAATATGGAGGGGCCCCATCTTGTTGGAAATAAAGGTCATTTGAATTAAGGCCCCGTCACACTAAGCGACTTACCAGCGATCCCGACACCGATATCAAGGTGTCAGGATCGCTGGTAAGTCGCTATGTGATCGCTGGTGAGCTGTCACACAGACAGCTTCACCAGCGATCAGCACAGCGATGCCGAGCGCCTGGCATCGCTTGCTATCGCTGTAAAAAATAGAATCAAAATAAAAAATCTAGTTATTCTCACCTTCCGACGTCCCGTTCAGCCATCCCGCCTCTCTCCACGCTCCGGTCCCAGTGATCCTTTGCACGAATGACCGCGAGACTTTGTTATCCCGCGAGACCGTGACATCTCGCGGTCTTTCGTGCGTGGAGAGAGGCAGGGTGGCTGAACGGGACGTTGGAAGGTGAGAATAACTATATTTTTTATTTTTTTATTATTTTTTACACCTGATCGCTGGTCTCCCGCCTGTCACACACAGCGATGCGTGCTGGCCAGGGGGAGACCAGCGACCAAAGAAATGTCCAGAGGTTTCTTCCAGCGATCAGCGATACCGGCAGGGGGGCTGCTCGCTGATCGCTGTCACACACAGCGATCTCGGTGAGATCGCTGTTACGTCACAAAAGTTGTGACTCAGCAGCGATCTCGCTACCGAGATCGCTTAGTGAGACGGGGCCTTAGCTGTTGCTGTAACTGGGGAACAACTTGATTCATTAGAATTTCGAGATACTTATCTCCTGTGACTGTTCCATAAAAAAAAATGGTCCAAAAACATCAAAACTTGAAATACCACTCCAAACATTGACACCAGGCTCATTTAGTTGTTGCTCTAATGTAAAATGCATGTTCTCATTATACCAGTAAATACAATTATGTCTGTTAATATGGCCAGATAATTTGAAAGAAGCTTCGTCACTCCACATAATGTTATCTAAAATTACTGGATTTTCTTCAGTTTCATTATGCATAATCTCACTAAATTGCAGCCGCCTGTCTGGATCATCCTCCAATAAACCATGAATTTTGACGTGGACGATAAGCTTTCCACCCAATAGATTTCAGGATTCGCATGATGGAAGCTCGTGAAATTCCCAATTCTAAAGAGACTCTTCTGGTGGACTTTTCTGGACTCTGAACAAATGTTTCAGCAACAAGTTGTTTATTATTTTCTGTACAGGCTGTTTTAGGTCGACCAGTTTTTGGAGCTTTAAGGATTGAGCCAGTGGCATCGAATTTGTCACGAATGCGTTAATTGGTTTGTCTCTTTGGGGTTTGAGTACCAAATGTTTCAACCCAATTTGCTCTAACTGTTTCAGCATTTTGAGATTTCCAATACTCTTTTACAATCCATTTTCTTTGATCTGTATTTAAATTATTTGCCATTATGGGTTATCTGAATTATCTGAAAAGAAAGCAGATTTGAGGGAGATTTATCTGTGAAAACTGGATCTGTGAAACTGACTCAGCTGCCCAATCAGATTCCACCTTTCATTTTCCAAAAAGTCTGTGAAGAATGAAAAGTGGAATCTGATTGGTTGCTAAGGGCAACTGAGTCAGTTTCACTTTACACCATGTTTGATAAATCTCCCCCTTCATAACCCTTTTACACATACTGTCCACCTACTTTTGAACCACCATATATGGACCATATATGAAAATAGGGTTGAATATAAAAAAAATATTTTTTTGCACCCAACCAAAAAAGAAAAAGGGGATACCACTCAAAAAACAGTAAACCTATGAACTAGGAGACGGTTTATAGACACCGGGAAAAATATATATATTTATTTAAAAAATAAATATATAAATATCAAGACAGGGAAAATTTAATTAATATAAAATAATGCCTTTATTAGGAATGTTGGCAACAAAACAAGTGCTATAAAAGGTGCACCACACAAATAAAAAACAAACAATATACACAAAAAATAAATATAAAATATATCCGGGACAATATTGAAATAATTAATCCAAGGTAAAAGCATATATATTTTTTATCTCAATAATTATTAAATAAATAAATTGCTTGTTTGACCTTAGATAAGAATACTTAAATACCCTTACATAAAGTTCATGCTGAATATAAAAAATATATTATAAAAATACTTCTTTCTAATAGATACCGATGAGCCATGTGATTAAAAATAGTGCATATAGATAATAATGATTAAAGTATAACAATTAATATGCTAAACTGGTGAAAGAATGTGATAAAGTACAAAAGTAAAAGCCAAAAAATGCAAGAATAAATAATTACTGATGCTCTATCCCAAATGCGTGTCACAGCCACGCCTCCTCACCCGTCCGCCCTCCGGCGCGTCCCCAACTTGTGTCCCTGCCGCTCCCTGCCTGTCTGCTTTAACACACATGACGGTCACTATGAGTATTTAGTTATGCTGCTTGGCCTCTGCAACGCTCCTGTGGTATTCCAAGAATTCGTAAATGACATCTTCCGGGGTCTTCTCTACTCCAGTGTCGTGGTCTACCTCGACGACATCCTCGTCTTTTCCCCAGACCTATCCACCCATCGACGAGATGTTTGTCAGGTTTTACAACAGCTAATAGAGAATCATCTTTTTGCTAAGTTGGAGAAATGCGCCTTCGAGCAGTCCTCTTTGCCTTTTCTTGGATATATTGTCTCAAAGTCAGGTCTGAATATGGATCCCGAGAAAGTTGCTGTCCTCAACCGGCCACGTCCTCTCGGTGTAAAGGCAATCCAATGTTTTCTCGGCTTTGCCAATTATTATAGGAAGTTTATCCCTCATTTTTCCTCCTTGACCAAACCTATTTTGGCCCTTTTTCACAAGGGGGTCAACCCCAATCAATGGCCCTCGGAGGCTGAGAATGCCTTCCAGACTCTGAAGCAAGAGTTTGCTACGGCTCCTGTGCTCCACTGACTGGACACCAATAGGCCCTTTATCCTTGAGGTCGACGCATCATCTGTTGGAGCAGGAGCAGTCCTCTTGCAAAAATCTGCCACTGGTCGGTTGGTCACCTGCGGGTTTTTCTCTAAAGCCTTTTCCTCCCCTGAACGCAATTATTCCATTGGCGGCAGAGAACTCCTGGCAATAAAACTGGCTTTGGAGGAGTGGCGCTACCTTCTTGAGAGGACTGTTCATCCTTTTATCATATTTACAGACCACAAGAATTTGGCCTACATTCAGTCAGCCCAAAGACTCAACCCGCGGCAGGCCAGGTGGTCTTTGTTCTTTGGACGTTTTGACTTCGAACTTCACTTCCGCCATGGCATTAAGAACATCAAAGCTGATGCCCTATCAAAGTCGTTCCAGCCAGCAGACGAAGAGGAGAAGTCAGCACATATCATTGACCCTGCTAGGATAATCACCGTGGCTCCTCTAAGTTTAACAACTCCACCACCTGGCAAAACCTTTGTGTTGTCTTGTGACAGGGTGAGAGTCTTGCATTAGGGACATTGCTCCAGAATCGCCGGACATGCTGGAGTCAAGAAGATTCTCTCCGTAATCTCCCGCCATTATTGGTGGCCATCATGTTGTGAATTCCCTTGCTCAGACTTCTGAGCTGGAGCTCCCTCTGGTGGTTACTGGGAGTAGTGGAGCTGGCAAGTCTGATGGAAGTTTGCCACCTGACGATGATGATTGGGAATCTGGAATTACTGGCTGGGAGCATATAAGTGAGCAGGCTTCTCTTAGTGGTTTCTGGGGATTTCCTCCTTGTGCATTTTGAGCTCTTCAGTCTCCTGCCTGATCTGCATGGTTCAGTTAAGTGATTCTTTTGCTAATCCTTTGCACTTAATCTGGTTGTGCCTTTTTTTTTGCTTTCTGCTTTGTTGCAAGGGTTCAGCATACTCCCTGCTGGGGGCAGCGCTGGGCCTCACTCCATATGTTGCAGCTTGTGCTAGTTTTTTCAGTCAACTGTTATATTAGTATCTTTTGCTTTGCTTCCAGTTCACACCAGAGTGCTGATCTAGTGGAGGTGAGGTCGTGTGGCCTCAGGTTTTTTGTATATCAGATGTGTTGGATTTTTTAGGGTTTTTGCAGATAGTATCTTTTCTGTCCTGTCCTATCTAGATAGTTTGGGCCCCATCATTTGCTCAGTCTATTTTCTGCCTGTGTTTGTGTTTCATCTTGTCTCACCGACAATATATGTTTGGGGGCTGTCTATTCCTTTGGGGATCTGCTCTGGGGCAGTTTAGATTTCACCTTTCTGACTTTAGGCTTAGTTAGTTCTCTGGCTGTGCCGAGGCATCTAGGGCATCATAGGAACACTTCACGGCTACTGCTGGTTGTGTTGTTAGGATCAGGGGTCTGCAATCCGCTGAGTTACCAACCTCTCTGGTTTTCTGGTGGCTTAGCCTGTTCCTGCCATCCTCCTCATTGACCCATTCATAACAGCATCGCTTCACCAAGACGTCTTAGAATTCTCTGCTTCCTGCTCATCCTGCTCCAGAAACAAGATCCCCAGGCAACTTCCTTCTGGACTCCTGCATCCGCTGCCTGTGCCTTCAGTTCCTTGGAGCCATATTGCTATGGATTTTGTCACTGATTTACCTCTTTCCCCAGGATGTACCGTTATCTTGGTAGTCGTGGACCCGTTTTCCAAGATGGCCCACTTCATTTCATTGCCTGGACTGCATTCTGCCCCCGAACTGGCGAAAATCTTCTCACACCATGTTTTCCGACTGCACGGCTTCCCACAGTATATTGTGTCTGACCGAGGAGTCCAGTTCACCTCCCATTTCTGGAGAGCCCTCTGTGGACTAATGAAGGTAACCTTGGACGATCCTCAGCCTATCATCTGCAGTCCAACAGTCAAGTGGAACGAGTCAATCAAGCTCTAACCTCCTACCTTCAGCACTTCTCCAATGTTCACCAGAATGATTGGGTTTCTCTTCTTCCACGGGCTGAGTTTGCCTACAACAAGATGGCCCACTTCAATCCATTGCCTGGACTGCCTTCTGCCCCCAAACTTGCGAAAATCTTCTTACACCATGTTTTCCGACTGCACGGTTTCCCACAGCATATTGTGTCTGACCGAGGAGTCCAGTTCACCTCCCATTTCTGGAGAGCCCTCTGCGAACTAATGAAGGTAACCTTGGACTCTCCTCAGCCTATCATCCGCAGTCTAATGGTCAAGTGGAACGAGTCAATCAAGTTCTAACCTCCTACCTTCAGCACTTCTCAAATGTTCACCAGAATGATTGGGTTTCTCTTCTTCTATGGGCTGAGTTTGCCTACAACAAGATGGCCCACTTCATTCCATTGCCTGGACTGTCTTCTGCCCCCGAACTGGCGAAAATCTTCTTACACCATGTTTTCCGACTGCACGGCTTCCCACAGCATATTGTGTCTTACCGAGGAGTCCAGTTCACCTCCCATTTTTGGAGAGCCCTCTGCAGACTAATGAAGGAAACCTTGGACTCTCCTTAGCCTGAGCTTGCCTACAACAATCTTCCCAGTGAATCCTCTTCCAAGTGTCCTTTTTTGTGGCTTTTGGGCAGCATCCCGGCATTCCTCTTCTCGTTTCCCCTGCCTCGGGTGTACCAGCGGCAGACTCCTTGTCCTTGGACTTCTCCAAAATTTGGAAGTAGACTAAAGAGGCTCTAGAAAAAGCTAGTAGCAGAATGAAGAGGTGCGCTTACAAAAACCGCCTGGATGCTCCTCCATACCTTCCAGGCGATAGGGTCTGGCTATCCTCGCGTTATATAAGACTTAAGGTCCCCTCTCATAAACTAGGTCCACGCTACATTGGTCCCTTTGAGATCCTAAGTCGCATCAATGATGTGACTTACAAATTGATATTGCCTGCCTCGCTCCTGATCCCCAATGCTTTCTATGTGTCGCTCCTAAAACCTACGGTGTTTAATCGCTTTCATTCGTCTTCTTCTCTCTCCTCCCAACCAAGCACTTCTGATAATGTCTTTGAGGTAAAAGACACTGTCTAGGAAGACAGTCAGGGGGAGGACCTTTTCCTGATTGATTGGAAGGGATTTGGTCCTGAGGAAAGATCTTGGGAGCCTCGGGAGAATATCAATGCTCCTCATATCATGAAAAGGTTCCTCTCCAGCCTTTAAAAGGAGGGGAGTAGAGGGGGGTACTGTCACGGCCGAGCCTCCTCACCCATCTGCCCTCCGGCGCATCCCCGACTTGTGTCCCCGCCACTCCCCGCCTGTCTGCTTGGGGTTGTGGCGCATCTGCGGCCTGCATATGCGCAGTCAGACTCCTCTCTCTGCGGGGCCTTCTGGGAGGTTGTGACCCGGTGGTCCTGCCCCATCATGACGGTGCCCACTGGGTATTTCAGCTCAACATTGGCACGGGTAAGACGTCTGATTATCTATTGTGGTGGTTGTAGCTTAGCATCTCCCTTAATCTCAGGCCCCTGTGTTCTTCCAGCCTGTCAGTGTGTCTGCCCTGCCTGTCAGCCTTGTGTTCTTCCAGCTTGTCAGTGTGCCTGCCCTGCCTGCCAGCTCCATGCTATTCCAGCCTGTCAGCCTGTGTCCACTCTGCCTGTCAGCCCGTGTTCTTCCAGCCTGTCAGCCCTGTGTCATAATCTAGCTTCCCAGCTCTGTGCCTCTGCCTAGTCCGCCAGGTTCGCATCTATGCTTCACCTGCTGGCCCTGTGCCTCTGCCTTCCTGCCTTGTGTTTCTACCATACCCATCTGCTCAGTGTCCATCACTGTATTTCATTTTACCCTCTGTGTTCTCTTACAGCAACAGCCCTGTCTGCCCGTGATCCACCTGGTTCATCCATCCTCCTGTACTCCTTTATTTCTGGTACCTCTCTTCTTTGTCCATACCCCGGTCTGTTTCACTGTCTCCCCTGTGTTGCCCTAAGTCACTCCTTTGGCTCCAGCCATTGTGGTTCCATGCCCCTTGGGCCTGCCCCTAACACTCCCTGTATAGGGGGTGGTCTTCACCTGGTCCGCTCACACTCAGGGGGCTCTGGAGCCGCGACCCAGAGGGTCCACTTTTGGGTTCCTCCCGAGAACCCGTTACAATGTGCAGCATGGAAAAATTACCTAAGAGAGGTGATAGTACCAGGAAGGTGCTAATGCGGAGGTGGGACTATCACATCTCATAGGTAATTTTTCCATGCAGCACATGTTCTAAATATTTTGGTGACTTTACCCTTGTGGGCCATTTTTCACCTTATGCTTTAAAGCCATATCCACTTGGTTCTGATTTTGGGATAGAGCATCAATAATTATTTTTTCTTGCATTTTTTTGGCTTTTACTTTTGTACTTTATCACATTCTTTCGCCAGTTTAGTATAGTAATTGTTATATTTTAATAATTATTATCTATATGCACTATTTTTAATCACATAGCTCATCGGTATCTATTAGAAAGAAATATTTTTATAATATATTTTATATATTCAGCATGAACTTTATCTAAGGGTATTTAAGTATTCTTATCTAAGGTCAAACAAGTAATTTATTTATTTAATAATTATTTAGATAAAAAATATATATGCTTTTACCTTGGATTAATTATTTCAATATTGTCCCGGATATATTTTATATTTATTTTTTATGTATATTGTTTGTTTTTTATTTGTGTGGTGCGCCTTTTTATAGCACTTGTTTTATTGCCAACATTCCTAGTAAAGGCATTATTTTATATTAATTACATTTTCCCTGTCTTCATATTTATATATTAATTTATATTTTAAATATATATATATATACTGTATATATATATATATTTTTTTTTCCTGGTGTCTATAAACTGTCTCCTAGTTTTTAGGTTTAAAAAACCAGGGAAGGACCAATTGTTGATTTCCAATTATACGCCCATTTGATTAACCCCTTTCTGACATTAGACATACATGTGACCAGGGAATTAATTCCCTTGGACGGAATAGTACATCATGTGTGATCAGCCACGATCACGAGGGAATCGCGGCTGATCGCGGCCGGGTGACAACTGATTCTCACAGATGACATCCGTCACTAAGTGCCAGGAGGGATTACGGACTGCTCCCGACACTATAACCCTTGGAACACTGCCATCAAACATGATTGCAGCATTCCGGAGCTGGCAGAGGGGCTGACAGCTCCTCTGCCTTTGGATAGGAGACCCCGTGGCATGACTTGGGGTCCCGATTGCTCCCATGGTAACCCGATGTCATCATGATGACATCCGGGTTACCAGAGCTGAGAGACTTCCTGTCATGTGCAGTGCATTTCAGGAAGTCTCTGAAGTCAGTGTGCACAGAGTGCAGCGCTGACAGCTTTCATGGCATGCAGATCTGCATGCTATAGAAGCGATCAGCATGCATAAAATGAGTGTCCCATAGTGCAAAAGTAAGAATTAAATAAAACTTTAAATAATTGTAAAAATATTTAAAACAAAAATAAAAAAATCAATATTTATTCCATCAATAAATAATTTAATTAAAAAAATCAAAGCAATAAATGCTCATACACATATTTAGTATCACTGCGTCCATAACAAACCTGACCTATAAAACTGTCCCACTAGTTAACCCCTTTAGTGAACACCATTAAAAAAAGGCAAAAAAACAACGCTTTATCATCATACCACTGAACAAAAAGTGGAATAACACGCAATCAAAAAGATGGATGTAAATTAACGTGCTACCACTGAAAATTTCATCTTGCCGCCGTACAGCTCCATCATTGGAAAAATGAAAAAGTTATAGCTCTCAGAATAAAGTAATGCAAAAATAATTAGTTTTTAAATAAAATAGTTTTTATTGTATAAAAGCGCCAAAACATAATATAATGATGTAAATGAGTTATCGCTGTAATCGTACTAACCCGAAGAATAAAAGTGCTTTATCAATCTTACCACACGTGGAACGGTAAAAACGCCCCCTCAAAAGAAATTCATGAATTCCTGTTTTTGGTTCATTCTGCCTCACAAAAATCTGAATAAAAAGCCAAAATATTGAAAAATTATAGCTCTCAAAATGTGGTGATGCAAAAAACTATTTTTTGCCAAAAAAAGTGTCTTTTAGTGTGTGAAAGCTGCCAAATATAAAAACCCACTATAAAAACCTGTTATACATAGTAAATCAAACCTCCCTTTATAACCCCCTTAGTTAGGGAAAAATATTAAAATAAAAAAATATTTATTTCCATTTTCCGATTAGTGTTAGGGTTAGGGTTGGGCCTAAAGTTAGGGTTAGGGTTGGGGCTAAAGTTAGGGTTAAGACTGGGCTAAAGTTACGGTAAGGGTTGGGGGCTAAAGTTAGGATTATGGTTATGGTTTGGACTAGGGTTAGGGTTGGGAATAGATTTAAGGTTGGGGTTAGGGTTGGGGTTAGGGAAGGGGATAAAGTTAAGGTTAAGGTTGGGGCTAAAGTTAGGGTTAGGTTTGGGGCTAAAGATAGGGTTAGGGTTGGGGCTAAAGTTAGGATAATGGTTACAGTTGGGGTTAGGGTTGGGATCAGGGTTAGGGAGGTGTTAGGTTTAGGTTTGTGGTTAGGGCTATGGTTAGGGTTGGTATTAGGGTTAGAGGTGTTTTGGGGTTAGGGTTGGAGTTAGAATTGGGGGGTTTCCACTGTTTAGGCACATCAGGGGCTCTCCAAATACAACATGAGTGTGATCTCATTATCTTTCCTCATCTCAAGTATCTTCCCTACCCAATCTGTCTATTATGGTAAATGGCATCATGCTCTCTCCCGCACCTGAAATCCGCTGCTTTGGAGTAACTCTCGACTCTGCCCTGTCCTTCAAACCGCACATCCAATCTCTTGCCAACTCCTGTCACCTCCAACTCAAAAATATTTCCAGAATCCATCCCTTCCTCAGTCCTCAGTCTACTAAAACTCTTCTACATGCCCTCATCATCTCACGCCTTGACTGCTGCAACACCCTCCTCTGTGACCTCCCTGCTAACTCTCTTGCACCACTTCAGTCTGTCCTCAATTCTGCAGCCCGACTAATGCACCTCTCTCCTTGCTACTCCCCTGTCTCTCCCCTCTGCAAATCCCTCCATTGGCTCCCAATTCCCCTATGAATCCAGTTCAAACTACTAACACTGATCTACAAAGCCATCCACAACCTTTCCCCTCCCTATATCTCTGAACTAATCTCCCAATATCTTCCCTCACATACTCTTCGATCCTCCCAAGACCTCCTACTCTCCTCCACACTTATTCGTTCCTCACACAACCGCCTCCAAGATTTCTCCCGAATATTCCCTATCCTCTGAAATGCTATGCCTCAACACGTCCGATTATCCACCACCCTCGGATCCTTTACTGTTAACGATATCTATAACTTTGTATGTAATCCCCCTTCTCATGTACAGCATCATGGAATTAATGGCGCTATATAAATAAATAATAATAATAATAATCTCAATTCCAGCCAATTGAAAAAGTCAAACGGTGTTTCTTCCCTTCCGAGCTCTGCCATGTGCCCAAACAGTAGTTTACCCCTACATATGGGATATCAGCATACTCAGGACAAATTACACAATAACTTTTTGTATCCAATTTCTCCTGTTACCCTTGAGAAAATAAAAAATTGGGGTGAAAAAATCATTTTTGTGAAAAAAATATGATTTTTTACTTTTACAGCTCTACATTATAAACCTCTGTGAAGCACTTGGGGATTCAAAGTGCTCATCACACATTAAATAAGTTCCTTAGTGGGTCTACTTTCCAAAATGGTGCCATTTGCGGGGGGTTTTCACTGTTTAGGCACATCAGTGGCTCTCCAAACGCAACACGGCATCCGATCTTAATTCCAGCCAATTTTGCATTGAAAAGTCAAACGGCACTCCTTCCCTTCTGAGATCTGCCGTGCGCCCAAACAGTGGTTTACCCCCACATATGGGGTATCAGCGTACTCAGAACAAATTGTACAGCAACTTTTGAGGTCCAATTTCTCCTGTTACCCTTGGTAAACTAAAAAAACTTGGACTGGAATTAATTTTTTTGTGAAAAAAGTTAAATGTTCATTTTGTTATATATTCAAAAAATTCCTGTGAAGCACCTGAAGAGTTAATAAACTTCTTGAATGTGTTTTTGAGCACCTATAGGAATGCAGTTTTTAGAATGGTGTGACTTCAAATATGATGTGGTCCCTTAAAAAATGGTGTTGTAAAAATGAGAAATTGCTGGTCAACTTTTAACCTTTATAACTTCCTAACCAAAAAAAAAATTTTGGTTCCAAAATTGTGCTGATGTAAAGTAGACATGTGGAAAATGTTACTTATTTTTTTGTGTGACATATCTCTGTGATTTAAGGGCATGAAAATTCAAATTTGGAAAATTGCACCAAATTTCCTTGTTTTCACAAATAAACGCAAGTCATATCAAAGAAATTTTACCACTATATGAAGTACAGTTTGTCATGAGAAAACAAGAATCACCTGGATCCATGGAATCATTCCAGAGTTATTACCTTATGAAGGGACAGTGGTCAGAGTTGTAAAAATTGGCCTGGTCATTAACATGCAAACCACCCTTGGGGGTAAAGGGATTAATGTGGAAATCAAAATATTTTCGAAGGCCCTGGCAAACAGGTTGGTGCCTTTGTTACCTGGGGTTATTCATACAAATCAAGTAGGGTTTGTCAAAGGTCGGGAGGTCAGAGATAATACGTATAAAACTTCTCCTGATGGCTCGAACGAGGTCCAGATTGCTCCAGTTGTGTTTGCTTTTGGTTGACGTGGAGAAGGCCTTCGACGATTCTATGACCAGGTCATCTGGAGCTTCATGTCAGCTTCCTTGCATCATTTAGGCCTGGGTGTCAAATTTATCCAGAAGATTCTCTATATAGGAGCGATTCAGCTAGGGTTAGGGTTAATGGGCTCCTGTCCTCCCCTATCCACATCAATAACGGTACACGGCAGGGGTGTCCTCTGTCCGATTTCTTGTATATATTGATAATGGAACAACTGGCAATAGCCATTAAAAAGAACCCTATCATTCAAGGTATTCCAGTTGAGCTAGGTCAATATAAATCAGCCTTATATGCAGATGACCTCCCCATGTTTGTGTCAAAGCCTCACATTTCCTTGCCCTCCATAGTCAAAGAATTTGAGACATTTGGCCATCTTAGTCATTTTAAAGTGAATTATTCTAAATTGGAGGCCCATATAACTTTATCTAGAGATGAAGTTCAACATCTTACAAATAATTTTCCCTTTAAATGGCAGGAAACAGCATTAAGCTGCTTGAGGTGACCTTTGACCTGAAAGTTCTGTTATTTCTGGACTTGCTGGCTACAGGTCTTGAAATACAGTTGTAAACGAGATTTCTTTTTGTACTCAGTAATCGTTATGTTGCTGAATCCTATGTTACTTGTTTGTTCTGAAATTCTTTTCATTGGGCAGCATGGTGGCTTAGTGGATAGCACTCCAGCGCTGGAGTCCTGGGTTCGATTCCCACCAAGGACAACATCTGCAAGGAGTTTGTATGTTCTCCCCATGTTTACGTGGGTTTCCTCTGGGTACTCTGGTTTCCTCCCACATTCCAAAGACATACTGATAGGGAATTTAGATTGTGAGCCTCATCAGGGACAGTGATGATAATGTGTGCAAACTGTAAAGTGCTGCAGAATATGTTAGCGCTATATAAAAATAAAAAGATTATTATATTATTATAAAAACCAGATTAAACATAAAAACCTCTAAAAATGTATTCAAAAATTTAGGCTGTGTGCACACAATGCAGATTTGGTGTGTTTGTTGTGTTTTTTTCTGCTGGGATTTGTGACAAAACTTGATTCCAGCAAAGTGAATGAGAAACTGATGTGTCATGCACACATTGAGTATTTTTGGCTTGCAGATTTGGTGCAAAAAATAATCTGGTGCATGTAAATTCTTTGTGCGTTTTTGCCCTTCACACTTCAAAATGGACCACTCAAATCAATCAAAACTGCGGGCAAAATACACCACAAATGCATTTTTGCAGCTGCGTTTTTCCTGCCAAGAGATGCAGAAATTGTGCAGAAATTTTACATATCCTTATTGGTATTATATTCCTGACCCATTGACTATTCCGTGGTCTGGAGTACATTTCGATGCTATATAAGCCTCAAAAGTGCTGTAGTCTTTAAGAGTACCAATACATGAAAATTTGAACAGAATGTGTATGAGGCCTTCCTTTAAGTTTAATACAGTGTGGCTACGAGTCTCTAATTCTGGCAGTTCTTGCTTCCTTCATAAATTACACACTGATATTTGCTATTATTTTTAATTTAAAAAAATCAATTTTGGTTTACTTAAATTATTTTTTTTTTTTAAATCCTTTTTAAATTTTGCCTCATATACAAGTCATTATGCAGGAAAAAATGTTTAACATTTTTTTCCCCCTGTAAAATGCAATTTTTTGGCGGTTTGGAATATTTTATTGTCAGTCCATGAAGTGGAATAAAAGCATGACACCATTGTTTTCAGCAGCGATCTAGGAGTCAGAGATGCTTTCAGGGGTCTTCCGCATGTTATTCTCATTCCATTCAACGAGATTATCAAAATTGATCCAAAAAGGGTATCCAACCGTTAAATCATATATATCCCTACAAATTATCTTTATTGATTAAAAAACCATATTTAATGGTTTCACACCAAAAGATAAACGTGCACAAACACAAACAAAACTGTGTTCTACAAATGCCAATAAAAAGGGGTAAGCTACAAGTCCCTCTTACATCAACTAGGCTGTCGCCTTCCTGGCTGCCGAGGTTGGCACCCTAGGGGGAACGTTGTGTCGCCCCTGCTCCACGATGGCTGACCTTGGGAGCCCTATATTCCGTACAGCCACTTGGGGAACCCTCCTACCCAATGTCCTAATGGAACCCCTACCAATAGACATAGACAATCCTAAATCTAAGAGGACCCTAGACGCCAATTTAAAACAAAAAAGAGCACAAAGGAAATTGGTGACGATTGACATAATTTCACAACGTGGTCAAAGGATAAGAATACTCCAGGGGTTTGGGCCCTTTGTTTGCCAAAATTTACTGTAGTCTCTTAACATGCAGACTAAATTTCAAAACCTCAAATTTTCATTGGGGGCATCTCTTTGAGACCATCTATCTGGAGTTGTTGTAAGATCTTGGACAATAAAAATAAAATTAATTCCATCATTAACCAGCCTACGTGATTAATACAATCTACAACCTCTGATCTGATCTCTTTTTTTATCCAAACTGTTTTCGCTGTCTGAGTGAAACTGTACCATTGGCGATCATCAGCTTCTGATAAGGTAAGAATGCGGCATTTACAGCTGGTTCCTTGAAGCGCACCAGGAACCAGCAGTGTATACCACGTTCTTACCTTGCAACATAGTAACTGCCACTAAAGGATGACTATTATTAAAGGACACTGAGTCCTTCCTCCTCTCTCTTCTTACTCATGAAGCAGTCAGTACACGGATATAAGGTCTTGATGACCGAAATGTCTGTCATATACTAATATTGGATTGCTATTAAATATTTTTTTTCAACTCATATTCCAAGTTTGAGTGCCAAATTTTTCTATTATATATTTACGAATTGGAACTCTACTTGAACTCCAATAAATCAGGAGTGTCACAGTTTTTTTCTTAACTGTTGTAGTTGTCTTGGTTTTCGTCTCTGTACAGACCATAGCAGTAAATCATACATCTACTATGGGGTTTTTTGAAGGAGAGGACTCAGTCCTGGGTTCTACCATTCTATAGGTGATGAGAACCTTCTTAAGATGAACTGTAAGTTAAACAAAAGAGAAAAGAATTGGTTCAAATATTTAGGAAAGGGTGCAGAGAGCAAGTAAAATACCAGGCCCTTAGGTCTCTTCAGTGATGAAACTCAGTTCCAAAATGGTGAGGCAATTTTAGTATTTGTTGTACTGCCCTCACTCCTACATACACCACAGCTGTAGACAGATTGATATATACAGTACAGCGGTATATCATAATAAATCTGAAATATACAATGCAAAACACAAAACATCATAATCACATTCACATCCTTTGTTCCAGCAGGATTCATATTAGTATTTGCATATCAAAAGAACATGCTCAATATGTTTATTAATGGTCTCTAGGGGTCTCATATATAATGCATTATTTGTGGTTTCAAATTAAAAAGAGAATTAATACCTATGAAGAAATGAAATACATTATACATTATTATTAGGTACGCATAACAGCTGGTAAACTTTAATGTCTTATTAATTTATTACCTTGAGCATTGTAAAAACAAAAACAAAAAACAAATCAAATCCAGCAACTGTAAGTTGATCTTTAGGGAATTAAAATTCCTTTTAGTGCTTAAACATGTATGTTCTGCTTGGAGAATTGTCTGCCAAATATAACAAACTTGTAACATAAAAGTCAAATAAATGAGGCCCATAGGAATGGAGATCATAATAAGGAATTTATAATTAAATATACAATATGTACAGGTAAAAGCACAATGAATGGAACAATGATGATTCAAGAGTACATCTTTGAGTGATTCCCAACAGAACAGCCATGCATTTCATAAAGTAGTCTTCTATCCATTAGTAATGAAAATGACAATTTAGTGTCTGCGTATAAATATAGTTATTGATCATATCCTTTATGAGTGGTCTCGTTATGTTAAATAATGTAAAAAGTATCACATCTGTTAACAATTTCTTGATGCATTACAGTAATGATGCAGAGCCAAATGTTATTACAAACAATAACTCAATATGATATATAAAGGAATTTGTTTTAACCCCTTCGCCCTGAGCGATTTTCTTTTTTTGTCTTTGCTTTTTCCTACCCTTCTTCTAAGAGCCATAGCTTTTTTTTCTGTCCACATAGGTGTATGAGGGATTTTTTTTTGTGGGACGTGTTATACCTTTGAATGACATGATTCGTTTTATCATGTGATGCACTAGAAAGAGGGAAAAAAGTGCAAAGAAATTGCAAAAACAGTGCAATCTCACAATTTTTTTTTGTCGGGGTGGGTTATTTACCAAGTACACTATATGGTAAAACTGACCTTGCTATATGATTTTCCAGAACAGTATGATTATGCAGATACCAAATATGTATACTGTAGATGTAAAGTTTTTTTTTATTTTAGCGGTGAAATAAAATTCAGAAATTTGAAAAAAAAAACAGCTTTGCTTGTTTCGCCAACTGCCAAGACCCATGATGCTTTCAGTTTTCAGGATATCAGGTTGTGTGAGACCTTGTTTTTTGCACTCTCAGCTGCCATTTTTATTGATACCATTTTGGTGTAGATATAATGTTTTGATCACCTCTTAGTGAATTTTATTGCGATAATGTGGAGACCACAACATTTTATTCATGCATTTTGATTTTTCTCGTTAAGCAGTTTACCAATAAAACTAATTTATTATATATTTTGATAGATCAGACTTTTGTGAATGCAGCGATACCAAATATGTATTTTTTTTTAATCGTTTTAATTTTTAATAGGGAAAAAGGGGGCGATTTGAACTTTTGTGCTTTTTTATTTTCTTCATATTTTTAAAAACTTTTTCTTTCTACTGTATTTAATATTACCCTTAAGGGGCTTGAAACTGCAATCAGCTGATCAGCACTGCTGTATATAGTGAAAATCAAAATCTCCTATGAACTGAGGCTAAATGCTGGGTTTCATAGGAGATTCATCATGACAAGCACAGAAGGCTTCAGCAGACCTCTGACAACGCATCAGCACCCTGCAATCACATCTTGGGCATGCCAATGGGCGTGTAGAATGACGTGCCCCTCTGCGAGTGCACAATAAATGCCACTGTCAAAGATTGCCACGGGCGGCTGTGAAATGCACATAATGGTTAATTATATCAGCATTCATTTTCAGGGAAACATTCCAACTGATGAAATGTTGGAATTCATCTGTTATTCACTAATGCCAGATCCTACTAAATACAGTATACTCACATTGCTAAATATAAAGACTTAAAGATTTAAAACCTAAGATGCTTGCTACCTGTAGGGGGAACAGATGTCTAGGCATCCATCTGGACTGTGGCCACTGTCAAGTACGTATCTCTTGTATAATTGCACCCCACACTGGGCACAAACACAAAATGTACTAGCATTATCTTGAATAAATTGTCAGCAAATATTGCTAGGTCATGTCCATACCTATAAAAGAATCAAAACCACATACATCTCTTGTTTGATATGCATTCTATTGCTTTACTTACATCACCAGCCACAGGTCCTATTCTGTGGCAATGTGCACATCTCATTTAGGCTATGTGCACACGTAGTTTTCTGTGGTTTCGGATTTTTCCGCACGGATTGTGTGGTGAGGTTTAGGTCTCCCTGATTTTGAAAGATATAGATTATCAACCCACATGTCAAGAGTGATTGAGCTGCAATCCCCTTGTCCCACAAAACTTTGGGTTCCACTTGAGTTGAATGATCTTCATGATGGTTTTGCACACTACCTATGGCCCACCCCATTTAATAGATTTAAATACAATAATATCACAAACCCGTACACTATGACTACCCTCAGATTATGGCACAAAACAAATAAAAAAATGAATCTTATTCCAAATATATGCAAAGCCACTCCTATCTTGCATTTGATCCCTAATAAATATAGATCCCTTAAGAGGAAAATCAGGCTCTCGATTGCCTTCAGAAACATGCCGATTTACTCATTGATTCACAAAAATAGATGTATGAGCAAGAAGATGAACAGCTCACTCACTGAAAACCTTCACTTGAAAGATGAGGAAATTCAAACTACAGGAAGTAATAAATCTTTATCTCCCAGACATTTCTACCTCAGCACCTGATCCGCCAATTCTTAAACTAATTATATGCACAAAAGGAAAGGGAAAAATGATAGCCAAAATAAATAAAAACCTAACCCAAACACAGGAGATCCCAGATTTCATTAAAAAATGGGAATTAGAACTAAACACAAAATTTCTCCCAGAAGATATTCATACAATCTTCAAAAACATCCACTTCCTAACATCTTCAGTGAGATTCCAAGAACTTAATTATAAAATTATATCAAGATGGTATAAAACACCTGACATATTAAATAAAATAGAAAGCTCAATCTCCCCTCTTTGCTGGAGATGCACCAGAGAGAAGGGTTCTCCAACTCACATTTGGCTGGAATGCACAAAAATTAAAAGCTTCTGGGAGAGAGATAGAGAGCATATAAAGAAAACCTTAAACATAGACATCCCATTAACATCAAGTTTCATTCTATTCAATTTGGATCCTTCAAATTTACACTTTAAAAAAGGCTCACTGATACCTCACCTGCTCAACGCAGCTAAAATAACTATTGCAAGACACTGGAAAGATGTAGAGACCCCTACCTGCAAAGAATGGATAAAAGAATCCAACCAAATCGGTATATACGAGAAAATTAGACTTTCAGGATCTAAAAACTTAAAGACTCTAAACGCATGGGTAACCTGGTTGAACGCCTCAGAGAATCACCAAATAAGCGCAACTGGTAATCCTTAATTTCTGTCCCTCTACAAATTTCTTTTGTTATTCATTTTTTTTCTTTACATATAGTTTGTTCTGTAATGTTCATGCCTTGATTTGAGCTTGATCTCCCAAATCGCTTAGTTAAGGCTGGTTTCACATTTGCGTTTTTTAGCGCTGGAAAAAAACGCACACCTGCGCATGCGTTTTTTCCCCTATATTTAACATGGGTGCGCATACCTGCGCGCTGGTAAGCGCATGTATGCGATTTTCATGCGCTGCGTTTTTTTGGGGTGTGCGTTGGGATTTTCCAGACGCAGCATGTTGCATTTTTTGGCCCTGCAAAAAAGCGCATGCGCACATATGCGCACGTTTTGCGCTAAAAATGGCCATTATAGCCTATGGATGCGCATATGTGCGCACTGGCATGCTCATGTATGCGTTTTTTTGCATATGCGTTTTTTTTTTAAACCATGGAATTTAGGGGTTTGGGTTAGAGTTAGGGTTAGTTAAGGGGGTTTAGGGTTAGGGTTATGGTCAGGGTTAGGGTTGGGGTTTGGGTCAGGGTTAGGGTTAAGTATGGTTTTGTTAAGGATTAGGGTCATGGTTAGGGTCAGGATTAGGGTTAAGTATGGTTTTGTTAAGGGTTAGGGTCAGGGTTAGGGTTAGGGTTAGGGTCAGGGTTAGGGTCAGGATTAGGGTTAAGTATGGTTTTGTTAAGGATTAGGGTCAGTGTTAGGGTCAGGATTAGGGTTAAGTATGGTTTTGTTAAGGGTTAGGGTCAGGGTTAGGGTTAGGGTTAGGGTCAGGGTTAGGGTTAGGGTTAGGGTCAGGGTTAGGGTTAGGGTCAGGGTTAGGGTTAAGTATGGTTTTGTTAAGGATTAGGGTCAGGGTTAGGGTCAGGATTAGGGTTAAGTATGGTTTTGTTAAGGGTTAGGGTCAGGGTTAGGGTTAGGGTTAGGGTCAGGGTTAGGGTCAGGATTAGGGTTAAGTATGGTTTGGTTAAGGGTTAGGGTCAGGGTTAGGGTTAGGGTTAGGGTTAGGGTCAGGGTTAGGGTTAAGTATGGTTTTGTTAAGGGTTAGGGTCAGGGTTAGGGTTAGGGTTAGGGTCAGGGTTAGGGTTAGGGTTAGGGTTAGGGTCAGGGTTAGGGTTAGGGTTAGGGTTAGGGTCAGGGTTAGGGTTAGGGTTAGGGTTAGTTAGGGTTTAGGGTTTGGGTTAAGTATGATTTGGTTAAGGGTTAGGGTCAGGGTTAGGGTTAGGGTCAGGGTTAGGGTTAGGGTTAGGGTCAGGGTTAGGGTTAGTAAAGTCATGGTTTGGGTAGTGTGAGGGGCCACCTAAAAATGTTGGAAAAAAACGCAAACGCGGTAAAAACGCGCTAAAAACGCATACAAACGCATAAAAACGCTGCGTTTTTTTCATGCATGCTCATAAAAATGCTTGAAAAAAACGCAGCAGTTGTATGCTTATGTATGCGTTTTTTCAATGCGTTTTTTTGCGGGAAAAACGCGCTGCAAAAAAAAGCAAGTGTGAAACTAGCCTTACCTCTATATTTTAAGCAGGATTTTCTGACTCCTTACCCTCCCCCTTTCCTTCCCGTGTCCCTCCCCACCACTGCCCCTTGTCTTTTAAACTCTTCTTACAACCCTTTTGGTTTGCAAATCCGCAGCCTTCTAATGTTATCTTTGTGGTTTATTACGATTTTGTGTTTTTTTAATCTCATTCTTTCTTTTACTATTTCTGGAAAATGGAATTTTCCTTTCCTGTTATATTATTGAAATTTTCTAAATAAAGAATATATACAAAAAAAGACCTGCGGTTTACCTGCGATTTAGGCTGTGGTTTAGCCCTGCGGTTTCACACCTCTACAATGGAGGAGATGTGAAACCGCAGCGGAATCCGCACAAAAAATTGACATGCTGCGGATTGTAACCCGCAGCAAATCCGCGTGGAACAATCAGCAGCATGTGCACAGCGTTTTTGGTTTTACCATTGGAAACAATGGTACTGTACAATGCAGCAGAAACTGCTGCGGACCCGCAGGGCCAGAAACGCTGCGGATCCACAGCAGAATCCGCACCGTGTGCACATAGCATAAGCTTTCTTTCATGGAGACAGCTAAAAATCTCTGACCATTGCAGGTGGGAAAGCTGAATGCTGCATGCAGCTTCTCGTTCAACAGTGATCAAAGAGATCAGAAAGCTGAATGCTGCATGCAGCTTCTCGTTCAACAGTGATTAGAGTTGAGCGATACAGTCCGATACTTCAAAGTATCGGATCGGAATGGATCGGCCGATCTTAAAAAAAGTATCGGTATCGCCGATTCCGATACCGGAAGTCCCATTCAAGTCTATGGGACTTCCGGTATCGGAATAAGAAAAATCCTGTTTTTCCCTTGTACAGCCTCTCTGGGGTCTGTACGGGCCTTTCGGGGGGCTGTGCCGGCCTGCCAGGGGGTCAGTGCAGGCTCCGGTGTTCTGTGCCGGCCTGCCGGGGGGCTGTGCAGGCTCCGGTGGGCTGTGCCGGCCTGCCGGGGGGCTGTGCCGGCCTGCCGGGGGGCTGTGCAGGCTCTGGGGGGCTGTGCCGGCCTGCCGGGGGGCTGTGCAGGCTTCGGGGGTCTGTGCAGGCATCGTCCGATGGGACTACAAGTCCCATCGGGCGATGCCTGCTACCATGACAGTGATTGACACATTAGCCAATGATGGGACAGTAGTAGTCCCATCATCCGGCTAATGTGTTGAATGTAAAAAAAAAAAAAATTACATGCTACATACATGCTACATACATACAACATGCATACTACATACATGCTACATTCATACTACATACTACATACATACTACATACTACATACATGCTACATTCATACTACATACTACATACATACTACATACTACATACATGCTACATTCATACTACATACATACTACATTCATACTACATATATACTACATGCAACATACATACTACATATATACTACATGCAACATACATACTACATATATACTACATGCATGCAACATGCATACTACATATATACTACATGCTACATACATACTACATATATGCTACATACATACTACATATATACTACATGCATGCTACATACATACTACATACATACTACATATATGCTACATACATACTACATATATGCTACATACATACTGCATGCTACATACATACTACATGCTACATACATACCACATATATACTACATACATACTACATGCATGCTACATGCTACATACATACCACATACATACTACATACATACTACATACACACTACATATATACTACATGCATGCAACATGCATACTACATACTGTATATACTACATGCTACATACATACTACATATATGCTACATACATACTACATATATACTACATGCATGCTACATACATACTGCATGCTACATACATACTACATGCTACATACATACTACATATATGCTACATACATACTACATATATACTACATGCATGCTACATACATACTGCATGCTACATACATACTACATGCTACATACATACCACATATATACTACATACATACTACATGCATGCTACATGCTACATACATACCACATACATACTACATACATACTACATACATACTACATATATACTACATGCATGCTACATACATACTACATACATACTACATATATACTACATGCATGCTACATACATACTACATGCATGCTACATACATACTACATGCATGCTACATACATACCACATATATACTACATACATACTACATGCTACATACATACTACATATATACTACATGCATGCTACATACATACTGCATGCTACATGCATGTTACATACATACTACATACATACTACATGCTACATACATACCACATATAAACTACATACATACTACATACAATACATTCATACAATACATACATAGACATACAGTACATATAACATAGAGTAACATACTTACCAATACTTGTCACATTGTTCCCCGAAGCCATTGTCTTTTACGGAATAAATATTAACATAACAAACCACAAAAATACTCACCCACGATCCGAAGCAGTCCACGAGTGTGTCCCACGACGATCTTGGGTAGAGAACTGCAGCATCAGCTGTTGCTGCCGTTCTCTACGAGCTGCAGGAATCCAATGACGGAAGGTATGTATCCTTCCGCACTGTATTCCTCCGCCACTTAAAAAAAAAAAAAGTCCCTAGTCTCACTTTATGCCATTGCTGTGTGGGAAATTCCCATGCAGCAATGGCATAAAGTGAGACTAGGGACTTTTTTTTTTTTTTTTAAGTGGCGGAGAAATACAGTGCGGAAGGATACCTACCTTCCGTCATTGGATTCCTGCAGCCCGTAGAGAACGGCAGCAACAGCTGATGCTGCAGTTCTCTACCCAAGATCGTCGTGGGACACACTCGTGGACTGCTTCGGATCGTGGGTGAGTATTTTTGTGGTTTGTTATGTTAATATTTATTCCGTAAAAGACAA
This sequence comes from Dendrobates tinctorius, assembly GCF_039654945.1. NCBI lineage: Eukaryota > Metazoa > Chordata > Amphibia > Anura > Dendrobatidae > Dendrobates > Dendrobates tinctorius. The sequence goes on along the minus strand of NW_027361703.1, from coordinate 29,282,419 downwards.
TGGCTTCGGGGAACAATGTGACAAGTATTGGTAAGTATGTTACTCTATGTTATATGTACTGTATGTCTATGTATGTATTGTATGAATGTATTGTATGTAGTATGTATGTAGTATATATGTGGTATGTATGTAGCATGTAGTATGTATGTAGTATGTATGTAGTATGTATGTAGTATGTATGTAGCATGCAGTATGTATGTAGCATGTATATAGTATATATGTAGTATGTATGTAGCATGTAGTATGTATGTAGCATGCATGTAGTATATATGTAGTATGTATGCAGCATGTAGTATGTATGTAGCATGCATGTAGTATGTATGTAGTATGTATGTAGTATATATGTAGTATGTATGTAGCATGTAGTATGTATGTAGCATGCATGTAGTATATATGTAGTATGTATGTAGCATGTAGTATGTATGTAGCATGCATGTAGTATGTATGTAGTATGTATGTAGTATGTATGTAGTATATATGTAGTATGTATGTAGCATGTAGTATGTATGTAGCATGCATGTAGTATATATGTAGTATGTATGTAGCATGTAGTATGTATGTAGCATGCATGTAGTATGTATGTAGTATGTATGTAGTATGTATGTAGTATATATGTGTTATGTATGTAGTATGTATGTAGTATGTATGTAGTATATATGTGGTATGTATGTAGTATATATGTGGTATGTATGTAGTATGTATGTAGTATGTATGTAGCATGTAGTATGTATGTAGCATGCATGTAGTATGTATGTAGTATGTATGTAGTATTTTTTTTTTAACATTTAACACATTAGCCGGATGATGGGACTACTACTGTCCCATCATTGGCTAATGTGTCAATCACTGTCATGGTAGCAGGCATCGCCAGATGGGACTTGTAGTCCCATCGGACGATGCTTGCACAGACCCCCGGACATCAGCACAGCCCCCCGGCAGGCCGGCACAGCCCCCCGGCAGGCCGGTACAGACCCCCACAGGGTGCACAGACCACCGGCAGGCCGGCACAGCCCCCCGGCAGGCCGGTACAGACCCCCACAGGGTGCACAGACCACCGGCAGGCCGGCACAGCCCCCCGGCAGGCCGGTACAGACCCCGGGCAGTCCACACAGCCCCCCGGCAGGCCGGCACAGCCCCCCGGCAGGCCGGCAGAGACCCCCGGAAGGCCCGAAATGACGGCGCATCATGATGCGCACACACCGCGCATCATGATGACGTCAGGCTGTCAATCAACTTTGAACTTCCGATTCCGATGCCGACTTCCGATATTGAAAAAATATCGGAAGTCGGTATCGGAATTCCGATACAGCAAGTATCGGCCGATACCCGATACTTGCGGTATCGGAATGCTCAACACTAACAGTGATCAAAGAGATTTTTGCAGGGAGAGAGTAGACTATGCCACCTTTATGATGCAGTTATACTAGCTGTTCAGAAAGAAATGTGCATTCAGAAATCTGCTGGTCTCTAGATACCAGAGAACTACACCTTAAAGAAGTTATTCACTACCTTAACTTATTTCATTTTTTTATTCATTAGTCTTGCTATTATGTGCCATTAAATGCATCTGGAATGCCTGACCAGGGCCGGCAGGGTACTCGGTACCGGGCCCGTTGATCTCAGTGGGAGTTGTCACGGAAGCTGTGACCCGGTCCGTGGCCCTGGGGCTCCATGGTAAAAAGGGGGTGAATAGAGTTTATGAATAGTTCGTGACGCCACCTGTGGTGTTCGGCAAGTGAGATGTTAGGCCAATGCTGCATGCAGATCCTCTGGGACTGGTGGTGTGTTGCAGCCAGGATGGTGAAGCTCCCCACAGGTGGAGCTGTAGTCCCAGGGCAGTGTAGATGTAGGGGTAGCTGAGAGGCACAGGCAGTGTAGAAGCTTGCACCCAGATGCAGCGGCACCAGGGGTGTTGGTGCAGGAATGAATGGAGGACACCAAGGCTTGTAGTTCCAAAGCTTTACTCACAGTCTGTAGTACACACAGGTGCCTGCCTCTGTGCTGTGTCCTCCGGGACAGGGGCTCAGTCAACCTCCAGGCAAGATAGGACGCTTCCTTCCAACACTCCACCAACATGTGCCTTTCTGAATGTCTCCTCTATAGCGCCTTTAAGTGTGAAGATCTCCTAGTACTGAGTTACACTGGAGTTCCTCCTAACAGATGTTCCCAAGAACTCTACTTGTACGGCAGACAGCTGTAGCCTGCTTCCGGGACTCCTTACTCCTTACTCCTTACTCCTGAGTCCCGGCTCACTATCAATGTTGCTGTTGTGCCCCCAAGTCTTAGATGGCAGTAGTGCATTTACAGCCCACTACTCCACCGGTGTCTGCTGCAGAGCCATTAGTGTCCATACAACCTCGGGGACCGGGCCCCGGCCTTGCGCTTAGAACTTCTAGGCAGGGTTCTTCCTCTAACCCACGTCCTCTGTTCCCTTTTACTCCTATATTCTGTACTATTCTTTCCTTCTTATGGAAGATCAGGTTTCAGTTCAATGTCTTTCTCCTTCTTTCCTTTCCCGTGCCAGCTGGCTAAGATCACTGAGGCAGCTGCAGCACTCCTTCTTCCATCCCTCTTCCAGGGATCTCATTTCCTCACTCCTCTCTGAGTGACTCTCCGACTGACTCCCTCGAACTCCCTGAAATTCTAAACCTTCCCACTCTTTTAGGTATTCTAAGCTCCACCCACCTCCCAGCACGTTTAGTGTTAAAGGTGCTCTGCTACACTCCAAGCAGGGAGCCGCAATATGGCTTTGCTGAACTACTGTGTTGTGTGGGATGCGAGTGTTGGAGCGTGGTCAGGAATTCCCACCTTACCAGGATGGTGGGGCACCACACCTCAGGAGGAGGTGCATTACCTCTGTGGCAACTGAACCCTCCGGGGCGCCACACATCCATACTCTTATTATAGAAATATATACTTTTATCATGCTGATATTTTTATCATGCTGATATTATCACTTGTGTCTGCCAGCTGCAGCTCTGATGTTTACATGGATCACTTTTTGCCCCCAGGCTTATGGTGTTCCAATACTACAAGTCCCATCATGCACTGCAATGAGCTGTGAGCCAGTACTTTTCACGTCCCCTCTATTCTCCAACCTAGCTCCTCCCTCCTCCATGCCTCCTTTTACTCTGTTTAAATGCACCTCACTGTGTTTGTTATGCAACTTTCTGTACCTTTCAGGTGAAGGTATCCATGGAAGTATTTTAAAGAAATAGCCTTTCACAGAGATTAGATTACATAACCCCTTTGCTTATAAATTGCAGATAGCAGCACTTCAATAGCAAATGTGTTGGCCCCTGCACTGCTGCCTAATCACACTGTCTGTTCAGCTTGCCTGAAGCAGACTAAGGCCGGCTTCACATTTGCTGGGGAGGGCTGCGTAGTTCCTCAGTGAAGCTTCGCCCACTGCGGCACCTCCTTCAGACAGCTACGCCTATGTCTGCATGTGACCTGCATACCTATCTTTAACATTGGGTACGCAGTCCATGCGGATGTATGCAGTTGCGTCTGCATGCGTTATTTTGACGATTGAGTGACCCGTGTCGAACGCAAATTGATGCAATTTGTTGCGGTCACCGCATCGTCAAAACGACGCATACGGACACATCCGTATACATAGCCTACGTACTTAATGTTAAAGATAGGTACACATGCCACATGCAGACGTAGGCGGAGCTGACTGGAGGAGGTGCGGCAGTGTGCGTAACTTCACGTAGGAAATGCGCAGTCCACTGCAGCTCTGCCGAACGCTAGAGTGAAAGTAGCCTAATTGTGTCTTCCGGACACATGCTCAGGCAGGCTGTCATTCAATACAAAATGTCTACACCCACCACTAGGAGCACAGTGACAACTTCCTTTAATTTTGTACAATTCCTGTGCCAGAAAAGAAAAGTATCAGACAAAACAGAGGAAGAAGAATTTCCATAACAATCGAGTACCATGTGATCCCTGCTGAGATGTGAGCTGCTCATAGAAGCTATACATATAATACAAATATATTGCAAAATATATTATTTTAAAGAGATATGATAAATAACAGGAGGTGAAAAAGTTGTAGAAAACCCCTTGAAGGGCAGAGATAGACTGCCATATTATTATTATTATTATTATATATTTATATAGCGCCATTAATTCCATGGTGCTGTACATGAGAAGGGGTGTTACATACAAAGTTATAGATGTTGTTAACAGTAAACAAATTTACAATGACAGACTGGTGCAGAGGGAGAGGACCCTGTCCTTGCAGACTTACATTCTACGGGATAGTGGGGAAGGATGGAGGAGGATGGAGAACTGTCTGTTAGCTTTGGCTGTGAGTAAAGGGGGCTTTACACATAGCGATATCGCTAGCAATATCGCTAAAGCATCAACGATTTTGTGACGCAGCAGCGATATTACTAGCAATATCGCTACATGTGATACTTCCCTCCGATCGGCTCCCCCGCTGGTTATCGCTGATCGCGCGAGATCGGCCTGGTCCATTACTCGTCGTCGGCTTCCTGCTGGCGCCGATGAGCGAGCCATGGACGCGGGCGGAAGACGGACACCCTCGCCGCGTCTGAAAGGTAAGAGCGACCGCCGAGCATCGCTGCATCGCTAGTGAGATCTGCCTGTTTGGCAGCTCACTAGTGACCATTTAGCGATGCGCCTGCGATCCTGACCGGGTCGTATCGTGGTCAGGATCGCTAGTGCATCTCTAAATGTAAAGGGGCCTTAAGTCATTAGTAATTTTGGTCAGGGCAGTTTCAGTGGAGTGGTTTGGGCGGAAGCCAGATTGCAGGATGTCAAGGAGGGAGTTAGATGAGAGGTGGGAGGAAAGTTGAGCATAGACATGCTGTTCAAGGAGTTTGGATGCAAACGGGAGCAGTGATATGGGGCGATAGCTGGGCATAGCAGATGGGTCAAGGTTTGATTTTTTGAGGATGGGTGTTATGGTGGCATGTTTGAAGGCAGAGGGGAAGGTACCAGAAGATAGGGATAGGTTGAAGAGATGAGTTAGGGCTGGAATGATCATGTTAGTGAGGTTGGGAAGCAGGTGGGAAGGGATGGGGTCAAGTGCACAGGTGGTGAGGTGTGATTTGGAAAGAAGATGAGTAAGCTCTCCTTCAGTGATGTTGGAGAGGGAGGTTATTAGGGAAGGGCAGAGGTCTGGTATGTGGAGTGGTTGGGGTGGTGGAACTTTAAAGGTTTGCCTTGTTTGGTCGATCTTGTTTTTGAAGTAGGTGGCAAAGTCCTCAGCAGAGATGAGGGGAGTTGGAAGTGGCAGTGGTGGGCAGAGGAGAGAGTTAAATGTGCTGAACAGTTGTTTTGGGTTGTGGGATAATGAAGATACAAGGTTTGCAAAATAGGTCTGTTTAGCAGAGGTGAGGGCTGATTTAAAGGCAAGCGTAGCTTGTTTGACTGCAGTGAAGTCGTCTGGCAGGCGTGTTTTCATCCAATGCCGCTCCGCAACCTTGGATGATTGTCAAAGGTTTTTGGTGAGGTTGTTGTGCCAGGGTTGCCTATTAGTTTGTCACACTTTGCCATGCATGAGTGGAGCGACTGAGTCTATGGCTGATATAAGGGTGGCATTGTAGAAAGCAGTGGCACTGTCCGTGTTGTGGAGTGAAGATATGGAGGACAGAGGTAGGAGAGAGTCTGAGAGTCTATGAATGTCTAGGTGTGCGAGGTTTCCGCGAGGATGTGCTAGTAGCTGGACATGGGGATGTTGAAGTCCCCCATGATGATGGTGGGGATGTCAGAAGAGAGAAAGTGAAGGCAGTGGCTGAGCCCGGTTGTCGGTATATGACAGCCATTTGTAGATTAGAGGGAGAGTAAATACGGACAGAGTGAACCTCGAAAGAAGGGAGGATAAGGGAGGGTGGGGGTTGGATAGAGTTGAAGGAGTAGTTTTTAGAAAGGAGGAAACCCACTCCACCACCATGTCTGTTGCCAGGGCGAGGAGTGTGGGTAAAGTGGAGGCTGCCATAACTCAGTGCGGCCGGGGAGGCAGTGTCAGGGTGTGTCAACCTGGTCTCAGTGAGGGCCAGGAAGGAAAGGTTGCGGGAGGAAAAGAGGTCATGGATCACGTGGAGCTTGTTGCAGATGGAGCGAGCTTTCCAAAGACTGTTTTACGATTTCTGGTGTTGGGAACGCCACAGCCCATCATGAATTAGAAAAGCTCTAGTGTCATGCCCCTGCTGCGTACCAGTTCAGCACCTGCTCCCCCCAGTTTGTCAGAGTTTGGAGAAACTTGCACGGAAGCAACAACATTTTGTGACTTTTCAAAGCAATTTACGCCAGAAATATGGCAAAATTATTTTGATGTCTTGCAGCCTAAGTGATCAGTTATTGCACAGTGGCATTGGTGTGTAAGCATCAATACCAAGGATTGCGGTATGTGACAGCTATAGGCCTTGCTAAAAGCTATACACATTAACAAAGCAAAATTACAGAATCGATAAAGTCAAAGGCGTAATGACCTACATGCATTATTGGTGAACCTTTTAAAAATGGCAAAATTGCTGTTTCTTGATCATCACCATCCCTATTTAAACAAGAAAGTATCAAGAAATCCTATAAAATACAGCATATCCTACATAGAAACAAGCCTTGATCAAGCTACAGCAGCAAGAAAACAAGAAAGTTGCTTCTCAGAATGCGGCAAATAAAAAACATGATTTTGACAAAAATGTTTTTTAATATTGAAAACAAGTAAAACATTAAAAATAAACATTTTTTAGCACAATACTTGTGATAACCCTCAGAATCAAGACATCTACAGTGTGCAAAGTAAACTCCTTAAAAAGTTTTTTTCATTCGCTCCTCAAAAAGTTAATAGAAGTAAATCAGTTCATTATATAGCTTAAAATGGTGTATGAAAAAAATACAGCACTCCCTACAAAAAAAAATCCTTATAACAAAAAGATTTTAAAAAGTGATCACTTGAAATGCTGATGAAAAAAAATTAAAAAAATTAAAAAAAACACTACAAGGGTTTGCAGATAAAAATGGCAGTGTCTGTCAGGGGTTAAAACATTTACCATATGTTTAGGCAATCTCTAAAATAGGGAATTGTTATTTTCAGGCTATATAAGTGCAAAAGTTTGTCTTTTCTTTTGATTGAAAACTACATTACATGTTTAGTGTAACGTACAAAGTTGGTGATAATTTGTCATTAATCTAGAATTGTCCTTCAGCCTTTGTGATGTTCTGCCATTGCTCGCACTTACAACATATCAGGTTTCTTGGCCATGCGTATTATTTATAACTGTGGGCACACAAAGTGCAGATCACTGATAATAGATTTGAATAAATATCTTCTTAGGTGGTTATATTCCAAGACTAAACTGACTGAATTCTGTAATCAGAATACATTAACATTCACACCGGAGTACTCATATCAGAAGTTTTAGTTCTATTGCAGGAGGACCCCACAGCAGACAGGAGAAAGCAAGCGATAGGAGCTGACATCATAAGGATAGGTTTACTGTCATTCTCCTGCCTTTCAGTGTCACTTCTTGACATGCTCTTAAAAGAACTGAAATCAATACCTGACAGTTACCTCTGGCTAAAAAAATTCAACTATTTGTGTGTCCTGTCTATTAAATCCTAGATAAATAAAGTATTCGGTGACTCCTGCACAGACACTTCAGTCATGGAACTGAATAAGAAATAGTCTATTTAAACTTGTAAAGGTGTAATTTCATTGTTTTTTCTAAGTATGCTGGGAATTTATGATCGGTTCAGCCATCTTTGATATAGATTCATAGTGTCGTGACTCAGCTTTCGGGTGACCCAAAACCAGGGGCTCCTTCCCTGTCCCTGACAATAAGGGCCCTCCTAGCTTGCCCTATTCCCAGGGATACTTCTGAATCAGCACTCTGAATCAGATCTCCCGAAACAGCGCTCTGCCTGTTTACTTCCCCACCCAGGGAAGTGGGGAGCTGTTGTGCACGGCAGTACACCAACCCGACTAAAAAGGCAGCAAGAAAAAGGACAACTGAAAATACCAGACATACAAATATAACAGAGGAATGCATCGGTGAGTGAAGGATGGGAAAAAACAAAATAAGCGGAGGAAAGGGAATTATCACACTTAAAAACCCATGCAACAGTCACAGATAACTCCTCCAAACTCCTCATATAACCATCAAAACACCTCTCCTCTAAGCCATTCAGCATAAGCTAGCTCTGATGATGTGTTTCAGTAAGGATCCAGATGATAGGAGTGGCTATCCAAGCTCAGATGAGAGCTCAGACTCCCAGAGCTCCCAACATGGCCAATTAACCCCTGTTCTGCTAAAAGAAATTAACACTATTTAAAAAAAAGGTGAAGTGCTTCTCTTCAGTGTAGGAATAGGAGCAATTAGACGCTACAGTATTCTGACTCATCTCTGTTGCGGTAACCCCGTGACACATAGTTTTCCTGCATAGGGAAATTAGAATTAGAAACTGCAAATTCAAGAGGTGAGTTTTCTATTAAAATTACTTTTTTCTACAGAGTTTCTACTTTGCTGAAGGCTAAAACGCATGAGCGTTGTGAGACAGTCACCGGTGTTATTGTGAATGGCCGGTATGTGTCGCAGAGGTGGAGGTCCCCTGCGCTTTAAACCTGGAATGTTGTGCTGGGACCTGTAGTTCCACAAGCTTTGCTTAGTTTAGAAGGGACTGGGCTTACAGAGTTACCCAGAGAGCTGGGTGGGTCTGGCTAACCACACACCTCCCAACAAGGGGTGTGTCCCATAGCATACAATGAGACTGTTGTTTAGTCACATGGTCTCTGTGTTGGAAGGTCCTGCAAGAGGAAAGGTTTCCTGAAAAGCACAGAGTCTGTGATGGCTATCTGACTTGGGGAAAGCTACCATCCTTCTGAGGGTCTGGACCTGGCAGGCTGGAGCAATTTATAGTATGGGTCAGTGATCCCAGTAAGGCAGCTACCCTGGAAGTCAGGACTGATAAGAAGTCAGCACGTGGAGCAGAGCTCCTGGTAACCTCGGACAAGGGGGTTATATGAAAAGCAGACAGGTGTATCTGCTATCGGCTAAGACTGGTGGTCCTAGCATGTTCATTGAAGTAATGAAATGGACTGTACTTTATGCGGTTTATGCTGTGCCTAAATAAACTGGAGAGACTGTTTAAGTGAAAAAATCGTTCCTGTGTGCCTGAATCCCATTGCCAAGTGAGTGTCCCCAGCACACTCAGTGAGCGCTATCTCACATATGGTGATAGACTGTGGCCAACGATCCAGGAAGCACATATGAGGATTGCAGCAGCAGTTTGCTGTCTGCAAATATCTCAAGGGCTGTCACATTGTAGAAGGATCATCTTTATTCTCATTTGCACAAATAAAGACTAGAAGCAATGGGATAAAACTGAATGGGAGGAGACATAGATTAGATATTAGAAAAAACTTTTTGACAGTGAGGGTGATCAATGAGTGGAACAGGCTGCCACAAGAGGTAGTGATTTCTTCTTCAATGGAAGTCTTCAAACAGAGGCTGGACAGACATCTGCCTGGGATGATTTAGTGAATCCTGCTTTGAGCAGGGGGTTGGACCAGATGACCGAGGAGGTCCCTTCCAACTCTATGATTCTATGATCAAAGTGGTTTGCTGTGGATCAAAGTGGTTTGCTGTGGATTGGCAGGTCCACGAGATCTGCAGAGCGGTTCCTGGCAGAGCCATGCAGAGCCGTATAGAGTGGTGCAGAGTCTTGCAGAGCCTGGAAGACTCTTGTGGAGCCATGCAGAGCGGTGTGGAGCCATTCAGAGCATGGCGGAGCCTTGAAGAGCCATGCCGTACTGTGCGGAGCCTCGCTGTGGGGAGCTGTGGCAGTGCCAGCAGGAGCGGGTGGGGTGTCGTAAGAGGACATTGGTGATCTTGGTCGTGCAAACTCTTAAAGAGCCAGTGCAAGCCCAGAGAGATATCTGTGTACTGTGCAAACTGGGGCGTGTGCTGTGGGGAGTCCACGGGGTGTACCTCAAGGAAGTATGGTGTCCCTTAAAGGGGTGGCCCTAAAGTGGATAATGGCCCACAAGGGGGTGAAGTACCAGAAAGTGGGATCTACCCAAAAGAGGATGGAGCATCCTGAAGACAAAGGCGTGGTACAGACGGACTGTTGCCGGGGACAATGGTTCTATGTATGTCCAGTCTGCCATTTGAACTACCCACCCGCCAAGAGGCTATGTGTGTGCCCTTCAGATGAACGCAGAGGATATATTCGGACTGGTCAATTCTGAGAGCTCAGTGACCCTAGTGAATATGTAATATCCAAAAGGAAGATCGAGGTTATCTGCCTCCATGGGGGCACTAATGACTATTCAGTGGCCAGAGTGATCCTCGAGACGGCCAGGGACATTGCAGGCCATGATATTCCTATAGTCTCGAACTTAACCTGTCTGGTGATAATAGGCCGAGACTCTATGCTTTTCTAAGACTTGTGGGAGAAGGGAGCTCCTCTACAGCAGGAGGATGGAGGGCTCTCTGCTGATTTGGTTGCATACATTAAAGCAGTAATACCTCCCAAAATTGACGGGACAGAAGTAGGGATGACCAGAGGAAAGGATGCATCTGCCCAACTTACTGACCTGACGTCACCTGAAGTGTACGATGATGTGTCTGATAGTGATGGGGTAGCTAAAAAGAGTGGAGCTGACAACCAGTTAGAGAGCAACTTGAGGGTTCACCATACTGGGGGGAGTGACACAGACTCCGGGGGGTGATTGTGACTCTAAGGAAGAAAGGGAGTACAGTTAGGAAGTGCCCAACAAGGATGGCAAATCCTCCCATCGCCGGAGACATAAAGGGCTCAAAGAGGTTGAACAAGTTGCACTCTTTGAATTTATGAATGAAAAAAAGGCAGTGTCCTGGGCTTTTGTTCAAAATGTGGATTCTCTTCCAGACTGTACAAAGAAGGTGGATGAATTCATGTTGTCCATAGCAACTGTTAGGTTGGAGTCTGATGATCAGATGATAGAGGGTGCTATAGGAGAAGGAATCCTTGCGAGAGTTGGTGGAGCAAGAATCCATGAAGATCACGGAGAATAGACCTGTAATAGACCCACATCTGTGGTACAGAAAAAGCTGAGATGGTTGAATGTGGTGAAGGCTCCAGAGAAAATGATGCTGAGGAGTTGGAGTGTTCTGAAGGTCCAGAGAATCAAGAGGTTGCTAAGGGTGACATGGCAGGACCTCAAGAGAGGGTCAAAATTGCCACTATAGAGCACCAATAAGAGACCAAAGGCACAGAGGTGGTGGAAGCTGCTGAAGAGGTGACCTTGATTCCAGATGACCCTTCAGAGGATGCCAGCTTAACTGATTCTGAGGATGGTGGAGCAGCGAGAACTCGGAAGGATCAGGAAGAAGGGGGTCAAGACAACCCCAGTGAAGAACTCTAGAGACAAGTGGCTGAAAGCAGAATAGGTGAGTTGGAGAAAGAGGTGTCGGAGCTCAGAGGTGTCTGGCTGAGTGCCAGTTAATGAATAAGGATGCCTTGGAGAAGTTGGAGTGACAGGAGTCTATCCTGGCCAAACAAGTGGTAGCTGGTGATGTTGTTATATAAATGCAGCATATAAAGGCATGTTCACTTTGACCATAAAACATTGAAAAAACCTACAAGAAGCAAAATAAACAAAAACCCTGCTTTAACCAAGCTCAATTTTTGTGTTTTTTCTTTGTATTTTGCATTCAGTGCAAGTCGGGGTCTGACCTCACCATTTTGAGCTGTAAATCACATTTAAAATGGTTACCTTGGCGACGGTGAGATGGCTTTCATCCTTTTTTTTCAATCAAAAATCGTAATACTAAGAACCCTGTGTTATTTAAACCACTTGCTTTTTACTTATTTAGTTATAGCAGGGTTTTTGTTTATTTTGCTTCTTGTAGATTTTTTCAATGTTTTATGGCCAAAGTGAACATGCGCATATGCTGCATATATACCAACTTTAACTAAGCTTAATTTTTGTGTGTTTTTTCTTTGTAATTTTGCGTTCTGTGCAAGTCGGGGTATGGCCTCACTCTCTTGAGCTGTATATCACATTTAAAAGCTTCCCCAGGCTGGTGTCCTTAGGTCGGGAACTGGTCCTTTTGTCTACCCTTATTCACACATTGAGGTTAACTTTGACACATGGTAAGGTTTGACTATTAGACAATGTAGGACCGTCTCGATCAGGGTCACCTTGGCGATGGCGAGATGGCTTTCATGCTTTTTTTGATAAAAAAAATCATATTACTAAGAACCCTGTGTTATTTTAAGCGCACTTGTTTTTTACTTATTTAGTTATAGCAGGATTTTTTTGTTTATTTTGCTTCTTGTAGGTTTTTTAAATATTAGTTTGGTAGGACCACTCAACTTTTGTCCACCTCACAATGTGCATAGGGTTTGTAAAAATTAGCCCTATGGGCCGAGTCATGGTTGATGTTTAAATTGACTAATTTGGACAGCAGAAGGCAGGCTGTGACCACAAAAACAGCAGGGAAAATGGCCTGGTGCATGATTGGTAACAGGCTGTAGGAAATGTTTGGACTACTGCTTTGTGCAAGGCACTAACCCAAAAACAGCAGGGAAAATAAATCGGTGCTTTAAAAAAAGGCAGCACAAAATGCTAGTACTCTGTTTACTGGAAAAATATTGCTTTGCCTCTAACAAAAGCTGTTTTAAGATGGGCACTAGAAGAACACTTTAACCTCTTCCTACCTAATACAAAATCTCTACCTCCCTGTTCTTTGACTTTGTTGTGTGTCTTCAGCTCTGAAAAGAGCTATTTTTTGGTGGTATTATGGAGCTAGTGACCGTCTCCTTTAAACTGTCCCTGCTCGAGTATCTCTCACTCCCTACTCTACACTGACCTAGCATCTCTGGACTTCTCTCTGTCGGAATATGCCTGGTGCAACAACTCCATTCCTGTGTATGAGTGTTTAGTTGCTATATTTGTATGTTGTCTATAAAGTTTTAAAAAAAACTCCCAGAGGCTCACACAGGGAGAGCATGTGACTGCATTTCCTGTTTTCCTGTGTCTGTGCGTAAGAGAAGCAGCCTGCTGTAGATGTTGTGCAGACAGAGACACACAAATGATTTATTCTTGATCTATTAAGCTTATCATATATTGTTCCTGCTTGTTCCTGAATAAAGAAGCTCTGTTGTCACACTCTTAGAGAGTATTCTGAATAATCCACTGCCAACACGTTATGGTCCCAGAGTGATATAGAACCCCAGAGTAACACAGCAACAGAAGCCCAACGCAAAAGCAGCACAGAGCAACAAAGAAAATGTCCACTAGCAGCAATCCTGTCAAGTTCTCAATGCCAAGCCTCACTAACAAGAACTAATAGTCCTGGAAATTCAAGGTGAAGATGCTGCTCAAAAGAGAAAGTACTTGGAAATATATTCAGGAACATGTGCCTCATCTGTTATGAATGAGTCACCGTAGGAGGCAAAAACAGAAATACTAGCTAAGTCCAGAAAACCAGAGAAGTTGGCAGCTACTGGATTGCAAACCCCTGAACCTATCAACAACAACTAGCAGTAGCCGTGGGGGGTTCCTACGGTGCCCTAGACCCCTCGATCACAGCCGGAGAACTAAATAGCCTAAAGACAGAAAGGAAAATCTAAACTGCCCCAGAGTAGACCCCAAAGCAATAGGCAGCCCCCAACATATAATGACGGTGAAGCAAGATGAAAAAACACTCACACAGATAGAAAGATAGGCTGAGCAAATGATGGGGCCCAAGCTAACTAAATAGGAAAGGATAGAAAAGCTGCTGTCTGCAATCCGCCAAAACCCTATCAAAAACAAGAGCCAACAGACTGATAGGGAAAAAAGCCCTGAAGACGCTAGGCTTCAAAAAGACTATATCAGTACTCAGGTATTTTCTGAAGACAGAGAAAAAAGGAATTGAGCTCACCCCAGCAGGGAATGGCAGAAATCCAGAAAAACAAGGCAAAACAAAACCAAAACACAAATGCAAAAAGCAGAGCAGAAAACTTAGCTTTTGAGGAGCAGGAATCAGACTGGTATCCTAGAATCCCTCAGAGAGATCACCAGCAAGGCAGAAAGGCGTCGGCTGCCTTATATCCAGTCAGCAATTCCAGTCACCCAGTCATCATCATCCTGGACAGGTGCTTGGTAATCAGCCTCACTACCTTTCTTCACCAGAAGAGGGAGTTCATCAGACCTCAATGGTGAAGGGGAAAATGAACTCACAACAGTACCTCCGCCTTGAGGAGGGGTCACTGAACCCTCATCCACGCCACCAGGGCGATCAGGGTGAGCCCGATGAAAGGCACGCACCAATCTTTTGGCATGAATATCAGAGGCAGAGACCCAGGAATTATCCTCCTGACCATAACGCTTCCACTTAACCAAATACTGGAGTCTCCGTCTAGCCAGACAGGAATCCAGTATCTTCTCTACCTCATATTCCATGTTACCTTCAACCAATACAGGGTCCGGAGGTGCCACACCAGGAACAACTGGTTCAACAAACCTCTTCAACAAGGACTTATGAAACACATTATGGATTTTAAATGTGACAGGAAGAGCCAAACGAAAAGAGACCGGATTAATAATCTCCAAAATCTTGTAAGGTCCAATAAATCTAGGCTTAAACTTAGGAGAAGCCACCTTCATAGCGATATTTTTTGATGATAACCAAACCATATCACCAACCTTAAACTGGGGACCAATGGTCCTATGTCGGTTGGAAAACCGCTGGGCCTTTTCCTGGGAGAGAGATAACTTATCCACCACTTGGTCCCAGATCTGGTGCATTCTCTCCACCACAGTGTCAACACCTGGGCAGGCAGAAGGCTCCACCTGCCCTGAAGAAAATCGAGGATGAAACCCAAAGTTACAAAAAAAAGGTGACATCAAAGTGGCAGAACTAGCTCTATTATTTAAAGCAAATTTGGCCAAGGGCAAAAATGAAACCCAATCATCCTGATCAGCGGAAATAAAACATCTCAAATACGACTCCAAGGTCTGGTTTGTTCTCTCTGTCTGCCCATTGGTCTGAGGGTGAAAAGCAGAGGAGAAGGACAACTGAATTCCCAGGTTGGAACAGAACGTCCTCCAAAATCTAGACACAAACTGAACTCCTCTGTCAGATACAATGTTCTCAGGAATCCCGTGCAAGCGAACCACCTGTTGCAAAAACAGGGGCACCAACTCAGAGGAAGATGGCAACTTAGGGAGTGGTACAAGATGAACCATCTTGGAGAACCTATCACAAATCACCCAAATAACAGTCATTCTCTGAGAGACAGGCATATCAGAGATGAAATCCATTGAAATATGGGTCCATGGCCTCCTGGTGACCGGCAAAGGCATCAACAACCCACTAGAGCGAGAACAAGGTTTAGGCCGGGAGCAAGTCCCACAGGACTGCACAAAATTCCTGACATCACGAGACAAGGCGGGCCAACAAAAAGACTGACTTACCAGATCTCTAGTACCAAAAATACCTGGATGACCAGTCAATTCAGAGCAATGAACTTCAGACATCACTCTCTTCTTCCACTGGTCAGGAACATACAACTTTCCACTGGGACAACGCTCAGGTTTGTCCTCCAGGAACTCTTCCAGAGCACGTCTCAAATCGGGCGAGATGGCAGAAAGAACTACCCCTTCGCCTAAGATGGTAGCAGGCTTAGTCACAACAGGAGAATCAGAAAGGAAGCTCCTAGAGAGAGCGTCAGCCTTGACATTCTTAGTGCCAGGAAGAAAAGAGACCACAAAATCAAAACGTGTAAAAAACAAGGCCCACCTAGCCTGTCTAGGGTTCAAGCGTTTGGCCGACTCCAGGTAAATCAAATTCTTGTGGTCAGTGAGGACCACGACTTGATGTTTAGCTCCCTCCAACCAATGTCTCCACTCCTCAAATGCCCATTTCATGGCTAACAGTTCCCGATTCCCCACATCATAGTTACGTTCAGATGGAGGGAACTTTCGGGAAAAGAAAGCACAGGGATTCATTTTAGATGTTACAGGATCCTTTTGGGACAAAACAGCTCCTGCACCAATCTCTGAAGCGTCCACCTCTACCTGGAACGGGAGTGAGACATCAGGTTGCCGCAAAACCGGGGCAGAAGTGAATCTTCGCTTCAGCTCCTGAAAGGAAGAAACAGCCTCCGGAGACCAATTCAACACATCAGCACCCTTCTTAGACAGATCAGTCAATGGCTTGGCAATACTGGAAAATTTTGCTATAAATTTCAGATAAAAATTAGCAAAACCCCAAAACTTCTGGAGGGCCTTCAAAGAAGTGGGATGAACCCAATCATAAATGGCCTATACCTTGGCCGGGTCCATTTCAATAGTTGACAGAGACAAAATAAATCCCAAAAATGAAATCCTCTGTACCCAAAAAGGCATTTCGATCCTTTGACATACAGGGAATTCTCCCTCAAGATCCAGAACACAGTCCGAACATGTTCCACATGAGAATCCCAATCCTTGGAGAAGATCAAAATATCATCCAGATAGATAATCAAAAATTTATCCACAAAGTCTCGGAAAATGTCGTTCATGAAGCACTGGAAGACAGAAGGGGCATTAGTGAGCCCAAAAGGCATCACCAGGTACTCAAAATGTCCCTCCGGAGTATTAAACGCCGTCTTCCATTCATCCCCATGCTTAATGCGGATAAGATTATACGCCCCCCTGAGGTCAAGCTTGGTAAACCAGCAAGCACCTTTAACTCTGGAGAATAGATCCGAAATTAGGGGTAACGGATACTGATATTTAATAGTAATTTTGTTGAGGGCACGATAATCAATACAAGGCCTTAATGAACCATCCTTTTTGGCCACGAAAAAAAAACCGGCACCTAAGGGTGAAGAGGATGGTCTAATATGACCCTTCTCCAACGCCTCCTTAATATAGGATCGCATAACCTCGTGCTCGGGTACAGTTAAATTGAAGAACCGAACCTTGGGAAATTTACACCCCGGGCTCAGTTCAATTGCATAGTCATAACTCCTATGAGGAGGCAAGGACGCAGACTCATTCTCACTAAACACATCATAAAAGTCCGCCAAATAGTCAGGAACATCATGCGACTGAGGAGAGGCAGAAAAAACCGGAGCCTCACTAAGAGCACACCGATAACCCCAACTCACCACAGACACAGATTTCCAATCCAAAACTGGATTATGAATTTGCAACCAGGGAAACCCCAGAACAATGGTATCATGCAAATTATGCAGCACCAAAAATCTACAATTTTCTTGATTGTCTGGGGCGACCCGCATTACCACCTGGGTCCAAAACTGAGGTTTATTTTTCGCCAAAGGAGTAGCATCAATCCCCCTCAATGGGATAGGCATCTGCAGAGGTGTCATCGGAAATCCACAATGTTTAGCAAAATCCAAGTCCATTAGGTTCAGGGCTGCTCCCGAATCCACAAAAGCCTTGGCGGAAAATGTGGACAGGGAGCAGATCAGAGTAATTGCCAGAAGAAACTTAGGTTGAACACCACCTACAGAAAATGTGTGTGCAAAACGTTTCTCTCGTTTAGGACAGACAGAAATAATATGCGAGGCATCTCCACAAAAAAACACAACTTATTGCGCCTTCTGAACTCCTGAAGTTGCTCCCTGGACAAAACTCTATCACATTGCATAGGTTCAGACACTTGTTCAACAGGTGGCAACACCTCTCGTGCAGTTCTGCGTTCACGTAAACGCCGATCAACCTGAATGGCTAATGACATAGAATCGTCAAGACCAGAGGGAACAGGAAACCCCACCATAGTATCTTTTACGGCTTCTGACAAACCCTTCCGAAAGAGAGCTGCCAAGGCATTATCATTCCAGGTAGTAAGGACCGCCCACTTTCGGAATTTTTGACAGTACAATTCTGCAGAATCTCGACCCTGGCTCAATGCCAACAGGGTCTTTTCAGCCTGATCAGTAGCATTAAGTTCATCATACAACAACCCCAAGGCTTGAAAAAATGCGTTCACATTAGTCAGAATAGGATCAACTGGTTTCAAAGAAAACGCCCAATCCTGGGGATCGCTACGCAGCAAAGAGATGACAATTTTAACCTGCTGCGCAGAGCTCCCTGACGAGTTAGGCTTCAAGGCAAGAAATAATTTACAATTATTTTTGAAATTCAAAAATTTAGACCGATCCCCAAAAAACACATCAGGAGTAGGGATCTTTGGTTCAGCAGCATGTGAATGAGCAAGGTAGGCGGAAATTCCCCGCACTTCCGCAGCGAGCTGCTCCACACGATCAGACAATTGCTTTATCTCCATTGAGAGAAAAAAAAGAATTCCCCCTGCGGCCTCAGAGATATAGAGGAAAGAATATACACACCTTTTTTTTTTTATTTACAATTCTTACCTGCTATTGAGTACCCTAGGATCTGCGGTATGGCTGGTGATTCTGCTATGAATGAGTCACGGTAGGAGGCAAAAACAGAAATACTAGCTAAGTCCAGAAAACCAGAGAAGTTGGCAGCTACCGGATTGCAAACCCCTGAACCTATCAACAACAACTAGCAGTAGCCGTGGGGGGTTCCTACGGTGCCCTAGACCCCTCGATCACAGCCGGAGAACTAAATAGCCTAAAGACAGAAAGGGAAATCTAAACTGCCCCAGAGCAGACCCCAAAGCAATAGGCAGCCCCCAACATATAATGACGGTGAAGCAAGATGAAAAAACACTCACACAGATAGAAAGATAGGCTGAGCAAATGATGGGGCCCAAGCTAACTAAATAGGAAAGAATAGAAAAGCTGCTGTCTGCAATCCGCCAAAACCCTATCAAAAACAAGAGCCAACAGACTGATAGGGAAAAAAGCCCTGAAGACGCTAGGCTTCAAAAAGACTATATCAGTACTCAGGTATTTTCTGAAGACAGAGCAAAAAGGAATTCAGCTCACCCCAGCAGGGAATGGCAGAAATCCAGAAAAACAAGGCAAAACAAAACCAAAACACAAATGCAAAAAGCAGAGCAGAAAACTTAGCTTTTGAGGAGCAGGAATCAGACTGGTCTCCTAGAATCCCTCAGAGAGATCACCAGCAAGGCAGAAGGGCGTCGGCTGCCTTATATCCAGTCAGCAATTCCAGTCACCCAGTCATCATCATCCTGCACAGGTGCTTGGTAATCAGCCTCACTACCTTCCTTCACCAGAAGAGTGAGTTCATCAGACCTCAATGGTGAAGGGGAAAATGAACTCACAACACTCATCCATTGCCAGATGATTGGCTAGAGAAGGATCAGAAAGCACAAATCATATCTCCCTCAGTGTAAATGATAATCAGAACAGAAAGCACAAATCACTATCTCCCTCAGTGTAAATGATAATCAAATTGTGCATATATGCAAGTGTGCAATTGCAAAGGAGATGTGGGATGAGTTACAGAAAGTGCATGAAAGATGTAATCTCAGCGATAAGCTTTGTCTTATGAGAAAGCTGTATCAGTCTAAGCTAAGTAATGGACAGAATATGCAGGATTATATAAGAAACACCCTAGAGCTAGTGTAGCACCTCAGGGGTATTGGAGAAGAAATTAAAGATTTTCATGTTGCTGCACTTCTATTAAGTGGTCTTCCAGAAAGTTATGACACACTTGTGACTACACTAGATGCATGGCCAGATTATAAGCTGACATCAGAGTATGTTAAAAGCAAACTTGTGGATGAATTCAATAGAAAAACGCAGCATGTAAACAGCAGTAAGGAATCCAGAGCAGAAACAGCATTAAAGACACATGATTTCCATAAATATAAGAGCAATCTAAGAGAAACTCATGAATGTTTTGTCTGTAAAAAGCTTGGCCACATTAAAGCAGACTGCAGAATTTCGAAAGCAAGAATGAATCAGCATAAAAAGTCGAACAGTCACAAAGAATTAATACAGCTGTAAAGGAAGATTCTGCATGTGCTGCATTTAATGCCAGTACAGGCCCATCTGCAAAGCGTATATGTTGTATAGAGTCTGGTGCAAGCAGTCATATGGAAAATAACAAGGATTTCTTCATTGACCTTAATGAAAGCAAGTCAGAAAAAGTCATCTAAGTTAATGGTCACTGTATGACTTCAGAAGGAGTAGGAGATTTCTACCTCCACTGTCCAGTTTCCTCAGCACAAAGCAGAAAGATCCCAATAAAGAATGTTCTCTGTGTTCCCAGCCTTGAAAGTCATCTTCTGTCAGTAAAGAAGCTCACGCAAAAGGGGAATGTAGGTACTTTTAGAGATAACAGCTGCATCATCTCAAAGAAGGGTCAAACTATTGCAGAAGGATAAATCCAAGATGAACTTTATCAGCTAAAATGCCATGAAAGAGTGTACAGTGCTAGACAAGGTCTACATAAGAACTGTATCCATGTATGGCACAGATGTCTTGGGCACAGAGACCCAGAAGCAGTAAGGAAGCTAGCTCAAATTGCAAATTATATTGAAATCAACAAATGTAGTCAAATGAAGAAGTGCACTAGCTGTCTTAAAGGGAAAATGTCCAGAAAATTTTCTAAAATAAGCACCACTAGATCTGCACAGACACTGGATCTAGTACATACAGATGTATGCGGTCCAATGAATGTTAAAACTCCTAGCAAGAAGAGATATTTTTCACATTTACTGATAACTACTCCAGTTATACAGTTGCCTACCTGCTTCACAGTAAGGATGAAGTTACACAGAAACTTGAAGAATATCTTGCTGTAGTGTTTAACAAATTTGAAAGAATGCCAAAAGCCCTGCGTGCGGATAATGGAATCAAATATGCAAGTGGTACGGGGCAAACCATTCCATACAGCTCAGAACAAAATGGCATTGCAGAGAGAAAGAACCACACTCTGTGAAAGTGTAAGAAGTATGTTTAATGCGAATCTACCAACAACGACTGGGGAGAAGCCATCATAACAGCTTACTATCCATAACAGCTTGCTATCTTCAAAACAGAGTGTAAGGTAAAGTCGCAAATAAAACTCCATATGAGCTATGGAACTGCGAGAAGCATAGCCTGAAGCACCTCAGGATATTTGTAAGCAAAACGTTTAAGTATGTTCCCAACCAAAAACGTTCAAAGTTGGAATCACATGTGAATCAAGTAGTCCTGGTGGGCTATAGCGAAACTCAAAATGGATACAGAATCCTGCACCCAGAGACCAATAGAGTTGTTACTCTATTGGTCTCTGGGTGCAGGATTCTGTATCCATTTTGAGTTTCGCTATAGCCCACCAGGACTACTTGATTCACATGTGATTCCAACTTTGAACGTCAGCAGAGATGTAGTGATTGATGAAAACTCTGCATAGCTCAAATTCCATGAAGTTGTACCAGTTTATTCAACCTAAGAAGCAAGAACAAGAATCTCAATCACCAAATCCAGATACCGAAAAGGAAAACACTGTAGTGTGGATAAGCTCTGAAGCCACCAAGGAAGACACAGAAGTTACAAGTCAACCTCCAGTCAGGAGGTCAGAAAGGCCAAACAAAGGTATCCCAGCTAGACACCTTTCTTATATGGTCAGAACACTTTCTGAACCAGAGCCACAGTCATGGCAAGAGATGCAAAAACTGCCTGTTCACAAGAAGTAGAAGTGGATAAATGCTGCTAATGAGGAGATGGAGTTCCTTCACCAGCTCCAGACATGGGAGCTTACTGAGCTACCACAAGGAAAAGGTACTATCGGATAGAAGTGGATCTCAAAATCAAATATGGCTCAGAAGGTAAGGTTCAGCTGTTTAAAACAAGATTGGTCGCAAAAGGGTACTCACAAAAGTATGGTGAACATTATGATGCTACATTTTCTCCAGCTGCGAAGCAAACCACATTCAGAACTTTAATGTCTGCAGCTGCAGTTCAACAGATGACAATGAGACATTCTGACATCAAAACAGCCTTCCTACAAGTTGACATTGAAGAAGAATTGTACATGAGCCTATCCGACGGATATGTTGAAAAGTGAGGAGTGCATCTTGTTTGTAAAATGCAAAAATCTCTCTATGGACTTAAGCAGTCAGCAAGAGCCTGGAACTTGAAAATGAACAAAGTTTTGATAGAGGAAGGATTTAAAGATCTCAAGCTGATGTATATTTGCATATGAAAAATGTAGCGAAGGAGTTTATGTATGTTCTCCTATATGTAGACGATGTAATCATGTCTCATTAAGATGAAAGAGAAATTGGAAAGCTAGGTGAAATTCTCAACCAGCACTTTGAGACTAATGTCCATGGAAATGTGACATATTATTTGGGAATCCAAATCCAGAGAGAGGAACATGGGAGTTTTCTTCTCAACCAAAGTTCTAAACTTTCCACAATATTAAACCAGTTTGGAATGTAAGGAAGCCATAGGTGCGTCAACACCAATGGATCCGTCCTACTTAAAGTTGGAAGGAGAAGATCTGCTACCCAGCAATGAGAGTTACAGACAAGCAGTGGGGGACGCTTCGGTATGTAGCCACCACAACTCGTCGGGATATTACAGCCACAGTCGGAATTCTCTGCCAACGTGTAAGCAAGCCACGCCAAAATGACTGGAATGCAATTAAGAGAATTCTTCAATATCTTAAAGAAACTCATTGGTTAAATCTTAAGATGTCTGCATAAGGAGATGTATATTCAGGATTGAGAGTCCTCAGTAGTTGATACCTTTTAATGACTAACTGAAAAGATGGTAATACATTGCAAGCTTTCGAGACTACTCAGGTCTCTTCATCAGGCTAGACTAATACAAAGACAGGGGGAGACAGGGCAAAAGCTTAGAACAAGGATGAATGCTCATCGTCACACAATAAGAGAAAAAAGAATGGATCTACCTGTGGCAAAACATTTCTGTATCCCTGATCACAGCAGCATGGATATGAAACTACTGGTATTGAAAGGTAACTTCACATCTCAGAGAGAGAGACGAGTTTGGGAGTACAAATTTATGACGAACTTTGACACTCTCAGTGCTGGAATGAATGTGTCGCATGGATTTATGTCTTTTTACATCAATTAAGGAATTTCCTTTTAAAACCTTGCAGGGCAACACAGAACTAGACCCCAATCAGAGGACCATAAAACATCCAGACTCCTTATCTATGAACTGGTCCAATGTTTATATTTATGTTTCTCCCTCTCCCATATTGATAATTCTGCTTCACGTCACTTGTCTTATCTATTGCATTTTTTCTAGGCTGTATTGTGCATAAATATGTGACTTCAGATTTTGTATTAGTCTAGCCTGATGAAGAGACCTGAGTAGTCTCGAAAGCTTGCAATGTATTACCATCTTTTCAGTTAGCCATTAAAAGGTATCAACTACTGAGGACTCTCAATCCTGAATATTTTTCTATCTACTGGCTAACACGGTACAAAGATATACATCTTTCCTGCATAAGGAGATCTCACTCTCAGATCAACTTGAATGGCTAATGACATAGAGCCATCCAGACAAGAGGGAACAGGAAATCCCACCATAACATCTTTTACGGTCTCTGACAAACCTTTCCGAAAGAGAGCTGCCAATGCACTATCATTCCATGTAGTAAGGACCGCCCACTTTTGGAATTTTTGACAGTACAACTCTGCAGGATCCTGACCCTGGTTTAATGCCAACAGGGTTCTCTCAGCTTGATCAACGGCATTAGGTTCATCATACAACAACCCCAAGGCCTGAAAAAATGCATCCACATTAGTCAGAATAGGATTTTCAGGTGTCAGAGAAAGAGCCCAATCTTGGGGATCGCCGCGCAGCAAGGAGATGACAATTTTAACCTGCTTCACAGAGCTCCCCATTGAGTTAGGCTTCAAAGCAAGAAATAATTTACAATTATTCTTAAAATTCAGAAATTTAGACCGATCCCCAGAAAACACACCAGGAGTAGGAATCTTGGGTTCAGCAGCATGTGACTGAATAAGGTGGGTGGAAATTCCCAGCACTTCAGCAGCAAGCTGCTCCACACGATCCGACAGTTGCTTAATCTCCATTAGGAAAAAAAAAATCCTCCTATGGTCCCAGAAAAAAAAGAGGAAAAAATACATAAAAAAAAAAATTCTGACACTTTTTTTTTTCTTTTTTTTCTTCTCTAACAATTCTTTCCTGTTTTTGAGTACCCTAGAATCTGCGGTATAGCTGGTGATTCTGTTATGAATGGGAAACCGAGAAGGAAAAACAAGACAACAAGCTAAGTCTCAGAAACCAGAGAAGTTGATAACTATGCAGATTGCAGATCCCTGATCTTAACCGCACAACTAGAAGCAGTCGTGGAGCGCTCCTTCGTTGGTCCTAGACGCCTTGTCACAACCAGAGAACTACATAAGCCTAAAGCAGGTAAAGAGGAAAACTAACTGCCCCACAGCAGACCCCAAAGGAAAGACAGCCCCCCACATGTATTGACGGTGAAGCAAGATGACAATACAAACAAAGGCAGGAAAATAGGCTGAGCAAACGATGGGGCCCGGCTAACTAAAAAGGACAGAAAAGGAAAGACACTGTCTGCAATCTGCCAAAAACAACCTACAAAAATATTGTCCAACACTTCTGATAGCAAAATTAACCCTGAAGTCACTAGACTTCTAAACCTATATCAGCACTTTGAAATATTCTGAGACAGAGCAAAAAAAAGGCCAATCTAATAAGGGACAAAAAGCAGATTGGCAAATACTGAATAATAGGAGTGGAATTTCAGCATAGCCCCAGCAGGGACAGGCTGATTACACAACAAACTAAATTGACCAACAAACGCAAGTGTGAACATTAGCAAAAAACAAACTTAACTTGAGAAGACTGGAAGAGAGCTGAAGTCCAGGACCTGAGAAGCAGACTGAATCACCAGCACCTGCATAGGGCGTCGGCTGTCTTATATCCAGTTTGATACTCTAGAGATCCAATCGTTATCTTCCTCATCATGAGGCAGATCACTACCACTTAAACCAACCGCACTACCTCCTGTCACCACCAGAGGGAGAGCGGAAGGGGAACTTTCAACTAGTGGAGCAGAAAATGAGTTCATGACAGTATTTCCTTGTCATATCTGTAAACTCGTAAAGAGCTGGATATTGACTTAAAGGGCCGCTTAATATGGTGGTAATGGTGGTTTCCGAAAGGAGCCACTCCTTGGCTGGGTCCTTCCCTGGAGGAAGATCTGGCTAGTCCATGTTTGAGACTCTTAAATGAGGCTCCACAGTCTTTATTTGCATATTTGTATTCCCTTAATAGGACAGTGAAGAATAGTTGATGTTACATTTCCTTTCTGAGAGAAAACAGATGCAAAATAGGAATTTAAAAGGTCGGTCTTCTCAACATCCTGTCTTACCATTTCATCATTTTCATCCTGGAAAAATCCTTATAGCATCTTTGACTTTTCTTTTACTTTTGACATATCCCCAAAATCCTTTATTATTGCTTTTGATGTATTTTGCAAGCCTCAATTCATTGTCAGCTTTAGTTAATCTGATTCGTGCCCTGCAGGTTCTGCAGACAGCATTAAATTCTTCTTTAGATATGCCTCCCTCTTTCCATTTTATAAACATTTCTTTCTTCCTTTTTAGCATGTGCTTAAGTTCTGTGTTCATCCATCCTGGTTTCCTTAAATGCTTCCTATTCTTCCCTTTTTTCGGAATTGTTAACGATTGTGCTTTACGAATTTCATTTTTCAAGATTTCCCATCCTTCCTGGTCATTTTTGTCCTTAAGTATATCCAGCCATTGGATCCCTCCAATTCTTTTTCTGAATCCCTTAAAATCTGCCTTTCTGAAATCTAACCTTGATGTCTGAGTCTTCACAGGTCTTCCTCCTCTAGTTATCCAAAATTCTAAAATAGCATGGTCGCTACCTCCTAGGGTCCCAGCCACTCTTACCTCCTCCACCATTTCCTCCCTGTTTATAAAGATTAGATCCAAGGTAGCAGTTCCCCTTATTTTCTGCCCTACCTTTTGGAAGATAAAGTTGTCAGCAAGAGAGGATAAGAATTTCCTTGACCTGTTAGTTTTGCCTGGGAGAGATTCCCAAAAAATGTCTGGATAGTTGAAATCTCCCATGACAACTATGTCATATTTTTTGGAGAACTCGGCCATTTGATGCATAAAGAGTTCATCCATATCTTCAGCTTGCACAGGCGGCCTGTAGTAAATGCCTACAATGGTGTCCTTTCCATTGTTCTGTCCTTTTATTCTTACCCAAACAGTTTCCACAGAACTCCCAGTCTCTGAAGCTTCAATCTCTGTGCAGATATATGTGTTTCTAACATACAATGCGACACCTCCTCCTCGTTTATCAAGTCTGTTCCTTGCAAGTAAGTTGTATCCTTCTAGCCTTGTATTCCAATCATGTGTATTGTCCCACCAAGTTTCTGTGATTCCAATGACATCATATTTCTTTTCCAGTGTTAGTAGTTCCAATTCTCCTTATTTGTTGCCCATGGTTTGTGCATTTGTATAGAAACATTTTAGTTTGTGATTGGTTTCTCTTTCTCCAATATTTTTATTATTTAGATTCTTTTGTCTTTGTTCTTCCTTTCCACTTCTAATAGCAGAGTTCTCAATAGCATTTGTCAGGTGTATGGCTTTTTCTGTCCTTTTGCTTCCCTTCCCGCATTGTTCTAGTTTAAAGCTCTCCTTCTAAGTGTATCAAGGCGACTTCCAAATACATGTTTTCCAGTCTTCGTAAGGTGCACCTCATCTCTAGCAATTAGTCCATCGTGTAGGTAATTCACTCCGTGATCCAGAAATCCAAATCCTTGCTGATGGCACCATCGACGTAGCCAGTTGTTCACCTGCAGAATCTTATTCCACCTCCTTGTTCCATGGCCATCCACTGGGAGGATGGAAGAGAAGACCACCTGCGCTCCCAGTTCTTTCACTTTCTTACATAAGTTTTCAAAGTCACTGCAGATGGTTTCCTGGTCAGTTCTTGCTGTGTCATTTGTCCCCACATGTATTAGCAGGAATGGGTAGTCATGAGTAGGTCTGAAGAGTCCTGATATCCTGTCAGACACATCTTTAATTTTTGCACCTGGAAGACAGCACATTTCTCTTGAGGTTTTATCCGGTCTGCAGAGAGCGGCCTCTGTTCCTCTCAACAAGGAATCACCCATGACCACCACTCTCCGTTTCTTCTTCACAACATTTTTCTTTCTCCATCCAGGACGACTCTGAGGGCGTACAAGGTTGCTGCTTGTGGGCAAAGTCTTATCCTGATGTATTTCTTCATTGTTCTCCTGTGTAAGAGCCTGGTACTGGTTCCTGAGCAGTATGGGTGCTGACTGCCTCCCGATCCTCCTGCTTCTCTGGGTCACATGTTTCCATTCCTCTGTTTCTTCAGGTGCACTTCGAATTTCTTCTCTTTCTGTAACATGAAGAGATAATTCTGCTTTGTCTAAGAACTCTTCACCTTCCTTAATGATTTTCAATGTAGCTAACCTCTCTTCGAGATTTTGCAACTTTTCCTCCAACAGGGACACAAGCTTGCATTTGTGGCATGTGAAGTTTGGCTTTTCCACTGGTAAGTCTGTGAACATATAGCAAGAAATGCAGCTCACCAAATGGCTCCTGGCCTCTTCCATATTGTTATTATTAAAGAGATTTCAAAGCAATGAAAAATGAGCCAAAGTTTTCCTCTTTTCAGCGGCAACGGCCATGCAAATTTGCATATCAATACTATACCCAGGAAAACTGATTTTCATGATTCTATGACTTTTTCTCCTTGGTGTTTCAATTTTAATATTGAGGAGTATATATACATGTAAATATATTTCATCTCAATTTGTTTATGTGATCTAGTTATTAATATACACCTAGGGAAATGAATATTGTAGAGGTAAGCAATGAATAATAACAGGATAAAAAGATAATTGCAAATTTATATATTGGGGGATGGGTGTAAGGATAAAAGTATTAAAAAGCTGTAATAAGGAAAAATGGGAGAGAGGGCACTAGAACACTTCATAGACAAGTCATTAAAGGAAGTCTGTCTCCCCAAATGCTAACTAAATCAATTTACAGGAAACTTGGCGCCTATAAAAATCATATCTGTAGTATTGTTTTCAAGTTTTTTAGTTTTCATTAAAAAACATATTTTGTATACAGATGAGTGGCTTAGTGCACCATTGGCATGGCCAAAGGTTCATTGTATGGTTACGTAAAGGGGGTGCTGTTTGTGCTTTGTGCCTTCCCCTTTAATTGCTGTATATATATATATATATATAATGTGTTATTGTAATGCTAAAGTAAGGTAGGGACAGCATAGATATGTAGTTAGCACACTAGGGGGTACTGTAGAGTTAGGGAGACTAGATAGGATAGCAATAGTTAGCTGGTTTTAGCCAGAACAGAAACAGTTAAGTAGCTGTACCTATGGGATTGTTGGTGGGAGGAGTTACCCAGAGGAGACAGAATTGTTCTAGAAAAGTTAGTCAGAGAGTGTGTGTGAGCAGCGAACAGCAGTGCAGGCTGGAGTTACAGTCGCAGTGAACTGTGAGAACAGACAAGACGTGGTACAGTGTTCTGAAGAAAGTTTGAAGTTTGGCTTCTGGGGAGCACTCTCTGTCTCTGGGAGAGGCAAGGAAGAGGATCTCGGGTTGGAGTCTGGGGACACCATCTGGAACTGTCAGGGACCTAAGGTCTAGTTGACGCTGTGAACTGGTTCTTTTGTCAAAGATGGGCAATGTAGACGGGGAGCGTTCAGTGACTGCTAACAGGAGGATCCTGCAGCCCTTGGGCTCAGAGAATGTGCAGGACAAGAAGTGGCAGCGCCAGACCAGGGACTGTACAAAAGATGTCATGTTTACGTTTTACTGGAATGGAAGGACTGTAACTGTGCTGCTAGAACATGTTTAAAATAAAACCTTAAAGAAAAAGATCAAGGATTCTGCAGACATTTCTTTTTTGTTCAGGTACCCATGGGACACTGTATCCTGATCAGGCTCCAGTCCCACAGGTGGGTGAAGAATTGCACACATGCCGCACCAACACCAAGACACACTCCAATGTTGTAGTATCGGGGTGCACGGGTGCTGAAGAGTTAAAGCCCCTCATCACAGCTGGCTCTCGGGCCCCTGTTACAAAGTGGCGCTGCGAGCAGGGTGAAGAACTTTTGCTGAAAGAAAATGGAGGAAACCCCAGCATGATCAAGATGGCGGCCGTGAGTGCTAACATGGTGGAAAATCGCGCAGAGGCTGGCGATAGCGCCACCCATCGTGGGCATCGTTGACCCAATTTGGCACCAAAAATGGTCTGGACGTGAAAATCCGGCTGGCGGGGAGGGTGCCTTGTGCCTCGGTCCCATTCCCTTGTGAGTGGTGCCCGCCCGCGGTGGGCGCAGCGAAGAAAGAAGAAGAGATTCCTTCCACAGCTGATTCCAGGCAAGCAGGAGGAACGTCCGGAGTCAGCACCACCCTGGCCTGGTAGGAGTCAGTCTGAGGAGATCCATGTGTCTGGCTGGACGGCGCCATTATGGGGGACTGAACGCCAGACTGGAAAGAAGGAAGAGGTAGACCTGGAAGAAGTCGCAGTGGCGGTGGAGGACACTGATGATCACGGAGAAGCAGCGGCGGACCTTCCGGTGAGTGTCTCTCAACCCCCATCCCTGAGCCCTCTGTTGTGGACCTCCCAGCTCTCAGTCCTGTGCCCTCACTTCCGGAGCCCCAGTCTATGTGTGTGGATGTTCGCCCCCGCGATCCCCGGCTTCAGGCTATTCATGCCGTATCCCCGTCTCCTGGTCCCGCACCTTGGCAGTGGCAGAAGGGGGGCCCGTTTACATCCTCCAGGCAGGCGGCCTGGGTGGCAGAAGTGCTGGATGATACAGAGCTGCAGGCATTCCTGGAATGAGACCGGGAGCGAGAAGCGCTGCACCTAAGGCCTAGAGAACTGGTGAGTCCTAAGTCTGTTTGCTCTGGTGCACCAGAGAATGCGGTGGCCAGAAGGATTCCAGAGGTGATGTCTGGAGCATGGGCTCAGAGCCCTGTTGATGCTAAGTGGGACTGGGAGAAATCTGGTACCCGACCTGGATAAATAGGACAGTGACTGAAACTTGCCCTTAAGAGAAGTGGCAGAAGTTGTGCATGTTACATGTAAAAAAAAATTATGAAGCTTGTGGGACTGTTCTGCATCCCTGAGGGCAGGAGCACTGGAAGTTGTCCAGATTACATCTGGATCAGTGCTTAATTAAGGACTGTTTGTGTTTTGCAGGCAGGAGCCCGGATGTGAAGACAGTCAGAGTGGCCGCGGTTGCAGACGAAAATTAGGCAGTCAGACTGGCTGCAGATGAAGAGAATTGAGCATTTTGTTTTCCCTCCCTTCCAAGTTTTTGTTGCGCCCATTGCGCTTCCGCCTGCTGGATTACGGGACTAGAATCCTTACAGGGTTAATCACCATGGATTGCGTGAAGTCTTGGAGCTGTTCAAGAAGGGAGGAAATCTGAATGCAGAATGACCTGATGAGTGAGCCGGGTCAGAACCACAATGACTGTTTGAGCTCTGGTAAATTGAATGAGGACACTATGTGTTGTGGTCCCCATGGAGGAGGGACCAGGGTAATATGGACCCACAGCTTTATCTGGAAACATCTGTGTGCTAAAAGGACCCGAAGGGTCAGGACTGCGCAAATCATAATTGAGTGGTCCTCTGGACCAGTGTGGAATATTTATGACCCAAAGGGTCAGGACAGAATGAATCATCAATGAGTGGTCCTCAGGACCTGTGCTAAGAAGAAAATGACCTGAGAGGTTCAGGTCTGTGTGAACTGTTAGCTGGTCCTCTGGATCAGGATGGAAAAGTGACTGTGTGAACTCATGGCTGATTTTCCGGATGAGTATGAAAGCTGAAGTTGCTGTGTGGCCATTCTTGTGTCCTTTGTCTGGCTACCTGGAGCAGGAAGGACTGAGTTGCTATAGAAAAAAATGTTTCTTACAGGAGCAGAGTGACTAGGGTCTGCGGGACCCTGAATAAAAAGAACTTGAACTCTTGTTCCGGGGCTCCAACCTAGTGGAGCCGGGTCCTGGAGGACTGTCAGAAGTGAACAGAGCCTGTCACAAGAATACTGTTAGGCGTCGGATTCCTGACGCTGCACAGCGGGAATCCAGAGCCAGACATCCGGTGGTCCCCCATTCCGCTCCGACCGCTCGGACTCCTGCTCAGCAATCACGTCGAGCCAGGCATTCTGCCCAGACTCGTTCTGTGAGCCTGGATGTTACTGCCACCTCTGGTGCAGCAATGGTAGCGCAACCTGCTCTGCAGAGAACCGCTCCAGAGGCTAAGTCCTCGTGCCGTGCTACTGGGCATGCCCGCAACTTGTCCTCTCAGTGGAGAGCAGGGGTCACATGTCCAGGTCCTGCGTCGGATCTGATTGGTTCTTCCCAGGTTACTGGAAGGTCCCGGAAGCGCATGGCTATAAAAAGCCCGCATGGCGGCTCGGCCATGCGCTAGTGTAGACCTACTATGCTATGTGTGAATGGTGATGGATGCATGTTCTGGTGGATGACTTATTATGAAACCCCTACCCTCTGATATTACGAGTGGTGACAGAGTGTGTATAGTCAGCTCCAGGTAGTGGCTAGCTATTTGCCACTGTGCTACCGCACCTAGCACTAGCGCCCGTCGGTGTCCGCCTGTCGGCACCGTTGTCTAGTGGCGTGAGTTACCGCCGCGCCTGCGCTTAGCAGTTCTGCCGCGCTGCGCTTAGCAATCCACTGGCGTTCGCGGTTGCGATGCCCCCGCTGGTTACCTTGTGCGTTTAACAAGGCCAGCGTTTCTGTATTTATTTGTTAAAAGGTTTTCTGTGCGTGAACAGAGCCGGCCTTAGCTGATCGGGTGACGTTAACCCGAGCGCACTACTTCACTCATTGGAGTATCTGCCATTGTCCAGCAGCGGTCTTGTCATCTACTGCACGGTGGACCCCGGGCGGCGAACGCACCTGGTATTATTTTTATTAGGTGCGTTCCGCCGACCATAACATTACACTAGCGCCAGGGTCTGGCTGGTAATGGCAGACCTGCAGCAGCTGCAGCGATACATCCGGCAGCTGGAGAGCAGGTTGACGGCTATCGAGAGTGCCAACTCAGCTGCGAATGCTGCACTAGCTGTCACAGAGGCTGTCACACGTGTGCCCACAATCTCGCCCATGCCGACAATCTCTTGCCTCCCGCTCCCCGACAAGTTTTCGGGTGACAGCGCCACCTGTAGGGGATTCGTCAGCCAGTGCTCTATTCAGCTGGAGTTGCAGGCTGCACGGTTCCCTACAGAGCGGGCTAAGGTGGGGTTTATTGTCTCCCTGTTGTCTGGCCGGGCATTACAGTGGGCCACGCCACTGTGGGAGCGTGGTGATCCCGTGGTTCAGGGTCCTGCTCAGTTCCTTGCGGCCCTGAAGCAGGTCTTTTTGGGACCACGGATCACGCACGATACCTCACTCCAACTACTATCCCTAACACAGGGCTCACTCTCGGTTAGCCACTATGCGGTCCGGTTCCGGACACTGGCTTCCGAGATAGAGTGGACGGACAAAGCATTAGTCCCGGTGTTTTGGAGTGGGTTAGCTGAGCACGTGAAAGATGCTTTAGCCACTAGAGAAGTTCCCACAAGTCTGGAGGAATTGATTGCAGTTTCCACCCGCATTGACCTCCGGTTCACGGAGCGCGGGTTGGAACGTGCACAACCCAGACGAAGGGTTAATTTGGCTCCCACATTCTCCGAGCCGCTAACTTATCCGGCTCAGGAGCTTTCGCCCTCCGAACCCATGGAGGTGTCTCACACCGGCTCTAAGCCACGGCCGATGCGAAGCTCGGTACGTTGTTATCAGTGCCGCCAGTTTGGTCACCCGGCCAGCACGTGTCCCCTGCGGGCGAAAAAATGCCCACGACTAGTGGCCGTAGGTGGTGGGCAGTCCAATATGAAACCCTTCTCATCCAAACCAGTATTCCGGGGTATCTTAGACAGTGGGTCTTCCACTTGGGAGGCAGAGGTTACCGTGGATTCTGGGGCCGAGGGAAATTTTATGTCCTCTATCTTCGCCCAGAAATAAGCTATCCCCCTGGTATTATTACCACAGCCTCTGACCATCAGGGTGGTTAACGGTGCCCCGTTACCCTCTCAGGTGACCCATCAGACAGCTCCACTCGGGCTCTCTATCTCACCCTCTCATCGTGAGATTCTGTCCCTGCTCATTCTGCCAGATGGCATCGACCAGGTGCTTCTGGGAGTTCCCTGGCTCTGTTGCCATTGCCCTCACATTGATTGGGCTTTGGGGAATATACTGGGATGGAGCAAGGACTGTGAGGGAAGGTGCCTGAGGGGCAGTGTTCAGGCGGCTTCCACTGAAGTGCGTGCGGATGTCTCCGCGCTCCCCAAGCCCTACCACCAGTACGCGGACGTCTTCTCTAAGAAGTCTGCGGAGACGCTCCCGCCGCACCGTCCCTATGATTGCCCGATTGATCTCCTGCCAGGCACAGAACCTCCCCGAGGCTGTGTGTATCCTTTATCACTCCCTGAGACAGAGGCTATGTCTCAATATATCCAGGAGAACCTGGCTAGGGGTTTTATCAGAAAATCGGTGTCACCGGCTGGCGCAGGGTTCTTCTTCGTACAGAAGAAGAACGGAGAGTTACGTCCCTGCATTGACTACAGAGGTCTCAATGCTATCACGGTTAAAAACAAATACCCTCTACCGTTGATCTCTGAGTTATTTGACAGGTTGCGGGGGGCCCGGATCTTTACAAAATTAGATCTGCGGGGGGCATACAACCTGATCCGCATTCGCGAAGGAGACGAATGGAAGACAGCTTTTAATACCAGGGATGGCCATTATGAATACCTGGTTATGCCCTTTGGCCTTTGTAATGCGCCAGCTGTCTTCCAAGATTTTGTCAACGACGTCTTCCGCGACATGCTCTCTACTTCGGTGGTGGTCTATCTCGATGACATACTCATCTTTTCGCCAGATTTTGCCACCCACCGGAGAGACGTCTGCAGGGTCTTCGACCGTCTGCGGGCGAACTCTCTATTTGCCAAGCTGGAGAAGTGTCAGTTTGAGCAAGAGTCCTTGCCGTTCCTGGGCTATATCATCTCGGCCCAGGGGCTGGCCATGGATCCTGCCAAACTACAAGCGGTAATGGACTGGCAGGAACCCCATTCCCTCAAAGCGGTGCAGCGCTTTTTGGGGTTCGTGAATTACTACCGCCAGTTTATACCACATTTTTCCACACTGGTGGCTCCTTTGGTTGCTCTCACCAAGAAAGGAGCTAACCCCAATGCTTGGTCGGTACAGGTCTCCAAGGCTTTCTCGGCTATAAAATCGCATTTTGCCGGCGCTCCCATATTACATCGTCCCGATGTGAATTAACCGTTTATTCCAGCGGTAGATGCCTCTTCCGTCGGTGCAGGAGCAGTCCTTTTCCAGATGGACGCTCAAGGTCGGAAGCATCCATGCTTCTTCTTCTCAAAGACCTTCTCACCGGCGGAGAAGAATTACTCCATCGGTGACAGGGAGCTACTAGCCATGAAGTTGGCCTTTTCAGAGTGGAGACATCTCCTGGAGGGGGCTCGGTTTCCCTTCCAGGTATACACAGACCATAAAAATCTGGTCTACTTGCAGACGGTCCAGCGCCTGAACTCCCATCAGGCTAGGTGGTCGCTTTTCTTTTCTCGCTTCCGCTTCACCCTGCACTATCTCTCAGGAGAAAAGAACGTCCGTGCGGATGCTCTCTCCCGCTCGGTGGTTTCAGCGGAGGAAGGAGAGGCTGAGCCTCGGTTAATTCTCCCGCCGGAGAGTTTTACGACCGTGGCTCTAGTCGCTCTCGAGTCAGTGCCACCAGGCAAGACCTTGGTGCCTCCTCAGCTACGGCCAGAGGTCCTCGCCTGGGCACATGCCTCCAGGGTGGGTGGTCATTTTGGCAATAAACGGACCACTGAACTCCTAGCAAGTTCATACTGGTGGCCACATATGGCTCGAGATGTTAAGGAGTACGTGCAAGCATGTGTCTCGTGTGCTCGGAACAGACCCTCTAGACAGAGGCCGGCAGGGCTGTTGTATCCCCTGCCAGTGGTGGATAGACCTTGGGAGATGGTTGGCATGGACTTCGTGGTTGGCCTGCCCAAGTCTGGTGGCAGTACAGTCATCTGGGTGGTCACCGACCATTTTTCCAAAATGGTGCATCTGGTGCCACTCGCACGGCTGCCTTCCGTTCGTGGCCTTGCCACTTTGCTCATAAAGCACGTATTCCGGTTACATGGTATGCCGGACAAAATCGTGAGTGACCGAGGCCCCTAGTTCGCATCTCGGTTCTGGGGGGAGCTCTGCAGCTTACTTAGCATCGAGCTCAATCTGTCCTCCGCTTACCATCCCGAGACGAACGGCTTGGTCGAGAGAGCCAATCAGACCTTGGTCACCTACCTATGGCATTTTGTATCTGCCAGACAGGATGACTGGGCATCCTTGCTACCTTGGGCTGAATTTGCCCTAAACAATGCAGTGGCTGATTCCACGGGTCAGACGCCTTTCCTCCTAAATTACGGCCAACATCCTCGCGTCCCTGTCCCGATGCCAGTGTCCTCCGCTGACTCCAGGGTGGCAGACTGGGCAGTGGAGGCACGGGACATTTGGGACCGCACTCAGGATGCTATCCGTGCCTCTAAGGAAAGGATGAGGGCGTCCGCCGACACGCATCGGCGACCCGCTCCAAGCTTCTCCCCTGGCGACATGGTGTGGCTCTCCACCCGAAATATCAAACTACGGGTCGAGTCCCCCAAGTTCGCGCCGCGATATATTGGACCATTCAAGGTCCTTGAGCGACTTAGCTCGGTGGTCTACCGCCTGGCTCTTCCTCCACATTTAGCCATTTCAGATGTGTTCCATGTGTCCCTCCTCAAACCAGTTCACATAGCCCGGTTTTCCGAGTCATCGGCCGGGTCGTCAGACTTGTCATCTGATGAGTTTGAGGTTAATGCCATCGTGGGGCGCAGGTTTGTGCGTGGCAAAAAGTTCCATTTGGTGGATTGGAAGGGTCATGGTCCCGAGGCTCGGACCTGGGAGCCGGTGGAAAACATACACGCACCGCTTCTAATCGCGGCCTTTGAGCGCAGTGAGGCGCAGAGGGCCAATGTTAGGCGTCGGATTCCTGACGCTGCACAGCGGGAATCCAGAGCCAGACATCCGGTGGTCCCCCATTCCGTTCCGACCGCTCGGACTCCTGCTCAGCAATCACGGTAAGCCAGGCATTCTGCCCAGACTCGTTCTGTGAGCCTGGATGTTGCTGCCACCTCTGGTGCAGCAATGGTAGCGCAACCTGCTCTGCAGAGAACCGCTCCAGAGGCTAAGTCCTCGTGCCGTGCTACTGGGCATGCCCGCAACTTGTCCTCTCAGTGGAGAGCAGGGGTCACATGTCCAGGTCCTGCGTCGGATCTGATTGGTTCTTCCCAGGTTACTGGAAGGTCCCAGAAGCGCATGGCTATAAAAAGCCCGCATGGCGGCTCGGCCATGCGCTAGTGTAGACCTACTATGCTATGTGTGAATGGTGATGGATGCATGTTCTGGTGGATGACTTATTATGAAACCCTACCCTCTGATATTTAGAGTGGTGACAGAGTGTGTATAGTCAGCTCCAGGTAGTGGCTAGCTATTTGCCACTGTGCTACCGCACCTAGCACTAGCGCCCGTCGGTGTCCGCCTGTCGGCACCGTCGTCTAGTGGCGTGAGTTACCGCCGCGCCTGCGCTTAGCAGTTCTGCCGCGCTGCGCTTAGCAGTCCACTGGCGTTCACGGTTGCGATGCCCCCGCTGGTTCCCTTGTGCGTTTAACAAGGCCAGCGTTTCTGTATTTATTTGTTAAAAGGTTTTCTGTGCGTGAACAGAGCCGGCCTTAGCTGCTCGGGTGACGTTAACCCGAGCGCACTACTTCACTCATTGGAGTATCTGCCATTGTCCAGCAGCGGTCTTGTCATCTACCGCACGGTGGACCCCGGGCGGCGAACGCACCTGGTATTATTTTTATTAGGTGCGTTCCGCCGACCATAACAAATACCACTGTATATATTATGAATCTAATGCTATGTTTTGTTTTCTAAGTCTTTAGTGATGCCATTGTCGGGGACGACCATGCTTAAAGAAGGGAGGTATATAAAGGGGGTGCTGTATGTGTTTTGTGCCTTCCCCTTTAATTGCTGTATATATATAATGTGTTATTGTAATGCTAAAGTAAGGTAGGGACAGCAAAGATATGTAGTTAGGACACTAGGGGGTACTGTAGAATTAGGGAGATTAGATGTTAGATAGGATAGCAATAGTTAGCTGGTTTCATCCAGAATAGAAACAGTTAAGTAGCTGTACCTGTTATGAACGGGTCACCGAGGAGGATGGCAGGAACAGGCTAAGCCACCAGAAAACCAGAGAGGTTGGTAACTAAGCGGATTGCAGACCCCTGAACTTATCAATACAACTAGCAGTAGCCGTGGAGTGTAGATGCTTCGTCACAGCCGGAGAACTAACTAAGCCAAAAGCCAGAAAGGTGAAATCTAAACTGCCTCGGAGCAGATCCCCAAAGGAATAGACAGCCCCCAAACATATATTGTCGGTGAGACAAGATGAGACACAAACACAAGCAGAAAACAGACTGAGCAAATTGTGGGGGGAAGCTGTCTAGACAGGACAGGACAGAAAAGATACTGTCTGCAATCACGCACAAAACCCAAAAAAAATCCAACACTTCTGATATACAAAAAACCTGAGGCCACACGACCTCACTCCCGCTAGATCAGTACTCTGGTATAAACTGGAAGCAAAGCAAAAGATACTAACATAACAGGAGACTGAACAAACTGACACAAGCTGGAACATATGGAGCAGGGCCCAGCGCTGCCCTCAGCAGGGAGTACGCTGAACCCTAGCAACAAAGCAGAAAGCAAAAAAAGGCACAACCAGATTAGATGCAAAGGATTAGCAAAAGAATCACTTAACTGAACCATGTAGATTAGGCAGGGGACAAAAGAACTTCAAATGCACAAGGAGGAAATCACCAGCAACCTCCAAGAGGAGCCAGCTCAGGTTCCCAATTATCGTCATCAGGTGGGGAACTTCCATCAACCTGGCCAGCTCCACTATTCTCAGTAACCACAAGAGGGAGCAGAGGGAGCTTCAACTCAGAAATCCAAGCAAGGGAATTCACAACATGTACCAATGGGATTGTTGGTGGGAAGAGTTACCTAGAGGAGACAAAATTGTTCTAGAAAAGTTAGTCAGAGAGTGTGTGTGAGCAGCGAACAGCAGTGCAGGCTGGAGTTACAGTCACAGTGGAGTGTGAGAACAGGCAAGACATGGTACAGTGTTCTGAAGAAAGTTTGAAGTTTGGCTTCTGGGGAGCACTCTCTGTCTCTGGGAGAGGCCAGGAAGAGGATCTTGGGTTGGAATCTGGGGGCACCGTCTGGAACTGTCAGGGACCTAAGGTCCAGTTGAGACGGTGAACGGCAGTGTGGTTCTTTTGCCAAAGATGGGCAATGTAGACGGGGAGCATTCAGTGACTGCTAACAGGAGGATTCTGCAGGCCATGGGCTCAGAGAACGTGCAGGACAAGAAGTGGCAGGGCCAGACCAGGGACTGTACAAAAGATGTCATGTTTACGTTTTACTGGAATGGAAGGACTGTAACTGTGCTGCTAGAACCTGTTTAAAATAAAACCTTAAAGAAAAAGAACAAGGATTATGCGGACATTTGTTTGTGTTCGGATCCCCATGGGACACTGTATCCTGATCAGGCTCCGGTCCCGCAGGTGTGTGAAAAATTGCACACATGCCGCACCAACACCAAGACACACTCCAATGTTGTAGTATCGGGGCGCTCGGGTGCTGAAGAATTAAACCCCCTCATCACAGCTGGCACTCAGGCCCCCCATTACAGTTACACCCCCAATTTTCAACTGAGCACTGTCATTTCTGTATTTCCAATGCATTCTGCAGCCCAGCTCACATTGTGTTATTCATAGCTCTCACTGTTGGCTCAGGCCTGCAGTATAGTATCGAGAGGTGGCTGAACTCAATCTGTTGCCCTGCATCTCCCCATGGACACTGTAGTCATGCTCACATTGTGTCATTGCTGGCTCTCATAGATCTCTCCTGTCTGCAACCACCACTCAGTATTGTATTGCAGACAGGAGCTAGCAATGGAGCCAGCAATAACAATATGTGAGTGTGGCTGCCGTGTACACTGTAAATCGAGATATGACAGTGCTCAGTATAAAAATTGAGGGGGTGTAACAGTGCACTGAGGACTTTGGTCATGCCAAGGGTGCACTGAATCCCCCTTAGATGCATATGGAATAAATAATTTTTATGCCAACTAAATTAGAAAAAGAGAGTAGCAACAACCCTGGATGTTCCTTTATCTTGTGAAAGTGTTCAACTTTATAACATTGTTACACTTCTCCATTTTGAAACATGTTGCCTTTCATTTCAATGCAATTTTTTCCAGCCCCTGTGAAATAACAGTGATAATCTTTGTCATCACCGCATAGTTATAGTTACAGGCAAATATGATGCTGGGAACATTGTACCACATATGAATTTATGACCTAAAAAGCTGCTTGGTATCCATCCCTTTTAGGTCCCATCATTAAGTCAGTCTATACTAATGGGGTTACGTTCAAGCACAGACAGAAAAGCTCTATAAATATTAGGGTCGATTTCCTCACCTCTCACTACAATGTATGAAAAATGTGTCCAAGAAATGACACTTGTGAAAAAAATGAAATTGTATTTTTTGCCCTTATTTTGAACTAAACTCTTCAATGAAATGTGGGGTCAAAATACATTACACCAATAAATGAATTATCTAGGGGATGCAGTTTAGAAAGGGTCATTTGTGGAGTTTCTGCTGTCTTGGCAAATGGAGAACTCTATTTCACCCAAATTTGTGTTACAAAATTCAAATAGTGCTCCTTCCGTTCAGAGCCCTGCTGTTTGTCCAAACAGAGGTTTCTAACAACATGTGGGGTAACACTTCACTCAGAAGAACGTGGGAAACAAACTGAATGGTCCATTTTTTCATGTTACCTCTTGAAAAAGTGAACAAATTGGGGCTAAAACAACATTTTAGTGAAAAAATTGAAATATTTCTATATGACAACCTAATGTTATCAAACAGTGTGCAGTACCTGTGGGTTCAAAATCGTCAAAATACCCATGGATAAAATCTGAGGGATGTAGTTTCCAAAATACTGTCAGTTGTGGGGGGGTTCCACTGTTTAGGAACATCAGGGGCTCTCTAAAAGTGACAAGGCAGCCAATTTTTGCATTCCAAGAGTCAAAATGTGCTCCTTCCCTTCCAAGCCCTGCAAATCATCCAAACAGTAGTATTCCACCACATATGAGGCATCGATGTTCTAAAGAGAAATTGAATAACAAATTGTATGGTGCATTTTGTCTTTTTTCCTTTGTGAAAATGCAATATTTGGGGCTAAGACAACATTTTTGTGGGAAAAATGTTTTTTTCTTTTCATTATAAAATTCTGTGAAGCACCTTGGAGTTCAAAGCACTCCCAAATATGTAGACAAATTCTTTGAGGGGTCAAAATTTCAAAATGGGGTCAATCGTGGGGTGTTTCCACTGTTAAGGCAGATCAGGGGCTCTCCAAACGCGACATGGTGTCTGCTATCGATTCCAGCGAATTTTGCGTTCCAAAAATCGAACGGAGCTCCTTAGCTTCCAAGCCCTGCCATATGCACAAACAGTGGTTTTCCACCACATGTGGGGTATCACCGTAATCAGGAGAAAATGCACAAGCAATTGTATAGTTCACTTTCTCTTGTTACCATGAAAAAATTGAGGATAAGTAACAGTTTTGTGGGAAAAGTAAAACTTTAATTTTTCCCATTTATATTGCTTTAGTTCCTATGAAGCAAATAAAGGGTTAATGCATTTCTAGGATGTAGTTTTGAGCAGTTTGAGAGGTGCAATTTTTTGAATGGTGTCACTTTTAAGTATTTTCTGTAGCATAAACCTCTAAAAGTCACTTCAAATGTGAAATGGTCCCTAAAAAAATGTTTTTGCAAATTTTATTGAAAAAATTAGAAATTGCTGATAAACTTGTATCCCTTCTAACTTCATAATAAAAAAAATATTTATTTAAAAAATGGTGCTGATGTAAACTAGACATTTGGCATCTGTTAATTATCAACTATTTTGTTTGGTATAACTAGGTGGTTTAAGGGTATAAAAAGTCAAAATTTGAAAATTGTGAAATTTTCACATTTTTTATATTTTCATAAAAAAACGCAAATAATATTGACCAAAATTTACCCCTAAGTGAAATTTTCACATTTTTTATATTTTCATAAAAAAACGCACATAATATTGACCAAAATTTACCCCTAACATGAAGTACAACATGTCACGAAAAAACAACCTCAGAATAACTGGGATATGTTGAAGTACTCCAGAGTTATTACTTCATAAATTGACTCTTGCCAAATTGAAAAAATTAAGCTTAGTCATTAATGTACAAAGTGGCTCGGTCCTTAAGGAGTTTATTTTGGGTTTCTTTATTTATTTAAGAATTGTATTTTAAGAAAATTGAAACCAGTAAGGTCAAAAAAACAGTATTATCAAGGAGCCTTACATAACTTAGAATATATGATATAAAACCAACCTTTATTAAAGTCTAGATATAAGACGACACTACTACACACAAAAACAATTAACCATGTCACCTACTTTAACCTACCCTCAGTGTAGGGTAAAGTAGGTGACACAGTTAATTGTTTTTGTATGTGGTAGTGTCATCTTATATCTAGACTTTAATAAAGGTTGGTTTTATATCATATATTCTAAGTTATGTAAGGCTCCTTGATAATACTTCTTTATTTATTTACTTTATTCATTTTACCTTCTTATATAATGTTATTAATTGACAGCACTTTACAGACATTATAGGGTTAAATGTATAAGTAAGTGAGTACACAATCCCTGGAATATTCTATGCAGAATGTGTGGAGTAGTGATGAGCGAACGTGCTTGAATGCTAACCGAGTTTCTTGGGCGTCCTAATAAACAGGCACTCATTGCATGTGTTGCAGACTCCTAACAGCCACATGGACTCAAACATATTATCCGAGCATGCCCAATATACTCAAATAACACCCTCATCAGTAGTAGGGAGGGAATTGTGATTTTGAAATCATAAATCAGTTAAAAAATCAAATGACAGAAGCCAGCTCTCCATTACATGTGTATTCAGTATGCAGGGAACAAAGTTCTGATCAAACAAGAAAAACTAGAGGAAAAATAGTAGGTTCCAGGGTTAAAAAAGGGACATGGGATTGTATTCAAAATGCGTTGCCTTTGTATAGTGATACAAAAAATGACATAATTTGTGTCTGATACTTCAATATATATATACAGAGACTTCACATAAAGGTTTCCAAACTGATAAGGGGGTCAATCTTGTACTTATGGACCATCGTGAGTATCTTGGTATTCAAAGATGAGGTCACATATGGGATATTAGCAGCCGATACAACAAATGCATTCACTGGAGAGCCATTATCAATTCAGCTTAATCCCAATATCTGTGATATAACCTGGTATAACACTATATGATATTTAATATCAGACATTGCACAGCACCAATTCAAACTGTTTAGTTTGTAAACCATTATTTGAAGGCTCTGTTTTACCTATGATATTTATATAATGAAGTATTAGACACAAGCTATGTAATTTTTTACATCATTATACTGACTTTCTGGAATAGTAAAATAATTTTATTTTTGTCTTTCATGTTGTGCAGAGGTGTATACGTGCACTTTTAAAATATTCTGGCCCCCTTTACTCTCAGGTCAGTCAGGGAACTACACCTAGGATAAGTAGTCGCCAGAAAGGCTGCCTTGCTGTGTTCTGGCTATTGGGCACTCTGCAGTGAGGGAGGTATGTATATCCCCAGTCTCAGGCAGGAAATACACATGCAAAACCTCTGTTCCGTCACTGCTAGAATCTCTGTCACTCTGACCCCTATAATCCTTCACTTTCTGATAACCCCCTGATCCCTACATCTAGTAAGTAACTGTTCATCTCTTCTTCATCTCTTCTTCAATCCTCCCCATCCATCTCACCTCCTCCTCTGAATGGTTCCTCAACTTGAAATCCTCTGTCTCCAAACACAAGCAGCCCCCTCATGCTCTTTCCAGCTCCCACCTGCTAACACTTTCTCTGCTGCTCCTCACTACCCGCGATATTGCTCCAAATCCTGGTCCTCCTCACCACATTCCCACAGTCATTTCTACCTCCCATCCATGCTGTATCAAAACTTTCCATAACCTCTCTAACCTTATAACCATTCACCCGGCCCCGCTTCCCCAGTCCCACTAACAGGAGCTTTATGGAACGCTCGCTCTGTCTGCAACAAACTTTCCTACATCCATGATCTCTTCATTACTAACAAACTTTCTTTCCTTGCTATCACCGAAATCTGGCTTACCCCCTCTGGCACAGCCTCTCCTGCTGCACTTTTGTAAGGTGGATTCCTTCTTTCCCACACCCCTGCCCTAGCAGCCAGCAAGAATGGTGAATGAGTTGGTTTTCTCCTGTCAGATAACTGCTCCTTCACCCCAATCCCACTGCCACCCTCTGTTACCATGCCTTCCTTTGAGGTGCACTCTGTGCGCATCTATTCCCACTCCAACCTCCAACTGACTGTCATTTACTGCCCTCCAGAGCTAGCCACCACCTTCTTCAACCACTTCACCACATGGCTACTTCATTTTCTTTCCGCTGGCATCCCCACTATCATGTTGGGCGACTTCAACATCACCATTGACAGTTCCCTCTCAGCTGCCACTAAACATCTATCTCTCACTTCCTCCACACACTGGACCTCATATTCACCCGCCTCTGTTCCCTATCCAACCTCTCTAACTCACCTCTTCCCCTTTCCGACCACAACCTACTTACATACTCTTCCATCTCCTCTCCAGATCCACATCCCCCCACAAACTTGCACACCCTTGCAGAAATCTTAAACAACTCAATCTACACTCACTGTCTGAATCCCTCCTCCCTCTTCCAGACATAAGTTCCATATGCAATGTGGATGCTGCTGCCACTCTATATAACACCACAATAGCTGCAGCTCTGGAATCGGTTGCCCCTCTCACACATACCAAAGCTCGCATAATCAACAGACTGCCCTGGCACACCAGCCTGGCCAAAGAACTAAGGCGGGCTTCCAGGGTTACTGAGCAGAGATGGATTAGATCCCACTTCAACAAGCACTTCATCACATTCAAACAGTCCCTCACTACTTTCAAGGCCACACTCGCTGCAGCAAAACAAGCCTATTTCTTATCTCTCATATCCTCCCTGTCTCACAACCCTAAACAGCTATTCAACACCTTCAATTCTCTCCTCCGTAACCAGCACCTCCTCTCTCTCCACTCATCTCAGCTGAAGTCTTTCTTTTTTCAAGCAGAAGATTGATAACATCAGAGACAGTTTTGGTCGACAACCCCAGAGCCCTTCCTCCTAACTGCCCAGCCCTCCTCCTCCAAAATCAACTTCTATACCATTACAGAAGGTCGACTCTCCACTCTACTCTCAAGATCACCTCTCACCACCTGTGCACTTGACCTGATCCCATCCTACTTCATCCCAAACCTCAACAGTCTTCATCCCAACCTTAACCCTTCTCTTCAACCTGTCACTAACAACTGGTGTTTTCCCCTCAAGCTTTAAACATGCCTCAATCACACCTATCCTCAAATAGCCCTCTCTTGACCCATCCTCGGTATCTAGCTATCGCCTTATATCACTTCTTCCCTATGCCTCAAAACTACTGGAACAACACGTCCATCTTGAACTGTCCGCCCACCTCTCTTCTTGCTCCCTCATCGACCGCTTACAATCTAGCTTACGGCCACACCACTCCACTGAAACTGCCCTTAGTGATCAATGACCTATTAGCCACCAAGGCTAAGTAACACTACTCTGTCCT
The DNA here is from genome assembly GCF_039654945.1 of Dendrobates tinctorius. NCBI lineage: Eukaryota > Metazoa > Chordata > Amphibia > Anura > Dendrobatidae > Dendrobates > Dendrobates tinctorius. Next base: position 29,237,537 of record NW_027361703.1, on the reverse strand, counting down.
CCTCCTCATGGACCTGTCCTCTGCTTTTGACACCGTGGACCACTCCCTATTACTACAGACCCTCTTATCTCACAGACATGGCCCTATCTTGGAACTCGTAATACCTAACAGACCGGACATTCAGCTTCTCCCACTCACACACCACTTTCTCACCTCCTATCTGTCGGAATCCCGCAAGGTTCAGTCCTAGGGCCCCTGCTCTTCTCCATTTACACCTTCAGCTTCGGACAGCTTATAGAATCTCACGGCTTGCAGTATCACCTCTATGCTGATGACACAGAGATCTACATCTCTGGACCAGATATCACCTCCCTACTAATTAGAATCCCACAATATCTGTGCTATTTCATCCTTCTTCCTCGCTAGATATCTAAAACTTAATATGGACAAAACAGAATTCATCATCTTTCCCCCATCTCACTCACCCCCCTAATGGCCCTATCCATTAAAGTAAAAGACTGCCCAATCCCCCCAGTTCCACAAGCTCGCTGCCTTGGGGTAATCCTTGACATTGATCCCTCTTTCAAACCACATATCCAAACCCTTTCCACGTACTGCAACCTCCTGCTCTGTGGCCTCCTTTCTAATACTCTTGCTCCCCTCCAATCTATTGTAAACTATGCTGCTCGACTATTCCACCTGTCCTCCCACTATTCCTCGGCCTCTCCCCTCTTTCAATCCATGCACTGGCTCACCATTAACCAAAGACTCCAGTTCAACACTCTAACCATACAAAGCCATCCACAGTCTGTCTCCTATATACATCTGTGACCTCATCTCCTGGTACTTACCTACACGCAACCTCCGATCCTTACAAGATCTCCTTCTCTACTCCCCTCTTATCTCCTCTTCCCACAATCGCATACAAAATTTCTCTTGCGCATCACCCCTAATCTGGAACTCTCCACCACCACATATCAGACTCTTGCCTACCATCAAAAGCTTCAAAAAGAACCTGAAGACCTACCTCTTCTGACAAGCCTACAATCTGCAGCAACCACACATCGACCAAGCCACTGCACGACCAGCTCTACCCTCATCTACTGTATCCTCACCCATCCCTTGTAGATTGTGAGCACTCGGGGTAGGATCCTCTCTCCTCCTGTACCAATTGTGACTTGTATTGTTTAAGATTACCCCTTTTCACATGTAAAGTGCCATGGAATAAATGGCACTATAATAATAATAATAATAATAATAAAAAATATATTTTAAGGGTTTGTGACAGTCACTTGCACAGTATGTGAATGGAGATACATGTCACTATACGTACTGAGGTCAGTGCCGTAAAACCAAAGTGTTTTTGTCTCCAGCACGCTAAGTGCTGATAGGGTTCATGGAAACCTATGCTATGGGCTGGTTTTAGTGGACTTTCATAGAGCAGGTCGGCAGAGGTCCACTGCATCTACATATCCAGAGTCCTGACATGACCTGTGTGAGGTCAAGGTCATGTGACCATCACATGGGTGTTAAATACCTGACCATGAGAGTCAGTGTGTGTTGTGTTTTGGGAGAGCAGGAGCTCTCACATAGCTCCCGGAGGAGCTAAATGATTGTGCGGGATAACTGCGGGTTAACCCTGCAGGTAATGGACTCATAAGGACTGTGTTTATGTTTGTTATACCATTATGCCAGCAAGGCGCTGTTTATTTTGCTGAACCCTGCCAAGGTTTATGTAATCCCCATTAAACCAACAGGTGATTCTGTACCAGAACATTTCCTGTGTCTACCTGAGGAAGCATCTAATTATGTCAACCCCTCACACGTAGTGTTTTGAGTGTGAGCAGCATTCCAAGAACACACAAAGAGACTGAGGACAACTGCATGTCCTTGGTGAAATCCGTCATTCAGAGAGAGATGTCCGGCAGTATGCAGGAGATTGTGAAACATCTCGTCCAGGTACACCAACACCTGCTCGCCAGTCAACAGCAGAATTTGGTGCAACAGGAGACAAATAATCTGTTAGCACAGCAGCTTCAACAAGAGCAGCAGCAGCAACAGCAGCAAGTGGCACTAACACGGCAAATGGAGCTCCTTGCAGAGGTGGTTCATATAAGGCCGGTGGCCTCCTCTCTGTCTCCAGGTGATGATGCATATGTCCAGAAAATGGTAAGATGAGCAAAACAAAAAATGACCCTGGGGGATGATGTCAAAGCCTTTTTTACTGTGTTTCAGCGGGTAGCGGAACGTGAGAGGCTACTGCCAGAGCAGTGGGCAAAAGTGCTGGCACCCTATTTGACTGGTAAAACCCCAAAAAGCGTATTATGACTTAGCCATTCAGGATACCAAAGCGTATGGAAAATTAAAAACTGAAATTCTGGCACGCCTGGGAATGACAATATTCATAAGAGCTCAGTGAGTCCCCTACTCGGCATATGCTGGTGACAAATCCCCAAACTCCCAAATGTTCGATCTGTTGATCGTGGCGCTTATGAAGGATGTGGTCTTTTGGTGGTGTCGCAATCTGGGACACATAGAAACCTGGTACCATATGTCCCCTGAACCCATGGACTGTAAAATAGGGAGTTGCTGTTCCTATTATGCCTGTATGGCCTGCAGCCTGAACTGCCAACCCGGCGAGGGGCACCAGTCATGTGCCGTGTCCGTCATTGGGGTTATGGTTCTGGGACTGTTGGACTTTGGAAGTCTGGTGACCCTGATCAGCACTGCACTGCCCCACTAGTTAATCCTTAAAAAGATTGTGGGCGTCCACTGTATACATGGAGATGCTAATGACTACCCTATAGCCAGAGTAACCATGAGAACAGACTGTGGTGATAAGTCCCGTAAGGTTGGGGTGGTAATAGACTTGATCCATCCTGTCATACTGGGGAGGGATTTTTCTCTGTTTTGAAATTGTGGTAAAAGGGGGCTGTATAGGGTGTCCTGGTAAAAAGCCAGGCCCCTCCAAAGATGTCTCTATCGAAATTAAAGATGGAGGAGTTCCCTCTATGTGTCCTTGCTGGTGAGGAGGATGAGACAGTAACATAGGAGCTCAGCTTCCCTGGTTTAGAGGTGCCTGAAGAGAACTTTGGGACTGCACAACTACGAGACCTCCCATTAAAGGGGGCATTTGAGAATGTGATTGTTTGTAATGGGGTTGCTCAAGCAAGAACAAGTTGCTGACACCAGGTCTCTCTCACTTTTCAGTCAATGGTGAGTTATTGTATCTGGTGACCAAATTAAGGGGAGGTGAGATAGTGGAGCAGATGTTAGTTCCAGGACCATACTGGTGGTGGTTTTAGACTTGGCCCATTTGCGTGTTTTGGGTGGACATCTTGGGGTAGAAAAAACTCAGGAGAGAATCTTACAGAGGTTCTATTGGCCAGGGTGTTACCTAGAGATCCTAAATTATTGTAGATCCTGCCCCACCCATCAGATAACTGGTCATACCTCTCACTTCCGAAGTCCCATTGCTTGTGATAGAGATCTCCTTTGAATGGATTGCTATGCACCTGGTAGGTCCCCTTGTTAAATCTGCATGCAGCCACCAGTACATTTTATTAGTCATGAACTACATGACTCGGTACTCAAAAGAAGTGCCACTGAGGAACTCTTCAGCTGAAACTAACGCCCGGGAGCTTGTCCATATCTTTTCACAGACCAGTTTGCCCAAGGAGATCTTGATGGACCAAAGTACCCCATTTATGAGCAAAGTAAGCGGGAGCTGTGTAGAGTCCTTCAGATTGCCCAGCTGTGAACCTCCGTTTACCATCCGGAGACCGATGGCCTGGTGGAGCGCTTCAACAAGACCTTGAAGGCCATGCTCAAGAGAGTCGTGGAAAAAGATGGTCGAGACTGGGACTATTTGCTCCCGTTTCTGCTCTTTTCTATCAGAAATGTCTCACAGGCCTCCACTGGCTTCTCGCCGATTGAGCGACATCCACGAGGACTCCTGGAAATCACCAAGGAAATCTGGGAAGCCGAGGTCACGCCGCACTGCTTTGTCATTGAACACGTCGCCCAGTTGCAAGAAAGGATGGCACATGTATTGCCTGTCATAAAGGAATAATAATAATCTTTATTTATATAGCGCCAACATATTCTACAGCACTTTACAGTTTAACAGTTTCAAAACAAAAGTAATAAGTGACATCGATAACAATATAATAATTAAAGCAAAATTAGTCAACTCTGCTCATGAGAGCTCACAATCTACAATTAGGTGGGGAGATACAAAGTACAGGTGTGTAATTACAATGATGTGTTTAAAATGATGGTCTAGCCATCTTGATTGAGCGGGGGATAGATGGGGATAGTGAATGGGCTACACATGCACACTTTCACATAAAATTACTTTGATTAGTGAAATTGATAGGCCACTTTGAACAAATGTGTTTTGAGGGAGCTCCTAAAACTATGCAAATTGTGGATAATCCTAATTGCTTGGGGTAGAGCATTACAGAGCATTGGCGTAGTGCGGGAGAAGTCTTGGAGTTGGGAGTGGGAGGTATGGATTAGTGTGGAGGTTAGTTGAAAGTCGTTTGCAGAGCGCAGCAGTCGGTTAGGCTGACAGACAGAAATGTGGGAGGAAATGTAGGGGGTGTTGCACTGTGGAGAGCTTTATGGGTGAGAACAAGTACTTTGAATTGGATCCAATAATGAATAGGCAGCCAATGTAACGATTGGCAAAGAGCTTACGCTCCGGAGTACCGATTAGCCAGATGGATGACCCTGGCTGCTGCATTAAGTATAGACTGGAGAGGGGAAAGTCGAGCAACGGGGAGACCAATTAATAGAGCATTGCAGTAGACCAGGCGGGAGTGGATAAAGGCGACAGTAAGGGTTTTTGTTGTTTCCATGGTGAGAAAAGGGTGGATTCTAGAGATGTTCTTTGTGTGTAAGCGGCAATAGCGGGCAAGAGATTGTATATAGGATGTGAAGGAGAGATTGGTGTCAAACATAATACCCAGACAGCGCATGCTGCCGGGGTGCTATTATGGTGCCACCCACGCAGAGGGAAATGTCAGGTTTAGGGAGGTTAGTAGATGGCAGGAGCAGAAGTTCAGTTTTGGAGAGGTTGAGTTTCAGATAGAGAGTGGACATGATGTTGGAGACTGCGGACAGACAGTCACTGGCGTTCTGTAGTACCGCGGAGGTAATGTCAGGGGATGACGTGTATAGTTGTGTGTCATCAGCATAAAGATGGTACTGAAAGCCAAATCTGCTGATGAATAGATAGAGTAAACCAGCTCACCTGCCTTGGCCAGTGGTGCGTGGAAGCACGGATCCCGTTTAGTCATCACATGCAAATATACATCTGTTGATGGTCTGTCCAATTGGGGCCATGCAGAGAGAGAAGAGAAGGGGGCCAAGGATTGAGCCATGAGGTACCCCAACAGTGAGAGGAAGAGGAGATGAAGTGGAGCCAGTGAACAAAACACTGAATGAGCGGTGAGAAACATGAAAAGAGAACCAGGAGAGAGCAGTGTTCTTAATGCCTAGTGACTGGATCCTAGAGAGCAGAAGACGGTGGTCAACAGTGTTGAAAGCTGCAGAAAGGTCGAGAAGAATGAGGAGAGAGTGTTCACTGTTACATTTTGCTGTCAGAAGGTCATTATTAACTTTGATGAGTGCAGTTTCAGTCAAATGTAGGGAGCGGAAGCCGGACTGTGAAGGGTCTAGGATGGAGTGAGTGAAGAGGTAATGGGTAAGGCAGGGGTAGTCTCGGCGCTCCAAGAGTTTAGAGATGAAGGGGAGATTGGAGACTGGTCTGTAGTTGTTTTTGCAGGATGGGTTGAGAGCAGATTTCTTTAATAATGGAGTAACGATAGAGTGTTTGAAGGAGGATGGGAAAATGCACGAGGAGAAGGAGAAATTAAATATTGTAGATAGGTGAGTAGTGATGACTGGAGAGATAGACTGGAGGAGATGCGAGAGAATGGGGTAGGTAGTGCATGTAGTCGGATAAGAAGAAGAGAGGAGTCTGGAGACTTTTTGTTCTGTGATGGGATCAAATGTGGAGAGTGAGCCAGGGGAATTGCAGGGAAGGATGGTAGTCACAGCACTAAGTGGTTGGGAGCGGATTTCCTGACGGATGTTATCTATTTTCTCTATAAAGTGGGAGGCCAGGTCATCAGCACAAATGTCTGTGATAGGGGCTTGTGCTTTTGGCCTGAGGAGGGAGTGAAAGGTGTCAAAACATTTCTTGGGGTTGTTCGATAGTGAGGAGATCAGGGTGGTGAAGTAGATCTGTTTGGCGAGGTAAAGGGCAGAGTTATAGGTTCTTAACATAAATTTGAAGTGAATGAAGTCTTCGGGTGTGCGGGTTTTCCTCCATAAGTGTTCAGCACTCCTAGAGCATTGCTGGAGAAGTTGAGTTTGCGATGTGAGCCAGGGCTGTTTTGCTCTGTTTCGAGGTTCTGAAGGTGAGGGGCGCTACTTGGTCAAGGGTGCTTTGTGTCGTTGTAGTGATGTACAGCCAGATCAAGACAGGAACAAGAGGAGATTGGGGACAGGGATGAGAGTAGGGCATCTGCAAGTATATGAGGGTTAATGGCTTGTAAATTTCTGAATGTGTGGTAGGTAGGAGTGTGCAGGGGTGGGCGATGATTTGTGAGCATGAAGGAGAGAATGTTGTGGTCAGAGAGGGGAAGCGGTGAGTTATTTAGGTAGGAGATTGAACAGGTCAAGGGTGTTACCGTCTTTGTGTGTCTCAGAGGTTGAGAGCTGTGAGAGGCCGAGAGAAGTGGTTAATGATAAAAGCTGCGATGCAGATGTGGAAGTGGGGCTGTTAATGGGGATGTTAAAGTCTCCCAAGATAAGGGTTGGGAGTTCTGAGGACATGAAATGCGGCAGCCAGGCTGAGAAGTGGTCAAGGAAATGGGTGGGTTAGCCTGGGGGCTGGTATATGACTGCTACTCTGAGGAAGAGAGGACGGAAGAGCCTGATGGTGTGGACCTCAAAAGAAGGGAATGAGAGTGATGGAACTGGGGGGATGACCTGGAAAGTGCATTGTGGGGACAGGAGTATGCCAACTCCACCACCAAGTCTGTTTGTGGGTCTTGGGGAATGGGAGAATTGTAAGCCACCATGGGAAATGGCAGCAGGGAAGACAGTGTCAGAATCCTGAATACAGGTTTCAGTGAGGGACAACAGATTAACAGAATTGTTCAGAAAGTAACTGTGCAGGAAAAGAAGCTTGTTACATACAGACCTTGAATTCCAGAGGGCACAGTTGAAAGATGGAGATGAGGGATTGCAAGTAATATTAACATTAATATGATTAATACGATTAAACACCTTCTCCAGGCACAGGAGGCCCAAGCGAGGGTGTACAACCGATCAGTAAGGCTAAGGGAATTCCAGCCCAGGGACCGTGTGCTTGTACTCATCCCTATGGTGGAGAGCATGTTCTTGGCTAAGTGGCAAGGCCCATATGAAATCGTGGAAAAACTCAGGGATGTGAATTACAAGGTACACCAGGCCGGTCATAGGAAGCCACACGAGGTATACCATATCAATTTACTCAAACCTTGGAGGGACCGTGAGCCGCCGGAAGCTCCTTGCTTGGGGGCCCATTCCGAAGTCAAAGTCAAGGAGGTAGTGATTGCTGAGATGCTAACGCTGGCCCAATAGCAAAAATGTCGAGAACTGCTGCAGCAGAACAGGACCTGCTCTCAGAGTTGCTAGGGGGCAGACAGGTTGTTGAATACGACATCCTAACAGAGCCACAAGTAATGGTAAACCCCAAACTGTACAGAATCCCCAAAGCATGCCAAGAGATTATCGCCAAGGAGGTGAAGAGAATGCTGGACCTCGGGGTGATAAAGGAATCAAGAAATGGCTGGTCAGGTCCCAATGTACTCGTACCAAAGCTCAATGGTGAGTGGTGGTTTTGTACCAATTACCGCAAGCTCAATGAGGTGTCTAATTTCCATGCATACCCGATGCTCCACGTGGATGAACTCATTGAGAGACTGGGGCCTGCGAGGTACATCACAACCCTCGACCTGAGGAAGAGGTACTGGCAGATCACCATGTCCTAAAGAGCAAAAGGAGTAGACGGCCTTCTCGACACAGGATGGGTGTTTTCAGTACACCATAATGCCCTTCGGTCTGCAGAGAGCTCCAGCTACCTTCCAGAGGGCGATGGATCAAATTCTGGCTCCAAAGAAGAAATATGCCACAGCCTACTTGGATGACATAGTCATTTTCAGCCCTGACTGGAGTTTGCACATGCCAAAGATACACACGCTCTTTGATGCATTGAGGAAAGCGGGATTCATTATGAATCTCAAGAAGTGTGCCATACAGAAGGAAGAGGCCAGGTAATTGGGCTACATCATCGGGAGAGGCGGAATCAAGCTTCAATTGAACAAAATAGAGGTGATTCAGGAGTGGCCGCAACCGCTCTCCAAGAAGCAATGAGGGCATTTCTTGGGATTGTGGGCTAACAGTGCCTTCCTCCACGTACTGCCAAACTTAGTAAGCATTCAGCCTGACAGGACAAGCAACAAGTGCCATCCTCTTCTGCCTTGAACATTGGCTTGCTACTGGAAGATAGAATGAGGACTGAGAAAGTCACAGGTGACAGAAGCAACATGGGCCCTTCGGTGGTTGACAGTAAGCCAGCCTGACACTGCTTTGTTGGCTTCTGCTCCAAAAATCAAAAGTAGCTAGAACTGGGTGGCAACATATATTTGTAATGCTGCCAGCTACTGGACCAGAGATTATCTCTCCTGTAAAGCAAAAAAAGAAAAAAAAAAAAATTTTTGCTGGTTTAACCTGACTTGACCTCCCTTCCTGACAGTCCATAATTCTGTCTCTGAGTATTACACAGTGCACACTGCAGGTGAGACAAAAGAAGACAGCATAATACACCATGGGACAGCAATAGTATCTGTCAGTGCCTGGTCTACCGAATGGTCCTTCGGTCCACCAGCTGGCCAGTTAGATGCCTCTTTATGCATCAGGTGAAGGTGGCTCAATGTTAATGCAACTATTCACTGTGCCTACTATGTGCAACTCTAAAGAAACTTTTGTTAAAACTACTTTAATTTGTTATGTTATGTTGTTATTCTGTATATCTTATACAGTTGTGCGCAAAAGCTTATATACCCCTGCAGAATTTTTGATTTCTTAGGCTGTGTGCACATGTTGCAGATTCTGCTGCAGACTTTTTCATGCAGATTTTTCTAAATCCACAGGTAAAGCCGCAGGTCAAAAGACCTGCGGTTTATCTGCGTATTTAGTGCGGATTAGCCTGCGGTTTTCCCCTGTCATGGAGCAGGTGCCAAACTGCTGCTGAATCCGCACAAAGAATTGACATGCTGCGGATTTGAAGCCGCAAAAAATTATCAAAAATTGATCCAAAAAGGGTATCCAACTGTTAAATCATATATAGCCCTAAAAATTATCTTTATTGATTAAAAAACCATATGCAATGGTTCACACCAAAAAAAAATTGCACAAACAAAAACAGCTGTGTTTCTAAATTACCAATTAAAAATGGGTAAGCTAGAAGTCCCTCCTGCGTCAACTAGGCTGTCGCCTTCCTGGCTGCGGAGGTTGGCACCCTAGGGGGGAACGTTGTGGTGCCCCCGCTCCATGATGGCTGACCCTGGGAGCCCTGTAGCACCCTACAGCCAACTAGGGGAAACCTCCTACCTGATGTCCTAAAGGAACCCCTATCAATATGAAACCACAGCAAATCCGTGCGGAAAAATCCACAACGTGTGCACTGCATTTTTCTTTTTACATAGACTAAAATGGTACTGTACAACACGGCAGAAACTGCAGCGGATCCGCAGGGCCAAATCCTCTGCGGATCAGCAGCAGAATCTGCAACGTGTGCACACAGCCTTAGCCTTTTTCAGAGAATATGAAGGATAACACCAAAACTTTTCTCCACTCATGGTTTGTGGTTTTGTGAAGGCACTTATTGTCAAACTACTGTGTTTTCAGAGAGTTCAATATTTCAGCTGATGTTATTTTTGGGTATTTCTTTGCATCCTGAACAATTTTCCTGGCATTTGTCACAGTTCACATGTGAGGTTGTTAACTTTAGTAGCCATTCAAACCCATTTGTGTCAAATTCTGTGCATGTTATCAGGCCAAAATCACTAGGGTATGTAAACTTTTGATCAGGGTCATTTAGATGTTTTGGGTTGTCATTATGATTTAGAAAGCACAATAGTTTGACAATAAATGGCTTCACCCAACCACTAAGCATGAGTGGAGAAAAAGTTTTGGCGTTATCATTCATATTCTCTGAAAAAAAGGAAAAATTCTGCAGGGGTATGCAAACTTTTAAGCACAACTGTAACTTGTTTATAAGGCAAACTATTTTTGAGTGATCTTGAATAATGGATGGCTAAACAGCAAAGTTAGCATTCAATAAAGAGAGTAACATACTGTATACTGTATTAGCAAATGATTTTTAAGTCTAGCCAAAAGTAGACTCTAAGACAAAGTATTTGGTACACTTAACAAGTCTACTTTAGGTTACTATTAAAAGATAGCCTAAGGCTACTTTCACACATCAGTTTTTTGCCATCAGGCAGGATCCGGCTATTTTTAGAAAAAACGGATCCGGCATAAATTTTGGAGAACTGTAGAAATGGATCCGTTTTTCTGCTGGATCCGTCTAGCAGGTTATATCTGTTTCCTGGGGGCTGGCCAATTGGATCTGAGCATGCGCAGACTTAAAAAAACGGATCCGGTGGCTGGATCCGTCTTTTTCTGGATCCGGCGCATTCCGGCGCCCATAGACTTTCATTGTGGCAAAAAGACGGAAGCGTCGGATCCGGCGCTTCTGGCTTTTTCGCCGGAGACAAAAAACGTTACAGTAGCCGTTTTTTCCAGACGCCGGAATGAGACAAGTAGCTGGATCTGGCAAAAAACGGATGAAACGCAATGCCATCCGGCGCGATCCGGCACTAATGCAAGTCAATGGGGAAAAACTGGATCCGGCATTGCATTTCGCCGGATCCGGTTTTACAAAAAAAAGCCGGATCGCGCCTGACGGCAAAATACTGATGTGTGAAAGAGGCCTAAAAGAAGCAAAAATAGGAATTCCTTCTGCAATAAAATATTTGCTACTGCTATTTGACTTTCAGGTAAAGTACTACATGTTTAATATTGTCCTTTAATATGACATTTTTCAAAGACATCACAGTTTGTTTTTTTAGCAAAAATTACCATTTTAGTTAAGTATGACAGGCAAACAAAGACTAATACTTCAAAGACAGATCATCAAACATCAAATCGTTCATATTTGATAGCAAATACAACTAAACCCTTGGTCTTTTCTCTGCCAGTGGAATAATAGTCAAACTCATAGCCTAAGGCATCAAGCTGAGTAACCTTGCAAATGACAAGTAAAATCTGAGCAGAATAAAATCTGAATTTTGTCATCATTGGGGAAGTAACAACATGAAAATGATCCACTTCATTATATATTAGAACATGCTGTTATGCTACTAAAACATATGGTATACAAATCCCATAAGGCGAACAAAACAGTAATAAAGATTTAGCTCACAGGCCTAAGATACATTTTATGTACACATTTTCAGAGGTATGAAACAATTTGGATAAGTTTGTAAAATGTTTATTTTAGCCAAAATATACTGTAATCCTCTGTCAGCTATGTAGATAGTTTACTATTAAATGAATGCATATCAACTGTTTAGGAAATCAGGGCTATAAAGGAATGTTTCAAATGACAAGTTATATATAAAGTGCTCTCAGTGAGAGAAACAAAATAGGAATCTTGTGGGTGTGATACCTTTTAATGGCTAACAAATAATAGTGAATGTTGTTACAAAGCAAGCTTTCGGGACTGCTTATGTCCCTGAAGGGACATAAGCAGTCCCGAAAGCTTGCTTTGTAACAACATTCACTATTATTTGTTAGCCATTAAAAGGTATCATACCCACAAGATTCCTATTTTGTTTCTCTCACTGAGAGCACTTTATATATTTTTTTCTACTGGCTAACACGGTACCAAACCACTTTTTTCGTTTTACTAAATGACAAGTTTCAACACACTCAATAGTCAAAATATTAAAGAAATTTTAAAGGCACAGAGACATGATATGCCCAAGACAGGGTTAAAATGTGTTAAAAAACATGCAGATTAATTAATTGCTAAAAATGAATGTTAATTGATTGTTATTGGTAATAGCTGTGCAGATGTATAATTAAACCTGCAAGGTGAAAACCACAGGTCCTCACACTCATATTGGCCATTAGCTGATGATTTTGCTCCATAATCATGTGGTCATTTTCCACCACTGATTGTCAAAGTTTCAGTCTTGCGGCTTACCTGTCACAATGTGACGGTCTGAAGAGAGTAAGAGGGGCCTCAAACTGTCCCTGGAACTGGGACCTAACTATCCCTGTCCCAGGAATACTCTTGATGGTTGAGAGGCCTGAGCTTCTGACCTCACTATGATCCTGTTTATCACTTGTCTGCACCCTCCCCCACCCCTTAGAGCCTGAGACAGAAATGTAATGTGAGCAAGCCACCGAAGACAAAATAGGGATAACAGAAACCTCTATCATACAAAAGCACTAACCAACAATATGAAGGAGGATAGAGACATGGAGGAATTAAACTAAACGTGAACAGTCCCTGGAACAGGGACCCTAACTATCCTTGCCCCAGGGTACTCTTGATGGTAGAGGGCCCCGAATCTCTGACCTCACTATGCTCCTATTAAACCCTAATCTGTCCCCTTCCCCAACCCATGAGGCATGGGACAGTAATGTAAGGTAAACCAGACATAAAGAGAGACAGGGATAACAAAAAACACTATCATACAAAACACTCACCAAAAATAGGAAAGAAGGTAGCGAAAGGGAGGAATAAACAAACAAAATAAGAATGAGGACAAATTCAAAAAAGTTCATTTTTTTCTCATTAATGTGCACTTTGCACCCTCGACTGAAAAAACAGAAATGTAGAAATTTTTGTAAATTTATTAAAAAAGAAAAACTGAAAAATCACATGGTCAAAAGTAATCAGACCCTTTGCTCAGAATTGATTAAAAGCACCCTTTTGAGCTAGTACAATCATGAGTCTTCTTTGGAATGATGCAACAAGTTTTTTACACCTGGATTTGGGGATCCTCTGCCATTTTTCCTTGCAGATCCTCTCCAGTTTCATCAGGTTGGATGTGAACATTGGTAAACAGCCATTTTCAGGTCTCTCCAGAGACGCTCAATTGGATTTAGGTCAGGACTCTGGCTTAGCCAGCAAAGAATGATCACAGAGTTGTTCTGAAGCCACTCATTTGTTATTTTATCTGTGGGCTTAGGGTAATTTTCTTAATGGAAAGTGAACCTTTGGCCAAGTCTAAGGTCCAAAGCACTCTGGAAGAGGTTTTCACCCAGGATATGTCTGTACTTGGCCGCATTCATATTTCCTTCAATTGCAACCAGTCGTCCTGTCCCTGCAGGTGAAAAGCACCCCCATGGCATGATGCTGCCACCACCATGTTTCACTGTTGGGATTGTATTGGGCAGGTGATGAACAGTTCCTGGTTTTCTGCACACATACTGCTTAGAATTATCACCAAAAAGTTCTATCTTCGTCATCAGACCAAAAAATTTATTTCTCATAGTCTGGGAGTCCTTCATGCGGGCTTTCATATGTCTGACACTGAGGAAAAGCTTCCATCTGGCCACTCTGCCATAAAGGCCAGACTGGTGGAGGGCTGCAGTAATAGTTGACTTTGTGGAACTTTCTCTTATCTCCTTACTGCATCTGTGTAGGTCAGCAACACTGGTATTGGGGTTCTTCTTTACCTCTCTCACCAAGGCTCTTTTCCCACGATTGCTCTGTTTGGCTGGATGGCCAGGTCTAGGAAGACTTCTTGTGGTCCCAAACTTCTTCCATTTAAGGATTATGGAGGTCACTGTGCTCTTAGGAACCTTGAGTACTGCAGAAATTCTTTTGTAACCTTTGCCAGATCTGTGCCTTGCCACAATTTTATCTCTGAGCTCCTAGGCCAGTTCCTTTCACCTCATGATTCTCATTTGGTCTGACATGCATTGTGAGCTCTGAGGTCTTATATAGACAGGTGTGTGCCTTTAAAAATCAAGTCCTATCAGTGTAATTAAACACAGCTGGACTCCAATGAAGGAATAGAACCATCTCAAAGGAGGATCACAAAGAAATGGACAGCATGCAACTTAAATTTGAATGTCTGAGCCAAGGGTCTGAATATTTATGACCATGTGATATTTCAATTTTTCTTTTTTAATACATTTTCAAAAAATTTTAAATTCCTGTTTTTTTTCAGTCAAGATGGGGTGCAGAGTTGACATTAATGAGAAAAAAATGAAGTTTTTTTGAATTTTCCAAATGGCTGCAATGAAACAAAGAGTGAAAAATTTAAAGGGGTCCGAATGCTTTCCGTATCCACTGTACATCCAGGGCACCTTGTACATTGTATTTAAATCAGGTAACAAGTTGATTAGAACAGGGCCACCATCAGGGCATGACAGCCCTTACAGGTGTATGGGGCGCTGGTGATTAGGGGCCCAGCGGCGCCCAAGCACACTGGTAGCCTGGTCCGCGCTCAGCGCTCGGGTCCTGGCTGGGCCCCCCCTCAGTCCTGCCCTGCTGCTCTGACATATACATGGTAGACTGGTCTGGTCTGGATATCAGCGCAGTGCCTGCCAGGCCCCTCCTCCCTCCCAGTGCTGCAGTGCACCATGGTCCAGCACCGCCCCCTCATGTGACATCACAAGCTGGCCTCTGCTCTACACTTCCTCATACCAGGGCGGATGAGCAGGAAGAAGAGAGCGGTGTGCACGGGACTGGGAGCGGCTGTGCTGGTGGCAGAAGAAGTCAGTGTGGTGGACGGTGAGCAAGTAGGTAATGTAATAAGTATCTTTTTATGTCTCTGTCAGGGCCCGGCTGATCATGGGGAGTCTGTGGGGGAGCCAGGGGCTGAGGGGCGCCTGGGGCCCAGCTGAACATGGGGGTAGGGGGCCCAGGAGCCAGGGGCCCGGCTGATGATGGAGGTCTGGGGGACCCAGGAGCCAGGGGCTCAGCTTTTGCTCATGGGGTAGCCAGGGGCCCGGCGGCTGATCATGGGGGAGCCAGGGGCCCAGCAGTTGATCATGGGGGAACCAGGGGCCCAGCGGCTGTTCATGGGGGAGCCAGGGGCCCGGTGGCTGTTCATGGGGGAGCCAGGGGCCTGGCGGCTGATCATGGGGGAGCCAGAGGCCCGGCGGCTGATCATGGGGGAGTCAGGGGCCCGGTGGCTGATCATGGAGGAGCCTGGCTGATGATGGAGTCAGCCAGGGGGCTGTTGGGGTGACCCAGAACCCAGGGGGACAGATCTCCAGCGTCCATGATTTGTAGGCACATTGTTGACTGTCTCCACCTGCAGCTCAGCCTGTAGTCCTATCCTTTTAGTCAGCACAGACTGTGCTGTTACCAGTACCAACATCATGTTGACTGTCTCCACCTGCAGCTCAGCCCGTAGTCCTATCCTTTTAGTCAGCACAGACTGTGCTGACCAGTACCAGCTTGTTGACTGTCTCCACCTGCAGCTCAGCCCATAGTCCTACATGGGGTATCAGCCTACTCAGGACAAATTGCACAACTACAGCTAGGGTCCAATTTCTCATGTTACACTTGGGAAAATAAAACATTGGGGGGAAAGATCATTTTTGTGAAAAAAAATTAGATTTTATATTTTTATGGCTCTACATTATAAACTGTGAATCACTTGGGGGTTCAAAGTGCTCACCACACTTCTAGATAAGTTCCTTAAGGGGTCTACTTTACCTTATCGTTTACTGACCGTGGGAGCATACCCTAAAGAGTTTTTGAATTATGACTGTATAAAAGTTAGTAAACTAAATGGGGTGATCAGCCCTTTACTCTTGACTCCTATTTTATTTATTTTTGTTTTTTTACATTATCACTTACAGTTATGTTTTGAGGTGTATTTACGTTCTATAATTTATCGGTTTTTAATAATTACCAATAAAGATTTTTTTTGCAGTGTATAATCAGTGATTATATTTGCAATAATATACACTTTCCATTTATTTGGTGGGCAGGCTGAGGCGGCAGTGGTGGGCAGGCTGAGACGACCATTAGATTCTTCTTGACTGGTTGTTTGGCACGGCGGCAACACCGGCTGTGTGAGTAAATAACTAGTCCATGTATTCGTTTGTCCACCATTTCAGTATGCGATTGTACTTACCGTATATATACATTGCTATTGGGGAGTCAAAGGGGGAGGGGGAAGGAATGATTGTTTAATGATTCCTTCCCCCTCCCCCTTCGACTCACCAATAGCAATGTATATATAAGCTACTGGATGATCCTGACCTGCTGGAAAACCAAATGCCCAATGATAACATAAGGCAGCAGTGCTCAGGATAATCCAGTAGCTTAGACGTGAAAGAGCGGAGGGATTTTGGAAGGTTTGCGTGGTGGAGGAGGAGCTAGGGTGGAGGCGGAACTGCGGGTAGAGCCTTGGCGGAGTCTCAACGGGGGCCCCATAAATGTTGCCAGTATGGGGCCCGAAATTCCTAGTGGCAGCCCTGGATTAGAAGTGTCTATCTGGTCTGTAGGAGCAATAACTCTTAATGGTTAGCAGTGGATCAAATGCTTATTTCTCGCTGCAAAATGCAAATAAATTTATATACAGTAATTTGTACAATGTGATTTTCTGGATTTTAGTTTTGATATTCTATCTCTCAATATTAAAATTAACCTACCCTTAAAATTATAGACTGTTCATGTCTTTGTCTGTGGGCAAACTTACAAAATCATCAAGTGATCAAATAATTATCTCCTTCACTGTAAAAATGAGGAGGTGGATTCTGAGGACAAGGAAGAGGAGGAATAAGAGCTGGTGGCTAATAACCACACAACATTCATCCTGTCTCTACTACGTTGATGGGGTTAAGATGGGATTGAGGAGGAAGAGAGGGAGCAGTAGATGGAGAGTTATCATCATGGTGGGAACAGTGACGTTTTGGCTGTATGGAGCTAGGCACAAATGGCCGACTTTATGCACCACTGCCTTTCCCGTGTTCTTCATGTTACATTCATTTTGTCAAAAAAAGAGTACCCTGCTAGACCCATGCTACAAGGAGAACTTTGCATCTCTTCTTCCTGAGGTGGAGAGGTCTTGTAAAATGGTGCTATACCAGAAGGCCATTGTGGAAAATATGTTGAAAAAATTCCCATCAGACAACACTAGTGGCAAAAGGCAAGCTTCTAGTGTCTGATGACTGGGTATTTTTGACAAGGAGGGAAAAGTTTTTAAAGATGGTCAAGCAATTCCTGGGTGACCAAGTCACCCCAATTTCGCTGTGACTTTCAAATATTGAGTCTCAAAACTGGACAACTGACATGAACTGTCTCTCCATGGCTTGGAGATGTTGTGCTGCTCTTCCGTTAGCGTTTTGTCTGAGCGCGTTTTTAGTTCCATCTTGGGTCTCATAACAGACAACAAGGAATGCAGACAGGCTCACTCTCATAAAAAGGAACAAAGCCTGAATTATCCCACACTTTTCCACACCACCAGATAACAACAGCAAATAAAGCATTTGTATTATTCAATATTTTAATTATCCCACCAGTTGTTGCCTTTCTGGACCCTTTATGACTGTATAAGTACATCAACTACACTTTTTGAAATTATTTTCATTCAAATTTTTTTTATGGATTCAAAGACTCATTCATACAGTTTAACATAAATATGAATCAACTTAGAAGATTAGGCACCAATTGTTCTGGCTCACGACTGTGCTTGATTATATACAAGTGGTGGTGCTTGCACATAAAGTGTTCATATATTAAGTAGACAAAAAGAAAAGAAATGGAGCACTCACCAGGTCTTTCTTGATGAATTTCTTTAATATATATTGTATGGTTTCAACATCTCAATAAGGTGCATAGTGCAGTAGATGCACAGTAATTGTGCAAAACAGCTGTAATCCGTCAGGCTTGTTAACCTGCTCACTCCCCTGCCCCCTGCACACCGCACTATGCACCTTATTGAGATGTTGATACCATACAATATGGATTAAAGAAATTCAACAAGAAAGACTAGGCGAGGGCTCCATTTATTTTCCTCTTGTCTATTTAACATAAATAATGTTGCATTATGGTGTTATGTAAAATGCACAAAAAGCATAGAAAAATAGTTCAGGATTAGATTACTGATCCATACGGTATTATATGCTTTTTGTTACATTTTGGTGGCATATAACAATATAAAAATGTGTTTGAAAATTTTGCTTGCTTGTTCACATATCTTACCCATATATTATTCCATGTTCTGGGGTACATTTTTGTGATATATAAGACAAAAAAAGTTTATAAATTTTTCTGGATTACATGTATTCTTAGATACATTTTGTTGGTATATAACCCTCAAAAAACTTTCAAAATTCTATAGTTTTATACTGATCGCACATAGACTATTCCGTGGTCTGGAGTACATTTTGTTGCTATATATGTCTAAAAAAACTTGTTCTAAGGCTGCTTTTACACTTGCCATGTTTTTGAGGGCCGTTTTTGCGGCCCCAATAGATAGAAATCTATTGGGGCAGGAAAAACGGCCTGCAAAAATGCATCGGAGCGTCGTGTGCAGTATGGCCGTGAGGGCCGTATATAATATACGGCCATGAAAAAATATCGAGCTTGCTCAATATTTTTCAAGGCTAACAGACACGGGCTCCATTTAAAACAATGGTACCACTAAAACAACGGTAGCTTGTTTTTGCAGTACACCGTATTTGCGGATCGCCATTTATCCCTCTGCAATTTGTTACAATATGGAAAACCGGCAATCCGAGAAGGTTTTTTGAGGCCCGTTTTTGCGGGAGACCGAAAAAAACACAACAATGTGAGCCCCCAAAATGGCCTATAAAAACGGGCTGCAAAAAACCCGGCATGTGTAAAAGTAGCCTAAATGTATTGGTATTGTACTGCTCTTGCATAGAGCTTAACATACTCTTGGATAGATTTTGTTGCTATATAAGTCTCCAAAAATGTGCTAAAAAATTTAGGCTGTGTGCACACGTTGTAGATGTAGGGTGCTTTTTTGTCACTTTTTTCGACCTGAATTTATGACAAATCCTGAAGCGTTTTGCTTCTGATGGCAGCAAAGTAAATGAGAAACCTAAAGTGTTATGAACATGTTAAGTATTTTTAACTTGCAGATTGGTGCAGCATGTGAATTCTCTGTGCATTTTTACCCTGCAGTTTTCACCATTTACTTCACTCAAATCAACCAAAAGCACAGGGTAAAAAAGCACCTTTTTGCAGCTTTGCTTTTCTTGTCAAGAGATGCAGAAATTTTACTCATTGAGTACACATACCCTTATTGGTATTATATTGCTCCCCAATAGACTATTCTGTGGTATGGAGAAACATCCAAGGAAGCTTATCAGGCACCAGTTCCAATTTAGCATTGTATATACCTTTAAAACCCTCACGTGCAGAGCAATATGCCGTGTGTCACATATAGATGGTCCTTACATTAGAAATAGTGATGAGGGAGCATACTTGGTGATGCTCGGCACTCGCCCAAGCATCGCTGTACTCGTGGTGCTCGGCGAGCGCCAAGCATTTCTGGGATTATTCGGCGGGAGCTTGGGTCCCCGCCCTGCATGTTTGGCGCTCTATATCCCTTGCAGCCTCAACCCCTGATAAAGCCAGTGTTTCTGGTGAAACATATTGGTGAGGCTTTAGGAGCAATTTTAACTGCAATAATCAGTAGATGCGCAGGGGGATTAGAAGGGACATAGGTAGCGGCCGCACCTGATTCCATACCCCTGGATACTTACAGTGGATGTGTTTCAGATGACAAGCAAGTTTACGAGACATTAGTCCTGTTAATAGTACGCTCCTGGCCCAGTTTAACCCCTTACCTACAATGGACGTAATATTCCGTCCATGTGACCCTGGACCTAATTACCATGGACGGAATATTACGTCCCAGCGATCATCGGCGCCCACGTGGTGAGCGCCGCTGATCGCGGCCGGGTGTCAGCTGATTATCACAGCTGACACCCGGCACAATGTGTCAGGGGCGGTCACGGACCGCCCCCGACACGTTAACCCCTTGTACACCGCAATCAAACGCGATTGCGGTGTACCAGGGGTTAAAGGGAAGCATCGGCAGGGAGGGGGCTCCCTCCTTGCTTCCCTGAGCCCCCCACGGCAGCGCAATGTGCAGTGCTGCTGCGGGGGTCTCTTTCCCTACAGGCCCCCAGATCCAAGATGGCGACGGGGGCCTTCGGGGGCCTGTAGGGAGGTGACTTCCTCACTGCCTGCAAAGCGCAGGCATGAGGAAGTCTGCAGAACTGCCTGTGACAGATTGCTGATCTGTCACAGTGATCTGTGATGTGACAGATCAGCGATCTGTCACAGGACAGTGATGTCCCACCTGGGACAAGGTAATAAAGTAAAAAAAAAAAAAAAAGTGTTAAAAATAATTTTAAAAAATCGCTAAATAAATTAGTAAAAAAAAATATTCCCCAATAAATCCATTTTTTCAAAATAATAAAAAAAAACAATAAAAGTACACATATTTGGTATCCGTAGCGACCCACCCTATAAAACTGTCCCATTAGTTAACCCCTGTAGCGAACCCCTTAAAAAATAAAAATAAAAAACGAAGCAAAAAATAATGATTTATTATCATACCACTGAACAAAAAGTGCAATAACGCGCGATCAAAAAGACGCATATAAATATCCATGGTACCGCTGAAAACGTCATCTTGTCCCGCAAAAAACGAGCTGCCATACAGCATCATCTGCAAAAAAATAAAAAAGTTATAGCTCGCAGAATAAAGTGATGCAAAAATAATTATTTTTTTATATAAAATTGTTTTGCAAAAAACCGACAAAACATAAAAAACGACCTAAATGAGGTATTGCTGTAACCATACCGACCCGAAGAATAAAACCGCCTTATCAATTTTACCGCACGTGGTACGGTGTAAACGCACCCCCCCAAAAGAAATTCATGAAATGCTGGTTTTTGTTCATTCTGTGTCCCAAAAATTGGAATAAAAAGCGATCAAAAAATGTCACGTGCCCGAAAATGGTACCAATGAAAACGTCAACTCGTCCCACAAAAAATAAGACCTCACGTGACTCGGTGGGTCAAAATACGGAAAAATTATAGCTCACAATATGTGGTGATGCAAAAACTATTTTTACAATAAAAAGCGTTTTTTAGCGTCTGACAGCCGCCAAACATAAAAACCGCCTTAAATAGTAAATCAAACCCCCCCGTTATCACCCCCTAAGTTAGGGAAAAATAATAAAACTAAAAGAAAATGTATTTATTTCCATTTTCCCATTAGGGTTAGGGTTAGGGTTAGGGCTAGGGTTAGGGCTAGGGTTAGGGCTAGGGTTAAGGCTAGGGTTAGGGCTAGGGCTCAGATTAGGGTTAGGGGTGTGTTGGGGTTAGGGTTGGAGTTATAATTGGGGGGTTTCCACTGTTTGGGCACATCAGGTGCTCTCCAAAGGCAACATGGCGTCTGATCTCAATTCCAGCCAATTCTGCGTTGAAAAAGTCAAATGGTGCTCCTTCCCTTCCAAGCTCTGCCATGCGCCCAAACAGTGGTTTACCCCCACATATGGGGTATCGGCCTACTCAGGACAAATTACAAAACAACTTTTGGAGTCCAATTTCTCCTGTTACCCTTAGGAAAATAAAAAATTGGGGGCAAAAATATCATTTTTGCGGAAAAAAATGATTTTTTGATTTTCATGCCCAGGCGTTATAAACTTCTGTGAAGCACTTGGGGGTTCAAAGTGCTCACCACACATCTAGATAAGTTCCGTGGGGAGTCTAGTTTCCAAAATGGGGTCACTTGTGGGGAGTTTCAATAGTTTAGGTACATCAGGGGCTCTCCAAACGCACATGACACCCGCAGACCAATCCATCAAAGTCTGCATTCCAAAACGTCACTACTTCCCTTCCGAGCCCCGACGTGTGCCCATACAGTAGTTTTCTCCCACATATGAGGTATCAGCGTACTCAGGACAAATTGGACAACAACTTTTGGGGTCCAATTTCTCCTGTTACCCTTGAGAAAATAAAAAAATGGGGACTAAAAGATGATGTTTGTGGAAAAAATACGATTTTTTTATTTTCACGCCCGGGCGTTATAAACTTCTGTGAAGCACTGGGGGTTCAAAGTGCTCATCACACATCTAGATAAGTTCCTTGGGGGGGTCTATTTTCCAAAATGGTGTCATTTCTGGAGGGTTTCCACTGTTTTGGTACATCAGGGGCTTTCCAAACGCGACATGGTGTCCGATCTCAATTCCAGCCAAAAACGTCAAATGATGCTGCTTCCCTTCCGAGCTCTGCCATGCGCCAAAATAGTGGTTTACCCCCCACATGTGGGGTATCAGCGCACTCAGGATAAATTGCACAATATCTTTTAGGGTCCTGTTACTCTTGGAAAAATAAGAATTGAGGGTGAAAAGATCATTTTTGTGGAAAAAATATGATTTTTTAATTGTACGGCTGTATGTTATAAACTTCTGTGAAGCCCTTGGGGGTTCAAGGTTCTCACCACACATCTAGATAAATTCCTTGGGGGGTCTAGATTCCAAAATGGTGTCATTTGTGGGGGGTTTCCACTGTTTTGGTACATCAGGGGTTTTCCAATCGCGACATGGTGTCCGATCTCAATTCTAGCCAAAAACGTCAAATGGCGCTGCTTCCCTTCCGAGCTCTGCTATGCGCCCAAATAGTCATTTACACCCACATATGGGGTATCAGCGTACTCAGGACAAATTGCACAATAACTTTTAGGGTCCTGTTACCCTTGGAAAAATAAAAATTGGGGGTGAAAAGATCATTTTTGTGGAATAAATATGATTTTTTAATTCTACCACTGTACGTTATAAACTTCTGTGAAGCCCTTGTGGGTTCAAAGTTCTCACCACATATCTAGATAAGTTCCTTGGGGGGTCTAGTTTCCAAAATGGGGTTGCTTGGGGGGGTTTCCACTGTTTAGGTACATCAGGGGCTCTCCAAACGCGACATGGCATCCGATCTGAATTCCAGCCAATTTTGCATTGAAAAAGTCAAATGGCGCTCCTTCCCTACTGAGGTCTGCCATGCGCCGAAACAGTGGTTCCCCCCCACATATCAGGTATCAGCGTACTCAGGACAAATTGCACAATAACTTTTGCTGTCCAATTTCTCCTGTTACCCTTGGTAAAATAAAGAAAATTGAACCTGAAGTATTTTTTTTGTGAAAAAAAGTTAGATGTTCATTTTTTTTTTAAATGTTCAAAAAAATTCCTGTGACGCACCTAAAGGGGTAATAAACTTCTTGAATGTGGTTTTGAGCACCTTAAGGGGTGCAGTTTTTAGAATGGTTTCACTTTTGGGTATTTTCTATCATATAGACCCCTCAAAGTGGCTTCAAATGTGATGTGGTCCCTAAAAATTAAATGGTGTTGCAAAAATGAGAAATCGCTGGTCAATTTTTAACCCTTATAACTTCCTAACAAAAAAAAATTTTGGTTCCAAAATTGTGCTGATGTAAAGTAAACATGTGGGAAATGTTATTTATTAAGTTTTTTTGTGTGCCGTATCTCTGTGATTTAAGGGCATAAAAATTCAAAGTTGGAAAATTGCGAAATTTTCAAAATTTTCGCCAAATTTCCGTTTTTTTACAAATAAACGCAAGTTATTTGAATGCAATTTTACCACTAACATGAAGTACAATATGTCACGAGGAAACAATGTCAGAATCACTGGGATCCATGGAAGCGTTTCAGAGTTATGACCTCATAAAGGGACAGTGGTCAGAATTGTAAAAATTGGCCCGGGAGTTAACGTGCAAATCACCCTTGGTAGTGAAGGGGTTAAGCACACTGATAATGCAATTTTTAAATCTTTTTCCATTTTAAACGCACTTAATAAAAGTACATTTTTAGGGTCCTTAGTTAGGGATTTATTTGCCCTTGGCAATTTGTCAATTACTATATTACACTACGTTGACCTGTATGGACAGCATATGGTTTTGGTAGTATTACCCTAGTTATTGACACTATTTTGCTGTAAAAAAATAAAAACAAAGGTCTCATGTTTTACAGTGTGGTATCTCCTTCACATGCCGCATCTATCTGTGGGCTAAAAATTGTGGTACATTGAACTGTTGTTGGTGTGTTCTACCCTAGTTAGTGACACTATTTTGCTGTAAAAAAAATACAGGCCACATATTTTCCAGTGTGCTATCTCTGTCACACGACTCCGCTATCTGCTAAAAATTGTGGCATTTCAGGCCTACATTGAACTGTTTTTGCTGTGTGCTACGCTAGTTAGTGACATTATTTAGCTGTAAAAAAATAAAAATTTACAGTGTGGAATCTTCGTAACATGCCTCATCTATCTTTGGGCTACAAATAGTGGCATTTGAGGCCTCCATTCAACAGTTTTTGCTGTGTATTTCAATAGTTATTGACATTATTTTGCCGTAAAAAAATAAAAATACAGGCCACATATTTTACAGTGGGGTATCTCCGTCACATGCCTCTTCTATCTGTGGGCTGAAAATTGAGACATTTGAGGCCTCCATTCAACTGTTTTTGCTGTGTGTTACCCTAGTTCTTCACATTATTTTCCTGTAAAAAAATAAAAATACAGGCCACATATTTTCCAGTGTGGTATCTCCGTCACATGCCTCATCTATCTGTAGGCTAAAAATTGAAAATTGTGGCATTTGAGGCCTACATTGAACTGT
This sequence comes from Dendrobates tinctorius, assembly GCF_039654945.1. Lineage (NCBI taxonomy): Eukaryota > Metazoa > Chordata > Amphibia > Anura > Dendrobatidae > Dendrobates > Dendrobates tinctorius. Next base: position 29,212,821 of record NW_027361703.1, on the reverse strand, counting down.
TTTTTGCTATGTTTTACCCTAGTTAGTGACACTATTTTGCTGTAAAAAAAAAATACAGGCCACATATTTTCCAGTGTCGTATCTTCGCTACATGACTCATCTATCTGTCGGCTAAAAATTGTGGCATTTTAGGCCTACATTGAACTGTTTTTGCTGTGTGATACTCCAATTATTAACAATATTTTGCTGTAAAAAAAAATACAGACCACATATTTTACCGTGTAGTATCTCCGTCACACGCCTCATCTATCTGTGGGCTACAAATTTTGGCATTTGAGGCCTCCATTCACCTGTTTTTCTTGTGTCTTAGCCTAGTTATTGACACCAGTTTGCTGAAAAAAAATTGTTACCTACAGGCCAGATATTTTAAATTGTGGTTTTCCATCACACGGATCACATATAAGTACGCTCCAAATTCAGCTATTTGTAGTGATCATGTAAAATATTGTGGTCCATTTAAAATGGGCAAGGCACATATCGAGGGAGAGGGAAGTGGACATGATGGTGATGGTGCATGCAGAGGCCGAGGCCGTAGGCAAGCTGAAATTGTGCCACCCACATCTTCTCGCCCGACCTTCCTGTCCAAATTATTAGGGGACCACAGAACACCACTATTGAACCCAGAGCAGTGTCAAAGGTTTGTTCGTTGGATAGCGGATAATGCTTCCAGTCACTTTGCCACCACCACCTCTACCGTGTCTTCCACACAGTCAAGTCTGAGTAGCCGTGAGTCTGGACCGCATGTTCCTCACCCTGATCCTCCTTCCTCCCAGCATGCCGAGTGCCTGGAGAGAACTGATCCTACACTTGTACACTCTGTAGAGCTGTTCACTTTTCCATTTATAGAACCGGGCCTCTCGTCTGGTCGACTTGAAGTGGAGCAAGATGAGATCGCATGAAGTGATACCCAAATATTTGAGCAGCCGCGGTCACACGAAGGCAATGGTGGGAATGTGTCACAAGAGGTGGACGAAGATGAGACATAATTGCCAGAAAGTCAGGAGAAGGAACAGGGTGCGGAAGTGGAAGACGAGGTGGATGATATAGTAACTGACCCAACCTGGCAAGAGGACAGCAGCACACAGGGGAGGGAGGCGTAGCAGTGTGGTGACCACAGAGAGAAGGCGGACAACCGTTACTCATAACACCAACATGATTGAAGTTGGCAGTACAACTGATAACGAGTCTTGTTTTTTTTTTAAAGACTCTCTCAATAACCCCAAACAGGCCATTTGCACCACCGGTCATGGCCGCATCAGCAGGGGTAGCAAAACTAACAGCCTGACCACCACCAGCATTATCAGGCACACGGCAGCAAAGCATCTGACTTTGTGGGCCGAACCCAAGGCTCCAGGAACAGTGTCTGCGGGTGACAACACTGCTTCTTCCACTGTTGTGCATGCAAGCCAATCCCATGTCCATGGTGCATGCAAAGATGCCTCCTGCCCTGCACCTGTCTTTGCCCACACTGAACTAGCACCATCATCAAGCACGTCCACATCCTTGTCCCAGTGCAGCCTTCAGTTGGCCATACTCCAATCATTGGAACACAAGCAGAAATACACAGCCAATGTCCCACAGACCACAGTACTAAATATACACATTTCTCGTCTGCTTGCGCTCGAAAGTTTGCCTTTTAGACTCATTGGGATGGAAGCTTTCTGCAACCTGATGGTGGCAGCCATCCCAAGGTACTCTGTCCCCTGCTGCCACTATTTCTCCTGGTGTGCCGTCCCACCATTGCACAAGCACGTGTCCCACAATATTACCGGTGCCCTCAACAATGCTGTTACTGGGAAAGTACACCTAACCACAGGTACATGGACAAGTGCTTGCTGACAGGGAAGGTACATCTCGCTGATGGCTCACTCGGTTAACATAGTGGAAGCCGGGACCCAGTCGGAATTTAGGATGGAACAACTCCTCCCAATGCCAAAAATTGTGAGCCCTACATCAATCATGGTTGCCCCCACAGTCTACAGCTCCTGCACCTCCTCCTCCTCTTCAGCCTCCATCTCAGAAATGACCACATCAGTCACAAGATGGAAGTACTGCAGCACTGCCTCAGCCAAGTGGCAACAGGCTGTGCAGAAGCTGATATGCTTAGGTGACAAACCGTACAATGGTGAAGAGTTGTGGACAGCTTTGAAAGAACAGGCAGATCTGTGACTGATACTGCTGAACATACAGCCAGGTGTGGTCATGTATGACAATGGCCAAAATATGGTGGTGGCTCTGAGGTGAGGCAAGCTCACACACATACCATACCTGGCCCATGTCCTTAACCTCGCTGTTCAATGGTTTCTCAAAAGCTACCCGGAGCTGCCAGATCTGCTTGTGAAAGTACACCACCTGTGTGCCCATTTTAAGGAAGAGGAAGAAGAGGAAGAACAGAAGCTACTTTCATGTGCTGTAAACTGGGCTTATTGTGGTGCATGTAACTTTGGTGCAGGGCAGGCCTTGCCTTCAATGCATAAGCAAACAGTATGGGAGTACCAAATGAATAATGGAAACTTTGTTTTCAGGTGGCCATCCAGTGCATCGGTTCAAAGGCTTATTGGGTCCATGTAACTTTGGGGCAGGGCAGGCCTTGCATTCAATGTATAGGAAAACAATATGGGAGTACCAAATGAATAATGGGAACTTTTTTTCATGTGGCCATCCAGTACATCGGTTTAAAGGCTTATTGGGGTGCGTGTAACTTTGGTGCAGGGCAAGCCTTGCATTCAATGTATAAACAAACAGTGTAGGAGTACCAAATGAATAATGGGCAATTTATTTTCATGTGGCCATCCAATATGTCAGTTCAAAGGCTTATTGGGTGCATGTAACTTTGGGGCAGGGCAGGCCTTGCATTAGTTGCATAGGCAAACAGTATAGGAGTACCAAATAAATAATTGGAACTTTGGTTTCTTGTGAATATCCAGGACGTCGGTCCTAAGGCTTATTGGGGTGTGTGTATGTGGTGCCCCTGAGGGTTCCGTTGCCACAGAAGCACTGCACCTCATCCAGAGGTGTGGTATTCCACTCTCAGGTAAGGAGGGGAGCAATACCCAGAACCCAGACACATTCATTCCTCACCGGACCTCTCCAGGCCAGGGAGAGACTAGGAAGAGGGTGTGGGTGGAGAAAGCAGCAGGGGGAGCTGAAGGAAGACAGTGCGAGGTGTGAGTGAGTTGGAGCTGGGGACTTTAGCAGTGAGGAGCTCATCCCTAGACCAGAAGACAGTAGAAGGAGAGAAAGGAAAGACAGAAGAACAGAAAGATAAGCTTCAGTGAAAGAGAGAAAGAAGGGGTTCTAGGGGCACGGGTAGTGAGGAATCCACGTGTGGGGCCCATATCCACGCCAACAGTAGACGGGTGGAGGGACCAGGTCACAGTAGGGACCAGGCCCAGACTAATGGAGAAACTAAGGACTCAGCTAGCTAACCGGAGGTTGCAGTATCTGCATGTGCTGCAGCCACATCCATACACATTCACTGAAAAGGCAGCCAGATAGGATCAAGGGGACCTAGAGCATGCCGCCCGACAGGATCCGGGGTTGTTGGCTTGTGACACTGTGTGTGAAGGTGCAGGGCAGGAGAGGAGGGAGCCAGCACTGTGAGACGGCCAGGGAAGGAACATCTGAAGGGGATTCAGACATGGTGTACCCCAAATTACCTGAGAGCTGGCTGGACTACTGACCCGGAGGACACAGCACCCCGGCTGGGGATTATAACTGGAAGAACTGTGAGTAAAAGTGTGAAGACTGCACTCCACTATGTCCTCTGACTTATTTGTAGCATCACCTGCCTTGCACCACAACCATCATCATCACCTCTAACACCTAAAACTGCCCTGGGGCTTAACTCTACCTGTGGAGAGCTGTAACAACTCTGCTGCTTCAAAAACAGCCCCAGCGGTTGCTTTTGCAGCATTGGCTATCACCTTCCTTTATGAACACCATGGGTGGCATTACGAATCATATCTTATAAACTTTATTTCCCCCCTTAATCATCATTTTTCATTGGACGCCCAGAGCCACAGACTTGGTCACTGCTGCCATGACACATCCCCATAAGAACCAGCCCAATACCAAGTATCCTAACGGCCCTGGTGGGCGCTCCATGTAACTTTGGTGTAGGGCAGGCTTTGCATCCAATGCATAGGCAAACAGTGTGGGAGTACCAAATGAATAATGGGAACTTTGCTTTCATATGGCCATCCAGGACATCCGTTCAATGGGTTATTGGAGTGCGTCCAAATTTGGAGCAGGCCTTGCATTCATTTCATGAGCAAACATTATGCGAGTACCAAATGACTAATAATGGGAACTTTGGTTTCATGTGGCCATCCAGGATGTCTGTTCAATGGCTTATTGGGGTGCGTCCAAATTCTGGGCAGCCCTGCCACTCACTGCATACTCAATAACAGTATAAGAGACCCACTGTTTAGTAATGGGAGCAACAAAGCAGAGCTGGCTGATGGCTCTCTAAGAATACTGAGGGCTGACTACTGGCTCTATAAAAAAAGGCTTTGTGACTTTCAGAGTCCCTCTTTCATAAATGAAACAGGATGTTCTGATGACGTGTCACACACCACATGGCCAGATAAGGTTGTAAAATGCCCAAATGACATTTCCCAGTGAATGCATTTCTCTTGGTTGAAAGCAATGATACAGTTGAAAAACGCATCAAAAACATTACCTGTGAACATAGCCCAAGTGGTGGAGGAACATTTTTGCTTTTGATTATTTATTTTGCCTTACATACAAATCATTAACCTGGAAAGGATGTTCCTTAACATATTTCCCATCAAAATCCATTTTGGTTTCGTTTTTGTATGTTTTATTGTGCGCCTGTAAAAGTGGCTTAAGACTCTGACAATATTGTTCACAGTTGTGACCTGGGAGTCAGAAATGCTTCCAGGGGTCTTCCCAATGATGTTCTCATGTAATTTGAGCGCTGTTCCCATCGATTTCTGACGTTTTTAGACCCTAAAAGGACCCCCAGGGGGGGTCGTGGCAAAAATGCTCGGGTTTCCCATAGACTTACACTGGGCTCGTTGCTCAGGTCGTGCACCTGAACTTTCCAATTTGCTCGACCCGAGCAACGAGCACCCGAGCATTTTAGTTAGTCTAATTAGAACTCCAAATAATACATCCAAGAAAATTTAAGAAAAGTAGCACTCACCAAGTACGTGATTCAAGAGTCCTTTATTTCCAGTACATTGGACCAGTTTCTGTTTGAGCGGAGGGCAGGGAGTGTGCAGGGGAAGGAAGGAGAACAAAAGCTGTTGAAGTGCATCTGCGCTTCAATGGGTTCATCTAAAAATGACATAGCAACTGTTTATTTTAAGTACTTGTGCCCATGCATATAATGAAAACATCAATTTACTGTAAGCATGAATGTGGACTTCACTCCTCCCCTGAATGGCACTGTTGTAGGGGATATAGGTGTATTGGTGCTGGAATTGTCTGCTTCATTCAGACTATATAGCACATTTACATCGTGCTGAAGTGCTGAATCTGAAGGGTTATAAAAACTCAATCCCAATAGGTTTGAAATGGATGGTATTTCACCAGCTAGATATTGAATTTTTTCATTCTTTTGACTGAATGCTTTGTGCAGATGTAACTTTCTGGTCACTTTATAAAGATCTATTTTAAAATTGGTAAGGTCAAATTCATCTGGTACACAGAAATTCAAACCTTTAGCAAGCAAAGACAAATGGTTTCTATGTTGATCAGTGATGTTAATAACCTCTTTATTTGACATATTAGTATTTATTATTCCATCCAGGATACTTGTTTTTGCTTTATTCCTATACTGCCAGGTGCATCTCCACCACTTTTACTGGTGCGCTTATAAGCAGGTTCGGAAATGCAGTAATGCAGGGATTGCAGAACAATGCTGTATAACGATATTATTTAATTTTTAACAAAAGGATGAAACTGATCTCCTCACAGGGAGTTTACTATAAACAATCAAGGGAGGTAAAGAGTTAACGTGACAGTCTAATATTTAAATGGCACTTATCGTTGTTTTCTCTGATCCTCATCCACATACAGCCTGATGGTAGTTGGAGTACCGGCAATGGTGTCCTCAAATGGATCCCAAACAAAATCACGGTCCAGCTTCTGATGGCAATGGGCAGTCACTGGTTTTGCCCGCTGAGCCCCTAGTTCATAAATCTGTGCAACCAAAGTGGGGATTGCTACAGGAGTCTCTGTCCAACATGGATGCTGCTACGTGTCTATTAGAAATGGGAAACGCACCTCAGGGTCCTGCACCTGGTCCCCGCTCCTCCGCACGAGCACTGCACTCTGCATGGCGCTCTGCACACACATTATCTCACTGGAGCGTTCACGCAAGTTCTGCTGACCCTCTCCCTTTGGAGAACGCTGCACACCTGTCTCTACTCTCACCGTCGGCAGGAAACTCTGATCTCTTTCCTGCACTTCCTGCTCATTACCCAGCTTAGCCATTCATCTTCTCCCCGGGTCATGAGACCTGTCCTGTTTCCCATTCTTTCCCCCCAGCAATGCTGGATGCAGCCTCAACAGTTCTGGACCCAACACATCGCAGGCACCCGCAGACCGGTCTTCCTCCTTACACACTTCTTAAAGGGATCTGAGAATTGATTGACACAGCTTTTCTACTAACAACTACAGGTAAGCAAATATGTTCAAATTTTTTATAAAATCGTAAAAATCGGTAACATTCTTTAAAAAGTGCAGAAAAATATTTGCGTTACCACTAAAGTATTTTGAGCACTTTGGCTAGGATAGTGGTGGTGTATGATGAGTGTGGGCATGTGTGTGATGAGGGTAGGAGGTGCAGAGAGCTCAGAGGAGTGTCGTGCTTTCAAACTTTTTTTTTCTATCTTTATGTGTGCACATTCTGACTTGCCAATCAAGGCGCAGGAAGCATCCACAATGTCCAGACACAACGGCTTGTGTCATTGGCTGCTGAAATCACATGTCCCTCTCTAAATAAAGAGCGTACATCTTGTTTTAGTGCCATTTAGTCAATATAACAGCTCAGAGAGGCAGCTCCTGATGTTGGGCCTGGGTGCATATAGATTTTAGCTAGTTAGCTAGGAGGTTGTTTCTAAGTCAGATAGTTTAGATAGTTTACTGGGTGGCACTGAAATTGACCTTCCAAAAAAACTTTTTGTGCCATTGGTGAGGTCCACAAAGAGAGCAGGGCACATTTCTTAGAAGTGTGTTGTGCACTGCTTCTATTCTGCCCCATGCACGAGTAGACTTATAAAAATCATATTTTTTCAGTTGCTAAATGTGACAAAGCACGCCATATCCCACCTTGTCATTTAGTGTTGGTGAAATTGTTCTGTCATTTGAGCTGTTGCACAGGAAAAAAAAACTTTTTACAGTTGCTAACCTGATGTAGGACGCCGTATCCTACCTTGTCATTTGGTGGTCATGAAATTAATCTATCTGCACAGCTGTTGCACAGTAACAAAAAAAGAATTTCTGCAGCTATCCGTGATACAACCCACAATGTCCCACCTTATCATTTAGTGGCGGTGAAACTGTTCTGTGTGCAGAGCTGTTGCACAGTAAAAAAAAATATATTTTTTTCTGTGACAAACTTGATACAGCAGATCTGAGTTTGAAATTGTTTGGAGCATATATTCTATTGTATATAAGCCTCATCCACACTAAAAAAATACTTTCTTCTGATACTAATGTGATACAGTAGGGGAGATCTCAGTTTTAAAATGTTTGGAGCATCTCTTCTTTGTCGTAGAGGCGTCATCCACACTGAAACAATTCTTTCTTCTGTGACTAATGCGATTCAGTGACTTCACCTTGTCATTTAGTGCCCCTGAAATTCAGCTGTGCCCAGTGCTGGTGCAGAGTAAAAAAATCTAATTATTTATTGCTAATACTGTGCTCCTACCACTAGAGATGAGCGACTTTGCCTTTTTTAGGGTCGAGTCGGGTTTCATAAAACCCGACTTTCTCAAAAGTCGATTCGAACGAAATCGGCCAACTATAGGGAAAAGTCGGAGGTCCAACTGAAACACGAAACCCAATGCAAGTCAATGGGGAAGCAAAGTCGGCAGGGAGTGGAGGACAGTAAACACACCTACAGTGCCCATTTCAATGCCAACAACATCAATTCTTATTACTTAAGCTTGTCAACCTTAATTTACTTTATAGTAATAGTTATGCCTTGAAAACTGAGGGTTATTTGGCTAAAGTTGTGGGGGGGTAGGGCTGGCTCCAGGTTTTCGTGTGCCCCGGGCCAAAGAGTGTCAGTGCGCCCCTTTAACACATGCCACAATTCATGATGCTCCAATACAGCACAGAAATATAGGTATAGTGCAATGAAAAATACTTCACTTCTTACATGACATGACTGATATCTATTTTAAATTCTACAATAGCTCAAATAACAGACAGTATATAACTCCATACAGTATTATGGTCACCACATGGTGCGCCATACAGAATAAAAAGCCCCATATATTTCTCCATACAGAATAATTGGTCCCATATAATGTTCCATACAGTATATGATGAGCGTCACATAATGCTACAGTATATGATGGTCTCCATGGATGATGCTCCAGTGTGTTATGGGTCCAAATAATGCTCCATATATAATGGGCGCCATTTCTAATGCTCCAGTGTATAATGGGCCCCATAGATGCTGCTCCAGTGTCTGATCTGCCCCATTTAGAATGCTCCAGTATATGATGGGCCCCATGGATGATGTGCCAGTGTCTTATGGGCCCAAATAATGCTCCATATATAATGAGTCCCAATTCTAATGCTCCAGTGTACAATGGGCCCCGTAAATGCTGCTCCAGTGTCTGATGTCCCCCATTTGAATGCTCCAGTATATGATGGGCCTCATAGATGATGCTCCAGTGTCTTATGGGACCAAATAATGCTCCATATATAATGTGCCCCATTTAGAATGAACCCAGGCAAGCTGTCCTGCATCTCTTTTAGTTTTTGGTCCACGTTTTTGGACAGCTATGGGCCTGCCAGATAACCGATGCTGCAATGTCAATGCCTGCTGCGGATCCTTCTCCTTATCTGAACTATTGCCAGCACCACGCTCCTCACCCAATGGATGCCAATCCGGGTCAAGAACTGGGTCATCCATCACCTCCTCTTCAAAGTCATCTGTACCTTCCTCTTTACTTTCCTCTGTGTCACCGTGTAAGGTGGTATAGAATGCGCCAAGGGGCACCTGAGTTACATCAGGGTCAAATTCTTGCTTAGTAGACTGCGAGGGCAATGCAGTGATCTGGGTCAATGTACCAGCAGAATCATCTAGCAGTGGCTGTGCATCAGTGCACTCCATGTCAGATTCATCTTAGACTGGGGAATTCAGGATTTGACTGGATAACCCAGGCATGGTATGTGAAAAGAGCTCCATGGAGTAATCTGAAGTGTGGGCTGCCGCATCCTTCACTTTTGGTGTGGGTGAAGGACCCAAGGAAAGGGGTTGCTCCTGACCAGAAGCCTGCACTGATGACTCAGTGCTTGCATTTTTAGAAACTTCAGAAGAAGAGGCGATAGAGCTGGAGGCTGTTTCAGCAATGTAAGCCAAAAACAGTTCCTGATGCTCTGGCTTTAAAAGCAGTATGCCTACTCCCAGAAAAGGGAGCCTTACAGGCCTTCCGGAGCCAGACCATGATGCAGGCTCAACACCTCCTTCCTTAGCTGCTATTGTGCTTTTGGCACTATCAGCAGATGCACCACCACCACCACCATCAGTACCAGCTGGCCCCCCACGCCCACGTCTGCGGCCTCTTCCACCATACTTACTAATTTTTGTGAAAATGTACCCAAAATATCAGCAGATATATGGTACTGTATCAGAAGCGTACAGCTCTATACAGTCTAATTGTAAATCTCAGCTTAGATTTCATGAGTCATACACAGACACTCACAGGCTCAGTATAGATTACACAATAATATAAAAAGTTGAAAAAGGGTACAGTATCACCAGATACATATAGTATAGTTTAAACATTCTGAGTCTCCGTATATATTTCAGGAGGCAGACACAAATGCTCTCAGGCCCTGTTAGGCGTCGGGTTCCTGTCACTGCACAGCAGGAATCCAGAGCCTTGCAGCCAGCGGTCTCCCATTCCTCTTCGGCCGCAGTGGAGCCTGCTCAGCAGATTCATCAGTCCCGGCGCTCTGCCCAGGCCAACTCCGTGGGTTTGTTTGCTGTTGCCACCTCTGGCACAGCTATGACAATGCAGGCTGCTCAGCAGCAAGATTCTCCAGGGATTAAGTCCTCATGTCAGGCCAATGAGCATGCCTGTGGAGTGATCTCCCATTGGAGATCGAGGGTCACTTGCTCAGGTCCTGCTCGTGTTCGGATTGGCCCATCCAAGAAGCCAGGAAGGTCCCAGACGCCCGTGGCTATAAAAGGTTCGCATGGCTGCTCGCCCATGCGCTAGGATAAACTGTATTTACAGTCTATAAGGTGTGAGAGATGTATGCACGTATGAATGTATCCGGTGACTCACTCATTATGAAACCCCTACCCTTGGTACGCATGTGTTGTGCAGCCTAGCCTGCTAGCGCCCAGGCTTAGGTGTAGGTAGCTCAGGGTTTGAGTCAGACATTGGTCCTCACCAGTGATCCAGCACGCCTCAGTGCACATACTCCACTGCCAGCGTCTTTAGCAGCGTTTTAGGCAGCGACGCCGCGTTCTCAGTGGGTCTAGTATACCGTCATATAGCATCCGCCATTACTGAGCAGCAGGTTACTGTCACGGGGGCTTAGTTCAACTAAGGCTGAAAGACCCGGGGCCCCTGTGGTGTCCCTTTACTAGGGGAAACCCTGTCTGACCCTCAACCCAGGGTTTTTGCTGAAGGTGCAAATGCCTGAGCCTCCGACCTTTCCTTATCTCCTGCTCAGCCCTGCACTTAACCCTCCACCCTCCACCCAGTGAGAAGTCACCACCAAAGCTCCCACACAAATAATGACAGACAGGGAGAACTTAAACTGCACTGCGCCGCACACACACAGGAATAAACAGTAATATGAACAGGGCACAACTAAACACAAATATGGGAAGGAGAAAGGATAACGACGGATCATACGACACCAGATATGAATCTCTCTCTCTTGAACACCTCCACTCCAGACCGGAACCACTTGGTATGAAACACAAGCTATAATCGGCGACGCCCATAGGCCAGCATGACTATTTAAAGACCGTGGGCGTGACTAACCATCCAACCTGGTCTCCAGCAGGATTAACCCCCGAGAGCCTGAAGATCAGGCCGGCGCCACTGAGGCTATAGTGGCTGGAGGTGGAACTACCTCTGCCTGCCGGATGCTGTGGTGTGAACAGCGTCCGACATGACAGTACCCCGTCTTCTACGAGGGACCCCAGGGCCCTCAAGACTCATAGGACCCGGCTTGTCCGGATGACGACGGTGAAAAGAACTGACCAGCCGATCCGCATGTATGTCTGAGGCTGGAACCCAAGACCTCTCCTCTGGACCATACCCCCGCCAGTGCACCAAATACTGAAGAGTACGGCGTACTACTCGAGAGTCCACTACCTTGGCGACCTCGAACTCTAACTCGCCATCCACCATGACTGGAGGTGGCATCGGCGTTGTGTCCACAGAGCCTACCACCTTTTTCAATAAAGCCCTGTGAAACACGTTGTGTATCTTGTACACTGCGGGAAGTTCCAACCGATAAGCCACTGGGTTAATGATGGCAGAAATCCTAAAAGGCCCAATAAACCTTGGACCCAGTTTTAAAGAAGGGATTTTGAGTTTTATGTTCTTCGTAGCTAACCACACCCATTCACCCACACACAGGTCCGGACCTGGCACGCGTCTACTGTCAGCCACCCGTTTGTACCTGGCACTCATGCTCAACAAACGCTGTTTCACCCGCCTCCAGACTGATGACAATTGGGCTCCTAGCTGATCCTCCTCCGGGACACCCCCGGAGACACCCTGACGTAAGGTACAAAACTGAGGATGTTGACCGTACACACAAAAGAATGGAGACTCTCCTGATGACTCTTGGCGGTGATTATTTAATGCGAATTCGGCCAGAGGAAGGAAAGTAGACCACTCCTCCTGGTTGTCGGACACAAAGCATCGTAAATACTGTTCAAGATTTTGGTTCATGCGCTCAGTTTGTCCATTAGACTGTGGATGAAACGCCGATGAATGTGACAACTTGATCCCCAACCTTGAGCAAAAAGCTTTCCAAAACCTCGCCACAAATTGCGTACCCCTATCAGATACTATGTCAGACGGTACTCCGTGGAGTCTGACCACCTCCTTCACAAATACCTGAGCCAACGTCTTAGCATTGGGCAAAGAAGACAACGCCACAAAATGCGCCATCTTTGAAAAACGGTCAACCACCACCAGGATGACCGTGTTCCCTGCCGAGGCTGGCAAGTCAGTGATAAAATCCATGGAGATTTCTGTCCATGGCCTATTGGGTACCCCCAGAGGCTGTAGCGTGCCAGCAGGACGGGTTCGGGGTGACTTAGCCCTAGCGCACGTGATGCAAGCTGCCACGTACGAGACCACGTCCTGCCGGATTTTGGGCCACCAGAAACGACGCGATACCAGCTCTAAGGTGCCCTTCACCCCTGTTTGACCAGCCAGTACCGAATCGTGGTGTTCCTTCAACACCTTAGGCCGAAGATGCAGGGGTACAAATGATTTGTTGGCGGGAAGTCCTGGTGGTACCTCCTCTTGGGCCTCGGCAATCTCCGCCTCTACCTCAGTCGTGAGAGCCGAGACCACTACCCCTTTCTGGAGGATGGGTACCGGCTCTTCCCGAGGTTCTCCCCCCGGAAAACACCTAGACAAAGCATCCGCCTTGGTGTTTTTAGCCCCGGGACGGTACGTCACAAGAAAATTGAAACGAGTAAAAAACAATGCCCAGCGAGCCTGCCTAGGAGACAGACGCTTGGCCGACTCCAGGTAGAGCAGATTCTTATGGTCGGTGATAACTGTGACCTGGTGAGCCGCCCCCTCCAAGAAGTGTCGCCATTCCTCAAAAGCCAGTTTGATGGCCAACAACTCCCTGTTGCCGATATCATAATTCCGTTCGGCCGGCGACAACTTCTTGGAGAAGTAGGCGCATGGATGCATCTCGCTCAAGGACGAGCCTTGAGACAGTACTGCCCCCACTCCCACCTCCGACGCATCAACCTCTACCACAAAAGGTTTAGACACGTCTGGTTGCACCAGAATGGGGGCTGAAGCAAAACTATTCTTCAGACGCTCAAATGCACGTATAGCCACCTCAGGCCAGTTCGCCAGATCGGCACCCTTTTTTGTCATGTCCGTGAGCGGTTTGGCGACAGTCGAAAAGTGTTTTATAAATTTCCTATAATAATTCGCAAACCCCAGGAACCGCTGGAGTGCTTTCAGACTCTCCGGCCTCTCCCATTGCAACACCGCTTGCACCTTAGCGGTGTTCATTTTAAAACCAGCTGCGGACACAATATATCCCAAAAAGGGCAACTCCTGGACAAAAAATAAACATTTTTCCAGCTTAGCATAGAGCTGGTTCTCCCGGAGCAACTGTAACACCTGCCTAACATGCTGCAAATGAGTGTCCCGATCACTAGAATAAATGAGGATATCATCCAGGTATACAATCACAAATCTCCCCAGGACATGAGCAAAGACATCATTAATAAAATGTTGGAAAACGGCAGGCGCGGTGGTCAACCCAAACGGCATAACCAGACTCTCAAAATGACCCTCAGGAGTGTTAAACGCCGTCTTCCACTCATCCCCCTGACGGACCCTTATGAGGTTATACGCCCCCCTGAGGTCCAGCTTGGAAAACCATTTTGCCCCCGCTACCTGGTTGAACAAATCCGGGATCAACGGCATTGGGTAGGGATCACGGATAGTAATCTGGTTTAACTCTCGGAAATCCAGACACGGGCGTAACCCCCCATCTTTCTTCTTAATGAAGAAAAACCCCGCGGCTACAGGCGAGGACGAAGGCCGGATGTGACCTTTGCTCAGACTCTCCGCGATGTAGTCTTTCAGAGCTTGTCTCTCAGGACCAGAAATATTAAACATCCTGGCCTTAGGTAATTTGGCCCTGGGTTTTAGCCTAATAGCACAGTCATAGGCTCTATGTGGAGGCAGTTCTGAGCAACCCTTCTCAGAGAAAACATCCGCGAAATCCTGCAAAGCCTCCGGCAGGCTGGGCGTCACGGCGGACACACATGTGGCCAAGCAATTGTCTTGGCAGAAACCACTCCATTGTACTATGTCCTGAGTTTTCCAATCAATTACCGGGTTGTGCCTGGACAGCCATGGAAAACCCAGGACCATTTGAGCTGGGAGATTACGGAGGACCCTACATGTAACCGACTCAGAATGTAGGACCCCAATGTGGAGTTTCACCTCTGCCACAAACTCAGTAATCTCCCCTTGAGGGAGGGGAACAGCATTAATGGTCACCACCTGTATGGGGTGAGGAAGTTTTTCAATCTTAAACCCGGCGGTGTGTGCAAACTCCTCATCTATGAGATTGGTGGCGGAACCGCTATCCACAAACACTGATATAGGTAGCTCTCTGCCGGCGACAATAACCTTGGCAGGGAGCATACATTGAGATACCATCATGGAGGATATGCATACGCTCAGTTGGGTCTCCTCCATACCCTCTGAGCTTAACAGTTTTCCGCCGGTGTGACCCTCTTAGGTAGTACCGGGCAAACGTTAACATAATGACCACCTTTACCACAGTAGAAACATGCTCCGGACTTCCGGACTCCCGGAGCGCGAGGCTGAACCTGTGCCACGCCAGCAATCTGCATAGGTTCAGGGGACTCATCTACTTCAACCACACCTGCACCTCTGTTTTCCCCCAGAGGTAGCGTCTCCTGTGCCCCCTGACGAAAACGGCGATCAATACGTATCACCAAACTCATGGCAGACTCCAATGATGCCGGAGTCTCATACATCAGGAGGGCTTGTTTCACCCTCCCTGATACCCCATGAATAAACTGGCTCCGCAGTGCTGGGTCATTCCACTGTGTGTCTACAGCCCAGCGGCGAAATTCCGAACAATAGTCTTCTGCCAAGCGCTCCCCCTGGCGGAGGGCGCGAATTTTAGATTCCGCTAGAGCCAGTCGGTCAGGGTCATCGTAAATGAGCCCGAGGGCAGAAAAAACATTATCGACCGAATGAAATGTAGCAGAGTCAGGTGGTAAGGAAAATGCCCATGCTTGGGGGTCACCACTCAGTAATGACAACACCAGCCCTACTCGCTGGGCCTCATTACCTGAGGATATTGGCCGCATGCGGAAGTATAATTTGCAGGCCTCCCGAAATACGACAAATTTGCTGCGATCGCCTGAAAATCGTTCTGGCAGCGGAAACTTCGGCTCTGCACCGATACCTGCAGATGCCGTTTGCACCTTTGCTACTACCAGGCCCTGCTGCTGAACTGCCCCATTCAACTCGGAGACCTGTATGGACAGCGCCGCCAACTGGCGGGTTATGGAATCTAATGGATCCATGGACTCCTGAAAAAATGTGGGCCGATTATAATGTCACGGGGGCTTAGTTCAACTAAGGCTGAAAGACCCGGGGCCCCTGTGGTGTCCCTTTACTAGGGGAAACCCTGTCTGACCCTCAACCCAGGGTTTTTGCTGAAGGTGCAAATGCCTGAGCCTCCGACCTTTCCTTATCTCCTGCTCAGCCCTGCACTTAACCCTCCACCCTCCACCCAGTGAGAAGTCACCACCAAAGCTCCCACACAAATAATGACAGACAGGGAGAACTTAAACTGCACTGCGCCGCACACACACAGGAATAAACAGTAATGTGAACAGGGCACAACTAAACACAAATATGGGAAGGAGAAAGGATAACGACGGATCATACGACACCAGATATGAATCTCTCTCTCTTGAACACCTCCACTCCAGACCGGAACCACTTGGTATGAAACACAAGCTATAATCGGCGACGCCCATAGGCCAGCATGACTATTTAAAGACCGTGGGCGTGACTAACCATCCAACCTGGTCTCCAGCAGGATTAACCCCCGAGAGCCTGAAGATCAGGCCGGCGCCACTGAGGCTATAGTGGCTGGAGGTGGAACTACCTCTGCCTGCCGGATGCTGTGGTGTGAACAGCGTCCGACATGACAGTTACCACCCCTGCACGGTGGACCCCAGGCTGCGAATGCACCTTATTACCATCTTTATTATTTGGTGTGTTCCGCCAGCCCTAACATTATCCTAGCACCAGGGTCTGGCTAGGAATGGCGGATGAACAGCAACTCCTGCAGTACATCTGGCAGCTGCATGGCAGGTTGGCGGCTCTCGAGCGTTCAGCCTCAGTTGCGGATGTTACTGCGTTCGCTGTTCAGGCAGCCACAGAGGCTGTCTCCCGTGTGACCACAGCCATCCCTGCCCTGACTTTGTCCCACCTCCCGCTGCCCGAGAAGTTTTCGGGTGATAGTGCTACTTGTAGGGGTTTCGTAAGCCAGTGCTCTATACAGCTGGAGCTGCTGGCCGCACGATTCCCCTCTGAGCGGGCTAAAGTGGGATTTATTATTTCCCTCTTGTCGGGCAGGGCTCTGAAGTGGGCCACACCGCTGTGGGAGCGTGGTGATCATGTGGTGCAGAGTGTCTCGCGGTTCTTGGACACTCAGAAGCAGGTCTTCCTGGGACCATGAGTCACCCATGACACCGCGCTCCGGCAGCTGGCATTGTCACAGGGCTCATCTATGGTCAGCCATTTTGCCATCCAGTTCCGGATGCTGGCCTCAGAGTTAGAGTGGCCAGATAAGGTCCTCATTCCGGCATTCTGGAGAGGTTTGGCTGGCCATGTGAAGGACACTCTGGCCACCAGGGAGATTCCCGCTACACTGGAGGAGCTTATCACTGCCTCCACCCATATTGATCTTCGCTTCGCCAAGTGAGGGTTGTAGCGGGCCCAGTGTAGGCAGAGGTTTAGGTTGGCACCTAGTTTTGCTAAACCTCTGGAATCTTCCGATCAGGCGTCTGAGCATCAGGGGGCTTCCCGTGAGGGATCCAGGCCCCGGTCCACTCGAGCTCCTGTGAGCTGTCATGTTTGCCGGCAGTCCGGTCACTTTGCCAATCGGTGCCCACAGCAGCTGGGAGAATGCTCGCACCTAGTGGCCGTAGCAGGCGGCACACTAGAATCAGCGGCGTTTTCCTCCAAGCTGTCCTTTAAGGGGACACTTGAGTTTGATTCTTCCACTCTGGTGGTGAAGGTTTGCGTGGATTCCGCGGCAGAGGGCAATATTATGCCGTCAGCCTTCACTCAATGGCACGCTATACCCCTGGTTATGATGTCTACACCAGTCACCGTCAGAGTGGTGAACGGTGCCACTCTACCCTCACAGATAACCCACCAGACCACCCCCTTGTTACTCTCAGTGGCTCCATCTCATCAGGAGACGATATCCCTCCTCATCATGCCTGAGGGTATTGACCAGGTACTTCTAGGGGTCCCCTGGTTGCAGTACCACTCCCCCCATATAGAGTGCTCCTCAGGGAGGATTATTGGGTGGAGTAAATCATGTGAAGGTAGATGTCAGAGGGACTGCGTTCAGGTTGCCTCCACCGAGTTTCCCGCAGATCTCTCCTCGCTCCCCAAACACTATCGACAGTATGTGGACGTGTTCTCCAAAAAGGCGGCGGAGACCCTTCCACCGCATCGCCCCTATGACTGTCCTATTGACCTCTTGCCTGGTGCTGAGCCTCCCCGGGGTCGAGTCTATCCCATATCTCTCCCAGAGACAGAGGCCATGTCTCAATACATCAGGGAGAATCTGGCAAGAGGATTCATTAGGAAGTCAGTGTCACCAGCAGGGGCGGGATTCTTCTTCGTCCAGAAGAAGAGTGGGGAACTACGTTCTTGCATTGATTACAGGAGTCTTAACACCATCACCGTTAAGAATAGGTATCCTCTGCCCCTGATATCAGAGCTGTTTGATAGGCTACGGGGAGCGAGGGTGTTTTCCAAACTTGATCTGCGGGGGGCTTACAACCTGATTCGCATCCGTGATGGGGACGAATGGAAGGTGACATTTAACACGAGGGATGGGCACTATGAATATGTGGTGATGCCCTTCGGCCTCTGTAATGACCCGGCCGTCTTCCAAGACTTTGTGAACGATATCTTCCGGGATATGCTTACCACCTCGGTTGTAGTCTAGCTGGATGATATTCTCATCTACTCTCCAGATATTGACTCCCACCGGAGAGATGTTTGCAAAGTTTTCAATCGCCTGCGGGCAAACTCCCTCTATGCCAAGTTGGAGAAGTGTGTGTTTGAGCAGGAGTCCTTGCCTTTCCTGGGCTATATCATCTCCGCCCGTGGATTGGCCATGGATCCTGCCAAGCTACAGGCGGTGATGGATTGGCAGTAACCTCATTCTCTCAAAGCAGTGCAGCACTTTATAGGGTTCATAAATTACTATCGCCAATTCATTCCCCACTTCTCGACTTTGGTAGCACCCTTGGTAGCCCTCACCAAGAAGGGTGCAAATCCCAAGTTGTGGTATGAACCGGTCTCCAAGGCCTTCTCCTTCATTAAGTCCCACTTCGCTAGCGCTCCCATTCTACATCGCCCCGATGTAGAAAGCCCTTCATTCTGGAAGTGGTTGCCTCTTCCGTTGGTGCTGGAGCGGTCCTGTTTCAGAAGGACATGCAAGGTCGGAAGCACCCATGCTTCTTTTTCTCCAAGACCTTCACACCGGCGGAGAGGAATTATGCCATCGGGGACAGGGAGTTGCTATCGATGAAGTTGGCTTTCTCGGAGTGGAGACACCTCCTGGAGGGGGCTCGCCACCCTTTCCAGGTGTTCACCGACCACAAAAACTTGGTGTATTTGCAAACAGCCCAGCGGCTAAATTCTCGCCAGGCCAGATGGTCATTGTTCTTTTCCCTGTTCCACTTCACCCTCCATTTTCTCTCCAGGGAGAAGAACGTCCGGGACGATGTTCTCTCCCGCTCCGTGGTGTCATTGGAGGAAGAGGAGGAGGAGCCTCAGCTGATCGTCCCATCCGAGAGCCTGAGGACTGTGGCTCCGGTTGCCCTTGAGTCAGTACCTCCGGGCAAGACATTTGTCCCTGCCCGTCTGCGACCGGAGGTCCTCTCTTGGGCTCATTCGTCCAAGGTGGGTGGACATTTCGGGACAAAACGGATCTCTGAGCTTCTGGAGAGGACGTACTGGTGGCCGCATATGGCCCGTGAAATCAGGGACTATATTCAGACATACGTCTCTTGCGCCCAGAATAGGTCCTCTCGGCAGCGGCCCGCTGGGCTTCTTTATCCTCTGCCGGTAGCGGACAGGCCCTGGGAGATGGTCGGTATGGACTTTGTGGTGGGGCTACCCAATTCCAGTGGCAGCACGGTCATTTGGGTTGTCACCGACCATTTATGTAAGATGGTGCACCTGGATCCTCTCTCTCGGTTACCTTCTGCACGGGGCCTGGCAGTGTTGTTCATTAAGCACGTTTTCCTCCTGCATGGCATGCCGGACAAGATTGTCAATGACTGGGGTCCTCAGTTTGCATCACGGTTTTGGAGAGAGCTTTGTTCCCTGCTCTGCATTGAGCTGAAACTCTCCTCGGCCTATCATCCCGAGACAAACGGGTTGGTAGAGAAAGCCAACCAGACCCTGATCACATATCTTCGACATTTTGTCTCGGCCAGGCAGGATGACTGGGCATCCTTGCTGCCGTGGGCAGAGTTCACTTTGAACAATGCTGTGGCCGACTCCACCGGTCAGACCCCATTCCTCCTAAATTACGGCCAGCATCCGTGCGTCACTGTGCCCATGCCCGTGTCATCCACCGACTCCAGGGTGGCAGACTGGGCGGTGGAGGCACGCGACATTTGGAATCGCACCCAGAATGCTATCCGGGCTTCCAAGGAGAGAATGAGGACCTCCGCTGATGTACACCGGCATCCTGCTCTGACTTTTGCCCCTGGCGACTTAGTGTGGCTCTCCGCCCGAAACATCAGGCTGCGGGTAGAGTCCGCTAAGTTCGCACTGGCTACATTGGCCCCTTCAAGGTCCTCGAGCAGATCAGCTCTGTGGTCTACCGTCTGGCCCTTCCACCACACATGGCTATCTCTGATACATTCCACGTGTCCCTCCTTAAGCATGTTCACTTGTCCCGGTTCTCCGAGTCATCTGCCGGGACATGAGACTTGTCTTCAGACGAGTTTGAGGTCAATGCCATCGTGGGATGCAGGGCAAAAAGTTTTATTTGGTGGATTGGAAGGGTCATGGTCCAGAGACTCGGACCTGGGAGCCAGTGGAAAACATCCATGCTCCGCTCCTCATTGCAGCGTTTGAGCAAAGCAAGGCTCAGAGGGGAGGGGGCCTTAGGAGGGGGGATAATGTTAAGCGTCAGGTTCCTGCCACTGCACAGCAGGAATCCAGAGCCTTGCACCCAGTGGTCTCCCATTCTTCTTCGGCCGCAGTGGAGCCTGCTCAGCAGATTAATCGGTCCTGGCGCTCTGCGCAGGCCAACTCCGTGGGTATGCTTGCTGCTGCCACCTCTGGCACAGCTATGACAATGCAGGCTGCTCAGCAGCGAGATTTTCCAGGGACTAAGTCATCATGTTGGGCCACTGAGCATGCCCGTAGTGTGATCTCCCATTGGAGATTGAGGGTCACGTGCTCAGGTCCTGCTCGTGTTCGGATTGGCCCATCAAAGAAGCCAGGAAGGTCCCGGACGCCTGTGGCTATAAAAGGTTTGCATAGCCGCTCGCCCATGCGCTGGGATAGACTGTATTTACAGACTATAAGGTGTGAGAGATGTATGCACGTATGAATGTATCTGGTGACTGACTCATTATGAAACCCCTACCCTTGGTATGCATGTGTTGTGCAGCCTAGCCTGCTAGCGCCCAGGCTTAGGTGTAGGTAGCTCAGGGTTTGAGTTAGACATTGGTCCTCACTAGAGTTGAGCTAAACGGGACGAAAAAATTTCAAAAGTCGCCGACTTTTGGCAAAGTCGGGTTTCATGAAACGAAACCCGACCCTAGGATGAGGTCGGCCACGAGGTCGGCGACTTACGCGCCAAAGTCGCGTTTCAAAAGTTTGTTTTGCACTCTTTTTCAGCCAATCAGGATCCACGGACACTGTGGGCAACGTGATGACATAGGCAGGGGTCACCACCATCTTTCAGAAGGGCATGCAAGTGATTGGCTTACTTTGGTGGGCGTCACAGGGGTTATAAAAGGGCGTGCACGCCGACCGCCATCTTACTTCTGCCAATCTTAGCATAGGGAGAGGTTGCTGCTGCTGATTCTGTAGGGAGAGCGTTAGGCAGGGAAGAAGAAAAAAAAACTGCTTCTGCTGCTAGCGATTTTGCCTGTACAACACACCAGTGTGTGCAGTGCAAGGGGAGGCTATATTGTGGTGGATTAGCAGTGTTGGTTGTTAGGCTGCCTTCTAAGGCTTCCTGACAGCTGCATTGCTGTTTACCCACTGCTCTGCAAACTGCTTTTTTAAAAGCAATCCCAGTTTTTTTTTTTGTCCTGCTGAGGTACTGAGCGTGCATTTTTTCACACCATACAGCGGTGCACGCTCCTCACACAGTACCGTGTAACGGCTGTTATCACAGCCACAGTGAAGCTATCTGTGTGTCACTCTGTGAGAATAAGTCGAGGACATGTTCCGTTCTTACAGACCTGCACCTACTAGTTTTGTCTAGCTTTCAAACAGTTAAATATATTTGCTGTTTGATCACATTCAAAACTATAGAGAGACAGCGTGTGTCAGTCCGTATACTTAAAAAACACGGAGCTTGACAATTTTACGTACACCGGACAGCCGTGTACGTGCACGCTCCTCTCAGTACAGTGTAACGGCTGTTATCACGGCCACAGTGAAGCTATCTGTGTGTCACTGTGGAAGGATAAGTGGAGGACTTGTTCCGTTCTTACAGACCTACACTCTAGGGAGATTCCTATTCTGCCCAATTCTACATACACCTTGTAGTTTGTGATACACTAGCCAATTTCTGCCTGTGACATAGCGCTCTGATATTCAGTGGGCCTCACACAATCCAAAAGTGTCCACTGTCCACTAGTGTGTGCAGAAATTCAAAATCTCCCTTATCCTGTAGTCACTTTTTTCACACCTGTGCCATCGAGCCTGTGACATAGCGCTGTGATATTCAGTGGGCCTCACACAATCCATAAGTGTCCAGTGTCCACAAGTGTGCGCAGAAATTCAAAATCTCTGTGATCCTGTAGTCACTTTTTTCACACCTGTGCCATCGAGCCTGTGACATAGTGCTGTGATATTCAGTGGGCCTCACACAATCCATAAGTGTCCAGTGTCCACTAGTGTGTGCAGAAATTCAAAATCTCCCTTATCCTGTAGTCACTTTTTTCACACCTGTGCCATCGAGCCTGTGACATAGCGCTGTGATATTCAGTGGGCCTCACACAATCCATAAGTGTCCAGTGTCCACAAGTGTGTGCAGAAATTCTAATTCTCTGTGATTCTGTAGTCACTTTTTTCACACCTGTGCCATCGAGCCTGTGACATAGCGCTCTGATATTCAGTGGGCCTCACACAATCCAAAAGTGTCCAGTGTCCACTAGTGTGTGCAGAAATTCAAAATCTCCCTTATCCTGTAGTCACTTTTTTCACACCTGTGCCATCGAGCCTGTGACATAGCGCTCTGATATTCAGTGGGCCTCACACAATCCAAAAGTGTCCAGTGTCCACTAGTGTGTGCAGAAATTCAAAATCTCCCTTATTCTGTAGTCACTTTTTTCACACCTGTGCCATCGAGCCTGTGACATAGCGCTCTGATATTCAGTGGGCCTCACACAATCCAAAAGTGTCCAGTGTCCACTAGTGTGTGCAGAAATTCAAAATCTCTGTGATCCTGTAGTCACTTTTTTCACACCTGTGCCATCGAGCCTGTGACATAGCGCTCTGATATTCAGTGGGCCTCACACAATCCAAAAGTGTCCAGTGTCCACTAGAGTGTGCAGAAATTCAAAATCTCCCTTATCCTGTAGTCACTTTTTTCACACCTGTGCCATCGAGCCTGTGACATAGCGCTGTGATATTCAGTGGGCCTCACACAATCCATAAGTGTCCAGTGTCCACAAGTGTGTGCAGAAATTCAAAATCTCCCCTGTCCTATAGACACCTTGAACCTTGTTTTACATTACTATATAGTTTGTTGGATTTTGTCTACATTTCTACAAAAAATGAGGAAGGCTGGTGGAAGAGGCCGTGGAATTGGGCGGGGGTTGGCAGCTGGTAATGATGGTGTTGGTGGTGGATCTGATGGTAGTGGCAAGAGCAAAATAGGACCGAATGCATGAGGTGTTGAGCCTGCGTCATCGTCTGGCTCCATAAGGCTTCGAAGGCTTAGTTTTCTAAGAGTTGGCAAACCGCTTTTAAAGCCAGAGCATCAGGAAAAAGTTTTGTCTTACATTGCTGACTCAGCCTCCAGCTCTATCGCCTCCTCTTCTGAAGTTGTAAAAACTAAAAGCACTGAGTCGTCAATGGAGGCTCATGTTCATGAACCACACCTTTCCTTGTGTCCTTCACCCCAACCAAGATTGAAGGATGATGCAGGCCATACTACTGATTACTCCATGGAGCTGTTTTCACATACCATGCCTGGATTATCAAGTGAAATGGTGAATTACCAAGGCCAAGATGAATCTGACATGGAGTGCACTGATGCACAGCCGCTGATAGATGATTCTGCTGGTACATTCACTCAGAGCACTACATTGTCCTCGCAGTGTACAGAGCCAGATTCTGACCCTGATGAGACTCAGGTACCCCTTCCCGCACACTATACCACCATACACGGTGACACAGAGTAAGGTGCACATGACATTGAAGAGGAGGTGATGGATGACCCAGTTGTTGACCCAGATTGGCATCCATTGGGGGAAGAGTGTGCTGCTTCCAATAGCTCAGATGAGGAGCATCCACAGCAGACATCGACATCGCAACAGCTGTTATCTGGCAGGCCCGGAGCACTCCAAAGACAGGTTCCAAACATCAAAAGAGTTGCTGGACAGCTTGTCCAGAGGGTCAAAAGATCACAGCGTGCTAGGCCGCAAAATGTCTGCCAAAGTAGGAAGAGTGCAGTGTGGCACTTTTTTGAACAAAATCCTCATGATCATAGAATCATAGAATCATAGAATCATAGAATCGTAGAGTTGGAAGGGACCTCCTGGGCCATCTGGTCCAACCCCCTGCTCAAAGCAGGATTCGCTAAATCATCCCAGTCAGATGTCTGTCCAGCCTCTGTTTGAAGACTTCCATTGAAGGAGAACTCACCACTTCTCGTGGCAGCCTGTTCCACTCATTGATCACTCTAACTGTCAAAAAGTTTTTTCTAATATCTAATCTGTGTCTCCTCCCATTCAGTTTCATCCCATTGCTTCTAGTCTTTCCTTGTGCAAATGAGAATAAAGTTGATCCTTCTACAATGTGACAGCCCTTTAGATATTTGTAGACAGCAATTAAGTCTCCTCTCAATCTTCTCTTTTGAAAACCTTGATCAGGCCAAGGTTATCTGTAAGAAGTGCGCAAAGACCTTTAGCCGAGGGAAAAATCTGAAAAATTTGAATACCAGTTGCATGCTTAGACATTTAACCACCATGCACATGCAAGCGTGGACACAACACCAAACCTCAAGTGCCACATGTGCAACTGATCACAAAGAAGGTAGTCAGCAACGCTACATTGTTTCCCCCACTGTAAGCCCACCGGTTAGCACAGCAGCAAATGTTGAGGTGTCGTTGCAAGGCCACAGCAGTCAGGGAATCCCACTGTTATATCAACAAAAGACGGAATCTAGGCCATCAGAAAGAACACCAACTCCATCACCATCATCCACCCTCTCTCAGTCCGCCCTGTCCACCGCTACTTCCACCATATGCAGCTCTCAAGTCCAGCTCACCCTCCCAGACACTATGAGTAGGTCAAGAAAGTACTCAGTCTCTCATCCGCGTACACTGGGTTTGAACGCCCACATTGCCAAACTAATCTCGTTTGAGATGATGCCCAATCGGTTGGTGGAAAGCGCAGCTTTCCGTGAACTCATGGCCTATGCAGTACCACGCTATGACCTACCCAGTCGCCACTTCTTCTCTCACAAAGCCATCCCAGCCCTCCACCATCATGTAAAAGACCGCATTGTCCATGCACTCAAGCAGTCAGTGAGTGGAAAGGTGCACCTCACAACTGATGCATGGTCCAGTCGGCATGGCCAGGGCCGTTACGTGTCCATCACTGCGCACTGGGTTAATGTGGTGGAGGCAGGGTCCACAGGGGACAGCGGTGGTGGGACAGTGCTGCCTAGCCCACGGTATAGGAAACAGTTGGCTCTAGGTGTTCGACCCTCCTCCTCCTCCTCCTCCTCCAGAAGCGAAAGCTTGTCCACAGAGCGCAGTCGTACGAGCACTCCATCTGCAGCTGCCACTGTTGCACACGAGGTGTCCCCCTATCGAGCAGCTAGTGGAAAGCGTCAGCAGGCTGTGTTGCAGATGATGTATTTGGGCGACAGACACACCGCCGAGGTGCTGGCCGAGTACTTGAAGCGACAAACTGAGTCATGGCTGGGCAGTGTACATCTTGAGGCAGGCAAGGTAGTTAGTGATAACGGCCGTAATTTTGTGGCAGCCATAGCCCTTTCAAAACTGAGCCACATACCTTCCTTGGCTCATACCTTGAACCTGGTGGTGCAGTGGTTCCTCAAAAATTATCCGTAGTTAACAGCCCTGCTCCAGAAGGTGCGAAGACTGTGCGCGCACATCCGCCGGTCGCCTGTACACTCTGTTCGTATGCAGAAGCTGGAGCGATTGCTCCACCTTCCCAACCACCGCCTCATTATCGACATTGCAACAAGGTGGAACTCCACCCTGCACATGGTGGAGCGGCTGTGCGAGCAGAGGCAGGCCATAATGCATTTGTGAGAGGATGAGGATACACGGCCAGGCACTTTGAGAGCAGACATGGAGTTGACAGGTGTGCAGTGGTCGAAGCTGAAAGACCTCTGTAAAGTCCTACAGTGTTTTGAGGAATGCACATGGCTGGTAAGCGCAGACGACGCCATCCTAAGCATGAGCATCTCACTTATGCGTCTGCTCATGCAAACTTTGACGCACCTTAAGGAGCAGGCGTCTGCAGCCAATGTTGATGAGGAGGAAGAGGAGGAGGGAATCCTTGATGACATTCAGCCATTGTCTGCTCAGGGACCTCTCCTGGATGAGGTGGAGGAAGAAGAGGAGGAGGAGGATGATGATGGGGATGATTACTTAGGGGAGGAGGATGCATCGCGTGGGGCAAGTGAAAATGTTGGCGTGGCAAGGTCTGGTACAGGGTTTGTGCGTGACTGGAGGGATGTGGATTTGCCAGAAAGTGCTCCTCCAACCAGCACTCGCAGTGCATCATTGACACCGGGAACATTGGCCCACATGTCAGATTATGCCTTGCAGATCCTAAAAAGGGACCCCCGCATTGCCAAAATGATGAACGATGACGACTACTGGTTGGCCAGCATCCTGGATCCACGCTATAAAGGCAAATTACAAAACATCATGCCACAGGAGAACTTTGACCTAATATTGGCTAATAAACAAGCAACTCTGGTAAATCGGTTGGTTGAGGCATTCCCAGCACACAGCAGCGGTGATGGTTCTCACACGAGCCGTACGGGCTGGTGGCAGCTTGGCAGAGGTGTTCATGGTGCACACAGCAGAAGTGGTGTTGGAGACAGGGGTTTCATGACAATGTTGTGGACTGATTTTTCAAGTACCGCTCACACAACTGGTAATACTGCATCGATGGAAAGTGACAGGAGACAGCAGTTGTCAACTATGGTTACAAACTAGTTTTCCTCCCATATCGATGTTCTCCCACACAGGTCATTCCCCTTTGACTATTGGGCCGCTAAACTGGACACCTGGCCTGAATTGGCACAATATGCCTTACAGGAGCTCGCTTGCCCAGCTGCAAGTGTGCTATCGGAAAGAGTCTTCAGTGCAGCTGGATCAATCCTGACAGAAAAAAGGACCCGTCTGTCAACCCAAAATGTGGATGATCTAACCTTCATTAAAATGAACCATGCATGGGTTTCCAAGGATTTTGTCCCACCTTCCCCTGATGACACATAGGGTGACAGAAAAATGGCTTGCTTTGGTCCACCTCTTCCTGGGACTTGACCTATTTCGCCTTTTGCATCAGCTGAATGTCCAACATCAACATATGCCACTTTCTAAAACTCCCTAACTCTGCTGCCTCCCCCCCCATGGCCGGGGTCACCACCTAGCGCACGACACCGTGCGAGTGCCGTTGCCCTGGACAGGTGGGTAGGCCGACTCTTGGGCGCGGGCACTGGCACAGGGTCCCTCATAGTGCAATCAAGTGTCTCTGACGGTGGTGGTGCACACCCGCCGTCAGACACACCGCTGTACTATGAGGGGCCCAGTGCCAGTACCGACGCCCACGAATGGGCCCCCCTTGCTTGGGCAGGGCCCCAGCATTTGCAATCTTTACCTCTCCCTGCTCCACCGCTTTGTAGTCTGGGCCGTCAAATCCATACTGTGCCTGACACCGTCTGAGCCTGCCTCCTGATGTATAGACATATATTTTGAATGTGTACGCTATCCATACATGTTATCCGGGGATACGGTACCCTTTCTCACCTTTGTGCAATCACGTGCAATCCATACTGGGCCTAACACCGTCTGAGCCTGCCTCCTGATGTATAGACATATATTTTGAATGTGTACGCTATCCATACATGTTAGGCTAATTTCACACTTGCTTTTTTTTGCAGCGCGTTTTTTCCGCAAAAAAACGCATTGAAAAAACGCATACAAAAGCATACAACTGCTGCGTTTTTTTCAAGCATTTTTATGAGCATGCATGAAAAAAACGCAGCGTTTTTATGCATTTGTATGCGTTTTTAGTGCCTTTTTACCTTGTTTGCGTTTTTTCCAAACATTAGGTGGCCCCTCACACTAACCCAAACCATGACTTTACTAACCCTAACCCTGACCCTAACCCTAACCCTAACCCTGACCCTAACCCTAACCCTGACACTAACCCTAACCCTAACCCTGACCCTAACCCTAACCCTAACCCTAACCCTGACCCTAACCCTAACTCTAACCCTAACCCTGACCCTAACCCTAACCCTAACCCTGACCCTAACCCTTAACCAAACCATACTTAACCCTAACCCAAACCCTAAACCCTAACTAACCCTGACCCTGACCCTAACCCTAACCCTAACCCTAACCCTGACCCTAACCCTGACCCTAACCCTAACCCTGACCCTAACCCTTAACCAAACCATACTTAACCCTAACCCAAACCCTAAACCCTAACTAACCCTGACCCTGACCCTAACCCTAACCCTAACCCTGACCCTGACCCTAACCCTAACCCTAAACCCCCTTAACTAACCCTAGCTCTAACCCAAACCCCTAAATTCCATGGTTAACAAAAAAAAACGCATGTGCAAAAAAATGCATACATAAGCATGCCAATGCGCACATATGCGCACCCATAGACTTATAATGGATGTCTTGCTGTAAAAAAACGCATTGCGCGCATGCGTTTTTTTGAGGCAAGTCGGACGCCCAAAAAATGCAACAGGATGCATTTTGTGCGCCCGAGCGCATACCGCAAAAAAACGCATGCGCGGAAAAACGCGTACAAACGCATGTGTATGCGCACATAAGCGCATCCCATGCAAAGTATAGGAAAAAAAAACGCATGCGCTATTTAGCGCTAAAATACCGCGAAAAAAACCGCAAGTGTGAAACCAGCCTTATCCGGGGATACGGTACCCTTTCTCACCTTTGTGCAATCACGTGCAATCCATACTGGGCCTAACACCGTCTGAGCCTGCCTCCTGATGTATAGACATATATTTTGAATGTGTACGCTATCCATACATGTTATCCGGGGATACGGTACCCTTTCTCACCTTTGTGCAATCACGTGCAAGCCATACTGGGCCTAACACCGTCTGAGCCTGCCTCCTGATGTATTGACATATATTTTGAATGTGTACGCTATCCATACATGTTATCCGGGGATACGGTACCCTTTCTCACCTTTGTGCAATCACGTGTAATCCATACTGGGCGTGAGGACGGCTGGCGAGCTGTTAAGCAAGCTACAGCACCTTTGGTTTGCACACGTAAGTTTTTCATTTTTTCAGGAATGACGGTTAGGCCTAATTCCGGAACTGCGGTTGACCTGCACTTACTGGGAAATCATCTTTCGCGGGTAATAATTGTAATCAGTGATCCCCATCACTAACGTTGTTCAGCGGGTTATCTGCACCTGTAAGCGACAAACGCTGGCCTTTTCAGTGTAGCGCACATGCAGCCACGGACATGTAAGGGCATGACACACCAGTTATTGGCCAATCTCATGTGCCAGAGCCTCACGTGTCCCTCTAGTAAGCCGGACTCGGACCACGGGGCATGACGGAGTCTAGTTCGTTAACGGAATTAAGCTTGCAATGTGTGCATCTTTTCTGTAGCTGGCATGGTTGAGGTTTCCCAGGTGGAGTCGAATTTAACCGTAGGCTCCACTCCTGGTGGTGCCCTTCTGGACATTCCTTTAAGGTTCAGCTTTGCAACCATACTGCCCATGTAAAACAAACACTTTGCCTTCATGAACGCTGTTTGGAGGGTCATGACTCGTGGGAATAACGCCGCCCAATCAGTTAACCTGCTAGAGAGATCCTTCGTTGCTCCCAAGCATGACATCACACTCCCTAGGAGGAAGGTAATGCCACTGTGACGACCGTACTCCTGGGGGCGACACAAGTGCACTGATGCCCAGCCACTGCTCGATGAATCTGCTGGTACATTGACCCAGACACTACATTCCCCTCGCACGCTACACGGCCTGAATCTGACCCTGATGAAACTCAGGTTACCCTTCCCATATACAGTTCCATCTTACACGGTGACAAAGAGGAAGCTGCAGATGAAAGTGCAGGTTCGGCCCACCCGCCATCAGACACACCACCGTACTATCAGGGGCCCTGTGCCAGTGCCGTCGCCAACAAGTGGGCCCCCCCTGCTTGCTCATGATCACAGCACTTGCAAAGTTGAAATACTGTGCAGTGAGATGGAAGATGGGGACGACGAGGAGTCCAGACTAGTACAGGGATTCCCTAGCGAGGAGACTTATTTGATTGTTTTCAATGTTGGGACAGCAATTTTTGGGGAGCACTATACTCTGGAGAATGATAGATGGGGCCCACCATACACTGGAACATTCCAAAGGTGGACATCAGACACTGGAGCAGCATTTACAGGGCCTATTATACACTAGAGCATTAGAAATGGGGTCCATTATGTTTGGAGCATTATTTGGGCCCATAAGACAGTGGAGCTTCATCCATGGGGACCAACATATACTGTAGCATTATGTGGAGCTCATCATATACTGTTTCAAACATTATATGGGACCAATGATTCTGTATGGAGAAATAGATGGGCCTCGTCATGAGATGTAAAAAGTGAAGTATTTTTCATTGTACTATACCGCTATTTCTCTGCCGTATCGGAGCATGATGAGTTGTGGTATGTGTTAAAGGGGCGCTCTTTCGCCCAGGGCACATGAAGACCTGGGGCCAGCCCTACCCCCCCACAACTTTAGCCAAATAACCCCCATTTTTCAGTGCGTAACTTGTATTATGAAGTTAATTAAGGTTGACAAGTTTAAGTAAGAAGAATTGATGCTTTTGGCATTCAAATGGGCACTGTAGGTGTGTTTCCTGTCCTCCTCTCACTGCCGACTTTTATTCCCCATTGACTTACATTGGGTTTCGTGTTTCGGGACGACCCCGACTTTTCCCTATAATCGGCCGATCTTGCTCGACCCGACTTTTGGAAAAGTCGGGTTTCACGAAACGAAACTCAACCCTAAAAAACCAAAAGTCGCTCAACTCTAGTCCTCACCAGTGATCCAGCACGCCTCAGTGCACGTACTCCACACTCCACTGCCAGCATCTTTAGTGGCGCTCGTGGCAGCGACGCCGCGTGCTCAGTGGGCCTAGAGGGACTCTAACCCCGTGTCCTTGGTTTAGCATTCTGTGGCCATACACTGTGCGCTCTTTTAGCCGAGCTCTGTGAGCACAAACGGGCTCCGGCGTTTATGTTCAGCGGTAGTGCGGCTCTGTGAAGCAACAGAGTCCGCCCCCATACACACCGGGTGACGATAACTCGCGTGTGTTTTCATAGTATACCGCCATATAGCATCCGTCATTACTGAGCAGCAGGTTACCACCCCTGCACGGTGGACCCTGGGCTGAAAACGCACCTTATTACCATCTTTATTATTTGGTGCGTTCCGCCAGCCCTAACAGGTCCAGTATGGATTGGACAAGAATAGAAAAAGCAGTAAATGGGTAATGTATCACAAGCATACAGCTGTACACAGTGTTGGTGTAATCTTAAATCTCCAAATATATTTCCGGAGTAACAGACAGACATTCACAGGCTCATTATGGATTACACCAGAATCTAAATAGCAAAAAAGGGTACGGTATCAGAAGCATAGAGCTGTATACAGTGTTGGGCAAATTTGAAATCTCGGTATATATTTCCAGAGTCACCCTCAGACGCTCACTCAGTCTGGATTTGACCATAATACAAAATGTTGAAAAAAAGGTACTGGATAACAAGATAGCAAGTATATATATTATAGGGTACAATTTAAATCTTCATATAGATATTCCCGTAGTCACCCTCAGACGCTCACTCAGTATGGATTTGACCGTAATACTAAATGTCAAACAAAGGTACTGTATAACAAGATAGAAGCTGTATATAGTATAGGGTAAAATTTTAATCTCTGTATATATAGAAGGAGGAAACCACACACGCTCACTCAGTATGGATTATACCATAATAAAAAATTTAGAACAAAGGTACTGTATCAGCAGATACCAGGTGTATCCAGTCTATGGGTAATTGTAAATTTCCGGAGTCAGACACAGACGCTCACAGGCTCAGTATGGATTACACCAGAATATAAAAAGTAGAAAAAGGGAAATGTATTTGAAGCGTACACCAGTATACATTGTTGGGTTACTTTTAAATCTTCGTATATATTTCAGTCTCAGTAAGCCAGTCCAGACTCTCCACTACTGAAAACTAGATGGATACAAGTACAGATGGAAAGTCGAGTGTTTGCAGAAATTTGGGAATTACTAATCACGGGAAAACCTCCCGGTAGATTTCGCAGAGGCGATGCTGACCCTCAATTACTTTGTCTGTGGAGACAGTGAAACCAGTTATTTGTGAAGAAAGGATTGCTGTATCGCAGTAGCGTGGATCCCATGACCATTACTGGTCTCCATCAAATTGTGAACACAGGGAGAGATGTAGACATGGTCTTCACTGCCTATCATGATGTGTCTGGTCACTTTGGAGTGCAAAAGACATAAGCCACAGGTTGTAGGCGATTCTATTGGATTGGCATGAAAGGAGACATAGAAAAATGGTGACAGGAATGTCACACGTCTGTGACTAGGATAACTGTGAAAGCTAATCATAAAGCACCACTGCATCCGATTGTGAGTTGACGTCTATTATAAATGGTAGCCATTGATCATCTGAAGGTAGAGGCCAGCAGGACAGGCCATACCTAAAATCTTAACCACCATCGATCAGTTCACCAAATTTTTTGTGGCCATCCCTGTGAAGGATTTAACTGTCCAGACTACACAGCGGTGGAGCAGGGAGAGGTAAGTATTGCAACTTGCAAGTGCTGTGGCCATGAGCACGCAGGGGGGGCCCACTTGTGGGCGACAGTCCTGGCACAAGGAACTTCATAATACGCCGGTGTGTCTGACGGCGAGTGGGCCTCCCCACCGCCAGAGACACTGTATTGTACTATGAGGGGCCCTGTGCCAGTGCCATCGGCCAAGAGTGGGCCCACCCACCTGTTCCGAGCAGCGGCACTTGCCCGGGTGCGCCAGGTGGTGACCCCAGCCCTTAGGGGGGAAAGCCCAGATAGGGAGGTTTATAAAATGGTATATGTTGTTGTATAGGCTGTACATTCAGCCGCTGCAAATGGAGGAATTGGACAAGTCCGCGGAAGAGGACAAAAGCGAGCCAAATTTCTGGCAATCTATGTGTCATCAGGGGAAGATGGGACAAAATCCTTTGAAACCCATGCATGGTTCATTTTAATGAAGGTTAGATCATCAACAATTTGGGTCGACAGATGAGACCTTTTTTCTGTCAGGATTGATCCAGCAGCACTGAAGACTCTTTCAGATAGCACACTAGCAGCAGGGCAAGCAAGCTTCTGTAAGGCATATTGTGCCAATTCAGGGCAGGTGTCCAGCTTACAGGCCCAATAGTCAAAGGGGAATGACCTGTGAGGGAGAACATCGATATGGAAGGAGAAGTAGTTTGTAACCAAAGTTGACAACTGCTATCTCCTGTCACTTGCAATCGATGCAGTATTACCAGTCTGTGAGCGGTACTTGAGAAATCAGTCCACAACATGGTCATGAAACCCGTCTCCAACGTCACTTCGGCTGTGTGCACCACGAATACCTCTTCCATTTTGAACACTACGACTCGTGGGAGAACCAGCACCGCTGCTGTGTGCTGGGAATACCTCAAACAAATGGTTTACCAGAGTTGCTTGTTTGTTAGCCAATATTATCTCTAGGTTCTCCTGTGGCACAATGTTGTGTAATTTGCCTTTATAGCGTGGATCGAGGATGCTGGCCAACCAGTAGTCATCATCCTTCATCATTTTGGCAATGCGGCGGTCCCTTTTTAGGATCTGCAAGGCATAATCTGACATGTGGGCCAATGTTCCCGGTGTCAATGATGCACTGCGAGTGCTGGGTGGAGGAGCACTTTCTGGCAAATTCACATCCCTCCAGTCATGCACAAACCCTGTACCAGACCTTGCAAAGCCATCATTTTCTCTTGCCCCACGAGAAGCATCCTCCTCCCCTAAATAATCATCCCCATCATCATCCTCCTCCTCTTCCTCTTCTTCCTCCACCTCGTCCACGGCAGTTCCCTGACCAGACAATGGCTGACTGTCATCAAGGCTTCCCTCCTCCTCTTCCTCCTCATCAACCTCGGCTGCAGACGCCTGCTCCTTAATGTGCGTCAAAGTTTGCATGAGCAGATGCATAAGTGGGGTGCTCATGCTTATGATGGCATCGTCTGCACTTACCAGCCATGTGCATTCCTCAAAACACTGAAGGACTTTACAGAGGTCTTTCAGCTTTGACCACTGTACACCCGACAACTCCATGTCTGCCCTCAAACTGCCTGCCAGTGAATCCTCCCACAAATGCATTACAGCCTGCCTCTGTTCGCACAGCCTCTCAACCATGTGCAGTGTGGAGTTCCACCTTGTTGCAACATCTATGATTAGGCGGTGCTTGGGGAGGTGGAGCAATTGCTGCAGCTTCTGCATATGACTGGAGTGTACAGGTGAGCGATGGATGTGCGAGCACAGTCTTTGCGCCTTTTGGAGCAGGGCTGTTAACTCCGGAATAATTATTTAGGAAGCACTGCACCACCAGGTTCAAAGTGTGAGTCAGGCAAAGTATGTGTGTGAGTTTTGCAAGGGCTATGGCTGCCACAAAATTCCGGCCATTATCACTGACTACCTTGCCTGGCTCAAGATGTAGACTGCCCAGCCATGACTCAGTTTGTTGCTGCAAGTAGTCAGCCAGTACCTCCACGGTGTGTCTGTTGTCGCCCAAAGACATCATCTTTAAAACAGCCTGCTGACGCTTACCACTATCTGTTCGATAGTGGGACACCTCATGTGCAACACCGGCAGCTGTGGATTGAGTGCTCGTGCGACTGTGCTCTGTCGACGAGCTTTCGATTCTGGAGGAGGAGGAGGGTCGAACGCCTATAGCCATCTGTTTCCTATACCATGGGCTTGGCAGCACTGTTCTACCGCCGCTGTCCCCTGTGGAGCCTGCATCCACCACATTAAACCAGTGATGGACACATAACGGCCCTGTCCATGCCTACTGGACCATGCATCTGTTGTGAGGTGCACCTTTACACTCACTGATTGTTTGAGTGCATGGACAATGCAGTTTTTCACATGCAGGTGGAGGGCAGGGATGGCTTTTCGAGAAAAGAAGTGCCGACTGGGTAGGTCATAGCATGGGACATCGAAGGCCATGAGCTCTCTGAAAGCTTCACTTTCAACCAAATGGAAGGGCATCATCTCTAATGAGATCAGTTTGGCAATGTAGGCGTTCAAAGGCAATGTACTCGGATGAGAGGATGAGTACTTTCTTGTCCTACTCAGAGTGTCTGCTAGGGTGAGCTGAACTTGAGAGCTACATATGGGGGAACTAGCGGTGGACCGGACGGACAGCGAGGGGGTTGGTGATGGTGATGGTGTTGGTGGTGATGGCCTAGATTCAGTGTTTCGTTGCAAAACCATTGTGATTCCCTGACTGCTTTGGCCTTGTGACACCTCAACATTTATTGCTGGTGGTGCGCTTACCGGTGGCGGTGGTCTTACAGTGGGGGAAGCGATGGAGCATTGCTGGCTACCTTCAGTCGGAGCAGGTGCACATGTGGTACCTGAGATTTTGTAGTCCGTCCATGCTTGCAAGTGCATGGTGGTTAAATGTCTAAGCATGAAACTGGTATTCAAATTTCTTAGATTTTTCCCTCAGCTAAAGGTCCTTCCGCACTTCTTACAGATAACATTTGCCTCCATCAGTAGGATTTTGGACAAAGAAGTGCCACACTGCACTCTTCCTACTATGGTATAAATTTTCAGGGCTTGCACGCTGTGCTAATTTGACTGTCTGGCCAAGCTGTCCTGCAACTCTTTTGTTTTTTGTTCCATGTTTTTGGACAGCTATGGGCCTGCTAGATAACCGCTGCTGCAATGTTGATGCCTGCTGCGGATCCTTCTCCTTATCTAAGCTATTGCCAGTGGCATCCTCTTCCCCCAATGGATGCCAATCCGGGTCAGCAACTGGGTTATCCATCACCTCCTCTTCAATTTCATCTGCACCTTCGTCTGTGTCACCATGTAAAGTGGTATAGTATGCAGGAAGGGGCACCTGAGTTTCATCAGGGTCAGATTCTGGCTCAGTAGACTGCGAGGGCAATGTAGTGCTGTGGGTCAATGTACCAGCAGAATCATCTAGCACTGGCTGTGCATCAGTGCAATCCATTTAAGATTCATCTTGGACTGGGGAATTCAGGATTTGACTGGATAACCCAGTCATGGTATGTGAAAAGAGCTCCATGGAGTAATCTAAAGTGTGGGCTGCCGCATCCTTCACTTTTGGTGGGGGTGAAGGACACAAGGAAAGGTGTTTTTCATGGCCAGAACCCTGAACTGATGACTCAGTCCTTGCAGGTTTTGAAAGTTCAGAAGAGGAGGCAAGAGAGCTGGTGGCTGTTTTGGCAATGTAAGCCAAAACCTGTTCCTGATGCTCCGGCTTTAAAAGCGGTTTTCCTACTCCCAGAAAAGGGAACCTTACAGGCTTTCTTGTACCAGACGATGACGCAGGCTCAACACCTCCTGCCTTAGCTGCTATTGTGCTTTTGGCATTACCAGCAGATGCACCACCACCACCATCAGTACCAGCTGCCCCGCCACCCACGTTCTCGGCCTCTTCCACCATACTTTCTCATGTTTGCGAAAATGTAAAAAAAATACCAGCAGATATATGGTACTGTATGAGGAGCGTACAGCTGTATAAGGTGTAGATAAAAATTTAAATCTCCATATATATTTCCTTAGTCACAGACACTCTCCCAGTATGTATTTGACCGTAATGCAACCAGCAGATTTACGGTACTGTACCAGAAGCAGACAGCTCTATACGGTGTATGTATGCAAAAATAAAAATCTCCGTCTATTTTTTTATGGAGTCACACCCAGATAGCATGTATTTGTCCGTGATACCAGCCGGCACACGGTAGTGTGTGAGGAGAGTACAGCTCTATACAGTGTATGTATCAAAATGGAAATTTTTAAATCTCCGTCTATTTTTTTACGGAGTCACACACACACGCTGTCTCTTTATAGATTTGACCGTAAGACAAACGGCAGATATACGATACTTTTTGAGAAGCGGACAGCTCTATACGATGTATGTATGGAAAATTTTAAATCTTCGTCTATTTTTTGACGGAGTCAACAGCAGATATACGATACTGTTAGAGAAGCGGACAGCTCTATACGGTGTATGCAAAAATGGAAATGTCCGTCTATGTATTTACGGACTCACACGCGCTGTCTCTGTATAGATTGGACCATAATCCAAACAGCAGATATACGATACTGTTTGAGAAGCAGACAGCTGTATATGGTGTATGTATGGAAAATTTTAAATCTCCATCTATTTTTTTATGGAGTCAAACACAGATAGCATGTATTTATCCGTGATACCAGCCGGTACACGGTAGTGTGTGAGGAGCGTACAGCTCTATATGTTGTATGTATGGAAAAATGAAAATCTACGTCTATTTTTTTCTGGAGTCACACACAGACGCTGTCTCAGTTAGGATTTTACCATAATCTAAACAGCATATATATGGTACTGTATCAGAAGCGGACAGATCTATACGGTGTATGTATGGAAAAATGAAAATTTCTGTCTATCTTTTTACAGAGTCACACACAGATAGCATGTATTTGTCCGTGATACCAGCCGATACACAGTAGTGTGTGTGGAGCGTACAGCTCTATACGGTGTATGTATGGAAATTTTTAAATCTCCGTCTTTTTTTACGGAGTCACACACATGCTGTCTCTGTATAGATTTGACCGTAATCAAACAGCAGATATACGATACTGTTTGACAAGAGGACAGCTCTATACAGTGTATGTATGGAAAATTTTAAATCTCCGTCTTTTTTTACGGAGTCACACACACATGCTGTCTCTGTATAGATTTGACCGCAATCAAACAGCAGATATACGATACTGTTTGACAAGTGGACAGCTCTATACGGTGTATGTATGGAAAATTTTAAATCTCCATCTTTTTTTTACGTAGTCACACACACACGCTGTCTCTGTATAGATTTGACCGTAATCAAAGAGCAGATATATGATACTGTTTGAGAAGCGGACAGCTCTATATGGTGTATGGAAAAATTGAAATGTCCGTATATGTATTTACGAAGTCTCACACACACACACACTCTGTCTCTGTATAGATTTGACCGCAATACAAACAGCAGATATACGATACTGTTTGAGAAGAGGACAGCTCTATACGGTGTATGTATAGAAAATTTAAAATCTCACAAACTGATAGAATGTATATGTCCGTGATACAAGCTGGTACACAGTATTGTGTGAGGAGCGTACATCTCTATACGGTGTGTGAAAAAATTAACACTCTGTAACTGTGCAGAAAATCAGAATAAAAGTTTTTTTGCTTTGAAAAAAGCAGTCTGCACAGTAGTGTGCACAAAGCAATGCAGCTATCAGGTAGCCTTATAAGGCAGCCTAATAACCACCAGCACTGCTGCACACACAAAAATTCTCCCCTGTCACTGCACACTAACTGTACAGTTGAAATCGCTATCAGAAGAAGCACAGATTTTTTTTTTCTTTGTTGCCTAATGCTCTCCCTATTGAGAATCAGCGGCAGCAACCTCTCCCTATGCTAAGATCAACAGAAATGAAATCAGGGCTTTTATAGCCACTGTGAAGCCACACAAAGCAAGCCAATCACATGAATGCCCTTCTCTAAGATGGTGGTGGCCGCTGCCTATGTCATCGCATTGCCCATATTGTGCGTCCTTGATGATTGGCTGAGAAAAGGCGCTGGAAGCATTATGGGAAACACGACTTTGGCGCGCGGGTCGGCGACCTCATGGCCGACCTCACGCTATGGTCGGGTTTCGATTGGCGAAACCAGACTTTAGCGAAAGTCGGCAACTTATTAATTTGACCGACCCGTTTCGCTCAACTCTACCTACCACACTATCAGAGCAACATGACTGGAAAAAAGCGAGGTCGTGGTGGAAGGAGAATTAGGCTTGATGTTTAAGGTATACAAGGGGCAGGTGGTAATGTTAGTGAAAGCACTTGTAAACAAACAACGTCACGTCCTACACAAAGACAACTGACAACTTCTGTTACTCAACAGGCTCCTCCACTACCTTGTTGATGAGGCCCAGAAAGAGCATGTGCTTGAGTGATGGCCTCTCCTCCTCAACATCACGCACAGTACAGTCCACAGAGGTGGCACCCCATTTACCCTTGCTCCATCCCGATCACAATTCTCCAGACACCCAACTGACTCTTCACACATTCTATGCCATGGGCATCAGACATGTACTCTAAAGAATCACAGTCAAGAGGAGGAAATCATCTGCATCGATGCCCAAACTTGTTTAGCTAGGATCCAGGGCAGGGCGAAGTAGGGTCCGGTCCCAGAAGCATCCAGACCCTCATCACCAGGTGTTGACCCCCGGTGGGGAAGTGATACTGATGAGACTCAGGTGTCTGAGGATCACCCAGACTGTACTGTGGTGTCAGGGCAGAAAGAGGAGGATGGATACTTTGAGGGTGTGGAATGTGATAACACAGAGTATAGTGGTGAGGTTGTAGATCCCTCCTGGTGTGAACACAGGCACACAGCTCAGTAGGTCATCTGAGGAGGTTGAGGAGGAGTTAGATGATAAAGTTACGATGGGCTGTATGGCGCAAACATGGAGTGATGGAGCCACAATGGACACTGCATCTTCAGCCACAACTGTGGCAGTGGCCAGAAGCATTCGCGGATCTGCAGCTTGCAGGGGCAGCAAGGGTTACCTAGCCTAAGCCTTTTTTGACACCGCAAAGAATGAGCCAAGTCGCATTATCTGCCAACTTTGCATAAAATAAATGAGTAGAGGGAAAAGTGTAATAATTTGACTACTACATGAATGAAACTTCACATGCCCAATCAACATGCGTTTCTCTGTCAATCCTACTGCGATAAAATGTGGACCTCAACAACCATTAGCAACCCCATCAACCAAATCCGTTGCTTCTTCCACCTCCTTTGTTACCGTGCCAAGCATGGTCATGCAGGTCTCTGACAGCAGAATCTCCGTTTCTTTACTCACTCCAGTCAGGCTGAGTGACAGCTCGCCATCAGCTGTAACGGAAGCGGACATGCCTGCTGTTTTTGATCAATCTCAGTGGACGAGCACACCACAACATTCTCAATCCACCATAACATCTCTGCCTACTTCTTCCTCATGGTCCAGTAGTTTGTTCGGTTCACCATACTCCACCCTCTCACAGCACTGTGACCATCCCTAGCTCCCACACTTGTGGCCACGTAAAAGATTGCTTCCTCCTCCACATGACAAAGCTAAGAGATTGAACTCCACCATCCTGTTGGCCATGGAAATATTGTCTTTCTGCCTGGTAGATACAGATTGTCTCTGAAAGCTGATGGCCGTTGCAGTCCCCAGTACCAGTTGC
This sequence comes from Dendrobates tinctorius, assembly GCF_039654945.1. Taxonomy (NCBI): domain Eukaryota; kingdom Metazoa; phylum Chordata; class Amphibia; order Anura; family Dendrobatidae; genus Dendrobates; species Dendrobates tinctorius. The sequence continues at coordinate 29,172,334 of NW_027361703.1, read as the reverse complement.
CAAGTCGTCTGTAATGCTGCTGCTGCAGTACAGTATAGTGTAACCTCCACCAGGGGTTGCTGGTGAGGGAAGAGAGGTTGCACACACAGTGTAGCACCACTGAGCAGCAGCACAGGTGCCACCAGATGGCGAAGGAGTGGTCAGACGAGCCAAGTCAGAAACAGTCAGGAAAAACAGGACCAAAGGAAAATGCAATACACGTGGTCAAATACAAGCCAGAAGTCAGAGCCAGACAGGAGCAGAAATAACTGAGATCTGAGACAGTAAAACAGGTCAGAAGACAAGCCTGGTCACTAGAGTTGAGCGACTTTGGTCAGATCGGGTTTAATGAAACAAAATTTGTCTCAGATGAAACTCGTCCGACTAGGACAAAAAAAGTCGGAGTTTCGTCCGAAACCCGACCCCAATGCAAGTCAATGGGGAATAAAAGTCGGCATTGAGTGGATGACATTCATCCGCTCAATGCCGACTTTTATTCCCCATTGACTTGCATTGGGGTCGGGTTTCGGACGAAACTCTGACTTTTTTTGACCTAGTCGGACGAGTTTCATCAGAAATAAATTTTGTTTCATGAAACCCGATCCGACCAAAGTCGCTCAACTCTACTGGTCACATACCAAGAGGTCCAAGCACTGGGAGCGACCACTAAGACAAGCTGGGTGGCAGGAAAGGGAAGTCATGGGATCAGAGTAAATGGGCAGAGGACAAAACATGGTATCAAGGGATCAGCTGCTCTAGCTTGGGAGCATGAATTATCACTGATGTTGGTCAGCAGGCCACAGCAGACTGAAATAGCCACACAGAACCCAAAACAAGGCAGAGAAAGTTAACCCCCACTTGACCAGAACGGGGAGATAATAACAAGAAACAATCCCCTGCCTGGATCATGACATCATCGTTACTTCCGTAGAAAAGCTGTGTCTGCGGTACACCAGCATATCGCAGACAACATCAATCATTCCTCGAATAAATCTCTGTCTGCCAGGGTCACTTCACCACAGACACTTGGCAAGTAAGTATGGCCAAGGGCATTATGTCTCACTAACTGGGCACTGATTCTGGTGACTGTGGGGGCAGGTGGGGAAGGTTCTGCTCCACAAGTCTCTGTATTTCACTTTCTCCACTACTTCTGCCTACTCCTATACCTCCTCTAGGGCCTCAACTGGTGCCCTCAAACTCTGTCTTAATGAGACACGCATTCCAAACATGAAGAGTGAATCCCCACCACCTCTGTACTGTGCAGCAAGGGCTCACAACAATTAGGCAGTGATTAAATTGATATGTCTTAAAGGTCACAGTCATACAGCTGAAGAGTTGTGGACAGATCTCCAGGCCAATTTTGAACAATGGCTGTCTCCTATGAACCTGGATTTAGGGAAGGCCATGCCTGATAATGGTGCAAACCTGGTGGCAGCCCTATGCCAAGGCAAGCTCACACACGTGCCTTGCATGGCTCCCTTCCTCAGCCTGGTGATAAAGTGATTTCTCCAACACAATCTTGGCCTGGGTGAGCTGCTGCAGGAAACTGTGTGCTCACTTCCACCATTCATATCCCTCAAGTCATTGACTTGCATCGATACAGAGGTATATGCCAGTTAACAGGTTGACATGCGATGTACTGACACAGTGGAATAACACTCTGCACATGTTGCAGCGACTGTGGCAGCAGCATGAGTCCTGACGCAGTATGTCATCTCGTATAGCCTGGGTCAGCGCAGTTCGGAAGTGGCCATATCACATTTATGGTGTGGGCACAGATTAAAACCTTTGCATCCTTCTGCATAGTTTCAAAATGGCTACTAAGATGGTTAGCACCGATGATGCCGTCATCAGCATCGCTATTTCTGTCATGTACATGCTGGAGCAGACTTTAAATAGCCTGTGTGAGGAGTTGGTAGTCCCAGAGGAAGAGGAGGAAGCAGAGGAGGATGCAGAAGGCATAACATTGTCTCAAAATTCCAGACTGTTGTCACACAGGCAGGTGCCAAGGGAGAGTTGGTTACTGCGATCGAGGGGGCTGGTGATACCAGGCAAACTGTTAGTGAATGTGCATGAGCCGACGAACAAATGGAGGAGGAAGAGGTGATGGGCAAGCAACTGTCAGGAGATGAAGAGATACAATTATTCCCTCTTTGTTGTTTGTGGTTGACGAGAGGATACAGTGAAAACGAGCATCAGTGTTACCCAACCACCAAGACAGCATGGGCTTGGACCTCATGGAAGAGCCTGACATATGAGTGCCTTCCTGCTGCACTATCTGCAACATAATCCCCATATAGATATGATTCGAAATAGTGCTCACTACTGATTTGCCACTCTTTCAGATCCACGTTATAAGAGTAAATTTTGCCAGATGATTTCTGCCCTGGAAAGGGACCCGTGAATGCTGGATTATTGGAATATGCTTTTACACAACCTTACGAGAGGTTTTCCCCAAGACAGCAGTGAGGCACAAAGTATGCATTACAGTTTTCCCCAAGACAGCAGTGAGGCACAAATTATGCATTACAGCACTAGACTTCCAACCTCCAGGCATGTCAATTCGTCAGCATCAAAACTTTAGCAGTAGTGCAAGTGGCAGAAGCAATTTCTGTGAGTTTTATCAACACATTTTTTATACCAGCTTGTGCAACAGCACAACCGAGTGCAAGTCTGACTCGTGGTGAACGAATGGAAAGTATGGTGCAGGAGTATCTGGAACTCAATATCAATACCATCAGGGAGGTTTGGGAACCTTTCACATCTTGGTCTTCAAAAATAGCTGACTAACCTGAGCTCACCTCTCACGCCTTGGAGATTTTATCATCCAGATAGCCAGCGTTCTCTCAGAATGTGCCTTCTGCGCTGCTGGTGGTGTCCTGATGGATAAGCTCTGCCGGCTGTCCCCTAAAAGTGTTGACTGCCTAACTTTCATTAAGATGAACAATTCATGGATCTTCAAGGCCTTTTGAACCCCAATTGCAGACAGTGTAAACTAGGTGATGTTGTAGTTATTAGGGTGCTGCATTGATCTTGCATAATTGCAGTCTGTTTAGTGGGGCTTCTGTGCCTGCTGCTGCTGCAGATGTTAACACTAATTTGTGGAAATGTGAACAGTCCAGGTTACATCTCCATCTGCTGGGTTGGCTGTAGTGGAAAAAATGTTGCCCCCATTATACTATGTAGATTCTGGTAAAATTGATGCCACTTTGGTGATATCTGCCACTAATTTTTGGAAATGAGGAGAGTTCTGATTGTGTCTCTCCATCTGCTGAGTTGGCAGTAGTGGAAGAGATGTCGCGCACAATTATACTATTTTTACTCTGGTGAAATTGATGCAACTTTGGTAGTATCTGCCACTAATTGTTGGAAATGTGAACACTCCTAGTTGGGTCTCCATCTGCTGGGTTGACTGTAGTGGAAGATATGTCAGTTCCTATTATACAATTCCTACTCTCGTGAAATTGATGCCACTTCAGTAGTGTTAGGTCCTATTTAATTTTGAAGACTCCTCATTGGGTCTCCATCTGCTGGGTTGGCTATAGTGGAAGAGATGTCGTTCACTATCATACTATTTCTAATCTGGTGAAACTGATGCCACTTTGGTGGTGTCTGCCACAATTTTTGGAAATGTGGAGAGTACTTACTGGGTCTCTTCATCTGCTGGGTTGGCTGTTGTGGATGAGATGTTGCTCACCATTATACTATTTCTACTCTGGTGAAATTAATGCCACTTTGGTGGTGTCTTCCCCTAATTATTTTAAACTTGAAGACTCCTGGTTGGCTCTCCATATCTGCTGGGTTGGCTGTAGTGGAAGAGGTGTCGGTCCTTATTACACTATTTCTACTCTGGTGAAATTGATGCCACTTTGTTGGTGTCTGCAACTAATTGTTGGAAATGTGAACACTCCTTATTGGGTCGACATCTGCTGGGTAGGCTTTAGTGGAGGAGATGTTGCTCCCCATTATAGTATTTCTACTCTTGAGAAATTAATGCCACTTTGAAAGGTGTCTGCCCCTATTTATTTTAAATTTGAAGACTCCTAGTTGGGTCTCCTTCATGTGTGTTGCTTGTAGCAGTAGGACTCCAAGCCTCTCAGCCCGCTACCACCTTTGAGTCAACTACCCATGATACTATCCTTACATCTTTCTGACAATAGTTGTCTACGAAACTGATATTTGTGCCACCTGATTCCAGCTGAGCATAAAAGCAGGTTGAACTGTGTCATGTGGTATCAGGGCTCCCAGCACAGAAGGCCTACACCAATGCCTCACCTACCTCATCTTAATTTGAAGTTCAGTACAAAGCTATAAATGCTGACCTAGACCCTGATACCTCATGCATGGCGGATTGCTGCCATGCCATTCTAAAATTTGCACTGTGGATGAATTGAGGCCACTTTCCTGGTGTCTGCCTCTAATTTGAGGTGTTTTGGCAGCTTTTGGGCCCGTTTGAACATGTTGTGTATGCATTTGTTTTTGCCTCCCTTTGCCTTCAATGACATTTGGTTATGTGAGTGAACATTTGAAGAATAATCGGCAAATATTTCAAAATTTGCGATCTTAATCTGAACCGAACATTTAAATACTTGCTCATCTCTACTAACAATCCAATATCAAGGTCACACGAAAGATCTGAAGAGCTAGAATCTGAATCAGTGGTCCACCCATCTTGATTAGATTTTCTCTTTTTTATTTTGCCTAAAATACCTATTTTTGTTTGCTGTATGTTTAGGATTGTACTTTTGTTTCTTAAAAGTCATATATGCCTTACAGTCCCACCAGGTTTGTCCTGATGAAGAGATCCGGCGTGACTTAGAAATGTGTAGACTTATAAACCTGTTAAATAAATGTTTTGCTTTTAAGGATATTCCGTCTTAGCAGTGCATTAATGATACTTTCCTCTGTTTTCCTTTCACCAAGAATTAATCCAATCAGTAAACATCGTAACGAAAAAAAAAGATCAAACCCCCCAGATTTACAATTTTTTTAGTTGCCACAATATTGCATTGCAATGCTATAAAAGGCGATCAAAATATTGTATCTACTACAGATAAAGATATGGATAAAAACTTCAACTCAGTGCACAAAAAATAAGCCCTCACCCAGTCCCAGACCCTGAAAAATGGAGACGCTACATGTTTTTTTATTTTTTTCACCACTTAAAAGAACCTATATATGTTTGGTACCTGAGAAATTAGAATGACAGGTCAGTTTTAGCATTTAGTGAATATGGTAATAAAACCCCCCCAAAAAACAATTGTGGAATTGCATCTTTTTTGAAATTTCACAGCACTTGGAATTTTTTCCCGTTTTCCAGCACACGATATGTTAAAACCAATGGCGTTGTTCAAAAGTACAACTCATCCTGCAAAACACAAGCCATAACATGGCCATATTTATGGAAAAATAAAGAAGTTATGGCTCTGGGCAGAAGGGGAGCAAAAAATGAAAAATTCCAAGGTGGTGAAGGTTAATATATGTATGTAACATAGTTATATTAAAAAATAAATTTATTCATGTTTTTACAGATATATTACACTTGTTTATATTTTTGCATAATTTCTTTCCCAAAAATTCCGCAAAGATCATAAAAAATGTTTCTTTTATTGTTAATGTTTTTTACCGCTGTAACAGGCGCAACCATAAGAGCGACAGTTAGGCCAGGCTCACACACGAGAGCAATGCGAAAAACTTGCGCGGATCTCTCGCATCAATACCCGGCACTGCCAACGGCAGTTCGGACTGGAGCGTTCAGCTGCATAGAAAGACATGCAGCCACACACTCGGGTCATGAGTGCCGGCAGCAATGCCGAGTATTGATGTGAGAGACTCGCATGAGTTTCTCGCATTGCACTCTCAAATGTGACCCCGACCTTGCAGGGAAAAACAGGGAAAATGTGCTGTGCCAGTTGTCACTGATCTCTGTCTGCTAAGGTTTTATGATGTTAGCAGTGACCTGGTGATTTTGTGATCGTCCAGCGGTAATAAACTCCTCTGTGTTCTTCCCAGGTTCTCATCTGTGTTTAATAATCAGGAATTGGACCATCTTCTAGATTTCAGGAGCAGAAGCTTTAACCCTTTGCTGTAATTTTATGATCATGCGAAGAAAATTTCAGTCATCCAGTTAAACTTATTGACTAACTTATGGGTATCATTCTATCATTTCATATTAAAGTGTCAGCCTTCAAATGGTTAAGTAAATGTTTTGTTAATTATCAGCATCAATGAAACTTAGTCACCCTTATGAGTTTAGACTGGATTAATTTATAGGCTTGGTTTCATTACTTGCTTTAATGAAAAACTACATGCTGCTTTAATAAAGAAAATTAAATGCCCAGCGGCATGAAGCATGCAAGCATAAATTATTTTTCTTCTCTTACAAACATTAAAAAAATCACACATTTTTCTAAAATGAAAACATGATGTGAATTACATATCCTATAGATGCAGGGATTTGTTTAGATAGCTAATATATGCCTGTCATAATAAATGCAAATGGACATTCTAATACTGAATTGTGCCTACTGTTATGCCCATCTGTTCAAATGACACAAATACTTTTAAGAGGTTTTTGCAATGTTTTCTTATTGTCAACAAATTCAGTACATAATATATACTGTATTTTTACATTATACTTGCTTCATTCTGTTTTCTTTATTATTTGTAATTTTCCGATGGGATTCTCTTTATCACACAATATATACAGTGTACTAAATCAAATGAAAATATTGCATTATTCATAGCTATGTAATGCATTTCATAACTGTAAAGTTGTTTGTTGACATTTTACCATTCTGATGATGAGGAAAAGTGCACCTTTTTAACATGCCCATCATTTTTGACTTGTAAGTTAATAAACGGGGATCAGTAGGGACTATGGATGCATTGGTCATCTTAGTTTGCAGTTTTCTTTAATCTATAGAGATATGAGAAGGATGAGATTCCTTTGCTATACCATGAGCTGAGGATAGCTCTCTCAAAAGCTAAAAATGGCATATAAAATTGTTCTGGAATTACAAGATTAGGTGTAACTTAGCAATAGATATACCTCCCCATACAATCTAGCGATGACATCTGCTGGCGAAACAACTGCAGCAGAAAGTACTTGGCAATCCAAACAGTAAACTTCTGTTGCTGCTTCACATGTTAGAAAATTGACATTTTTTTTGTGACTATATCATACAGAAAGTCGCAAAGCTTTTGAACTATCAGCTACTGAAAGATTTAATGTCAATTCAATCAAATCCAGATATTTATAAGTTAGGGGTTCTTCAAAATCAATCCTCAATGTCAAATTGTTCAACATGTGGATTATCGTATGCTGCTAACATATACTGTCAACAATATGCGATAGATACAACTATCTTTGTACTAAGATGCACTAAGTACTAAGGGGTACTAGAGTACAGTTCCAAATCATTGTACACCGCATTTCAATTTGTTATGCAAATTGGATTTACCTGTCATAAACTCATCCATCGCATTGTGTCTCAGGGCTCTTTGGATCACTGAAATTCAATCTTAAACACATGCAATAATTAATTAACCCCTTTAACAATCGCCGATACGCCTTTTATACGGCGGTAGTTAAGGGTATTTAAACCACAGCGCCGTTAATTAACGGTGCTGTGGAAAAAGTGTATAGTGCCCCCAGAGTCGGATTTTCTCTGGGGTCTCAGCTGCCGGGGGTGGCCGAGACCCCAGAGATCATGATTGAGGTCAGTTTTTACCGACCCCAATTTTGAGATTGCAGTTAATAACCGTATAACGGCGACCGCAAAAAAAGCCGCAATTTTGCATTTAGTTTCTCTCTCCTCTGATGTGATCACACATCAGAAGAGAGATAAATATGACTTGTGTTTATTTATGAAAAAAACGGAAATATGGCGAAAATTTTGAAAATTTTGCAATGTTCAAACTTTAAATTTGTATTCCCTTAAATCAGAGAGATATGTCACACAAATTTCTTAATAAACAACATTTCCCACATGTCTACTTTACATCAGCACAATTTTGGAAACAAAATTTTTTTGTAAGGAAGTTATAAGGGTTAAAAGTTGACGAGCGAGTTCTCATTTTTAAAAAAAAATTTGCAAAACCATTATGTTAGGGACCACCTCACATTTGAAGTCACTTTGAGGGGTCTATATGGCAGAAAATACCCAAAAGTGACACCATTCTAAAAACTGCACCCCTCAAGCTGATCAAAACCACATTCAAGAAGTTTATTAACCCTTCAGGTGTTTCACAGGAGCAGAAGCAACATGGAAGGAAAAAAATTGAACATTTAACCCCTTTCTGCCATATGACGTACTATCTCATCCATGTGCGTTGGGACTTAATTCCCAAGGACGAGATAGTACATCATAGCGATCAGCTGCGCCCCCGAGGGGGAGCGCTGCTTATCGTGGCCGGGTGTCAGCTGATTATCACAGCTGACACCAGGCACAATGTGTCAGGGGTGGTCATGGACCACACCCGGTAAATTAACCCCTGGCACACTGCGATCAAACAAAATCGCAGTGTACCGGGGGATTAGGGAAGAATCGCGCAGGGAAGGGGCTCCCTGCATGCTTCCTTGAGACCCCGGGCAGCGTGATGTGCTGCGCTGCTCCGAGGGTCTCCTTCCCTGCAGGCCCCCAGATCCAAGATGGCTGCCATGGCCATCTTGGATCTGGGGGCCTGCAGGGAGGCAGCTTCCTCAGTGCCTGTTGAGAGCAGGCGCCGAGAAAGCCTGCTGCAGTGCCTGTGTCAGATGGCTGATCTGACACTGCACTGCAAAGTGTCAGATCAGCAATCTGACACTTCACAGTAATGTCTCACATTGGGAAAAAATAATAAAGTAAGAAAAAAACACATGTAAAAATAATTATAAAAAATTTCTTAAATAAATTTAAAAAATCTATATATTCCCTAATATATTCTTTTTTTTCTAAATAAAAAAACACACTAAAAATACACGTATTTAGTATCGCCACGTCCACAGCGACCCACCCTATAAAACTGTCCCACTAGTTAATCCCTTTATTGAACCTCTTCCAAAAAAAAAACTAGCCAAAAACAATGGTTTATCATGATACCGCTGAACAAAAAGTGCAATAACGCGCGACCAAAAAGACGGATATGAATAAACATGGTACCGCTGAAAGCGTCATCTTGTCTCACAAAAAACGAGCTGCCACTCAGCATCATCAGCAAAAAAATAAAAAAGTTATAGCTCACAGAATAAAGCGATGCAAAAATAATTTTTTATTTTAAATAGTTTTTATTGTATAAAAGCGACAAAGGATAAAAAAATGATATAAATGAGGCATCGCTGTAATCATACTGACCCAAAGAATAAAACCCTTTTATCAATTTTACCACATGCGGAACGGTGTAAACGCCCCCCCAAAAGAAATTCATGAAATGCTGGTTTTTGTTCGTTCTGTGTCCCAAAAGTTGGAATAAAAAGCGATAAAAAATGTCATGTGCCCAAAAATGGTACCAATAAAAACGTCAACTCGTCCCACAAAAAATAAGACCTCACATGACTCTGTGGGTCAAGATATGGAAAAATTATAGTTCTCAAAATGTGGTGATGCGAAAACTATTTTTGCAATAAAAAGCGCCTTTTAGCATTTTGCAGCTGCCAAACATCAAAACCCGCCATAAATAGTAAATCAAACCCCCTTTATCACCCCCTTAGTTAGGGAAAAATAATAAAATTAAAAAAATGTATTTATTTCCAATTTCCCATTAGGGTTAGGGTTAGGGCTAGGTTTAGGATTAGGGCTAGGGTTAGGGCTAGAGTTAGGGCTAGGGTTAGGGCTAGGGTTAGGGCTAGGATTAGGGTTAGGGGTGTGTTGAGGTAAGGGTTGGAGTTAGAATTGGGGTTTTCCTCTGTTTGGGCTTATCAGTGGCTCTCCAAACGCAACATGCCATCTGATCTCAATTCCAGCTAATTCTGCATTGAAAAAGTCAAACAGTGCTCCTTCACTTCCAAGCTCTGCCATGCGCCCAAACAGTGGTTTACCCCCACATATGGGGTATCAACCTACTCAGGATAAATTGCACATCAACTTTTGTGGACCAATTTCTCCTAGTACCCTTGGGAAAATAAAATAGTAGGGTCAAAAATATCAATTTTGTGGAAAAAAATATAATTATTTTTATTTTAATGGGTCTACGATATAAACTTCTGTGAAGCATTTGGGGGTTCAAAGTGCTCACCACACATCTAGATAAGTTTCTTGAGGGGTCTAGTTTCCAAAATTGGGTCACTTGTGGGGGGTTTCCACAGTTTATGCACATCAGAGGCTCTCCAAATGCGACATGACACCCGCAGACCATTCCATCATAGTCTGCATCCCAAAACGTCACTACTTCCCTTCCGAGCCCTGACGTGTGCCCATACAGTAGTTTTCTCCCACATATGGGGTATCAACGTACTCAGGACAAATTGGACAACAACTTTTGGGGTCCAATTTCTCCTGGTACCCTTGGGAAAATAAAAAATGGGGACAAAAAGGTCATGTTTGTGGAAAAAATATGATTTTTTTATTTTCACGCCCGGGCGTTATAAACTTCTGTGAAGCCCATGGGGGTTCAAAGTTCTCACCACACATCTAGACAAGTTCCTTGGGGGGTCTAGTTTCCAAAATGGGGTCCTTTGTGGGGGGTTTCCACAGTTTAGGCACATCAGGGGCTCTCTAAATGCGACATGACACCCGCAGACTATTCCATCAAAGTCTGCATTCCAAAACGTCACTACTTCCCTTACGAGCCCCGACGTGTGCCCATACAGTAGTTTACGCCCACATATGGGGTATCAGCGTACTCAAGACAAATTGTACAACAACTTTTGGGGTCAAATTTCTTGGAAAAATAAAAAAATGGGGACTAAAAGATCATGCTGGTGGAAAAAATATGATTTTTTTATTTTCACGCCAGGGCATTATAAACTTATGTGAAGCCCATGGGGGTTCAAAGTTCTCACCACACATCTAGATAAGTTCCTTGGGGGGTCTAGTTTCCTAAATGGTGTCATTTGTTGGGGGTTTCCATTGTTTAGTCATATCAGGGGCTCTCCAAATGCAAATTGGCGTCTGATCTCAATTCCAGCCAAAAAAGTCAAATGGCGCTGCTTCCCTTCCGTGCTCTGTCATGCGCCCAAATAGTGGTCTACCCCAACATATGGGGTATCAGTGTACTCAGGACAAAATTCACAATAACATTTGGGGTCCTGTTACCCTTGGGAAACAAAAATTTACTTTTATCTGAAAACAACACCATGCACCACTGAGCAACGGTCCAGTTCTTTTTCTCCTTGGTCCACGTAACACTCTTCTGGCATTGTCTATTGGTCGTGAGTGGCTTAACATAAGGAATGTGACACTTGCAGCCAATGTCCTGTCTGTGTGTGGTTGCTCTTGAAGCAATGACTCCAGCAGCAGTCTGCTTCTTGTGAATCTCCTCCAAATTTTTGGATGGACTTTTCTTAACAATTCTTTAAAGGTTGCGGATATCCTGTTTGCTTGTGCACCTTTTTGTACCACAGTTTTACCTTTCACTCAACTTTCCATTAATGTGTTTGGATACAGCACTCTGTGAACATCCAACTTCTTTAGCAATGACCTCTTGTGGCTTATCCTCCTTGTGGAGTGTGTTAATGATTGCCTTCTAGACATCTGTCTAGTTAGCAGTCTTCCCCATGATTGTGGAGCTAGCTGAAACAGATTAAGGAACCTTTTTAAATGCTTAGGAAGTCTTTGCAGGTGTTTTTTTTTTTTAATTATTCTAATTTACTGAGATATTGACTTTGGGTTTTCATCGGCTGTAAGCCATAATTATCTAGTGAACATAAAGCTCCATTAAAAACAGATTTTTAATATTTCATCCTTAAAAAACACCTAACCCAGTGTATAAAGGCACATAGACCAATTGATACAAAAATAATACTAGACCAATACACTTGCCTGCCAAGACCCTACAATACACCTAGTCTTACTCCTTCCTTGCTGTGGAAGTTGGCACCCTAAGAAAATGATTGTTTGGCGCCTCCAGTCAACATGGACTGTCACTCTCTTCCATGATGTAGCCCTATCAATATAGGTGGGAACACAATATAGTGAAGGGAAGGAATGAAAAAGGATAGATCCTTATAAAACTATATATAACATATTATAGGTTGCTCTATGGGTCTGGCAGCACAAGAGCAAAAAAACAACAAAAATTATCCCAAACACCATGCAAGATCTCTCCGTACAATGGCCATCTGGCAGATCCTCATACACTAGCTCTGAACAAAAGCATTATAGCATAAAAAGAGAGCATATAGCCCAAGATGTAATAGAACTACACAGTAGCATTATAACATAGATAGAAGCAACAATATAGATGCTTGGCAAGAATCATCATTGCATCCGGCATCTACAGTATCGTGTCCTCCTGATGAGTCGTGATAACGGGGGGAGCGCGTCGGGATATCCTCAACTCATGCTAAGTTCTATCATAATTTGCTCTATATTGTTGTTTCTATCTTTGCTATAACGCTACTGTGTAGAGCTACTATATGAGGATCTGCTAGATAGCCATTGCGGGGTGTCCTCAATTTATGCTAAGTTCTATTACATCTTGGGCTATATGCTCTCTTTTTATGCTATAATGCTTTTGTTCAGAGCTGGTGTATGAGGATCTTCCAGATGGCCATTTGCGGATAGATCTTGCATGTTGCTTGGAATAATTTTTGCTGTTTTTTTGCTAGTCAGTGGCTGCTAAAAGCATAAAAGGATAGAAATTAATAATGTGGCCACCATTTTCCCCTGACCTCAACCCTATTGAGAAGCTTTGGAGCATCCTCTTGCAAAAGATCTATGAAGATGGGAGGCAGTTCACATTAAAACCCTGATTAAGCCGAAAGGTTAATAAACTTCTTAAATGTGGTTTTGAGCACATTAAGGGGTGTTGCTTTCAGGAAAGTGTCACTTTTGGGTATTTTCTATTACATAGACCCCTCAAAGTCACTTCAAATGTAATGTGGTCCCTAAAAAAATAGTTTTGTAATGAGAAATTGCAGGTCAACTTTTAACCCTTAAAACTTTCTAGCAAAAAAAAAATGATGTTTCAAAAATTGTGCTGATATAAAGTAGACATGGGGAAAATATTGTTTATTAACTACTTTGGGTGACATAATCCCTTTCTGCCATTGGACATACTATCCCATCCATGTACCCTGGGACTTACTGCCCATGGACGGGATAGTACATCATGGTCGATCAGCTGCGCTCATGAGTGTGGCTGATGGCAGCCGGGTGTCAGCTGATTCTCACAGCGGACACCCGGCACTAAGAGCCAAGAGCAGTCACAGACCGCTCTCGGCACTTTAATCCCTGGAACACTGCGATCAAACTCTGCCTTTGGATCGGTACCCCACGACATGACGCAGGATCCCGATCGCTGCAATGGAGACCTGATGTCATCATGACAACATCCGGGTCTCCAGACCTGAGAGACTTCCTGTCATGTGCAGTGATGACCAGGAAGTTTCTCAGGTCAGTGTAAAATGCATGCAGTGCTGACAGCTTCTATAGCATGCAGATCTGCATGCTACAGATACGATCAGCCTGCACAAAATGAGTGTCCCATAGTGGGACAAAGTGTAAAAGTAAGAATTAAATAAAAAAAATGTTTAAACAATTGTAAAAATATTTAAAAAATAATAAAAAATAATAATAAAAAAATATATTTATTCCATCAATAAATAAATATCTCAATAAAAAAATCTAAACAATAAAAGTACATATATTTAGTATTGCAGCATCCATAATGACCAGACCTATAAAACTGTCCTACTAGTTAACCCTTTTAATGAACATCATTTAAAAAAAACAAGGCAAAAAAACAATGCTTTATCATCATACCGCCGAACAAAAAAGTGGAATAACACGCAATCAAAAAGACGGATATACATAATTGTGGTACCGCTGAAAACATCATCTTGTCCAGCAAAAAACAAGTCACCATATAGCTCCATCACCAGAAAAATAAAAAACTTTTAATTCTTTGAATAAAGGGATGCAAAAAAATTTATTTTTTATATAAAATAGTTTTTATTGTATAAAAGTGCCAAAACATAAAAAAGATATAAATGAGGTATCGCTGTCATTGTGCTGACCCGAAGAATAAAACTGCTTTATCAATTTTACCACACGTGGAATGGAATTAATGCGCCCCCAAAAGAGATTAATGAATTGCTGGTTTTTGCTCATTCTGCCTCCCAAAAATCGGAATAAAAAGCGATCAAAAAATGTCATATGCCCAAAAATGGTACCAATAAAAACATCAACTAGTCCCACAGAAAACAAGTCCTCACATGACTCAGTGGGCCAAAAATATGGAAAAATTATAGTTCTCAAAATGTGGTGAGGCAAAAACAATTTTTTGCCATAAAAAGCATCTTTTAGTGTATGACAGCTGCCAAACATAAAAACCTGCTATGAAAACCCTCTATAAATAGTAAATCAAACCCCCTTTATCACCCCCTTATTTAGGGAAAAATAATAAAATAAAAAAGGTATTTATTTCCATTTTCCCATTAGTGTTAGGGTTTGGGGTGGGGGATAAAGTTAGTGTTAGGGTTGTAGCTAAAATTAGGTTTAGGGTTGGGGCTAAAGTTAGGGTTAGGGTTGAGGCTAAAGTTAGGGTTAGGGTTGGGGCTAAAATTAGGGTTAGGGTTGGGGCAAAAGTTAAGATTACGGTTAGTGTTGGGATTAGAGTTAGGGTTGGGATTAGGTTTAGGGGTGTGTTAGGGTTAGGTTTGTGGTTAGGGTTATGATTATGGTTAGGATTAGGGTTAGGGGTGTGTTGAGGTTAGGGTTGGAGTTAGAATTGGGGGTTTCCACTGTTTAGGCACTTCAAGTGCTCTCCAAGCGCGACATGGCATCTGATCTCAATTTCAGCCAATTTTGCTTTGAAAAGTCAAACGGCGCTCCTTCCCTTCCGAGCTCTGCCTTGCGCCCAAACAGTGGTTTGCCCCCACATATGGGGTATCAGCATACTCAGAAAAAATTGAAAAACAATTTTTGGGGTCCAATTTCTCCTGTTACCCTTTGGAAAATAAAAATTGGGGCCATAAAGATCACTTTTGTGGAAAAAATATGATTTTTTATTTTTACAGCTCTACTACATTATAAACGTCGGTGAAGCACTTGGGGGTTCAAAGTGCTTACCACACATCTAGATAAGTTCCTTAGGGGGTCTACTTTCCAAAATGGTGTCACTTGTGGGGAGTTTCCACTGCTTAGGCACATCAGTGGCTCTCCAAATGCGACATCTCAATTACAGCCACTTTTGCATTGAAAAGTCAAACGGTGCTCCTTCCCTTCCAAGCTCTGCCATGCACCCAGACAGTAGTTTACCGGCATATATGTGGTATCAGCGAACTCAGGACAAATTGTAAAACAACTTTAGGGGTCCAATTTCTTCTGTTACATTGTAAGAAGGCTAATGGATGGTTAGAATACCCTTGAAAACCCTTGTGCAAGTATGTTAGCACAGCTCAAAATAGTTTGGATGATTAGAGAATCTCTAAACCTGACCTTCCTTTGAGCTACTTGAGAATCTGGAGCATTACATTTTTTGGTTCCATTAAACTCTCAAAATGGCCAGAAACAAAGAACTTTCATGTGAAACTCAACAGTCTATTCTTGTTCTTAGAAATGAAGGCTATTCCATGTGAGAAATTGCCAAGGAACTAAAGATTTCCTACAATGGTGTGTACTACTCCCTTCAGAGGAGAGCACAAACAAGCTCTAACCAGAGTAGAAAGAGAAGTGGGAGGCTCCGCTGCACAATTGAGCAACAAGACAAGAACATTAGAGTCTGTAGTTTGAGAAATCGATGCCTCACAAGTCCTCAACTGGCAGCTTCATTAAATAGTACACGCAAAACGCCAGTGTCAACATCTACAGTGAAGAGGCGACTCCGGGATGCTGGCCGTTCAGGGCAGAGTGGCAAAGAAAAAGCCATATCTGAGACTGGCTAATAAAAGGAAAAGATTAATATGGGCAAAAGAACACAGATATTGGACAGAGGAAGATTGGAAAAAAGTGTTATGGACAGACAAATCCAAGTTTGAGGTGTTTGGATCACACAGAAGAACATTTGTGAGACACAGAACAACTGAAAAGATACTGGAAGAGTGTCTGACACCATCTGTCAGGCATGGTGGAGGTAATGTGATGGTCTGGGGTTGCTTTAGTGATGGTAAAGTGGGACATTTGTACAAGGTAAAAGGGATTTTGAAAAAGGATGGTTATCACTCCATTTTGCAGCGCCATGCCATACCCGGTGGACAACGCTTGATTGGAGCCAATTTCATCCTACAACAGGACAACTACCCAAAGCACACCTCCAAATTATGCAAGAACTATTTAGGGAAGAATCAGGCAGCTGGTATTCTATCTGTAATGGAGTGGCCAGCGCATTCACCAGATCTCAACCCCATTGAGTAGTTGTGGGAGCAGCTTGACCGTATGGTACGCAAAAAGTGCCCATCAAGCCAAGCCAACTTGTGGGAGGGGCTTCTGGAAGCATGGGGTGAAATTTCTCCTGATTACCTCAGCAAATTAACTGCTAGAATGCCAAAGGTCTGCAATGCTGTAATTGCTGCAAAGGGAGCATTCTTTGATGAAAGCAAAGTTTGAAGTTGAAAATTAATATTTCAAATAAAAATCTTTTTTCCTAACCTTGTCAATGTCTGGACTAGATTTTAACTTCATTTGGCGACTCATTTGATAAATAAAAGTATGAGTTTTCATGGAAAACACAAAGTTGTCTGGGTGACCCCAAACTTTTGAACGGTACTGTATATCAAAGAAATTTTACCGCTATCATGAAGTACAATATGTCATGAGAAAACGGTGTCAGAATCACCGGGATCCATGGAAGCGTTCCAGAGTTATTACCTCATAAATGGACATTGGTCAGAATTGTAAAAATTGGCCTGGTCATTAACATGCAAACCATCCTTGGGGATAAAGGGGTTAAGGGCATAAATAATTAAAAGTTTGAAAATTGCAAAAATTTCAAACTTTTTGCCAAATTTCCATTATTTCCCCCAAATAAATGCAAGTTTGCAAATTATATTGAGTAAATTTTGCCACTATCATGAAATACAATATATCATGAGAAAACTTTCTCAGAATCAGTGGAATCCGTTGAAGCTTTCCAGAGTTATTACCTCATAAATTGACAGTGGTCAGAATTGCAAAATTTGGCCTGGTCATGAAGGAGAAATCAGGCATGGGGGTGAAGGGTTTAAGTTTAACTTCCCACAATGAGCATTTGGTGCATTTTTGATACTGCGTATTTTCGCTATACAAAATGCTCAGTCTTAGGCCAGGATCACACTACCGTGTGTGATACGAGAAACTCGCACGAGTTTCTCGCATCAACACCCGGCACTGCCGCTGGCACTCAGGACCAGAACTGCGACTGCATGTATTTCTATGCAGCCACAGCTCCGGTCCTGAGTGCTGGTGCTAGCGCTGGGTGTTGATGCGAGAGACTTGTGCGAGTTTCTCATATCACACATGGTAGTGTGATCTCGGCCTTAGAGTTCCTGCATATTGGACAGGATCTATAGAAATCTCTTGCCCACTTTGCTATTTTTTTTATATTTGTATACTGACCTGAGGTGTATGTTGGAAATCTGCAACATGTCAATTTCTCTTGTGATTACACTGAGTTTTTTATGTGGATCTTCCCTATAGACTTACATAACATGCAGAAAATGCAATATGCAGGTAAAAAAATGTGTGTTTTTAGTGCATTTCCACTATGGAAATGCACTAAAAATGCATGTAATTCACACATGTCTGCATCAATAAAGTTTTGTCAGAGCCAAATACCAGGAAGTATCAAAAACACAGCAGCTTTATTTAAAACATAGCATACAAAAAAGAGACAAATAACGCAGTCAAAGAAAGCAATACAAATGCATGTAAAAAATGCACTAAAAATGCAATGAAAAAACTAAAGTAACCTAATTTACCTAATAGTTGTAGAACTAATACAGAGAATCTGCAACATCAAAAGCTCACCAAATACTCATAGTGGGAGTATAGATCTCTACGAAAATCAATACCTTCCAAGAACTTCTTCATAACTACAGCATGAGCAATGATCATATCACTCATATTTATTGCAATGTAATACCATTATTTAATCTAATTTAATTTGCAATAATTTTTCGTATACAATTATTATTAAAATAAGAGGAATGACATTTGTAATTCTCTGATAGATAGATAGATGGTATTCTGCTTGTGATTATGTAAAAATAACTGTAAGATATTGCATTAACATGCCAGACATTCTAACCATGAAATTGAGTGAGCTTTCATTTGTTTCAGAGATATGGAGATACCCCACTATCAGGAGCTGTGAAATTAATTTAGCCACATGTTGTTTTATAAGCTCCAGGGATGAAGGCAAGATCAGATTTTACTCCGAATCTCAAGTACAGTTTCAATCATCATAAGAACTAGGTAATAATCTGAAGAACCTGCATTAGCCATAATAGTACTAAGCATATGTTTACTATTTTTTATATATGCATTTTTAAGCCTCTTTTTTGTAGTATATAAGATTTGAATACCCACATGGATAATGTGAATTCATCATTTACACTTCTTAACATTGAAATTTCAACACGGAGAAGGAAAAGTCATGGAGTTTTGAAAATCACAGGATCGATAGATATGTTAATGACATATAAATGATGAAAAAAAAATAGGGAAACATTTTCAAAATATTTTGATTTATTTAGTATCGAGTACGAGTGCCACATGTAGAAATACATGCTCCTTGGCATGTTATTAATGAGGTTATAAATGGTTGTCTGAGGAATGTTCTGTCACTTTGCATGCGCTTGGGCATGCAATCATTAAGATCCGCTGCTGGCAACTACTTTTGCAATTGGTGATCAATGACGCCCCAGATTCGCTCAATGGGAAACAAGCTCAGAGACACTGCAGGCCATGGTAGCATGTTTAGGACAGGTAAACTGCAGCTTGATATTGTTGTGTTGAAAAGCGGATATTGGGACACTATAAAGAAGTGGCCGTAGCACTGGTTCACCAAAATCAATGAAACACCGAACATACATTATACAATCCCACATCATAATCCTAGGACTATGACTGGTGTACTGTTCCTTTAGGAAGCCTGTAACAATGTTACTTTATTTCAGTTCTCGTAAATCACAACACAGGAAAACTTAACCACAGCCCTTATGCAGCATAGAGTAAAACATAAAGTAAGTAAGTCCATATATTAATGCTGGTTAGCCCGCCTGGCTTAGAGTCCAGCTTCTTAGTCCTTTATCAAAGGCACTCAATCCAGGAGACCTGCACACCTCCTTGCACACAGCTTGCATGAGACAAACAGGTCTCATTTTACCAAGTGAAGGACACCCAAGGGTGAAGACATGATGAGCTGCTGTTCAGCTGCTCATAATCAACCTGTCATGGTCAGTTAACAGCTTTGAATTCTATATGCACTAAAGCATTACTCCAGGCTTATCTCCCATCCACTATGCCACTATGTCTCTAACAGCCACCTAACATAGCTCCCCCTCTGCCTAAAGTTGTGGGCTCTGCATCTTCCACCTCTAGACACAGAATTCTTGAGAGGACAGTATCATTACTATGTAACTCCCAACTCTATGTTCTATATTGAAAGGCAACTGTCAGGTGATAGTGGGCGGAGCTACTAGGACTGGGAGTATAAGAGGACAGGGAAAGTTCTGGAAAGTTCAGTCAGCCAAGGGAGCTCACTAGAGAGAAAGATCTGCCGTAGGGAGAAAGACGGTAAAAGCCTTCGGAGAGTAACTGACAGTGGAGACGGTCACGGGGGGTGACCCAAAAGGACAGTAGCCGCAGACGGAGACGTTCTGGGGGTACCAAGTGGACGGTGTACTTTGAAGGGTGAAACGCTATGGTGGATGTGCCTAGGGCAGCCACAGTGGAAAGAGCCACAAAGGACGCTACGATGGTGACAATAAAAGGTGAAGGTACCCGGGTCTGTGAGCAAGAGAACAGTGAAATTCCTGTGATGAAGTGCGGTGGACGTCAGAGAGGTGGCCAATAAATATGGACCTGTTAAATATAACTCCTGTCTGTGTCTCGTGTCTGTCGGTGGCAAGAAGTGGGTCACCCCCCATCCCTGTTGGTTAAACTTTTCCTCCATCCTACACTCTAAGAGATAGCATCACAATGTGTCCACTGCCCACTTTATGGCCAAGCATTCCTTTTCTACAATGGAATAATTTTTCTCACATGACAATATTTTCCTTTTCAGGTAAAGAACAGGATTCTCCTATCTGTGTATCTCCTGAGAGAGGACCACTCCTAATCTGACTTCTGAGGAGTCTGTTTGGAGTCCAAATTCCATCTTAAAGTCCGGGGCAATCAGAACTGGCTGCTTACACAGAGCCACTTTCAGTTCTTGAAAGGCCATCTCCACATCCAATGTCCATTTGACTATGACTGATTTTGTCCCCTTAAGGAGGTTGACCAGGGGTGTGACCACCACTACAACATTTGGAATGAACTTCCTGTACTATCACACGATTCATTACCTTGCTTTTTTGAGAGTGATTTTGGCCAGTTCTGGATTGATTCCACTTTACTGATATTGGGTTTGATTTTGTCTCTACCTTCTACATAGCCAAGGTTTTTTGCCTCCTCTTTCCCCATGGCACATTTTTGAGGCTTTCTAGAGAAACCAGCCTTAGTGAGAACATCAAACACTGCTTGGACCTTCCCCAATCTGCCTGAAAATCATGATATCGTCCAGTTATGATGTAGCATAATTCTTATGAGGTGCAATGATCTTATCCATAGCCCTCTGTAATGTGGCCAGAGTTTCCTGCAGTCCGAATGGCACCCAGACATATTGGAAACAACTGTGTGGCGTAGAGAAAGAAGTCTTCGTTTTTGCTTCTTGTGAAATGGGAATGTGCTAATATCTCTTTGTTAGAGCTAAGGGGGTTATGTACCTTGCAGGCCCAAGTCTCTCAATCAGCTCATCAACATGCGGACTTAGATATGCGTTGAACTTGTAGACTCCATTCAGCTTCTGATAATCATTACAGAATCTCCATTTGACATCGGGTTTTTGATCAATGACAATCGGGTTAGACTACCTGCTCTTAGAGTATGATTATACAGCAACTATGAAGGAGTAATATTAGCAAAGAGCATAATAAAACTAAAATTTTATTGAAAAACTATTATAAGATACATAATTCATTATATTAAAAATCAGGATTAATAGAATCATTTACACATGGGATGGCAAAGAAACAACAAACAATAATATAGCCATGCATCCAACAATAACATCATTTAACAATAATCCCAATATAGATAATATGTAGCATATATAAATATAGAATGACTTGATGTCACTACATACAGAAGTAGCAAAAAAAGATATCTATCTAGTGAACTATTACCACAAACAGGTTGCACAAGCATATCACCCTCACAAGTAATTACTGCATCATTTCATACATATACAACTCTGGCAAAAATTAATAGAACACCACATCAAAACCCTGTCATGGGCAGCCCATTCTGCAGACCTGAACCCCATTGAAAACCTCTGGAATGTAATCAAGAGGATGATGGATAGACACAAGCCATCAAGAAAGAACTGCCTAAATTTTTGCACCAGAAGCAGTGTGAAAGACTGGTGGCAAGCATGCCAAGATGCATGAAAGCTGTTTTAAAAAATCATGGTTATTCCACAAAATATTGATTTCTGAACTCTTCCTGAGTTAAAACATTAGTATTGTTGTTTCTAAATGATTATGAACTTGTTTTCTTTGCATTATTTCAGGTATGAAAGCAATGTTTTGTTTTGTTTTTATTTTGACCATTTTTCTTTGTCAGAAAAAAATACAAAATGTATTGCTTGGAAATTCAGAGACATGTTGTCAGAAGTTTATAGACTAAAACAACAATTTACATTTTACTCAAAAATATACCTATAAAGAGAAAAATCAGGCAAACTGGACATTTGAAAGTGGTCTAATAACTTTTGCCAGAACTGTGTGTGTATATATATATATATATATATATATATATATACAACAATGTAGACCAGCTCACTCCTGTGAACCACCTGGAACCTCAGCTGACCTGGTTAACTCCGTTGTGCCCGGATCTGGATGTAGGAGTCCAACCATACAAATGTGAACAACGACAAAGCAAAGTCCAGCAATAACATGAGCAATCCAGGATGCTGTTAAAAAATTTTTTCTTTTTATTCATAAATCCATTAAAATGTAATGGTCCAAGCCGTTCAAATCAGCAATAACGCAGGAAAGTCGTGCAGATAGGACTACGCGTTTCAGCGGTAAAACCCGCCTTCTTCACGGTCCAGAATCTAATCTGCTTTCCAAACATGGAACCTTATATACATCCCACTCCCATCAGGGTAATTATCAACATATGTGAGAGACTTAAAAACATGTGCTATAAAAGCAGATCAAACATATAAACTATCCACATATTGATCAGTATACAACATGCATAAAGATTATAAGGAAAGAATTCAACATATTGGAGAAAAGTACATTAGGAATGTCCAATAACCTGACCATAAGATTTAAGGCCCTGTGCACACAGTGCAGACTCCGTGCAGTTCCGCAGCAGATTTGGCCCTGCAGAACCGCAGCAGAAAAGCAGCAGAACTGCACGTGATGTACAGTACCATTTAAGGCTATGTAAAACAATCCTTCTATCCCCCATCACGTCGCGTTACGATGCATCACATATTACTTGTCCAGATACAGTAATTATGAGGATTCCATTCAGAGGTTTATTGTTTCCTCAATTCAATTTCTTTTAAGCCACAACTATTTTGTGTTTGATGAGAGATATTTCCTTCAGACACAGGGTGTGAACATGGGTGCCAAGTTTTCACCTTCCCTAGCTAACCTGGTTATGTCTGTGTGGGAAGAAAATTATATCTTTAATATTGATAACCCATACAAGGATAATATTGTTTGGCTGGGGAGATTTATTGATGATCTGATATTTGTCTGGAGGGGTAGTCTCTCGTCTGCAAAAAGTTTTTTTTCTTATTTGGATTTGAATGATTTCAATCTAAAATTTACTAGTAGTGGTCATGAGGTATCAATTAACTTCTTGGATTTGAAACTGACCGCAGATCTGTACAATGATGGGGTTCTGATATCTCCCTATAAAAAATCCATTGCATGCAATAGTATTTTAATGGCTTCCTCTAATCACCCCAAACATGTCATTCAGAATATTCCTGTGGGGGAGCTTATTAGACTAAAAAGGAATACTACATCTAGTGACAAATTGGAGGAAGGAATTGAAATGACCTGTAATAATTTAAAAAAAAAGGGGGTATCCTAATTGGTCCTTGGACAGAGCCAGGAAAATGGTAGCAGGCATGGATAGGGTTAAGCTGTTGGAATCTACTGAGAAAAAATGACAGTTTGACTCTAAAAAATCTAGGGTGGTTTTCAGTACCAATTATAGTCCTCAGTTTAATTCTATTGTTAAAATCATCAAAAAATATCTCCCCTTGTTATCTCAGAATGATATTTTGAAAAATATTGTGGAAAATAATGATATTGCCTTTGTGGCAAGAAGAGCCCCGACTTTAGCTACATTATTATCACCCAGCATGTTCAAAGATCCGGATAAAATTACCCCTAGCAATTGGCTAAAAACAACAGGATTTTTTAAATGCGGTGCCAATATCTCTAAGTGCTGCGGTTTTGCTAATAAATCTAAAATATTTACATCTATCTCCAATAAAAAACAGTTTAATGTTTGTTCTTTTATAAACTGTAATACGGAGAATGTAGTGTATCTAATTAATTGCAATATATGCCGTGTCCAATATGTAGGTTGCACGATGAACCCCCTTAAAACTAGAATCCGCAAACACCTGTCAGACGCTCGTAATTTGCCTATGGTTGGTGCATCAGTAGTATCCCGACATTTTTCAAAAAAACATAATGGGGATTTACGCGGTTTCTCCTTTATGGGCATAGAGCATGTAAAAAACCATTGAGAGGGGGAGATTTTCATAAAAAAGTGCTTGCAAGAGAAAGTAGGTGGAAATTTGAGCTGGGGACTCGCATGCCACAGGGCTTTAATAACCGCCTGGATATCATTATGCACTATTGATATATCTGTATTATATAATGCTGGTTAATATTATTATTCTATGTTTTTGTACCACTGGGGCTATGTGCACACGGTGCCGATTCTGCTGTGGAATTTTCCGCGTAGATTTTGCGAAATCTTTAGGTAAGATGATCTGCGTTTTGCCTGCAGTTTTAGTGCAGATTAAGTGCAGATTTATCGCAGATTTGGTGCAGTTTTTGTGCGGATTTCCCCTGCAGTTTCCGCCTGCAGATTTCTATAATGGAGCAGGTGGAGAACTGCGGCAGAGCCGCACAAGAGAAGCGACATGCTGCTTCTTTTATTCTGCACCAGATCTGCGCAGAAAAATCTGCAGCATATGCACAGCCTTTTTTGTTTTACATAGCCTTAAATGGTACTGTGCATCACGTGCTGTTCTGTTGCTTTTCTGCTGCGGTTCTGCAGGGCCAAATCTGCTGCGGAACTGCACGGAGTCTGCACTGTGTGCACAGGGCCTTAAATCTTATGGTCAGGTTATCAGACATTCCTAATGTACTTTTCTCCAATATGTTGAATTCTTTCCTTATAATCTTTATGCATGTTGTATACTGATCAATATGTGGATAGTTTATATGTTTGATCTGCTTTTATAGCACATGTTTTTAAGTCTCTCACATATGTTTATAATTACCCTGATGGGAGTGGGATGTATATAAGGTTCCATGTTTGGAAAGCAGATTAGATTCTGGACCGTGAAGAAGGCGGGTTCTACCGCTGAAACGCGTAGTCCTATCTGCATGACTTTCCTGCGTTATTGCTGTTTTGAACTGCTTGGACCATTGCATTTTAATGGATTTATGAATAAAAAGAAAAAAATTTTTAACAGCATCCTGGATTGCTCACGTTATTGCTGGACTTTGCTTTGTCGTTGTTCATATATATATATATATATATATATATATATATATATATATACATACCACTTGTCAATTCTGATTAACATCTTTTAGACCTATATGCACTAAAACATTACTACTGGTTTATATCCCATCCACTCTGTGTCTAAGGCCAGGGTCACACTTGCAAGTGCATTGCGAGAAACTCGCGTGAGTCTCTCGCCTCATTACCTGGCACTGCTGCCGGCACTCGGGACCGGAGTGTGCGGCTGCATGTCCTTCTATGCCACTGAGGGCTCCGGTCCCGAGTGCCAGTGGCAGTGCCAGGTATTGAGGCAAAAGACTCTTGCAAGTTTCTTGCTTTGCACACGCAAGTGTGACCCCGGCCTAACAGTCACCTTACAAGGCCAATTCATTACATTGCTCATATGGTTTTGTCGGAACAAAAAATGGCATATAGTTTTACATTCTCTATGAAAATAAAATTACACATCACGTACTAACAGAGATGGGCAAACCCAAACAGTAAAGTTCGGAGTCCATATCCAACACCTCGAGTTCATTCATGGACCCAGAACACGGACTTCACCATGAAGCCCTTGCTAATGTTCAGATTCATTACCCCAAAAACTGGCTGTTTCCCACGCTGTCCTCAGTTTGACAGCGTGAGAAACTCTGGTGTCTCTGATCAGCAGTATGGTCATTACCGGTGGTCAGAGAGCTGCGGTTCCCACGTTGTCAGATGACAACGTGTGCCAGCAGCTGTGACCTGCTGTAAAAATGTTATCGCCGTCAACAAAGTCTGCTGATTATAAAGTACTACTCTCATCAGCCTATGCCTGCTGTTGTTGTCTACAGTAGCAAGAGCAGGTGCTGCCGACTGGAGTATTCATCAGCTGGTGCCTGTGCTATAAAGGAATAAATAAAAAAATTATATGGGGTCGCTTCTATTTTTGATAATCCTCAGTTGTCAGCTTTATCATGGCTGGTTATCAAGAATAGAAGGGTCCAATGCCGTATTCTTCAAATTATTTGGAAAAATAATTTAAAAAAAAGAGTGGGGTCCCCAACATTTTTGACAACCAGCCAAGCTAAAACAAACAGATTGGAGGGGCTGGTATTTTTTTGACTGGTAAGGGGCCATGGATTTTGGCTCCCCAGCTTAAAAATAGCAGTCTACATCCCCCCAGAAAAAGCACATCTACTAGATGCACCAATTTTGGCACTTTGCCCGGCTCTTCCTATTTGCCCTGGGGCAGTGGCAAGTGGGGTAATAGTTGTGGGGTTGATTTCAGCTGTTTTTTGGCTGCTGACATCAAGCCTGCAGGTTAGTAATGGAGAGATGTCTATAAGACACCCCCATTACTAACCCATGAGTTACATTAAAAAAATCATTTAATTGGAATAAAGATAAAGATTTCTTTATTTGAATTAAAATGCAGATTGATGTTCCTGTTACTACAGTTGGACTTATTATTCAGAAATTTAAGCTCCATGGGACTGTAGCCAACCTCTCTGAATGTGGCCGCAGGAGGAAAATTGATGACAAATCAAAGAGACTGATAGTACGAATGGTAACAAAAGAGCCCCAAAAACTTCTAAACAGATTAAAGGTGAACTTCAAGCTTAAGGAACATCATTGTTAGATGGCACTATCCATCGTTGTATGAGCCAAAGTGAACTTCATGTGAGATAATGAAGGAGGACACCATTGTTGAAAAAAAAATCATAAAAAAGCCAGACTGGAATTTGCCAAACTACATGTTGACAAGCTACAAAGCTTCTGGGAGAATGTCTTATGTACAGATGAGAAAAAAATTTAACTTTTTGTCAAGGCACATCAGCTCTATGCTCACAGACGGAAAAATGAAGCATATCAAGAAAAGAACACTGTCCCTACTGTGAAACATGGAGGAGGCTCTGTTATGTTCTGGGGATGCTTTGCTTAATCTGGCACAAGGCGTCTAGAATCTGTGCAGGGCAAAATGAAATCTCAAGACTATCAAGGGATTCCAGACAGAAATGTGCTGTCCAGTGCCTGAAACTTGGTCTCAGTTACATGTTATGGGTCTTGCAACAGGATAATAACCCAAAACACACAGCTAAAAACACCCAAGAATGGCTAACAGGAATACATTGGACTATACTGAAGTGGCCTTCTATGAGCCCTGACCTGAATCTTATTGAGCATCTTTGGAAAGAGCTGAAACATGCCATTTAGAAAATGCAACCTTCAAACACGAGACAACTGGAGCAGTTTGCTCTTGAGGAGTGGGCCAAAATGCCTGTCGACAGGTGCAGAAGTCTCAGTTACAGGAATCGTTTGATTGCAATGATTGCCTCAAAAGATTGTACAACAAAATGTTAAGTTAAGGGTACCATTATTTCTGTTCTATATTATGAGTTTTATTTTTTTTTTAAATTCTGTGGAAGCATAGTTGGAAAGCAATGTCTGACATTCATTTGTTCATTTTTATAGATTTTTGATTTATTTTTACTTTTGTCAGATTCAAGTTATTTCTGTCACCATTGTGGGCTTTTGTGTCTTTAAACGAGGGGTGCCAACAATTTTGACCACGTGTGTAGATTGTAAGATGGCAAGCAGGACTCTCATTCCTCTTGGTGTCTGTTGTTTATGTGATTATTGTTATTCTGTAATGTATTTTATTGTCTGTACAAGTCCCCTCTAAAATGTATAGTGCTGAGGAATATGTTGGCATTATAGAAATAAAATTATTATTAATGTCAAATAACAGCATGTGGGTAGATCACAAATCAGTCAGTGACAAGGCAAATTAAAGTGCTGCTGCATCAAAGCTAGTCCATCGAAAGCCTGAGATGACTTAGATGACTTTCGTAAATGTGCGCTGACCTTGGCAAGTAGGTCTAGCAAGTCAGTAATACGAGGAGACTGAAACCCTGATGTAAGTTGGGTCCTCTATTCTTGGTATATGAAAGATGTGTGATGTCTCAGCCTCTGACTCTGTCCCAGACTTCACCAGGTTCAGCCAGTGTGCTATAAGGGAAATGTAACATCCCTGTCCACAAGAACTTGTTCACATGTCTGTGGTAAAGTAGACCTTCTCTGTGACTGCATTGGTCAGAGCATGGCTGTTATTGTGTAACACGTGATTAATAATAATAATCTTTATTTATATAGTGCCAACATACTCCACAGCGCTTTACAGTTTAACATTTCATTCATAAGTCATAAGTAACAACAATAAAAATAATACAATAATTAGAGCAAATTAAGTTGACCCTGCTCGTGAGAGCTCACAATCTAGAATGAGGTGGGGGAAAAAAGTACAGGGGCTTATTTACAGTGATGGTCCAGCCATCTTGAGGGAGTGGGGATAGATAAAGGCTGCATGCGCTAATCACCAGTCAGTATTTGTGGTGCTATTGGGTGCGATGGACTATGATGGAGGGTTATCCTCAGATAGTGAATGGGCTATACATACAGTAACAAAAGGACTTTAATTGGGGAACGTGATAAGTCGCCCTAAACAGATGTGCTTCTAGGGAGCTCCTAAAAATGTGTAAGTTGTGGATAATCCTAATTTCTTGGGGTAGAGCACTCCAGGGGATTGGAGATGTCTTGGAGCCGGAAGTGGGAGGTACAGATTAGAGGTTAGTCAAAATTTGCTTGCAGAGCATAACGAGCAGGTAGGCCAATACAAAGAAATGAAGGAGGAGATGTAGGGGGGTGCTGCACTGTGGAGAGCTTTGTGGGTGAAATAATCAGTTTAAATTGGATCCTATAATGAATGGGCAGCCAGTGCAAAGACTGACGAAGAGCGAATGTGTCCGAGTACCGACTAGCCATATGGATGACCCTGGCTGCTGTATTAAGGATGGACTGGAGAGGGGAAAGTCGAGTGAGGGGGGCAATTAATAGAGCATTACAGTAGTCCATGTGGAAGTGGATCAGGTAAGCAGTGAGGGTTTTATTGCTTCCATGGTGATAAAGGGGCAGATTTTAGAGATGATCTTTATGTGTAAGCGGCAAGAGTGGGCAAGAGATTGTTTATGGGAGGTGAGGGAAAGATTGGTGTCAAACGTAACACCCAGACAGTGCACCTGCTGCTTCGGTGTTATTATGTTGCCACCCATGGAGAGGGAGATGTCATATTTAGGGAGGTAAATATAGACGACATAGGGAACTATTAATAACAAACTGCCATGAGAACCTAAAGCCCTGTGGATAGACGTCAGACAGAGCATTGAAATTGGGCACTCCAGGATTCAACAGTATTAAAAGAAAAGAAAATTTGAAGCAACACTGTCCAGAAAATAGCAAAAAAGGTATAAATTTATTATATTAACCCCTTCACCCCCAAGGGTGGTTTGCACGTTCATGACCGGGCCAATTTTTACAATTCTGACCACTGTACCTTTATGAGGTCATAACTCTGGAACGCTTCCATGGATCCCGGTGATTCTGACATTGTTTTCTCGTGACATATTGTACTTCATGTTAGTGGTAAAATTTCATTCAAATAACTTGCGTTTATTTGTGAGAAAAACGGAAATTTGGTGAAAATTTTGAAAATTTCGCAATTTTCCAACTTTGAATTTTTATGCCCTTAAATCACAGAGATACAGCACACAAAAAACTTGATAACTAACATTTCCCACATGTTTACTTTACATCAGCACAATTTTGGAAACAAAATTTTTTTTTGTTAGGAAGTTATAAGGGTTAAAAGTTGACCAGCGATTTCTCATTTTTACAACACCATTTTATTTTTAGGACCACATCACATTTGAAGCCACTTTGAGGGGTCTATATGATAGAAAATACCCAAAAGTGACACCATTCTAAAAACTGCACCCCTTAAGGTGCTCAAAACCACATTCAAGAAGTTTATTAACCCTTTAGGTGCGTCACAGGAATTTTTTTGAATATTTAAAAAAAATGAACATCTAACTTTTTTTCATAAAAAAAATAATTCAGGTTCAATTTTTTTATTTTACCAAGGGTAACAGGAGAAATTGGACTGCAAAAGTTATTGTGCAATTTGTCCTGAGTACGCAGATACCTGATATGTGGGGGGAACGACTGTTTCGGCGCATGGCAGAGCTCAGAATGGAAGGAGCGCCGTTTGACTTTTTCAATGCAAAATTGGCTGGAATTCAGATTGGACGCCATGTCACGTTTGGAGAGTCCCTGATGTACCTAAACAGTGGAAACCCCCTACAAGTGACCCCATTTTGGAAACTAGACCCCCCAAGGAACTTATCTAGATATGTGGTGAGAACTTTGAACCCACAAGGGCTTTACAAAAGTTTATAACGTACAGCGGTACAATTAAAAAATCATATTTTTTCCACAAAAATGATCTTTTCACCCCAATTTTTATTTTCCCAAGGGTAACAGGACCCTTAAAGTTATTGTGCAATTTGTCCTGAGTACGCTGATACCCCACATGTGGGGGTAAACCACCATTTGGGCGCATGGCAGAGCTCGGAAGGGAAGCAGCGCCATTTGACGTTTTTGGCTGGAATTGAGATCGGACACCATGTCGCGTTTGGAAAACCCCTGATGTACCAAAACAGTGGAAACCCCCCACAAATGACACCATTTTGGAAACTAGACCCCCTAAGGAACTTATCTAGATGTGTGGTGAGAACTTTGAACCCCCATGGGCTTCACAGAAGTTTATAACATAAAGCCATACAATTAAAAAATCATATTTTTTCCACAAAAATGATCTTTTCACCCTCAATTCTTATTTTTCCAAGGGTAACAGGACCCTAAAAGTTATTGTGCAATTTGTCCTGAGTACGCTGATACCCCACATGTGGGGGTAAACCACTATTTGGGCGCATGGCAGAGCTCAGAAGGGAAGCAGCGCCATTTGACGTTTTTGGCTGGAATTGAGATCGGACACCATGTCGCGTTTGGAAAACTCCTGATGTACCAAAACAGTGGAAACCCCCCACAAATGACACCATTTTGGAAACTAGACCGCCTAAGGAACTTATCTAGATGTGTGGTGAGCACTTTGACCCCCCCAGTGCTTCACAGAAGTTTATAACGCCCGGGCGTGAAAATAAAAAATTCGTATTTTTTCCACAAACATGATCTTTTAGTCACCATTTTTTTATTTTCCCAAGGGTACCAGGAGAAATTGGACCCCAAAAGTTGTTGTCCAATTTGTCCTGAGTATGCTGATACCCCATATGTGGGAGAAAACTACTGTATGGGCACACGTCGGGGCTCGGAAGGGAAGTAGTGACGTTTTGGAATGCAGACTTTGATGGAATGGTCTGCGGGTGTCATGTTGCCTTTGGAGAGCCCCTAATGTACCTAAACAGTGGAAACCCCCCACAAATGACACCATTTTGTAAACTAGACCCCCCAAGGAACTTATCTAGATGTGTGGTGAGCACTTTGAACCCCCCAGTGCTTCACAGAAGTTTATAACGCCCGGGCGTGAAAATAAAAAATTCGTATTTTTTCCACAAACATGATCTTTTAGTCACCATTTTTTTATTTTCCCAAGGGTACCAGGAGAAATTGGACCTTAAAAGTTGTTGTCCAATTTGTCCTGAGTATGCTGATACCCCATATGTGGGAGAAAACTACTGTATGGGCACACATCGGGGCTCGGAAGGGAAGTAGTGACGTTTTGGAATGCAGACTTTGATGGAATTGTCTGCGGATGTCATGTTGCCTTTGGAGAACCCCTAATGTACCTAAACAGTGGAAACCCCCCACAAATGACACCATTTTGTAAACTAGACCCCCCATGGAACTTATCTAGATGTGTGGTGAGCACTTTGAACCCCCCAGTGCTTCACAGAAGTTTATAACGCCCGGGCGTGAAAATAAAAAATTCGTATTTTTTCCACAAACATGATCTTTTAGTCACCATTTTTTTTATTTTCCCAAGGGTACCAGGAGAAATTGGACCTTAAAAGTTGTTGTCCAATTTGTCCTGAGTACGCTGATACCCCATATGTGGGAGAAAACTACTGTATGGGCACACGTCGGGGCTTGGAAGGGAAGTAGTGACGTTTTGGAATGCAGACTTTGATGGAATGGTCTGCGGGTGTCATGTGCGTTTGGAGAGCCCCTGATGTACCTAAACTATTGAAACTCCCCACAAGTGACCCCATTTTGGACACTAGACCCCCCACGGAACTTATCTAGATGTGTGGTGAGCACTTTAAACCCCCAAGTGCTTCACAGAAGTTTATAACACTCGGACGTGAAAATAAAAAAATCATTTTTTTCCACAAAAATGATATTTTTGCCCCCAATTTTTTATTTTCCTAAGGGTAACAGGAGAAATTGGACCCCAAAAATTGTTTTCCAATTTGTCCTGAGTAGGCTGATACCCTACATATGGGGGTAAAACACTGTTTGGGCGCATGGCAGAGCTTGGAAGGGAAGGAGCACCATTTGACTTTTTCAACTCAGAATTGGCTGGAATTGAGATCAGACGCCATGTTGCATTTGGAGAGCCCCTGATGTGCCCAAACAGTGGAAACCCCCAATTCTAACTCCAACCCGAACCCCAACATGCCCCTAGCCCTAACCCTAGCCTTAACCCTAGCCCTAACCCTAGCCCTAACCCTAACCCTACCCTAACCCTAACCCTAGCCCTAACCCTACCCCAACACACCCCTAGCCCTAACCCTAGCCCTAACCCTAATGGAAAAATGGAAATAAATACATTTTTTTATTTTATTATTTTTCCCTAACTAAGGGGGTGATAATGGGGGGTTTGATTTACTATTTATGGCGGTTTTTATTTTTGGCAGCTGTCGCACGCTAAAAGACGCTTTTTATTGTAAAAATAGTTTTTGCATCACCACATATTGAGAGCTATAATTTTTCCGTATTTTGACCCACCGGGTCATGTGAGGTCTTATTTTTTGCGGGACGAGTTGACGTTTTTATTGGTACCATTTTCGGGCACGTGAAATTTTTTGATCGCTTTTTATTCCGATTTTTGGGACGCAGAATGAAGAAAAACCAGCGTTTCATGAATTTCTTTTGGGGGGGTGCGTTTACACCGTTCGGCGTGCGGTAAAATTGATAAAGCGGTTTTATTCTTCGGGTCAGTACGGTTACAGCGATACCTCATTTAGGTCGTTTTTTTATGTTTTTGTCGATTTTATGCAATGAAAACTATTTTATATAAAAAATAATTATTTTTGCATCGCTTTATTCTGCGAGCTATAACTTTTTTATTTTTTCGCTGATGATGCTGTCTGGCAGCTCGTTTTTTGCGGGACAAGATGACGTTTTCAGCGGTACCATGGATATTTATATGCGTCTTTTTGATCGCGCGTTATTACACTTTTTGTTTGGCAGTATGATAATAAATCATTATTTTTTGCTTCGTTTTTTATTTTTATTTTTTAAGGGGTTCGCTAAAGGGGTTAACTAATGGGACAGTTTTATAGGGCGGGTCGTTACGGACGCGGCGATACCTAATATGTGTACTTTTATTGTTTTTTTTTTTATTATTTCCAAAAAATGGATTTATTGGGGGAATATTTTTTTTTTTTTTCTAATTTATTTGGCGATTTTTTTTTAATTATTTTTACACTTTTTTATTTTTTTTTTTACTTTATTAAATAGTCCCAGGTGGGACATCACTGTCCTGTGACAGATCGCTGATCTGTCACATCACAGATAACTGTGACAGATCAGCGATCTGACACAGGCACTGCAGAAGGCTTCCTCATGCCTGCGCTTTGCAGGCACTGAGGAAGCCAGCTTCCTCAGGCCCCCGAAGGCCCCCGTCACCATCTTGGATTCGGGGGCCTGGAGGAAAGGAGTCCTCCGCAGCAGCGCTGCACATTGCGCTGCCGTGGGGGGCTCAGGGAAGCACGGAGGGAGCCCCCTCCCTGCCGATGCTTCCCTTTAACTCCCGGTACACCGCGATCATGTTTGATCGCGGTGTGCAAGGGGTTAACGTGTCGGGTGTCAGCTGTGATAATCAGCTGACACCCGGCCGCGATCAGCGGCGCTCACCACGTGGGCGCCGCTGATCGCGCCCGACGTACTATCCCGTCCATGGGCATAGGGGCCCAGGTCCCATGGACGGGATATACCGTCGGATGTCAGGAAGGGGTTAAACACTAATCAATACCATGTACCATATTTTGCAAATTATAAGACGCACTGGATTGTAAGACAAACCCCAGAAAAATAGGAAAAAAAACTTTTTTAATAAAATGGTGGTGCCTCTTACAATCCATACATCCTATTGCTTACTGGGGGTGGTGGCTGCAGTGAAGCGGGGTTCCAGGGTCACTGATAGAGGGGGCAAGAGTGGCACGTTGCTGCAGGCCGCAGGCTGGGATAAGCGGGTGTTCCCCTGTGGGTGAAAATGGCTGCAGTGCTCTGTGGTGCGGGGGACTCCGACGGCATTTTGTGAGAGTCCCCCAGCAGATCCATTTCTGCAATGCGGTGGCGTCCGGGAAAATGGCTGCCAGGGATGTCACATGCTCAGATTGAGATCTTGGCAATGAGATCTCGGGTGGCGAGAACTCATCTCCCGAGATCTCAGGATGAGATCTTGTTGCTGAGATCTCAATCTGAGCATGTGCCACCCCCGGCGGCCATTATCCTGGAGGCTACCACATAGCAGTAATGGATGCGTGGGGGGCTCTGGGAAAATGGCCGACGGGGGCGGCGCATGCTCAGATTGAGATCTTGGCCACAAAATCTCGGGTGTCGAAATCAATCTGAGCATGCTCCAGCCCCGGTGGCCATTTTTCCAGAAGCCACGGCATCACGGCATCACAGTAATGGATTTATGGAGGGCACCAGGCTTTCACAAAATGCCGGCAGAGCCTCCCATGCACCACAGAGCACCGCAGTCATTTTCATCCACAGCGGTGCACATCGGAACACCTCCTCGTCCCAGCCTGCGGCCTGCAGCAAAGTGCCACTCTTGCTTCTTCCAACAGCAGCCCTGGGACCCTGCTCCACCTTGATCGATACGGTATATCCGCATTATAAGAGGCACCCCCATTTTCTCCCCAAATTTGGGGGAAAAGTGCATCTCATAATCCCAAAAATACAGTATATCCATTTTACAAAAAATACATGTTTCAGTACAAAAGACAATTAAAGCAAATAGATCAGTTAGAGAATGGCTAATGTATCCTCATTACAATGAGCAAATTCATAGTAAAGTACATGGTGCAATTTAAAAAGGACAGGAGTAGGCTAGTAGGAAAACACAGCTATATAGCCAATTAGTAATAGTGTCAGTGCACAAAATGTCCATAGGACCTATGTCCCTCCATATCCTATAGGTGCTTACCCATGCCATGATGTAAGAGGACACACGCCACACAGCCTAAATGCGCGTTTCACGTTTGCTTCTTCAGGGTGCTATGTTGTGATGTATGACGGGCCACATCTTATATATCCAACCTCACAGTTGTACTGAGTTCCCCGTGCTGGCGCATGCATCTGGTATTACACGCTGGATGTTGCATCACTTCCGGCAGTGACCATGACACTGCGGGTCACAACGACCGTCACTGACGTCACTGACCTGCACAAGTCATTGCCTTGCACCATCGGCAATGCTCCGGACTGCAGTAGACCAGGGATGTGCACACAAGGAACCTCTGACGATGTGAGTAACTAACTCCCACCCGTAACAGGCGATATTGTTTAACTCATGCTATCTCTATTCATATACACACTGTGACAAAATCGACTTTAGAAAAAACAGATCTGAAGGAGTACCATACACTCTACTCATGTGCAAATGTAAAATTAAAATGCTAAACAAATCAGCAACTAACAGTATATCAATTTATATCAGTGTATAAGATAAAATGCATGAACCATGTTATTGTGCAAAACCTAAAAACAAACACACAATACCAGCAATATACCGATGAATGTAAGAAATGAATTTTATGCTAATAGTATCAATCTATACAAATTGAAATAGTGATTCAAGTACTATATACAGTGGGGCAAAAAAGTATTTAGTCAGTCAGCAATAGTGCAAGTTCCACCACTTAAAAAGATGAGAGGCGTCTGTAATTTACATCATAGGTAGACCTCAACTATGGGAGACAAGCTGAGAAAAAAAAATCCAGAAAATCACATTGTCTGTTTTTTTTCATTTTATTTGCATATTATGGTGGAAAATAAGTATTTGGTCAGAAACAAGCAATCAAGATTTCTGGCTCTCACAGACCTGTAACTTCTTCTTTAAGAGTCTCCTCTTTCCTCCACTCATTACCTGTAGTAATGGCACCTGTTTAAACTTGTTATCAGTATAAAAAGACACCTGTGCACACCCTCAGTCTGACTCCAAACTCCAGTATGGTGAAGACCAAAGAGCTGTCAAAGGACACCAGAAAAAAAATTGTAGCCCTGCACCAGGCTGGGAAGCCTGAATCTGCAATAGCCAACCAGCTTGGGGTGAAGAAATCAACTGTGGGAGCAATAATTAGAAAATGGAAGACATACAAGACCACTGATAATCTCCCTCGATCTGGTGCTCCACGCAAAATCCCACCCCGTGGGGTCAGAATGATCACAAGAACGGTGAGCAAAAATCCCAGAACCACGCGGGGGGACCTAGTGAATGAACTGCAGAGAGCTGGGACCAATGTAACAAGGCCTACCATAAGTAACACACTACGCCACCATGAACTCAGATCCTGCAGTGCCAGACGTGTCCCACTGCTTAAGCCTGTACATGTCCGGGCCCGTCTGAAGTTTGCTAGAGAGCATTTGGATGATCCAGAGGAGTTTTGGGAGAATGTCCTATGGTCTGATGAAACCAAACTGGAACTGTTTGGTAGAAACACAACTTCTCGTGTTTGGAGGAAAAAGAATACTGAGTTGCATCCATCAAACACCATACCTACTGTAAAGCATGGTGGTGGAAACATCATGCTTTGGGGCTGTTTCTCTGCAAAGGGGCCAGGACGACTGATCCGGGTACATGAAAGAATGAATGGGGCCATGTATCGTGAGATTTTGAGTGCAAACCTCCTTCCATCAGCAAGGGCATTGAAGATGAAACGTGGCTGGGTCTTTCAACATGACAATGATCCAAAGCACACCGCCAGGGCAACGAAGGAGTGGCTTCGTAAGAAGCATTTCAAGGTCCTGGAGTGGCCTAGCCAGTCTCCAGATCTCAACCCTATAGAAAACCTTAGGAGGGAGTTGAAAGTCCGTGTTGCCAAGCGAAAAGCCAAAAACATCACTGCTCTAGAGGTGATCTGCATGGAGGAATGGGCCAACATACCAACAACAGTGTGTGGCAACCTTGTGAAGACTTACAGAAAACGTTTGACCTCTGTCATTGCCATTGTTTCTGACCAAATACTTATTTTCCACCATAATATGCAAATAAAATGAAAAAAAAAACAGACAATGTGATTTTCTGGATTTTTTTTTCTCAGTTTGTCTCCCATAGTTGAGGTCTACCTATGATGTAAATTACAGACGCCTCTCATCTTTTTAAGTGGTGGAACTTGCACTATTGCTGACTGACTAAATACTTTTTTGCCCCACTGTAAATGATACAGTATATATCCATATGTAGAATCATATATATTTACAAACCAAAATAAAGTGACAGTGCTCAGAAAAGAAATATATATATAGCTACCAAAATACAATAAGGGAAACCTGGCTAAAAGAGAAATATTCATTAGTACAGTGAAGACATGCTGTCATGTATATTGTCCATGATTCTGTATTCCGGGAAGGATGAAGTGGAGGAGATTTTCTGTATATAATAGCCCAATAGATCTTTCACAACTCAACACATTAAATCAGCCATATAGTACTTGACTAATTTAGAAACACTAGAAAAAATAAAAAATATGATGAATAAAAGGAAAGAAAAAACAGTGAAAAATACACAAAACAAGAATTAAAAATTAAGTCCAGAGACAGCATCTACAAAAAGAAGCTAAGGCTCAGCTGCTCATTAAGCCCCGCTGGGACCATGGTGTTAAGTACCGAAATCCATCGGCATTCCCTTTGGACTAAGAATCATTTAGTATCACCCCCCTTATGCCAGCACGGATTCTATCAATTCCTCAGGCCCTTAGATCTTTTGGATTACAATTGTGTTTCAACGGAAAATGCTTCGGAATAGGTTTCAAAATTCCCACATCCTCCATTTCACGGGCGGCCAGGATTGCCCTCACATGTTCATGTATACAGACTCGCAATTCGCGTGACGAGAGACCAACGTATATTAACCTGCAGGTGCATACAGCATAATAAACCACATGTGTGGTACTGCAGGTGATGTAATCCCAGATTTTATATTCCTTAAGGCTGTCCGATGATGTGAAGGATGTGGCCCGATTAAGATTTTTGCAGGCCAAGCAGTCCCCACAGGGGAAAAAAGCCTGTTCTTTGTTTTCCAGCTTTGAAGGGGTCTGGGGTTTTAGTGACGTAATGGCTATTGACCAAGGTATCCTTTAGGTTATTGCTCCTTCGTGCTGTCATAAGGGGCCATTGTGGAAGGCATTTCTGGAGAGCTGGGTACATTTTCAAAATAGGCCAATGCCTAATCAGTATAGCCCTCATCAAGTCCCACCTATGATTGTAAGTGGAAATATAGCTGAGATCAGCATTTTTGATTCTCTCCTTCTAGTCACCATCAAGTCACCTCTAGGAACATTTTTTTACCTCAAATACCCCCTTTTAATACATATTTTACTGTGGCCCCTTTGTAAAATTCTCTCCCGAAGATCCACAGCCTGTTCCTCAAACAGGTGATCAGAAGTGCAGATCCTCCTGACCCAGAGGAACTGCTAAGTGGAGATGGCCCTAATCATGGAATGTGGATGTGAGGATGAAGCATGTAATAAGGCATTTACCGAGGTTTCCTTGCGGTACAAATCAGTGTGTATAAAACGACTAGCTTGAATCCTGAGTGTAATGCCCAGAAATGAAATTTCTCTGTGATGGTAAGTGTAAATGAGATAGATGTTGGAGTCATTCCGATTCAATCCCAACATTAAGTCATGTAGATGAGTAATCAGACCCTCTTTCCCAAAAAACAAAAATAGATTTGAATAGGATGGCACACATGCCACCGCCATCGCAGGTGCCTTGTTTCAGTAAAAAGAAACGGTCTTTAAAGGTGAAAAATTTTGAGTCAGGATGAATCGCAGCAACTCCAACACCAACTCACATGTTTCTGCCTCATGGTTACTAGATTCAAGGAAAAACCTGTTAGCCCTTAGACCGTCCTCTTGACGGATGCTGGTATAAAGAGATTTAACATCTGCCGTAGCGAGGACCATATCTGCGTACATGAAAAGGCCATGTACCCGCCTGAGGACGTCTGTAGTGTCCCTGACATACGAGGGCAGCGTCTTAACCTGTGGATATACATAGTGTTCAACAAATTTGCATGTCGGATGGCAAAGCCCTCCTATGCCAGAGACAATAGGACGCCCAGGAGGAGAAACAGGATCCTTATGAACCTTGGGGAGAAGGTAGAATATAGGAATGACAAGGAACTAAACTAAACATCCCCCCAGAGTGTTTTTAGTGATGATTCCCCTTTTGATTCCCCTTTCATACGCAGTTTCCAAGATATTGTGTAATTGACTTTGAAAACTGGATAAGATGTTTTGGGGTAACTGAGTATAGGTGTACTTATTACGTAGATGTTTCTTGGCTTCTTTTTCGTACCTCTCTGAGGTCCATATAACCATGTTTCCCTCCTTATCCGCAGGTTGAATGACTACATCATCCCATGTTTTGATTTCTCCTAAAGCTTGCCTTTGGGATGGAGTCAAATTATCCCTTTTCTTGTAGTTGTTGATGGTTTTAAAGTCTTCCGTAACTAATCCAGTAAAGATTTCCACCTGGGGACATAAAGACAAGGGGGTAAACATGGTACACTTAGCAGAAACAGGGGGCAGAGAGGTACCATATATACTTGTGTATAAGCCAAATTTTTCAGCACTTTTTTGTGCTGAAAATGCCCCCTTGGCTTATTTACAAGTAACTGTCCCAAAAGCCGGCAGTAGAGGGGGAACGGCGGAACAGCGGGTCCCAGGGGGCAGGAGACGGTGGCTGTAACTGTGCCCGCTGTTAAAGAGAAATGAATATTCACTGCACTCGCAATGAATATTCATTTCTCTTATAGCACGTGCACAGTTAAAGCCAGAGCTGCCGGCTTCCTGCAGCTGTAAAAAAAATCCCTCCTACTTACTTCCCTGCACACCCTTACAGCATCTTGTTATTCCAACTTCCAGCAGCTCCTGTGGCAGGGTGATCACATATCCTGGCTGAGTGGAGAGAGGTGAATATTCATTACCTTAATGAGTGGCCTCACATGATCGCTCAGCCGCAGGAGATGCTGGAAGCCGGAACATGCTTTTCTCATGAGGGGCATGCTTTCACGGATAGGAATGAGGAACCATGCATACAAGGATAGGGATGAGAAGCCATGCATACCAGGACAAGGATGAGGAGCCATGCATACAAGGATAGGGATGAGGGGATAATGCATACCTGGCTTATACTTGAGTCAATATGCTTTCCCAGTTTATCGTGGCAAAATTAAATGTCTTGGCTTGTACTCAGGTCGGCTTATACTTGAATATATGGTACATACCAAATCCGAATTAGATTCAGACTCAGCACCTCCAAAATGCATATTGCTTCCAATTCAGTTTTGTTCATTCCTTGATTTGAAGGTATCCGTGAATGAAGCTGTTTTAGAATGATCTTGCGAGAGAATAGCTGGAGGTCCTTCAAGGCTGTAAAGAAGTTGAAGTTGTTACAAGGAAAGAATAAAAGCCCCAACCCCATTAGTTGTTTTTTTAATTCAGAGAGAACATGTGATGATAGGTTGATTACCTAAACTGTGTCTGTTTTGGCTTTTTTATCAACTTTTGGTGAAACCATAAGTTTCCTTTTGTTGTTAAATCTTGCACCTTTCCAACGACTATCTTTCACATGGTCACT
Source organism: Dendrobates tinctorius (assembly GCF_039654945.1). Taxonomy (NCBI): domain Eukaryota; kingdom Metazoa; phylum Chordata; class Amphibia; order Anura; family Dendrobatidae; genus Dendrobates; species Dendrobates tinctorius. Next base: position 29,131,319 of record NW_027361703.1, on the reverse strand, counting down.
CCTATCCTAAAAGGATCAATTATTATCTGGACACTGTGTTGCATCCTCAGCCGAGGAAACAGAAGAAAACGAGGTTGATCTAGTTCTATGTACATGATCTTACTACCAATCTGCTAAATTCCGTTGATTGAAGCTTCAGAGACTGGGAGTTCTGTGGAAACTGTTTGGGTAAGAATACAAGGACAGAACAATGGAAAGGACACCATTGTAGGCATTTACTACAGGCCGCCTGTGCAAGCTGAAGCTATGGATGAACTCTTTATGCATCAAATGGCCAAGTTCTCCAAAAAATATGACATAGTTGTCATGGGAGATTTCAACTATCCAGACATTTGTTGGGAATCTCTCTCAGGCAAAACTAACAGGTCAAGGAAATTCTTATCCTCTCTTGCTGACAACTTTATCTTCCAAAAGGTAAGGGAGAAAACAAGGGGAACTGCTACCTTGGATCTAATCCTTATAAACAGGGAGGAAATGGTTGAGGAGGTAAAAGTGGCTGGGACCCTAGGAGGTAGCGACCATGCTATTTTAGAATTTTGGATAACTAGAGGCGGAAGACCTGTGAAGACTCAGACGTCAAGGTTAGATTTCAGAAAGGCAGATTTTAAGGGATTCAGAAAGAGAATTGGAGGGATCCAATGGCTGGATATCCTTAAAGACAAAAATGTCCAGGAAGGATGGGAAATCTTGAAAAATGAAATTCTCAAAGCACAGTTGTTAACAATTCCGAAAAGAGGGAAGAATAGGAAGCAGTTAAGGAAACCAGGATGGATGAACACAGAACTTAAGCACATGCTCAAAAGGAAGAAAAAAATGTTTATAAAATGGAAAGAGGGAGGCATATCTAAAGAAGAATATAATGCTGTCTGCAGAACCTGCAGGGCACAAATCAGATTAGCTAAAGCTGAAAATGAATTGAGGCTTGCAAGAGATGTCAAAAGCAATAATAAAGGATTTTGGGGATATGTCAAAAGTAAAAGAAAAGTCAAAGATGCTATAGGATTTTTACAGGATGAAAATGATGCAATGGTAAGACAGGATGTTGAGAAGGCTGAACTTTTAAATTCCTATTTTGCATCTGTTTTCTCTCAGAAAGGAAATGTAACATCAACTGTTATTCACTGTCCTATTAAGGGAATAGAAGAATCCAGGATATCTATAAACAGAAAGATAGTGAGGAAACACTTAGCTAGCCTAAATGAATTCAAGTCTCCAGGTCCAGATGAATTACACCCCAGAGTACTGAAGGAGATAGCAGAAGAAATTTTTGAACCCCTCTCTATAATCTTTGAAAATTCTTGGAGAACAGGAGAAGTGCCAGAAGACTGGAGAAGAGCAAATGTTGTTCCTATCTTCAAAAAGGGGAAGAAGGTGGACCCAGGTAACTATAGGCCGGTGAGTCTGACTTCTATACCAGGAAAGATCTTTGAACAAATTATTAAACAACATGTATGTCAATACCTGGATAAGAATGAAGTGATTAAACAGAGTCAGCATGGGTTTGTAACTAATAAGTCATGTCAGACTAACTTAATTTCCTTCTATGACGGTATCACTGATTGGGTGGATCAAGGAAATGCTGTAGATATAGTATATCTTGACTTCAGCAAAGCATTTGACAAAGTCTCTCATACAATCCTTATTGAAAAAATGATTAAGTATGGAATGGACAAGGCAACTGTTAGGTGGATTCATAACTGGCTTAGTGATCGGACCCAAAGAGTGGTCGTAAATGGCTGCACATCCAGTTGGAAGAATGTCTCAAGTGGGGTACCACAGGGCTCTGTCCTGGGCCCTGTATTGTTCAACATCTTTATCAACGATTTAGATGAAGGCATTGAGGGTAAACTGATTAAATTTGCTGATGACACAAAGCTAGGAGGGATAGCTAATACTAGAGAAGAGAGAGAGAGGATTCAAAAAGATTTAAATAAACTGGAGAAGTGGGCAGCAACAAACAGAATGGTTTTTAACAGGGAGAAATGCAAAGTACTACATCTGGGCTATAAAAATGGAAAAAGCATATATAGAATGGGAGGAATAGGGCTAAGTGACAGCACATGTGAAAAAGACTTGGGTATACTAATAGATCACAGACTGAATATGAGTCAACAGTGTGATGCAGCAGCAAAAAAGGCAAATGCAATTCTAGGATGTATTAACAGAAGCATACAGTCTAGATCACGTGAAGTCATTATTTCCCTCTACTCCTCTTTGGTCAGACCTCATCTGGAATATTGTGTCCAGTTTTGGGCACCACATTTTAAAAAAGACATCAACAAACTGGAGCAAGTTCAGAAAAGAGCGACCAGAATGGTGACCGGTCTGCAAACCCTGTCTTATGAGGAAAGGTTGCAGGATTTGGGAATGTTTAGTTTGCAAAAGAGAAGACTGAGAGGAGACTTAATAGCTGTCTACAAATATCTAAAGGGCTGTCACATTGTAGAAGGATCAACTTTATTCTCATTTGCACAAGGAAAGACTAGAAGCAATGGGATGAAACTGAATGGGAGGAGACACAGATTAGATATTAGAAAAAACTTTTTGACAGTTAGAGTGATCAATGAGTGGAACAGGCTGCCACGAGAAGTGGTGAGTTCTCCTTCAATGGAAGTCTTCAAACAGAGGCTGGACAGACATCTGACTGGGATGATTTAGCGAATCCTGCTTTGAGCAGGGGGTTGGACCAGATGGCCCAGGAGGTCCCTTCCAACTCTACGATTCTATGATTCTATGATTCTATGATTTCTTAGTCTTTTTCTGTACTATTTCCATCTCCCATTTTTAAAAAAAATATATCCAATTCACTTTTAAATTTTGTTACCATTTCTACAGTCAGATGTTTATTGATCTCATCCTGGATTGCTCCAGTCTCTAAATCCAAGTCATTTAATTGTTTTTCATTGGATTTAGACCACAATTCCATACATTTCTTGGAGCATGCAGATGCAGCATCCTCCCATTGTTTGACAAAATCAGTGTCATTAATTGTAAAGGAGAGGAACACCTGGATCCAAAGTTTTCTGGGAATAAGACCACAACCCATGTACCTATCCATAAATGCCTTGTTCTACCACAAATGAGTGCATTTGTTGAGCAGCTCTTTATATTTGTTGGTGAGTACACTAGTGCCTCCGGACATAAAATTTAAAACACTACCCGATCCCTCACTAAAGACTCCACTCCCCAGGTGGAAATCTTTACTAGATTAGTTACAGAAGACTTTAAAACCATCAACAACTACAAGAAAAGGGATAATTTGACTTCATCCCAAAGACAAGCTTTGGGAAAAATCAAAACATGGGATGATGTAGTCATTAAACCTGCAGATAAAGGGGGAAATGTGGTCATATGGCTGGTAAAGAGGTATGAAAAAGAAGACAAGAGACAATTATGTATACTCAGCTACCCCAAAGCCCTTTATACAGTTTTCAAAGACAATTACACAGCATCCTTGAATCCTGTAACCTTGAGGCAGACACATTTGAGTTTATGTTGAAGTTGTCACAATTTTTTCATCTTTTTACAGAAACAAGGCACCATGATGAGGGTGGCATGTGCGCCATCCTATGTGAATCTATTTTTGAGTTTTTGGGAAAGAGGCATTTTTTTGGATGGCACACATGCCACCCCCCAAATTCTCGGGTGGTATAGGTACATTGATGAGGTCCTCTTCATATGGCAGGGTCCAATTACTGATCTACATGACTTCATGTCGGGATTGAATTGCAATGACTCCAACATCTATCACACCTATACTTACCATCACAGAGAAATTTCATTTCTGGACATTACACTCAAGCTAGCGGTTTTATACACACTGATTTGTACCGCAACGAAACCTTGGTAAATGCGTTATTACATGCATCATCCTCACATCCGCGCTCCATGATTAGGGTCATGAAAAGCTCTGTAGTACTGCCTGTCACCTGAGTATTACACTCCACAGACGTCGATACTCTCTGGGACATATCCTGTAATTGCTCCATTGTTGCTCAAAACCATGCAAAAGATATTCTGCCTGGTTCAGAAGTTTCCAGAAGAAGTGTGTAGGCTTGTGCAGATTGTTCAATGGCACTCCTGTCTCATGATATGGGTTTCAGGCCTGATAGACTGAACACAATACAGGCCCTCCCTTGCATACACTGTATTCAAAATTTAATTCTAATGCTTCTAGTGTCTGGTATAATCAAATTTATTGGCAATGATCATAGAGCTCCCCCAACTCCTGTATTATATTCACCTTACAGTGGCCTCACCCGCTATGACAGTTGTTCCATTGGGATCCGGTGGAAAAAATGAACTGTGGAGCTTACAAAATGCAGATTTCACAGCATCTGGTAGCCCTGAAAATTTAAAACGAGGGCTGAATAATGACATGGTGGTAGACATGGTGGTGTTGGCGGGCGAAGCCCAAAAAGCAAATGGTCATGTTTGAAATGGCATTGTAAAGGGATGGTGAATATGAATTCCAATAGCTTACTAACTATTTGGCATGAGGGAAGGACCTCCTAAATGTAGGAGTGAGAGCTCTCCCAATTGTATGATACAGGGCCACCTGAGAGCCCTTACCAAACTCAAGTTTCAGGACACCTGCTGGCACTCTGAAAATTGTAAGCAAGGGACGCATAATGACATTTTAGAATTTTGGATAACTAGAGGCGGAAGACCTGTGAAGACTCAGACGTCAAGGTTAGATTTCAGAAAGGCAGATTTTAAGGGATTCAGAAAGAGAATTGGAGGGATCCAATGGCTGGATATCCTTAAAGACAAAAATGTCCAGGAAGGATGGGAAATCTTGAAAAATGAAATTCTCAAAGCACAGTTGTTAACAATTCCGAAAAGAGGGAAGAATACGAAGCATTTAAGGAAACCAGGATGGATGAACACAGAACTTAAGCACATGCTAAAAAGGAAGAAAAAAATGTTTATAAAATGGAAAGAGGGAGGCATATCTAAAGAAGAATATAATGCTGTCTGCAGAACCTGCAGGGCACATATCAGATTAGCTAAAGCTGAAAATGAATTGAGGCTTGCAAGAGATGTCAAAAGCAATAATAAAGGATTTTGGGGATATGTCAAAAGTAAAAGAAAAGTCAAAGATGCTATAGGATTTTTACAGGATGAAAATGATGAAATGGTAAGACAGGATGTTGAGAAGGCTGAACTTTTAAATTCCTATTTTGCATCTGTTTTTTCTCAGAAAGGAAATGTAACATCAACTGTTATTCACTGTCCTATTAAGGGAATAGAAGAATCCAGGATATCTATAAACAGAAAGATAGTGAGGAAACACTTAGCTAACCTAAATGAATTCAAGTCTCCAGGTCCAGATAAATTACACCCCAGAGTACTGAAGGAGATAGAAGAAGAAATTTTTGAACCCCTCTCCATAATCTTTGAAAATTCTTGGAGAACAGGAGAAGTGCCAGAAGACTGGAGAAGAGCAAATGTTGTTCCTATCTTCAAAAAGGGGAAGAAGGTGGACCCAGGCAACTATAGGCCGGTGAGTCTGACTTCTATACCAGGAAAGATCTTTGAACAAATTATTAAACAACATGTATGTCAATACCTGGATAAGAATGAAGTGATTAAACAGAGTCAGCATGGGTTTGTAACTAATAAGTCATGTCAGACTAACTTAATTTCCTTCTATGACGGTATCACTGATTGGGTGGATCAAGGAAATGCTGTAGATATAGTATATCTTGACTTCAGCAAAGCATTTGACAAAGTCTCTCATACAATCCTTATTGAAAAAATGACTAAGTATGGAATGGACAAGGCAACTGTTAGGTGGATTCATAACTGGCTTAGTGATCGGACCCAAAGAGTGGTCGTAAATGGCTGCACATCCAGTTGGAAGAATGTCTCAAGTGGGGTACCACAGGGCTCTGTCCTGGGCCCTGTATTGTTCAACATCTTTATCAACGATTTAGATGAAGGAATTGAGGGTAAACTAATTAAATTTGCTGATGACACAAAGCTAGGAGGGATAGCTAATACTAGAGAAGAGAGAGAGAGGATTCAAAAAGATTTAAATATACTGGAGAAGTGGGCAGCAACTAACAGAATGGTTTTTAACAGGGAGAAATGCAAAGTACTACATCTGGGCAATAAAAATGAAAAAAGTATATACAGAATGGGAGGAATAGGGCTAAGTGACAGCACATGTGAAAAAGACTTGGGTATACTAATAGATCACAGACTGAATATGAGTCAACAGTGTGATGCAGCAGCAAAAAAGGCAAATGCAATTCTAGGATGTATTAACAGAAGCATACAGTCTAGATCACGTGAAGTCATTATTTCCCTCTACTCCTCTTTGGTCAGACCTCATCTGGAATATTGTGTCCAGTTTTGGGCACCACATTTTAAAAAAGACATCAACAAACTAGAGCAAGTTCAGAAAAGAGCGACCAGAATGGTGACCGGTCTGCAAACCCTGTGTTATGAGGAAAGGTTGCAGGATTTGGGAATGTTTAGTTTGCAAAAGAGAAGACTGAGAGGAGACTTAATAGCTGTCTACAAATATCTAAAGGGCTGTCACATTGTAGAAGGATCAACTTTATTCTCATTTGCACAAGGAAAGACTAGAAGCAATGGGATGAAACTGAATGGGAGGAGACACAGATTAGATATTAGAAAAAACTTTTTGACAGTTAGAGTGATCAATGAGTGGAACAGGCTGCCACGAGAAGTGGTGAGTTCTCCTTCAATGGAAGTCTTCAAACAGAGGCTGGACAGACGTCTGACTGGGATGATTTAGCAAATCCTGCTTTGAGCAGGGGGTTGGACCAGATGGCCCAGGAGGTCCCTTCCAACTCTGACGATTCTATGATTCTATGATTCTATGACATGGCAGTGGACATGGTGGTGGTGGCATGTAAAACCCCAAATTCAAATGGCTGTCTTTGAAATGGCATTGTGAAGGGATGGGGAATATGTATTCCACAATCTTGCTAACTATTTGAAATGAGGGAGGGACCTCCCAAATGTAGGAGTGAGAGCCCTCACAAATGTTAAAGGAAAAACTGAAGCCAAAATGCTCTGTGTGAACATATACTAAAGGGGAGGTATCATTTTTTAATTTTTTTTTATTTAGACTTATAAACATTTAATTATGAAGGAAAAAATGCTTCTTAGCATTTTTCCCTTTAAAAATAAATTTTAGTTTAGTTTGGTAGGTTTTTTTTATCAAAATCCGTAAAATCGGCACAATAGTCTGACATTATTCCCAGATACCATATGTAAGTCAGAAGGATATGCAGGCATCTTCCCCATTCTGTTATCATTTAGTTTTAGCTCTTTCCCATCAATTTCAGCTTTTCTCTTAATTTATTTTATTTTTTACTTGTTTATATAGCACCATTAATTCCACAGTGCTTTACAGACATTATTGGCACTCTCCCCGATGGGGCGCACAATATAAATTCCTTATCAATATGTCCTTGGAATGTGGGAGGAAGCCAGAAACCCACACAAACACAGTTAGAACATACAAACTCTTTGCAGATGTTGTCCTTGGTGGGATTTGAACCCAAGACCCCAGCGCTGCAAGGTTGCAGTTCTAACCGCTGCCCCCCAGACCTGTTTGTTGGGTCCAGCAGAAAAAGATTCAGCTTTCTCATTGACTTACATTGAATTTGTTATTCAGTACGAATACACGGATATTAGAAATAATTTGTGCCGATTTTCCTGAATGTAAATATTTCACTATTCGATCCTCGCTAGTTATTACTTTCAGAAAACTGAAATCACCATCATGCGTTACCGATAAATGATTAGATACACTGATTTTTAACTTTATGTTTAGTGTTGTTTTCTCACATACTGGAGTCCACAAGGGCACACCAGTATACAAATAACAAAATTGCTCTCACAATTTAAAAACTGTTGAATTTGAAAAAATGTCCCTGTATTGTTACTCTTAACTGTTTTTTTTTGTCTGTGGATGATCACTTCACATGTATCACGCTTTTATTTCCCACATTTATAAACCCCTTTTATGTTTAAAGGGGTTGTCCGGGCTTTTCACATAATCTCAGTACATATCTGGGCTGCAGAATTATGATAATAAGTACCGTATATACTCGAGTATAAGTCGAGTTTTTCAGCCCCCTTTTGGGGCTGAAAAAGACCCCCCTCGACTTATATTCGGGTCACGGTGCCAACTTACCTGGTCCCCGTCGTCTCCGCAGTCCCAGTCATCTCCGCGGTCCCCGGTGTTCATCTGTGGTCCCCTGCAGCGTCCTGGCGGCGGCAGCGGGTGATGATATGGCCGCGGCGGCGTTCAAAATCTCTGCGCGCCACTTTCTCCCGTCCTCCGGCAGTGACGTGCAGGGGGCGCGATGACGTGGAAAGCACGCGCACTCTGCCTGAGTCACTGAAGAGCCGGAGACACTCAGGAGCAGCTGTCATCAACGTAGGTGAGTATATAGTGTTTTTTTTTTTAAATTCCAGCAGGGGCAGCGGCAGCGGCAGCAACATGATAGGATTACCAGAAATCCTATCACTTTGGGGGCAGCATTACGGTATTTTGGCCACCATTCACTGTGCAACATTTATGGGGGCATATGTTGTGCAGCGTTATTTGGGCCACCATTCACTGTGCAGCATTTATGGGGGCATATGTTGTGCAGCGTTATTTGGGCCACCATTCACTGTGCAGCATTTTGGGGGCATACTGTATGTTGTGCAGCATTATTTGGGCCACCATTCACTGTGCAGCATTTTGGGGGCATACTGTATGTTGTGCAGCATTATTTGGGCCACCATTCACTGTGCAGCATTTTGGGGGCATACTGTATGTTGTGCAGCATTATTTGGGCCAGCATTCACTGTCCAGCATTTTGGGGGCATACTGTATGTTGTGCAGCATTATTTGGGCCAGGATTCACTGTGCAGCATTTTGGGGGTACTCTGTATGTTGTGCAGCATTATTTGGGCCAGCATTCACTGTGCAGCATTTTGGGGGTATACTGTATGTTGTGCAGCATTATTTGGGCCAGCATTCACTGTGCAGCATTTTGGGGGCATACTGTATGTTGTGCAGCATTATTTGGGCCACCATTCACTGTGCAGCATTTTGGGGGCATACTGTATGTTGTGCAGCATTAAATTTACCAGTATCTTTGGCAATTCCCACCCTAGACTTATACTAGTGTCAATAAGTTTTCCCAGGTTTTTCAGGCAAATTTAGGGGGGTCGACTTATACTCGGATCGACTTATACTCGAGTATATACGGTAATTTACTTTCTGTCTCTAGTTTGCACGGTTTTCTAGATATTCTGAGCAGAACGTCCAAGGGGGTGTGTGTTATGGCATTGAAATGAGAACTGGTCGTAACCTCCTACTCTACTCCAAACATGCCCTCTATAGCAACAACCCCACCCTCCCCGTCTACATGAAGAAGCCCTCATCACACAGTAACAAATCCTCCCCCTCTAGCAGCCTCACTGCAGAGAGCAGACCACCCAGCTGCTCCTCCCCCAGACACACGCTGAACAGTGATCTATGGAAAGTGAAACTAGTGAGGATGGAAAATCGTCTCTATTTTTCTGGTAGGTGCGATTACAGAGATACCAGATTTATATCTGTTTTCTTATGTTTGGTTGCTATCACACACTAAAAAATGCTTTTGCATCACTATATTTTTAGAGCTATAATTTCTTTATATTTGTGCCGACAGAGTCATGTGAGAGCTTGCTTTTTGCAGGTCGATTTGATGTTTTTATTGGTACAATTTTTGGGCACGTATTCTTTTTTGATCACTTCCTATTCTGATTTTTTTGTGAGGCAAACAAAATGAACAAAAAACAGCACTTCAGGATTTTTTTTATATACCATTCAATGTGTGATAAAATTGTTTTTGTGCTTGTTTTTTATAGACCCATAGACTTGTATTGAACCTTGTCATCCATGTTGCCTGAAAAAAAGGACATATTTCCTAGTGATTTGCAACGATACAAGGTCCAAGTAAAAAACCAAGACATATGAATAATACCATAGATTATAATGGGTACGCGTTGAAAAACATAGGTGCAACATGTACATGCAACATGTACATGCAACACAACACTGATGTGTGAATGAGGCCTAAGAATGAGCAGAGTCATGTAAGAAGGAATAACTACTTACATTTTGTTCAGCACTCCTCTAAGATTTCAAACGTCCCTTAATTTTCCCCCATTTAGCAACATACGGTATATTTTATCAATATTTACATCTTGTTTTTTATTAATGACATGTTTATGTGAACTGGGCTGACTTTGCAACTGCACTCATTAGTGTATAAATATAGTGTATACAAGTATTGGAAACATAGATGCATTAAGAAGCTGTGCCACTGCCCTGCAGCTCTCTGCTTGTATTTCAAGCGCTCAATAACTTTCAAACCATGTAAGTAAATGTGCTCAGCTGCCATCTGGTAAACGACTTTGGAAATTAGTTGGAGGTTAATTCTCTGCTTCATTGGTCCCCAAAAGTAGCCAAACTATAATAGATTTTGATTGCTTTTTAAAGTACTTTGCCCTGCTGAATATTAAAGGGGCACTTTAATACTGGCCTTGGATTTTACAGTTATTGAATATATCAATGAAAAATAATTAACTAAATTTAATGCTTCTGTGCTTAATCAAGCTTTCCGTGGCACAAAGAATTTTTATGGCAACACAGAATCCCATTACATTTTCAAGTTCTTAAAGAAATGATGTAGACAGAGAGGGCAACATTTTGCACCAAACAGCATGTTCCGAATGATTAATTTAATGAGTTACAATTCTTTGACATGTATTTTCTTAGCACCTTTCCAAAAGTTCAGTATTCCAGCTATCTAACAGTTGTATTTAATCTGTCATAGCAGCAGTGGAGATTAAAATGTAGCTGTAAAGTAATTTATTGGTTTACTCCCAAGGGTTAGCATTACCAGCTGCCTGTATTAAATAACCACTCAAGCGGAGGCCACATGGATATTGGGAGGTAATGAGCCCAAAACTCATTGTTTCAAAAATGTACATAGGCTTCATTATTATGTTTTCAAAATGCCTAAGTATTTCTTTAATTTGTGCTATTATATTTATTTATTCTGTTTATTTCTTTACAATTACGTCAGATGTTTTGTTATCAGTGTCGACTTTAATTTGTGTTTCAATACTCAATAGGGAAGGGCTAATTGTTTTAAATTGGCTGGCATTAAATATATTCTTTCAAATCAATAATTTCACAAAAGTGTTTGCGTGAGAGATTATTCCAAAAATAGTGATGCCCTTTGAAAAATTGAGCAGTACGAAAAGTAGCACGCTGAGCTGTCAATTGTCTTTGTTTCAATGAAGAATTGCTCCATGAACAGAGGTACAGTATAAATGCAATTTTCTAGGAACCAGAGACTTAATACATACACAGTATGTTTTCCCATGTTTTCTAATTATGATAATCCTAATTCCTAAAATGGGAAAGGTTTATTCTGATATCATTTCAAATATTTAGAAAAACATACATATGTTTCTTTGTATATCGTGTATGTAAACTTCTGGTTTCAGCTGCATATATATATATATATATATATATATATACAGTATATATACATATATATTATAGGTGACCGACAGGGAGGATGCTGGGCGGGGTGTATATCTCTACCAGAATGTTAAGCTGGGCAAGATATTAAAGTAGTGCGCAGCTTAGGCGCTGAGCCATTATATTGATGATAGTTCTGGGCCAGGGTTTATTGGAGTGATGAGGAGGATTTAGTAGTGGGACTCGTCACTACCACTTCCACTCTAGTACGGGTTTTGATGGAGGCTTAGCCAGCTCAGCTGAGAGAGGCCATCTCATTACTTACACAGAAAAGGCTGACGGAAAAACTTCACTGTGCTACGGCCTGGAAACTGACATGATGTGCTCCTGAGGAGAAAATTTACAGAGGTTAATTGTGCTAAATGCTGAGTTGCTGAAAAGCAAAGCCCGCATACGCTCCTGGTAACGTGAGTTAGGCCAGGGTCACACTTGCGAGTGCAATGCGAGAAACTTGCGCATCAATACCGGGCACTGCCGCCGGCACTCGGACTGGAGCATTCAGCTGCATAGAAATACATGTAGCCGCACACGGCGGTCCCTAGTGCCGGTGGCGGTGCCGGGTATTGAAACAAGACACTCGCATTGCACACGCAACTGTGACCCTGGCCTTAACAGCATGGTATGTTAGTTAGCCCCTAGATAGGCAAGTCTTTATTGTTTTTTTTACTGTTTGGTACCTTTTGTGGCTGAAAATAAATCCCCACACTTTATTTATATGGACATTGTCTGCCTATGTCACTGTTACTATGCCCTAGAATACCCTAGCGCCTTTCGATAGATAGTGCTGCTGTTGTATATATATGAATATATCTATGTGGAAAACTGTTGTGAGTTCATTTTCCCCTTCATTACTGAGGCCCGAGGAACTCCCTCTTCTGGTAAAGAAAGGTAGTGAGCCTGATTGTCAAACACCTGAGGCTGATGATTGTGACTGGCTGAGTGGAGTTACGGACTGGATATAATGCTGCCGACGCCCTTCTGCCCTGCGGGTGATTTCTTTGTGGGATCCTTGGAGACCAGTCTGAATTCCTGCTCCTCCAAAGCTAAGTTTGCTGCTCGGCCTTTTGCTTTTGTGCTTTGACTTTGTTTTTGCTTTGTTTTTCTGGATTTCTGCCATTCCCTGCTGGGGTGTGCTGAATTCATTTAGCTCTGTCTTCTGAAAATACCTGAGTGCTGATTCAGTTTTTGAAGCCTAGCTGCTTCAGGGCCTTTTTCATATCAGCTGGTTGGCTTATGTTTTTGATAGGGTTTTGGCAGATTGCAGACAGCAGCCTTCCTGTCCTTTCCTGTCTAGGTAGTTTTGTGGCCCCGTCTTTGCTCAGTCTATCTTTCTGTCTGTGTTAGTGTTTTCATCTTGCTTCACCGTCATTATATGTTGGGGGCTGCCTATTGCTTTGGGGTCTGCTCTGGGGCAGTTTAGATTTCCCCTTTCTTTCTTTAGGCCTATGTATTTCTCCGGCTGTGATCGAGGGGTCTAGGGCATCGTAGGAACCCCCCACGGCTACTGCTAGTTGTGTTGATAGGTTCAGGGGTCTGCAATCTGATAGTTGCCAACTTCTCTGGTTTTCTGGACTTAGCTTGTATTTCTGCTTTTGCCTCCTACGGTGACTCATTCATAACAGAAAACCCTATAAGACATTGACAGCCGTTGAACCTTGGTTTCAAGTTACATATAGCCACAATGAGACTACCACACTTGTAGAATTTTGCCGTGGAAGTGTACTGTAGTTTATTCGCTAATATTCAATGCTATGATCCAGTCCTACCCAACTAGGTGTTGTGCCCACATGGTTACCAATTTTTCAGCACTTAACTGCTTTTGAGGTCACATATTTTTACTTTGGATGGTAAAAAGAGGCTATATCATGTACAAAGTCATTACTGTGTGATCAATGTGACTGTTATTTTTTTTTTTTATCAACAACCTAACTGGTCTTGACTTATATTTTACTTAAAGCAAATGTAAAGTAGCATGAAGATATATACACAGTAATAGATAGTAAATGCAGCAATGCCAGTCCTATCTGTGTTTCGATAGCAGAGATAAGAGAATTGTTCAGTACAAATTTTTTAAAATTTGTTGGAGCCTGCAAATTTTTCTTTAATTCAAACGAATCATCTAAAATGGCCATTACCATGTTATAGATATAGGAGCCACATGCACTTAGGTTCCCCCATAAATCTTTGCATTTACTCCACTCTAAAGCACAACCAGTCATGAGGGACTATAAGTAAGAGGTCACTGATCACTCATACCCACTATCGGAGCCCAAGAGGGACATGCTGCTTGCCATTTTGTTGGGAATGTGGATATGAGAGAAGTTGTCAGAGACAAAGTACACAGAATAAAGACAGATAGTAGAAAGTGAGTGAGAAGAAGAGAATAGATTGATTATTTACAAGGAATTGATAGAGAGAGAAAGATAGGAGTCGGTGATGGTGCGTTAGGCTTCATTTACACGTTCATGTTTAACCCCTTAACAACCAGAGGTATTTTTGTTTTTGTATTTTCATTTTTTGCTCCCCTTCTTTCCAGAGCCACAATTTTTTATTTTTTGGCCAAAATGGCCATGTGGGGGCTTGACTGTTTGCAGGACAAGTTGTAATTTTGAACAACACCATTGGTTTTAACATATTATGCACTGGAAAATGGGAAAAAAATTCCAAGTGCGGTAAAATTGCAAAAGAAGTGCAATCCCACAATTGTTTTTTTTACCATGTTCACTAAATGCTAACACTAACCTGCCATTATGATTCTCCAGGTCATTATAAGTTTATAGACACAAAACATGTATAGGTTCCTTTTTTATTTAAGTGGTGGAAAAAAATTTAAATTTAAAATTGCACCAATTAACGATACCAATAGCATCTCCATTTTTCATGATCTGGGGTTGGGTGAGGGCTTATTTTTTGCATGCCAAGCTGACATTTTTAGTGATACCATTTTGTGTAGGTACAATCTTTCAATCACCCATTATTGCATTTTAATGCAATGTTGTGGTGACCAAAAAAACATAATTCTTGTGTTTTGGCTTTCTCATTACGCCATTTAACAATCAGGCTAATTCTTTTTTTTACATTGATAGATAGGGCGATTCTGAACATGGTGACACCAAATATGCGTATATTTGTTTTTATTGTTTTATTTTGATTGGGGAGTAAGGGGAGGGGTTGAATTTTTAGATTTTTTACAATTTTTTAATATTTTTAAACTTTTTTTACTTTTTGCATGCTTCAGTAGTCTCCATGGAAGCCTAGAAACTGCAGTTGTCTGATTGGATCTGCTACATACAGACGATGATCAGATCTCCTGTATGTAGCAGAAATGCTCACTTGCTAAGAGCACCAACCACCAGGTGGCACTCATAGCAATCCAACAATGAAAACCATAAAGGTTTGCTGGAGACCTCTAGTTGTCATGCCAACCCATCGGTGATTCGCAATCATGTGATGGGGCCACCGATGGGCGGATTTAGTGACGCGCTTCCGGTAAGCACAAGTTAAATGTCGCTGTCAGAGACTGACAGCGGCATTTAACTAGCTAACATCTGTGGGTGGAATCATGCTGTTTCAGCTGTCATGTGTCAGGAAAGCTGCAGGCTCAGTGCCAGAGCCCATGTAAGGAGGTGGACCGGACCATGAGTACTTGCATGCCTGATCTGGAACTGAAGGGACTGCATCCTCTGTTTCTGGGGGAAGCCTGAGTGAGGCGGACCTTCCCCTGCTGCAGGAGGGAAGGAGAGGAGAGCTGGAGTTTCCTGCTGACAGAGGGGGCAGGGAGAGCCCAGAGAGAGTACTCTAACACAGGGGTTTATGAAGAAAAAGCGTGCACTGCAGCAGGAGTTGGCGCCAAGTAAGTGCAGCGTGCAGAGCAGGGGAGAGCGCACTCTGCTTCCCCCTCCAGAGAGTGCTGGCCCTGTGACAGGCTGTGCTGCTGCTGCCCGGAATAGGAGCTGTGGTGCTGGGAGAATTAGCTGTGCCAGCAGAGCAGGGCATGCAGAGCTGTGCCAGCAGAGTGGAGTGTGCGGAGTTGTGCCAGCAGAGCGGAGCGTGCGGAGCTAAGCCAGGTGCGGTACACTAGGAGACAGTGAGTACCGCACCCACTCTGCCCAAGAGTTACTGTATACTTAAAAAAGACCTCCTGCTGAGGACTGAGACAGACCAACAGTATGTGGTGAGCACCCTCTGTGTAAACATGGATCCACCAGCTCCCTTGACAAGCCTGAGACAGTCGCTAGTGTGTGCAGGCCGGCGTGCACAGTGACAGATCTAAACCACTGAAAGTAGTAGTTGGACTGACCGAGGAGCGCGGCATCATTCCTGCGGTGACACGTTCTGAGTGTGGACTTGTGACTAAGAGTGGTGAGAGTAGGATCCCCGCTCACCACACAGCATCCTGTTGTTTTCCCCGGAGGCTGCTTCTTTAACGTGGACAGAGACTTGAGAGACCGCATGTGCCACTGTTGTCGGTGCCACCGTGGAATTCCCGCCTGTCAGAGACTGGGATGAGATGAACCGCGCCGCTGTTGCTGGTGCCACTGTTGGAACCCTGTACTCCCTCACAACAGAAGACAGTCCGGTAAGTTTTACTGAATGCTCGTTCATCCCTCACCTACCCTGCCAACTTTCCAGTTCTGCCCCATGACTTGCTGTCACCCTACAATCCCTCACTCCCTGCGTTGAGCACATCCCCCAGTAAATAAACCTGTTTAACATAGTAACATAGTAACATAGTTAGTAAGGCCGAAAAAAGACATTAGTCCATCCAGTTCAGCCTATAAAATTCTGTCAGAATAAATCCCCAGATCTACGTCCTTCTATAGAACCTAACAATAGCTGTAAGATACAATATCGTTACGCTCCAGGAAGACATCCAGGCCTCTCTTGAACCCTTCAACTGAGTTTGCCATCACCACCTTCTCAGGCAGGGAATTCCAGATTCTCACTGCCCTAACAGTAAAGAATCCTCTTCTATGTTGGTGGAAAAACCTTTTCTCCTCCAGGCGCAGAGAATGCCCCCTTGTGACCGTCACCTTCCTTGGTATAAACAGATCCTCGGAGAGATATTTGTATTGTCCCCTTATATACTTATACATGGTTATTAGATCGCCCCTCAGTCGTCTTTTTTCTAGACTAAATAATCCCAATTTTGCTAATCTCTCTGGGTATTGTAGTTCCCCCATCCCCTTTATTAATTTTGTTGCCCTCCTTTGTACCCGCTGTAGTTCCATTACATCCTTCCTGAGCACCGGTGCCCAAAACTGTACACAGTACTTCATGTGCGGTCTAACCAGAGATTTGTACAGAGGCAGTATAATGCTCTCATCGTGTGTATCCAGACCAGCTGTTTAACCCTTGCTCTGCCTCCACGTGCGTGACTGCATCCCGCAATCCTGCAGGTTATTACACCCGCACCAAACAGGGGGAGTCTGACATTGGTGTACTATCACACCCGTTGTCAGAAAGGGGTTAACTACAAAGTTAAAAAAAAGTTCCACTGTCATCAGTGTTTTTGATCAGTGTACGGACAGCACACTGATGCCTGTCATGTGCTGTACGTGTTTTTCATGGAGCCATAGACTTTATTTGGCATATTTCATATGTGATGCCAAAGAAAAACAGACATGTCTATGTGAGTTTTACCTGGACAAATGATCTGTGAGAAAAGATGGACATGTGAACAGCCCCACAAAATATAATGGGTATGTGTTCTATCTGTGAAAAATGGATAGAACACATATGGGCAATATGGACTTCTGAATGAGGCCTTAGGCAGTGCTGGTTCTATTTTCCTGTTTACTTTCTTAACCTGAATATCTATTATATAGGCAATAGTCCAAACAGTAATTCTTCATGAGAGAGGGGGATACAATTGAACATTCCATAAATATCAAATAAGATCATATTCACATCCACATGCAACCTACGGTTCCACCTTTGCTCCGTTTTCTTTTGTGTTGGAATGTCCAATCATCTTCCGGTAATATGAGAAGCATATAGTTGCAGTGGTCATTATCTTCCTGTGGATGGCATCCTTGGATTTAGGATAAAGTCCTCCTGTCAAAAAGCCTGAGAGTATTCACAGACTATATGTCCATCTCGAGAACAATTGTTTGTAATCAATTTCACAGGGGATGTGTACAGATGTGACTCACCCCCAGAGGCCGTGGGGTACTCGGTGCCGGGCCCATTGATTTCAATGGGAGATGTCACAGTGGCCGTGACCCAGTCCGTGGCCTCAGGCGGTCAATGTAAAAGGGGTGGAGTGATGTGGATAAAGTTATTGAGATGATTCGTGACGTCACCTGTGGTTCTGGTCAGTTTGGCCAGCGCTGCAGGGTTGCTTCTCTGGGACAGATGGTGTGGTGCAGCAATGATATTGAAGCTCCCCACAGGTGGAGCTGTGGTCCCAGGGCAGTAGTAATAGGTGTTGAGGGAAAGGGTGCAGTGTTAGGCACAGGGATGTAGCAGTGCTGAGTGGGTTAGCGCAGGAAGAAGGCAATGAGACAGCTGAGTGCAGTTCTAGTTCTTTTACTCACTTTTTTGGCACAGAGAGGTGCCCGCTTCAATGCTGCAGTCTCCAGACAAGGGGCTCAGCCAACTCCCAGGCAGATATAATTAACCTCTCCAGCACTCCCTTTCGTGTGCCTGTTCTGAACGTCTCCTTTCTAGCGCTTATCCGAGCTACTTGCAGTTGTCACGGTCACACGTGTCAGGACGCAGCGAGTACCGCAAGGCGAACCCATGTGACACACGTAACCCTGGATACACCGCCTCCAGTGGGGTGAATTTAAATAATAAACACGTGCAGCTGGATACACCGCCTCCAACTGGCGAATTTAGACATTACACGTATATACAAGTCTGGAAACCCCGCCTCCAGAAAGGCGAATTTAAACAATAAGGGAAACCTGGGAAACATTAACAATGGTGGGCCCTGCGATAGGGAATAGGGAAGTGGAGACCTTCTGAGCTCCCCTGAGCCAGTGTCCCTGCACTCCTAACATTCCCTATTCCCTAGTGAGGGTTTAGTTCAGAGCGAGCTAGGGTTTTTAGGTTCCTGTTGCGCGCCCGGTGCGGAACCGGAATAGGGAATGTTAGGAGTGCAGGGACACTGGACAATTTAAGAGCAATGTTTGATACTCCAAAGACCACAGGGGTTATGTATCCTCAGAGAGGCTGGAGGCACAATGACCATTTACAGGTGCTTCTTACAATATTAGAATATCATCAAAAAGTTAATTTCAGTTCTTCAATACAAAAAGTGAAACTCGTATATTATATAGAGTCATTACAAACAGAGTGATCAATTTCAAGTGTATATTTCTGTTAATGTTGATGATTATGGCTTACAGACAATGAAAACCTAATAGTCATTATCTCAGCAAATTAGAATAATTAATAAAAACACCTGCAAAGGCTTCATAAGCATTTAAAAAGGTCCCTTAGTGTGGTTCAGTAGGCTCCACAATCATGGGGAAGACTGCTTACTTGACAGATGTCCAGAAGGCAGTCATTGACACTCCACAAGAGGGTAAGCCACAAAAGGTCATTGATAAAGAAGTTGGATGTTCACAGAGTTCTGTATCCAAGTATATTAATGGAAAGTTGAGCAGAAGGAAAAAGGATCGTTAAGAAAAGGCCATTTAAAAATTTGGGGTAGATTCACAAGGAGTGGACTGCTGCTGGAGTCATTGCTTCAAGAGCACCACACACAGATGTATCCTGGACATGGGGGGGCCATGTCAACTGCTGGTGTAGGTCCACTGTGTTTTATCAAGATCAAAGTCAGCGCAGCCATCTATGAGGAAATTTTAGAGCACATCATGCTTCTCACTGCTGACAAGTAGAGTTGAGCGAAACGGTCCAGCCAAATTCAGAATTCGCCGACTTTGGCTAAAGTCGGGTTTCGCCTATCGAAACCCGACCATAGCGTGAGGTCGGCCATGAGGTCGCCGACTTGAGCGCCAAAGTCACATTTCTCACAATGCTTCCTGCTCCTTTTCTCAGCCACTCATCAAGGACGCACACTGTGGGCAACGCGATTACATAGGCAGCGGCCCCCACCATCTTAGAGAAGGGCATCCAAGTGATTGGCTGGCTTTGTGTGGCGTCACAGTGGCTATAAAAGGCAGTGACCGCCGACCGCCATCTTACTTCTGCTGATCTTAGCATAGGGAGAGGTTGCTGCTGCTCGTTCTTAATAGGGAGAGTGTTTAGGCAGGAAAAGAAAAAAAACAGTGCTTCTGCTGATAGCGATTTTCACTGTACAGCACAACAGTACAGTGTGCAGTGACAGGGAAGGCTATATTTGTGTGTAGCAGCTCTGTTGTTGCTGCCTTATAAGGTTCCCTGATAGCTGTATTGCTGTTTGCACACTACTGTGCAGAGTGCTTTTTTTAAAAGCAAAAAACTTGTATTCCTTTTCTCTGCACAGTTACCAAGCATTCATTTTTTTCACACTTTTGTGTGCAGCAGCGCTGGTGGTTATTAGGCCTCTTTCACACATCAGGTTTTCGCCGTCAGGCGCGATCCGGCGCTTTTGACAGAAACCGGATCCGGCGAAATGCAATGCCGGATCCGGTTTCCCCCCCATTGACTTGCATTTGCGCCGGATCGCGCCGGATCGCGCCGGATGGCCATGCGTTTCATCTGGTTTTCGCCGGATCCGGCAATGTGTCGCGATCCGGCGTCTGGAAAAATGTCTACTGTAACGTTTTTTGTCTCCGGCGAAAAAGCCGGACACGCCGGATCCGGCGCGTCCGGCTTTTTCACACAATGAAAGCCTATGAGCGCCGCAATGCGCCGGATCCGGTTTTTTTGGTCTGAGCATGCTCAGTAGCTCTGCCCACAAGACATATATAAAAGCAAGACAGTGGGACCCACAGCCACACCCAACATGCCACCCAAGCCAAGAACCAGGAGAAGGCAGAACATGCTGAGGAGGGGAGTCCAGAAGCAGATGAGAGATGGTAATTATCAAATCCCTCATTCCTCCAAACTAGGGCCATGGAATATCAAGATATTCATTGGCCCTTTGTTTATCTTTATTCAACAGCCGCCAAAGAGATGCAGCAGCAGCAGCAGCAGAAATGGCATCACTGGCAGCAGCAACAGCAGCAGCAATACCCACAGCCATGGAGTCTGGCCATCAACAGGACAGCACATCTTCTTCTGGGAGCCCTCCCTCGCATCGTCAGCGTTTGACGGTAAGTTTTTATTTCCAAAATCCATCATCTCTGTAATATATGTCTATTCATTGACTTTTATTTCAAAACAGGAATCACAAGATGAAGAGGAGCTCCCAGAAGAAGAAGGAAGGGGTGGACAGACACCTGGAGTGGGCTCACAATTGGTAAGTTTTTTGCATCAAACGCAGAAACACAACATCACACTACACACAACACATAGAAAACAATGTTCTGCAGACCACACACAGCAAACAAATGCCTACATCCAAAGACATAACATTTTTTGTTTTCTTCTCTAGTATTCCCAATCTGGTGCTCGGCCAAGAGGTCCTCGCAGTGCCTCCCAGGGTCGTCGGCGACAGCAACGCGGCGGTCACCAGCGTGTAAGTATAAATATTTTTGCTTTGTTTTTTTGCACTTTTTATTTCATTTCTTTTGTGGAGGCTAATTATGTTATTTTTGTCTTTTTCTTTAACAGCCTTCACAGCGTGCTCCCGACTCTGACGGTGAGGATGGAGGGATTGATGTGGACCGCCTCATCGATCTCGTCAGAGAAAGGGAGCCGCTCTGGAATATGGCTGACCGCCGCCACGCTGACCTGATAGTTACCCGACGACTCTGGGAGGAAATCTGTTCTCTCCTTGTGGGCCGCTGGGAGGACCTCGAAGCTCGGGCCCAGATTAAAGAGCGTAAGTATATACAGTACCGGTTGCTTGATGTAAACCAGTGTTTCCTGAACTCCAGTCCTCGTGGTCCCCACGGATCAAGTGTTAAGGATTTCTATTTACTATGGAAATCCTGAAAACATGACCCCTGGGGACCATGAGGACTGGAGTTTGTGAAACACTGATGTTGTATACTAACCACTCCTTTCTCGTTTCAGGGAACAGAATTGTGAATCGGTGGCGGTCTGTGAGGGATCGTTTCAAGAAGGAGTTCAATAAAGAGATGCGGGCCCCGAGTGCATCTGGAGGACGCAGGAGCAAGTACAAGTACGCACAAGCCCTGTCGTTCCTCCGGGAAACAATGCTCACCAGAAGGTAAATATTACACACCACATGTGAAAAGAATGTTAGATGTAACTTTTTTTTTTCAGCCAGGGCCATACCATGTCAGTATTTTAATTGTTTTTTTTTCTCTTTATTACACAGCACGGTGAGCAGCACTCGGGAGCCTGCACGATTGGACCCTTCTGAGGCGATCCCTGAGGAGACCGGCACCGAGGGACACTTCGACCGCCCCGGTACATCTGCACCTTCCCAGCCTTCCCACACATTTGACCCATCTGTCCCATCCACCAGCACAGGAGCATCGTGGCCGCCTACATTACATGAAGCTACTGGTGAGGAGATCGCTTTCCCTTTACCCCACCCTTCTGCCCCTGCCACCTCTAGTACACCTGCGGGTACTGGGCGGCAGCGGCAGAGGGGTCAGGAAAAGAGTTATGCGCAAGAGTTCTTGCATCTGAATGCATCTTTCCAGAACTGTCTCAAAGTCTTGTCAGAGCAAATCTCCGCAGGCTTTCAGCAGATCAACTCCAGCATTCTGGAGGTGAAGACACTTCTGCAAACCATGCATTCAGAAGCAAGATCTTCGCCAAACCACACCTTTTTCAGGTCTGTTGTGGAGCGCATGGAAATGCTATCTCCTACCCAGCAGATGCATGTAATGCATTCGTGCCACGGTGCTCTACAGCAGGTTACCTCCCAACCTCCACCTCCCACCACTGTAGTTCCTCCACCTGCACCCCCTCCAGCCACTTTCCATCCTCCCCCTCCTATTACATCTGCACCCCCTCCAGCCACTTTCCATCCTCCCCCTCCTATTACATACCAGCAACCTCACCAGTACCAGCAACCTCCCCAGTACCAGACATCTCCCCACTTCCAGCAACCTGCCCCGTACCAAACTCCTTCCCCGTACCAAACTCCTTCCCCGTACCAAACTCCTTCCCCATACAACTTTCCATCAACATCATCTGCTCCTACAGTCCCTGCCCAACCCTCCACTCCACCGCCCACCACCTCTTCTGCCTCCCACATGTCCACCCATTCTGTAGCTTTTTCAACACCATCACCTCTAACTGTTCCTTCCCCACCACGATCCCAGTCCTCTCTCCACACACCCAGTGTCGAAGTGTCCCGCAGCCCCTCCAGCAGTATTTCCACCCCACAGTACACAGATTTGTAATGTGTGTTTTTTGTAATAAAAATGCCCATTGGGTTTAAAACCTTTATTAAAAAAGTTTTTTGCACTTTAAAAACATTTTACAAAAAAAAAAAAAAAAATTTAAATAAAAGTTAAATTATCGTTTCACAATGGTTGTCTGTCATTTCTTTCTGCGGCGAACTATGTTTTAAAAAAAGGTTAAATACAGGGTATTTCAAAGGTAAAAAGGTATTCAAAACCAGGTATATAACTGTGGGTAAATTTTAGCTTTTTGCCACAGTTGTGTTCCTGGTTGTGTTTGAAGCAAAGTATTTCACCTAAAAAGTTGTGTTTATTGTTGGTGATTTCCTACCAATGTACACAACTTTTGTTAAAAGGTGAAATACTTTGCATAAAACACAACCAGGTACACACCTGTGGCCTAAAGGTAAAAATAGTAAGACCATGACAAGATAGCCAACTTTGGTTGGCAAAGGTATATACTGTTGGTCCAGAAGGTACACAAGTTTGGTTAGGGCACAAATCTTTCACACTCTGTCATCCTGCCAGTGTACTCTGCCTTGAGGTGACATAAAGTATAGTGCAAAATTGTCCCTCATTACTGAAACCGTCACAGAACTTCTAGTGGTAATATTTCCAATGACAACATCCATCTTCGCCAGTAACTTGCTCTTCTCTCCAACCTGCACTTTCTTCTCTACAACCTGTCAAAGAAGGGCTGTAGGAACATGCTATATCTAGTTTTCCAGTAGCCAATCCCGTTCGGAAGGCCAGAAGGGTAAATTTTAAAAACCGGATCCGGCGTAATCCGTCGAAAAACGGATATAAAAACGGATAGAAAAACGGATGAACCGGATGAGACTGATCCGGTTTTGTCTGTCAAGAACAAGACGGATCCGGCAGAAAACCGGATCCGGCACTTCAGGTTTTACAAAACATTTGCCGGATCCGGCATTCCGGCACGACGCCGGATCGCGCCTGACGCCGAAAACCTGATGTGTGAAAGTAGCCTAAGGCTGCCTTATAAGACTACCTGATAGCTGCACTGCAGTGTGCACACTGCTGTGCAGACTGCTTTTTTCAAAGCAAAAATCCTTTTATTCCTTTTTTTTCTGCACAGTAGATACTGAGCGTACATTTTTGCACACACCGTATAGAGGTGTACGCTCCTCACACACTACCATGTACCGGCTGGTATCATGGACAAATACATGCTATATGTGTGTGACTCCGTAAAAAAATACACGAAGATTAACATTTTTCCATACATAAACCGTATAGAGGTGTCGGATTCTCAAACAGTATCGGATATCTGTTGTTCTTATTATGGTCATATGTACACAGAGTCAGCGTATGTCTGTGAAACTCCGTAAATACATATACAAACATTTCCATTTCTCCATACACCGTATTGAGCTGTCCGATTCTCAAACAGTATCGGATATCTGCTGTTCTTATTACTGTCAGATCTACACAGAGTCAGCGTGTGTGTGTGACATTCCATAAATACATATACGGACATTTCCAGTTCTCCATATACCGTATTGAGGTGTCCGATTCTAAAACAGTGTCGGATATCTGCTGTTCTTTTTGCGGTCACATCTACACAGAGTCAGCGTGTGTGTGACATTCCATAAATACATATACGGACATTTCCAGTTCTCCATATACCGTATTGAGGTGTCCGATTCTAAAACAGTGTCGGATATCTGCTGTTCTTTTTGCGGTCACATCTACACAGAGTCAGCGTGTGTGTGACATTCCATAAATACATATACGGAGATTGACAGTTTAACAAACAACCTATACAGCTGTACACTTCTGACACAGTACCGTATATCTGCTTGTTGG
This sequence comes from Dendrobates tinctorius, assembly GCF_039654945.1. Classification (NCBI taxonomy): domain Eukaryota; kingdom Metazoa; phylum Chordata; class Amphibia; order Anura; family Dendrobatidae; genus Dendrobates; species Dendrobates tinctorius. Next base: position 29,106,530 of record NW_027361703.1, on the reverse strand, counting down.
ATTACGGTGAAATACATACTGGGTGAGCGTCTGTGACTCACAAAATATATGCAGAGATTTCACTTTTTACATACACCTAACACAGCTGTACGCTCCTCATACAGTACCATTTCTCTGCTGGTATTTTTGGTACATTTTCCCAAACAAGAGGAAGTATGGTGGAAGAGGCCGCGGCTGAGGGCGGTGGGGCGCAGCAGGTACTGATGGTGGTGGTGGGGCATCGGCTAGTTCTGGCAAAAGCACAATAGCAGCTAAGGCAGGAGGTGTTGAGCCTGCATCATTGTCTGGCACAAGAAGGCCTTTAAGGTTCCCTTTTCTGGGAGTAGGTAAACCGCTTTTAAAGCCAGAGCATCAGGAACAGGTTTTGGCTTACATTGCCGAAACAGCCTCCAGCTCTATTGCCTCCTCTTCTGAAGTTACAAAAACTGCAAGCGCAGTCGTCAGTGCAGGCTTCTGGTCAGGAGCAACACCTTTCCTTGTGTCCTTCACCCACACCAAAAGTGAAGGATGCCGCAGCACACACTTCAGATTACTCCATGGAGATCTTTTCACATACCATTCCTGGGTTATCAAGTCAAATCCTGAATTCCCCAGTCCAAGATGAATCTGACATGGAGTGCACTGATGCACAGCCAATGCTAGATGATTCTGCTGGTACATTCACCCACAGCACTACATTGCCCTCGCAGTCTACTGAGCCCGAATCAGACCCTGATGAAATTCAGGTGCCCCTTCCCGCATACTATAAAACCTTACACGGTGACACAGAGGAAGGTGCAGATGACAATGAAGACGAGGTCATGGATGACCCCAGTTGTTGACCCGGATTGGCATCCATTGGGGGAAGAGGGTGCCGATAACAATAGTTCAGACTCAGAACAGAAGGATCCCCAGCAGGCATCGTCATCACAGAAGCGGTTATCCGGAAGGCCCGTAGCTGTCAAAAAACTTGGCAAGAAAACTAAATGAGTTGCAGGACAGCTTGGCTAGACGGTCAAATTAGCACAGCATGCAAGCCCTGAAAATTTGTACCATAGTAGGAAGAGTGCAGTGTGGCACTTTTTTGAACAAAATCCTACTGATGACGCAAAAGTTATCTGTAAGAAGTGCAGAAGGACCTTTAGCAGAGGGAAAAATCTCAGAAATTTGAATACCAGTTGCATGCTTAGACATTGAACCAACATGCACTTGCAAGCGTGGACGGACTACAAATCCTCAGGTAGCACATGTGCACCTGCTCCGACTGAAGTTAGCCGGCAATGCTCCATCACTTCCCCCACTGTAAGGCCACCGCTAAGCACACCACCATCAAGAAATGTTGAGATGTAGTCGGTAGGCCAAAGCAGTCAGGGAATCACAATATTTTCGTGAGGAAACACTGAATCTAGGCCATCAACACCCTCACCATCACCAACCGCTTCTCAGTCCGTCAGGTCCGACGCTAGTTACCCCATATGCAGCTCTCAAGTCCAGCTCACCCTACCAGACACTCTCAGTAGGACAAGAAAGTACTCATCTTCTCATCCGCGTACACTGGCTTTGAATGCCTACATTGCCAAACTGATCTCATTAGAGATGATGCCCTTCCGTTTGGTTGAAAACAAAGTTTTCTGAGAGCTCATGGCCTATGCTGTCCCATGCTATGACCTACCCAGTCGGCACTTCTTTTCTCAAAAAGCCATCCCTGCCCTCCACTGGCATGTGAAAGAGTGCATTGTCCATGCACTAAAACAATCAGTGAGTGGAAAGGTGCACCTCACAACAGATGCATGGTCCAGTAGGCATGGCCAGGGCCATTACATGTCCATCACTGTGCACTGGGTTAATGTTGTGGATGCAGGCTCCACAGGGGACAGCGGTGGTGGAAAAGTGCTGCCTAGCTTACGGTATAGGAAACAGTTGGCTGTAAGCATTCGACCCTCCTCCTCCTCCTCCTCCAGAAGCGAAAGCTCGTTGACAGAGCGCAGTCGCATGAGCACTCCATCCACATCTGTCAGTGTTGCACACGAGGTGTCCCACTATCGAACAGCTAGTGGTAAGCGGCAGCAGGCTGTTTTAACAATGATGTCTTTGGGCGACAGCAGACACACCATGGAGGTACTGGTCGACTACTTGCATCGAAAAGCTGAGTCATGGCTGGGCAGTCTACATCTTGAGCCAGGCAAGGTAGTCAGTGATAATGGGCAGAATTTTGTTGCAGCCATAGCCCTTGCCAAACTCACGCACATACCTTGCCTGGCTCACACCTTGAACCTGGTGGTGCAGTGCTTCCTAAATAATTATCTGGAGTTAACAGCCCTGCTCCATAAGGTGTGAAGACTGTGCTCACACATCCGTCGCTTGACCATCCACTCCAGTCGTATGCAGAAGCTGCAGCGATCACTCCACCTCCCCAAGCACCGCCTAATCATAGACGTTGCTACAAGATGGAACTCCACCATGCACATGGTTGAGAGGCTGTGCGAACAGAGGCAGGCTGTAATGCATTTGTGGGAGGATACACGGGCAGGCAGTTTGAGGGCAGACATGGAGTTGTCGGGTGTGCAGTGGTCAAAGCTGAAAGACCTCTGTAAAGTCCTTCAGTGTTTTGAGGAATGCACATGGCTGGTAAGCGCAGATGACGCCATCATAAGCATGAGCATACAACGTATGCATCTGCTCATGCAAACTTTGATGCACATTAAGGATCAGGTGTCTGCAGCTGAGGAGCAACAGGAGGGGGAAGAGGGAAGCTTTGATGACAGTCAGCCATTGTCTGGTCAGGGAACTGTCATGGACGAGGTGGAGGAAGAAGAGGAAGATGGGAGGATGAGGGGGATGATTATTTTGGGGAGGAAGATGCTTCTCAGGGGCAAGAGAAAATGTGGGTGTGCCAAGTTCAGGTACAGGGTTTGTGCGTGACTGGAGGGATGTGGATTTGCCAGAAAGTGCTACTCCACCCACCACTGGCAGTGCAGCATTGACACCTGGAACATTGGCCCACATGTGTGATTATGCCTTGCGGATCCTAAAAACGGACCCCCGCATTGCCAAAATGATGAGGGATGACGAATACTGGTTGGCCAGCATCCTTGATCCATGCTATAAAGGCAAATTACACAACATCATGCCACAGGAGAACTTAGAGCTAATATTGGCTAACAAACAAGCAACTCTGGTAAACCATTTGTTTGAGGCATTCCCAGCACACAGCAGCGAAGCTGGTTCTCCCACGAGCCGTAGTGGGCAAAATGGAGGAGGTGTTCGTGGTGCACACAGCCGAACTGGTGTTTGGAGAGAGGGGTTTTCCTTAACATGTTGTGGTCTGATTTCTCAAGTGCCAAGCACATGACAGCAAATTCAGAATCGATTGCAAGTGACAGGAGACAGCAGTTGTCAACAAACTACTTCTCCTCCCATATCGAGATTTTCCCTCACAGGTCATTCCCCTTTGATTATTGGGCCTCAAAACTGGACACATGACCTGAATTGGCACAATATGCCTTACAGGAGCTCGCTTGCCCTGCTGGTAGTGTGCTATCTGAAAGAGTCTTCAGTGCTGCTGGATCAATCCTGACAGAAAAAAGGACCCGTCTGTCGACCCAAAATGTTGAATATCTAACTTTCATTAAAATGAACCATGCATGGGTTTCAAAAGATTTTGTCCCACCTTCCCCTGATAACACATAGGTTGACAGAAAAAAGGCTCGCTTTTGTCCTCCTCTTCCTCGAACTTCTCCAATTCCACCATTTGCAGCAGCTGAAACTCCAGCCTACACATCATCATATGCCATTTTTTAAACCTCCCTAACTGGGCGTCCCCCCCAGGACTGGGGTCACCACCTGCCACAACTGGGCAAGTGCTGTTGCCCTGAACAGGTGTGTGGCATTCCTGCACCATTTTTCAATGTCTCCTCTCATGGCAATCCAATAGAATCCCCTATGGCCTGTGGCTTCTGTGTTTTGCACTCCAAAGTGACGAGACAGATCATGATAGGCAGTGAGGACCATGTCTACATCTCTCCCTGTGATCACAATTTGATGGAGACGAGTAACGGTGATGGGATCGACGCTACTGTGGTACAGCAACCCTTTCTTCGTTAATTTGCATTTTAGCTGTATCCACAGTGAAAGTTATTGAGGGTCAGCATCGCCTCTGCGAATTCTCCCGGGAGGTTTTTCCGTGATTAGTAATTCCAACATTTCTGAAATCACTCGACTTTCTGTCTGTACTTTTATCCATCAAGCTTCCTCTAGCGGAGAGTCTGGACTGTCTGACTGACACTGAAATATATATGAAGAATTCAAAGTACTCCAACACTGTACACTGGTGTACATTTCGAATACATTTCCCTTTTTCTCATTTTTATATTCTGGTGTAATTCATACTGAGCCTGTGAACGTCTGTCTGTTTCTCCAGAAATATATTTGTAGATTTAAGATTACCCCAACGCTGTATACAGCTGTACGCTTGTGATACCTTACCCATTTAATGCTTTTTATATAGTGGTCTAATCCATACTGAGCCAGTGAGAGTCTGTTTCTGACTCTGGAAATATATACTGAGATTTACAATGACCCCTACACTCTATACAGCTGTACGCTTCTGATCCATTATCCTTTTACTGCTTTTTATATTGTGTAATCCATACTGACCCTGAGAGCATCTGTGTCTGCCTCCTGAAATAAATAAGGAGATTTATAATGTTTAAACAATACTATATCTAACCTTATAACTGATGATTCAGTAATACTTTTTATATTCTTGACTAATGCATACTGGGACTGAGAGTGTCTGTGTCTGCCTCCTGAAATGTCTACGGAGATTTAGAATGTTTAAACTAGAGTTGAGCGACTTTTGGTTTTTTAGGGTCGCGTTTTGTTTCGTGAAACCCGACTTTTCCAAAAGTCGGGTCGAGCAAGATCGTCCGATTATAGGGAAAAGTCGGGGTCGTCCCGAAACACGAAACCCAATGTAAGTCAATGGGGAATAAAAGTCGGCAGTGAGAGGAGGACAGGAAACACACCTACAGTGCCCATTTGAATGCCAAAAGCATCAATTCTTCTTACTTAAGCTTGTCAACCTTAATTAACTTCATAATACAAGTTACGCACTGAAAAATGGGGGTTATTTGGCTAAAGTTGTGGGGGGGTAGGGCTGGCTCCAGGTTTTCATGTGCCCTGGGCGAAAGAGCGCCCCTTTAACACATACCACAACTCATCATGCTCCGATACGGCAGAGAAATAGCGGTATAGTACAATGAAAAATACTTCACTTTTTACATCTCATGACGAGGCCCATCTATTTCTCCATACAGAATCATTGGTCCCATATAATGTTTGAAACAGTATATGATGAGCTCCACATAATGCTACAGTATATGTTGGTCCCCATGGATGAAGCTCCACTGTCTTATGGGCCCAAATAATGCTCCAAACATAATGGGCCCCATTTCTAATGCTCTAGTGTATAATGGGCCCTGTAAATGCTGCTCCAGTGTCTGATGTCCACCTTTGGAATGTTCCAGTGTATGGTGGGCCCCATCTATCATTCTCCAGAGTATAGTGCTCCCTAAAAATTGCTGTCCCAACATTGAAAACAATCAAATAAGTCTCCTCGCTAGGGAATCCCTGTACTTGTCTGGACTCCTCGTCGTCCCCATCTTCCATCTCACTGCACAGTATTTCAACTTTGCAAGTGCTGTGATCATGAGCAAGCAGGGGGGGCCCACTCGTTGGCGACGGCACTGGCACAGGGCCCCTGATAGTACGGTGGTGTGTCTGATGGCGGGTGGGCCGAACCTGCACTTTCATCTGCAGCTTCCTCTTTGTCATCGTGTAAGATGGAACTGTATATGGGAAGGGTAACCTGAGTTTCATCAGGGTCAGATTCAGGCCGTGTAGCGTGCGAGGGGAATGTAGTGGTCTGGGTCAATGTACCAGCAGATTCATCGAGCAGTGGCTGGGCATCAGTGCACTTGTGTCGCCCCCAGGAGTACGGTCGCCACAGTGGCATTACCTTCTTCCTAGGGAGTGTGATGTCATGCTTGGGAGCAACGAACGATCTCTCTAGCAGGTTAACTGATTGGGCGGCGTTATTCCCACGAGTCATGACCCTCCAAACAGCGTTCATGAAGGCAAAGTGTTTGTTTTACGTGGGCAGTATGGTTGCAAAGCTGAACCTTAAAGGAATGTCCAGAAGGGCACCACCAGGAGTGGAGCCTATGGTTAAATTCGACTCCACCTGGGAAACCTCAACCATGCCAGCTACAGAACAGATGCACACATTGCAAGCTTAATTCCGTTAACGAACGAGACTCCGTCATGCCCCGCGGTCCGAGTCTGGCTTACTAGAGGGACACGTGAGGATCTGGCACATGAGATTGGCCAATAACTGGTGTGTCATGCCCTTACATGTCCGTGGCTGCATGTGCGCTACACTGAAAAGGCCAGCGTTTGTCGCTTACAGGTGCAGATAACCTGCTGAACAACGTTAGTGATGGGGATCACTGATTACAATTATTACCCGCGAACAATGATTTCCCAGTAAGTGCAGGTCAACCGCAGTTCCGGAATTAGGCCTAACCGTCATTCCTGAAAAAATGAAAAACTTACGTGTGCAAACCACAGGTGCTGTAGCTTGCTTAACAGCTCGCCAGCCGTTCTCACGCCCAGTATGAATTGCACGTGATTGCACAAAGGTTAGAAAGGGTACCGTATCCCCGGATAACATGTATGGATAGCGTACACATTCAAAATATATGTCTATACATCAGGAGGCAGGCTCAGATGGTGTTAGGCCCAGTATGTATTGCACGTGATTGCACAAAGGTTAGAAAGGGTACCGTATCCCCGGATAACATGTATGGATAGCGTACCCATTCAAAATATATGTCTGTACATCAGGAGGCAGGCTCAGACGGTGTTAGGCCCAGTATGGATTGCACGTGATTGCACAAAGGTTAGAAAGGGTACCGTATCCCCGGATAACATGTATGGATAGCGTACACATTCAAAATATATGTCTATACATCAGGAGGCAGGCTCAGACGGTGTTAGGCCCAGTATGGATTGCACGTGATTGCACAAAGGTTAGAAAGGGTACCGTATCCCCGGATAACATGTATGGATAGTGTACACATTCAAAATATATGTCTATACATCAGGAGGCAGGCTCAGACGGTGTTAGGCCCAGTATGGATCGCACGTGATTGCACAAAGGTTAGAAAGGGTACCGTATCCCCGGATAACATGTATGGATAGCGTACACATTCAAAATATATGTCTATACATCAGGAGGCAGGCTCAGACGGTGTTAGGCCCAGTATGGATCGCACGTGATTGCACAAAGGTTAGAAAGGGTACCTTATCCCCGGATAACATGTATGGATAGCGTACACATTCAAAATATATGTCTACACATCAGGAGGCAGGCTCAGACGGTGTTAGGCCCAGTATGGATTGCACGTGATTGCACAAAGGTTAGAAAGGGTACCGTATCCCCGGATAACATGTATGGATAGCGTACACATTCAAAATATATGTCTATACATCAGGAGGTAGGCTCAGACGGTGTCAGGCACAGTATGGATTTGATGGCCCAGATTACACAGCGGAGGAGCAGGGAGAGGTAAAGATTGCAAATGCTGGGACCCTGCCCAAGCAAGGGGGGCCCACTCATGGGAGTCGGTACTGGCACTGGGCCCCTCATAGTACAGCGGTGTGTCTGACGGCGGGTGTGCACCACCACCGTCAGAGACACTTGATTGCACTATGAGGGACCCTGTGCCAGTGCCCGCACCCAAGAGTCAGCCTGCGCACCTGTCCAGGGCAACGGCATTTGCACGGTGTCGTGCGCTAGGTGGTGACGCTGGCCATGGGGGGGGAGGCAGCACAGTTAGGGAGTTTTAGAAAGTGGCATATGTTGATGTTGGACATTCAGCTGATGCAAAAGGCGAAATAGGTGAAGTCCCAGGAAGAGGTGGACCAAAGCAAGCCATTTTTCTGTCACCCTATGTGTCATCAGGGGAAGGTGGGACAAAATCCTTGGAAACCCATGCATGGTTCATTTTAATGAAGGTTAGATCATCCACATTTTGGGTTGACAGACGGGTCCTTTTTTCTGTCAGGATTGATCCAGCTGCACTGAAGACTCTTTCCGATAGCACACTTGCAGCTGGGCAAGCGAGCTCCTGTAAGGCATATTGGGCCAATTCAATCCAAGGGGTCCAGTTTAGTGGCCCAATAGTCAAAGGGGAATGACCTGTGTGGGAGAACATCGATATGGGAGGAAAACTAGTTTGTAACCATAGTTGACAACTGCTGTCTCCTGTCACTTTCCATCGATGCAGTATTACCAGTTGTGTGAGCGGTATTTGAAAAATCAGTCCACAACATTGTCATGAAACCCCTGTCTCCAACGCCACTTCTGCTGTGTGCACCACGAACACCTCTGCCAAGCTGCCCCCGGCCCGTACGGCTCGTGTGAGAACCATCACCGCTGCTGTATGCTGGGAATGCCTCAAGCAACCGATTTACCAGAGTTGCTTGTTTATTAGCCAATATTATGTCAAGGTTCTCCTGTGGCATGATGTTTTGTAATTTGTCTTTATAGCGTGGATCCAGGATGCTGGCCAACCAGTAGTCGTCATCGTTCATCATTTTGGCAATGCGTGGGTCCCTTTTTAGGATCTGCAAGGCATAATCTGATATGTGGGCCAATGTACCCGGTGTCAATGATGCACTGCGAGTGCTGGTTGGAGGAGCACTTTCTGGCAAATCCACATCCCTCCAGTCATGCACAAACCCTGTACCAGACCTTGCCACGCCAACATTTTCACTTGCCCCACGAGATGCATCCTCCTCCCCTAAGTAATCATCCCCATCATCCTCCTCCTCTTCTTCCTCCACCTCGTCCAGGAGAGGTCCCTGAGCAGACAATGGCTGAATGTCATCAAGGATTCCCTCCTCCTCTTCCTCCTCATCAACATTGGCTGCAGACGCCTGCTCCTTAAGGTGCGTCAAAGTTTGCATGAGCAGACGCATAAGTGGGATGCTCATGCTTAGGATGGCGTCGTCTGCACTTACCAGCCGTGTGCATTCCTCAAAACACTGAAGGACTTTACAGAGGTCTTTCAGCTTCGACCACTGCACACGTGTCAACTCCATGTCTGCTCTCAAAGTGCCTGGCCGTGTATCCTCCCACAAATGCATTATGGCCTGCCTCTGCTCGCACAGCCGCTCCACCATGTGCAGGGTGGAGTTCCACCTTGTTGCAATGTCGATAATGAGGCGGTGGTTGGGAAGGTGGAGCAATCGCTGCAGCTTCTGCATACGAAAGGAGTGTACAGGTGACCGACGGATGTGCGCGCACAGTCTTCGCACCTTCTGGAGCAGGGCTGTTAACTCCGGATAATTTTTGAGGAAGCACTGCACCACCAGGTTCAAGGTGTGAGCCAAGCAAGGTATATGGCTGAGTTTTGAAAGGGCTATGGCTGCCACATAATTACGGCCGTTATCACTAACTACCTTGCCTGCCTCAAGATGTACACTGACCAGCCATGACTCAGTTTGTCGCTTCAAGTACTCGGCCAGCACCTCGGCGGTGTGTCTGTTGCCCAAACACATCATCTGCAACACAGCCTGATGACGCTTTCCACTAGCTGCTCGATAGGGGGACACATCGTGTGCAACAGTGGCATTTGCAGATGGAGTGCTCGTACGACTGCGCTCTGTGGACGAGCTTTCGCTTCTGGAGGAGGAGGAGGGTCGAACGCCTACAGCCAACTGTTTCCTATACCGTGGGCTAGGCAGCACTGTCCCACCACCGCTGTCCCCTGTGGACCCTGCATCCACCACATTAACCCAGTGCGCAGTGATGGACACGTAACGGCCCTGGCCATGCCGACTGGACCATGCATCAGTTGTGAGGTGCACCTTTCCGCTCACTGACTGCTTGAGTGCATGGACAATGCGGTCTTTCACATGATGGTGGAGGGCTGGGATGGCTTTGCAAGAGAAGAAGTGGCGACTGGGTAGGTCATAGCGTGGTACTGCATAGGCCATGAGTTCGCGGAAAGCTGTGCTTTCCACCAACCGAAAGGGCATCATCTCAAACGAGATTAGTTTGGCAATGTGGGCGTTCAAACCCAGTGTACGCGGATGAGAGACTGAGTACTTTCTTGACCTACTCATAGTGTCTGGGAGGGTGAGCTGGACTTGAGAGCTGCATATGGTGGAAGTAGCGGTGGACAGGGCGGACTGAGAGAGGGTTGATGATGGTGATGGAGTTGTTGTTCTTTCTGATGGCCTAGAATCAGTCTTTCGTTGATATAACAGTGGGATTCCCTGACTGCTGTGGCCTTGCAACGACACCTCAACATTTGCTGCTGTGCTAACCGGTGGGCTTACAGTGGGGGAAACAATGTAGTGTTGCTGACTACCTTCGTTGTGATCAGTTGCACATGTGGCACTTGAGGTTTGGTGTTGTGTCCACGCTTGCAAGTGCATGCTGGTTAAATGTCTAAGCATGCAACTGGTATTCAAATTTTTCAGATTTTTCCCTCGGCTAAAGGTCTTTGCGCACTTCTTACAGATAACCTTGGCCTGATCATGAGGATTTTGTTCAAAAAAGTGCCACACTGCACTCTTCCTACTTTGGCAGACATTTTGCGGCCTAGCACGCTGTGATCTTTTGACCCTCTGGACAAGCTGTCCAGCAACTCTTTTGATGTTTGGAACCTGTCTTTGGAGTGCTCCGGGCCTGCCAGATAACAGCTGTTGTGATGTCGATGTCTGCTGTGGATGCTCCTCATCTGAGCTATTGGAAGCAGCACCCTCTTCCCCCAATGGATGCAAATCTGGGTCAACAACTGGGTCATCCATCACCTCCTCTTCTATGTCATGTGCACCTTCCTCTGTGTCACCGTGTATGGTGGTATAGTGTGCGGGAAGGGGCACCTGAGTCTCATCAGGGTCAGAATCTGGCTCTGTACACTGCGAGGACAATGTAGTGCTCTGAGTGAATGTACCAGCAGAATCATCCATCAGCGGCTGTGCATCAGTGCACTCCATGTCAGATTCATCTTGGCCTGGGTAATTCACCATTTCACTTGATAATCCAGGCATGGTATGTGAAAACAGCTCCATGGAGTAATCAGTTGTATGGCCTGCGTCATCCTTCAATCTTGGTTGGGGTGAAGGACACAAGGAAAGGTGTGGTTCATGAACATGAGCCTCCAATGACGACTCAGTGTTTTTACTTTTTACAACTGAAGAAGAGGAGGCGATAGAGCTGGAGGCTGAGTCAGCAATGTAAGACAAACGTTTTCCTGATGCTCTGGCTTTAAAAGCGGTTTGCCAACTCCTAGAAAACTAAGCGTTCAAGGCCTTATGTAGCCAGACGATGACGCAGGCTCAACACCTCCTGCATTCGGTCCTATTTTGCTCTTGCCACTACCATCAGATCCACCACCAACACCATCATTACCAGCTCCCAACCCCCGCCCAATTCCACGGCCTCTTCCACCAGCCTTCCTCATTTTTGGTAGAAATGTAGACAAAATCCAACAAACTATATAGTAATGTAAAACAAGGTTCAAGGTGTCTATAGGACAGGGGAGATTTTGAATTTCTGCAGAAACTTGTGGACACTGGACACTTTTGGATTGTGTGAGGCCCAATGAATATCTGAGTGCTATGTGACAGGCTCGATGGCACAGCTGTGACCAAAGTGACTAGAGGATAAGTGAGATTTTGAATTTCAGCAGACACTTGTGGACACTGGACACTTTTGGATTGTGTGAGGCCCAATGAATATCTGAGCGCTATGTGACAGGCTCGATGGCACAGCTGTGACCAAAGTGACTAGAGGATAAGGGAGATTTTGAATTTCTGCACACACTTGTGGACACTGGACACTTTTGGATTGTGTGAGGCCCAATGAATATCTGAGCACTATGTGACAGGCTCAATGGCACAGCTGTGACCAAAGTGACTAGAGGATAAGGGAGATTTTGAATTTCAGCAGACACTTGTGGACACTGGACACTTTTGGATTGTGTGAGGCCCAATGAATATCTGAGCGCTATGTGACAGGCTCGATGGCACAGCTGTGACCAAAGTGACTAGAGGATAAGTGAGATTTTGAATTCCAGCAGACACTTGTGGACACTGGACACTTTTGGATTGTGTGAGGCCCAATGAATATCTGAGCGCTATGTGACAGGCTCGATGGCACAGCTGTGACCAAAGTGACTAGAGGATAAGGGAGATTTTGAATTTCTGCACACACTTGTGGACACTGGACACTTTTGGATTGTGTGAGGCCCAATGAATATCTGAGCGCTATGTGACAGGCTCGATGGCACAGCTGTGACCAAAGTGACTAGAGGATAAGTGAGATTTTGAATTTCAGCAGACACTTGTGGACACTGGACACTTTTGGATTGTGTGAGGCCCAATGAATATCTGAGCGCTATGTGACAGGCTCGATGGCACAGCTGTGACCAAAGTGACTAGAGGATAAGGGAGATTTTGAATTTCTGCACACACTTGTGGACACTGGACACTTTTGGATTGTGTGAGGCCCAATGAATATCTGAGCGCTATGTGACAGGCTCGATGGCACAGCTGTGACCAAAGAGGATAAGTGAGATTTTGAATTTCAGCAAACACTTGTGGACACTGGACACTTTTGGATTGTGTGAGGCCCAATGAATATCTGAGCGCTATGTGATAGGCTCGATGGCACAGCTGTGACCAAAGTGACTAGAGGATAAGGGAGATTTTGAATTTCTGCACACACTTGTGGACACTGGACACTTTTGGATTGTGTGAGGCCCAATGAATATCTGAGCGCTATGTGACAGGCTCGATGGCACAGCTGTGACCAAAGTGACTAGAGGATAAGGGAGATTTTGAATTTCAGCAGACACTTGTGGACACTGGACACTTTTGGATTGTGTGAGGCCCAATGAATATCTGAGCGCTATTTGACAGGCTCAATGGCACAGCTGTGACCAAAGTGACTAGAGGATATGTGAGATTTTGAATTTCAGCAGACACTTGTGGACACTGGACACTTTTGGATTGTGTGAGGCCCAATGAATATCTGAGCGCTATGTGACAGGCTCGATGGCACAGCTGTGACCAAAGTGACTAGAGGATAAGGGAGATTTTGAATTTCTGCACACACTTGTGGACACTGGACACTTTTGGATTGTGTGAGGCCCAATGAATATCTGAGCGCTATGTGACAGGCTCGATGGCACAGCTGTGACCAAAGTGACTAGAGGATAAGTGAGATTTTGAATTTCAGCAGACACTTGTGGACACTGGACACTTTTGGATTGTGTGAGGCCCAATGAATATCTGAGCGCTATGTGACAGGCTCGATGGCACAGCTGTGACCAAAGTGACTAGAGGATAAGGTAGATTTTGAATTTCTGCACACACTTGTGGACACTGGACACTTTTGGATTGTGTGAGACCCAATGAATATCTGAGCCCTATGTGACAGGCTCGATGGCACAGCTGTGACCAAAGTGACTAGAGGATAAGGGAGATTTTGAATTTCAGCAGACACTTGTGGACACTGGACACTTTTGGATTGTGTGAGGCCCAATGAATATCTGAGCGCTATGTGACAGGCTCGATGGCACAGCTGTGACCAAAGTGACTAGAGGATAAGTGAGATTTTGAATTTCAGCAGACACTTGTGGACACTGGACACTTTTGGATTGTGTGAGGCCCAATGAATATCTGAGCGCTATGTGACAGGCTCGATGGCACAGCTGTGACCAAAGTGACTAGAGGATAAGGGAGATTTTGAATTTCTGCACACACTTGTGGACACTGGACACTTTTGGATTGTGTGAGGCCCGATGAATTTTTTGAGCGCTATGTGACAGGCTCGATGGCACAGCTGTGACCAAAGTGACTAGAGGATAAGGGAGATTTTGAATTTCAGCAGACACTTGTGGACACTGGACACTTTTGAATTGTGTGAGGCCCAATGAATATCTGAGCGCTATGTGACAGGCTCGATGGCACAGCTTTGACCAAAGTGACTAGAGGATAAGGGAGATTTTGAATTTCTGCACACACTTGTGGACACTGGACACTTTTGGATTGTGTGAAGCACAATGAATATCTGAGCGCTATGTGACAGGCTCGATGGCACAGCTGTGACCAACGTGACTAGAGGATAAGTGAGATTTTGAATTTCAGCAGACACTTGTGGACACTGGACACTTTTGGATTGTGTGAGGCCCAATGAATATCTGAGCGCTATGTGACAGGCTCGATGGCACAGCTGTGACCAAAGTGAATAGAGGATAAGGGAGATTTTGAATTTCTGCACACACTTGTGGACACTGGACACTTTTGGATTGTGTGAGGCCCAATGAATATCTGAGCGCTATGTGACAGGCTCGATGGCACAGCTGTGACCAAAGTGACTAGAGGATAAGTGAGATTTTAAATTTCAGCAGACACTTGTGGACACTGGACACTTTTGGATTGTGTGAGGCCCAATGAATATCTGAGCGCTATGTGACAGGCTCGATGGCACAGCTGTGACCAAAGTGACTAGAGGATAAGTGAGATTTTGAATTTCTGCACACACTTGTGGACACTGGACACTTATGGATTGTGTGAGGCCCACTGAATATCACAGCGCTATGTCACAGGCAGAAATTGGATAGTGTATCACAAACTACAAGGTGTATGTAGAATTGGGCAGAATAGGAATCTCCCTAGAGTGCAGGTCTGTAAGAACGGAACATGTCCTCGTTTTATCCTCACAGAGTGACACACTGATAGCTTCACTGTGGCTGTGGTAACACGGTACTGTGTGAGGAGCATACACCGCTGTATGGTGTGAAAAAATGCACGCTCAGTACCTCAGCAGGACAAAAAAAAAAATTGGGATTGCTTTTAAAAAAGCAGTTTGCGGAGCAGTGGGTAAACAGCAATGCAGGAATGTCAGGAAGCCTTAGAAGGCAGCCCAACAACCAACACCACTGATACACCACTATATAGCCTCCCCTTGCACTGCACACACAGTGACTGGTGTGTTGTACAGGCAAAATCGCTAGCAGCAGAAGCAGTTTTTTTTTCTTCTCAGCAGGACAAAAAAAAAAATTGGGATTGCTTTTAAAAAAGCAGTTTGCGGAGCAGTGGGTAAACAGCAATGCAGGAATGTCAGGAAGCCTTAGAAGGCAGCCCAACAACCAACACCACTGATACACCACTATATAGCCTCCCCTTGCACTGCACACACAGTGACTGGTGTGTTGTACAGGCAAAATCGCTAGCAGCAGAAGCAGTTTTTTTTTCTTCTTCCCTGCCTAACGCTCTCCCTACAGAATCAGCAGCAACCTTTCCCTATGCTAAGATCGGCAGAAGTAAGATGGCGGTCGGCGTGCATGCCCTTTTATACCCCCTGTGACGCCCACCAAAGCAAGCCAATCACTTGCATGCCCTTCTGAAAGATGGTGGTGACCCGTGCCTATGTCATCACGTTGCCCACAGTGTCCGTGGATCCTGATTGGCTGAAAAAGAGCGCAAAACAAACTTTTGAAACGCGACTTTGGCGCGTAAATCGCCGACCTCGTGGCCGACCTCATCCTAGGGTCGGGTTTCGTTTCATGAAACCCGACTTTGCCAAAAGTCGGCGACTTTTGAAATTTTTTGACCCGTTTCGCTCAACTCTAGTTTAAACTATACTATATATGCCTTGTATCTGGTGATACTGTACCCTTTTTCAACTTTTTAGATTATTGTCTAATCCATACTGAGCCTGTGAGCATATGTGTCTGCCTCATGAAATACATACGGAGATTTTTTTCTATTTAAAGTATACCATATATACCTTGTATCTGTTGATCCAGTACCCTTTGTGCTCGAAATTCATCCTCCACCCACCACTCAAAGTGCATCATTGACACCAGGAACATTGGCCCTTGTGTGATTATTTCTTGCAGGTCTTCTTTTTATATTATGGTGTGATCCATACTGAGTCTGTGAGAGGCTGTGTGTTACTCTTGAAATATATATGTAGATTGCCAAATGACCCCAACACTGTATACAGCAGTACGCTTGGGATCCATTCCCCTTTTCCTGCTTTTTATATTGCTGTGTAATCCATACTGGGCCTCTGAGCATCTGTGTCTGCCTCCTGAAATAAATACAGAGATTTTGAATGTTGAAACTATACTATATATACCTTGTATCAGGTGATACTGTACCCTTTTTCTACTTTTTAGATTATCGAATCCATACTGGCCATGAAAGCGTCTGTGTCTGCCTCCTCAAATATATACATAGATTTATAATGTTGAAACTATACAATATATCCCTGTTATCTGGTGTTAAAATGAAACGCCACGCAGAGCCGGGGGTTACTCAGTACCAGGCCTTTCAGGCTCTTTTAAGGGGGAAGTATGTCACGGTGGTGATTGGGACCCTGTCCGTGGCCCTGGGTGTCCAATAAAGAAGATGACAGTTCAGATGAGGGGGAAGATGGTTTGATAATTAATTTGGAAAAGGGGGATCATGACGCCACCCATGGTACTCGGCTAGGGTAGCCGATGCTGCAATGCAGATCCTCTGGGCCGGTGTTAAAGCAGCCAAGATGATGAAGCTCTCCACGGGCAGAGCTGTATCCCAGGGCAGTTGAGATGGTGTTTGTGAGCCGTTGAGGGTGATGGTGAGTGTAGCGCGTGTAGCAGGCGTGTTGTAAAAGACACCAAGGACACAATTGGGTGCAGTTTCTGAGTTTTTCCTCAAAAGTTTTGCGCACAAGATGACCCGCTTGGTACTGTGTCATCCGAGGGAGGAATCCGGCAAACTCCAAGGTAGATCAGGAACATCTGTTCAAGACTCCTCCTTGTGTATCCTTTCTAGGCCGTGTCACTGCGCTGATCTCTCCCTTACTTCCTGCTGTGCGCCTTTGCAAACAGTGTCCCAAGCCGGCAGCCATGGATCACACCGGGCGACGTGGGTCAGGCTCCGGGGTCCTTTATTCCAACTGCTGCCTTTTTGAGTATTGAATGCGGCTGCAACTGAGGCACTTAAAGTTACCTCAGCCTCCGTCTTTCTAGCTGAGCCCTGTATTTCTCCACTACCTTCAGGAGCCACCTTCTAAAGGGCTGTCACATTGTAGAAGGATCAACTTTATTCTCATTTGCACAAGGAAAGACTAGAAGCAATGGGATGAAACTGAATGGGAGGAGACACAGATTAGACATTAGAAAAAACTTTTTGACAGTTAGAGTGATCAATGAATGGAACAGGCTGCCACGAGAAGTGGTGAGTTCTCCTTCAATGGAAGTCTTCCAACAGAGGCTGGACAGACATCTGACTGGGATGATTTATTGAATCCTGCTTGGAGCAGGGGGTTGGACCAGTTGGCCCAGGAGGTCCCTTCCAACTCTACGATTCTATGATTCTATTATTCTATGATTCCTCAAAGAGGCCTGGTCCTTCCTTCTCCAGAAACAGGTTTCACAGGTGGCTTATTGCACTTCCCATGCCCCAAGGACTCCTTCCTTCCAGTCTAGAAGCTTGGACAAGATTTTTCTCTCTTCTCTGACCCTCAGCCCTCTCACAGCAATCCTGCTCTTACTCTGTCTTGTCACCGACTGACAACTCTCTAGAAAGATCCATTTACCTCAGACTAGCTCCACCCACCAACTGTAACCTTGCTCTCTCTGATTGGATGCCTACAATCACTCTACTACCTAAGCTCCTCCCACTGTACCTATCTTCCACACTAACCCCCAACATCCTTTCCTAGTCAGTCTGGGATGAGGCCATCATCCCGCCGGGTACACCCAGAAAGCACTGACTAACTAGTGTGTGTTGAGTGCAGGGTTAGGAGTCCTAAGTGGTGATCCCTCCTTACCTGAGGGTGGGATACCACACCTTTGGATGAGGTGCAGTACCTCTGTGGCGACCGTACCCTCAGGGGCGCCATAGTACCCATTCTCAACTTTCGATATTGTTGTCGGATGCATACTGGGCCTGAGAGCATCTGTGTTTGCCTCCTGAAATGTATACGGAGATTCAGTATGTTTAAACTATACTATATATACACCTTGTATCTAGTGATACTGTACCCTTTTGCAAATTTTTATATCATTGTCTAATCCATACTGAGTTACAATTATCCCTAGACTGTATAGAGCTGTCTGCTATTGAAACAGTACCATATATCTGCTGGTATTTTGAGTCCATTTTCACAAAAATTATTAAGTATGGTGGAAGAGGCCACGGACGTGGGTGTGGGGGGCCAGCTGGTACTGATGGTGGTGGTGGTGCATCTGCTGGTAGTGCCAAAAGCACAATAGCAGCTAAGGCAGAAGGTGTTGAGCCTGCATCATTGTCTGGCACAAGGAGGCCTTTAAGGCTCCCTTTTTTGGGAGTAGGCAAACTGCTTTTAAAGCCGGAGCATCATGAACTGGTTTTGCCTTACATTGCCGAAAAAGCCTCCAGCTCTATCGCCTCCTCTTCTGAAGTTTAAAAAATGCAAGCACTGAGTCGTCAGTGCAGGCTTCTGGTCAGGAACCACCCCTTTCCTTGTCTCCTTCAGCCCCACTAAAAGTGAAGGATGCGGCAGCCCACACTTCAGATTACTCCATGGAGCTCTTTTCACATGCCATGCCTGTGTTATCAAGTGAAATTCTGAATTCCCCAGTCCAACATGAATCAGAGATGGAGTGCACTGATGCACAGCCACTGCTAGATGATTCTGCTGCTACATTGACCCACAGCACTACATTCCCCTCACACTCTACAGAGCCAGAATGTGACACTGATGAAACTCAGGTGCCCCTTCCCGCATACTATACCACCTTCCACGGTGACACAGAGGAAGGTGCAGATGAAAGTGCCGATTCCCTGAGCAGGTGGGGGGTCCTACTCATGGGCGACGGCAGTGGCACAGGGCCCCTCATAGTATTCAAAAGTGTCTCTGCCGATGGGAGGGCCCACTCGCCGTCAGACATACCGTCGTACTATGAGGGGCCCTGTGCCAGTGCCGTCGCCCACAAGTGGGCCCCCCATGCTTCCTCAGGGCTACAGCGCTTGCAATACTTACCTCTCCCTGCTCCACCACGGTGACGTCTTCCACCTTTCCTGACAGTGACATTCAGGTTAGAGAACGCAAAGACATCACGTCTGTATGCCCTCTACCAAAACAGTACAAGTGCAGAGAGCTTGAAGATGGCAATGCTGAGGAGTCCAGAGTAGAGCAGTGCCCAGCGAGGAGAGGTATTTAATTTTTTTAAATGTTGGAAGCATTTTTTGGGGAGCAATATACACTGGAGAATGATATATGGGGCCCATCATACACTGGAGCATCATCCATTTGGCCCATCATATACTGAAGCATTCCAAATGGAGGACATCAGACACTGGAGCAGCATTTACAGGGCCCATTATACACTGGAGCATTAGAAATGGGGCCCATTATATATGGAGCATTATTTGGGCCCATAACACACTGGAGCATCATCCATGGGGACTAACATATACTGGAGCATTCCAAATGGGGGACATCAGACACTGGAGCAGCATTTACGGGGCCCATTATATACTGGAGCATTAGGTATGGGGCCCATTATATATGGAGCATTATTTGGGCCCATAAGACAGTGGAGCATCCATGGGGACCAACATATACTGTAGCATTATGTGGAGCTCATCATATACTGTATGGAACATTATATGGGACCAATCATTCTGTATGGAGAAATATATGGGGCTCATTATTCTGTATGGCGAACTAGGTGGTGGCCATAATACTGTATGGAGTAATATACTGTCCGTTTTTTGAGCTATTGTAGAATTTAAAATAGATATCAGTCATGTCATGTAAGAAGTGAAGTATTTTTCATTGCACTATACCTATATTTCTGTGCCGTATCAGAGCATTATGAATTGTGGTATGTGTTAAAAGGGCGCACTGACACTCTATGGCCCAGGGCACACGAAAACCTGGCGCAAGCCCTACCCCCCCAACTTTTGCCAAATAACCCCCAGTTTTCAATGCGTAACCAGTATAAAGTAAATTAAGGTTGACAAGCTTAAGTAATAAGAATTGATGTTGTTGGCATTGAAATGAGCACTGTAGGTGTGTTTACTGTCCTCCACTCCCTGCCGACTTTGCTTCCCCATTGACTTGCATTGGGTTTCATGTTTCAGTTGGATCCCGACTTTTCCCTATAGTCGGCTGATTTTTTTCGACCTGACTTTTACCGAACCCGACCCGAAAAAAGGCAAAGTCGCTCATCTCTACTGACAAGCTTTTTGAAGATGGAAATTTTATTCTCTAGCAGGACTTGTCACCTGTCCACACTGCCAAAAGTACCAATACCTGGTTTAAAAACAAGAGTATCACCTGACCTTGTCTATGGGGTATTGTCAAGAGAAAGATGAGACACCAGACCCAACAATACAGATGAGCTGAAGGCTGCTATGAAAGGAATCTGGGTATCCATAACACCTCTGCAGTGCCACAGGCTGATCACCATGCCATGCTGCATTGATGCAGTAATTGATGCAAAAGGAGCCCCGACCAAGTATTGAGTGCATTTACTGAACATAAGTTTCAGTAGGCCAACGTTTCAGATTTTAAAATTATTTTCAAGCTGGTGTAACATTGTATTCTAATTGACTAAGATAATGACTTTTGGGTTTTCATTGGCTGTAAGCCATAATCATTAACATTAACAGAAATAATCACCTGAAATATATCACTCTGTTTGTAATGACTCTATATAATATATGAGTTTCACTTTTTGTATTGAAGAACTGAAATTAACTTTTTGATGATGTTCTAATTTTGTGAGGAGCACTTGTACATGTAAGTGCTCCCTTTATTATATTAACAGAGCAAATGACTACATACCACAAAACACAATTGCCTTCCTGCTTCACAACTTTTGCAATTCCGTTACAGTTAGGCCTTAGGTGTTATTGAAATTCAATGCTTTTATTCTACATGCAATGTCCATGTTGACCTCCAACAGGCAGGTAGCTGCTATGTGTATTGGAACTGAGTCAGTCAGTCTGCTCCTGCACTGCACTCATGTTTTGCGCCTGTGTTTCTATTGCTGGACCCAATGTAGCTGTAGTTTCTGGGTTAAACTAATAGTGTTAGAAATAAAGGTGGTGTAATATATTTAAATTTGATATGCAAAAATTCATGGAGGCACAGTACTCAGTAATTCGTAAATGCTTAGTGCTGACTCCTTTTAAAATGGCAATTACCAGGGTGATACAAAAGTATTCTCCAAAACCAAATCATCTGCAAGTATAAATGTAGGAACATAAAAATCATAAAAAGTGTATATGTGCAGTGTAAAAGCAATTTTTTTTAAAGAGGATCAAACCAATAGGACCGTATATATGCATACAGGTATCTGAAAGCTAAATCCATGGAGTTATTATATTTTCTATGTGTTGCTGCATTCTAGAGAAATTAGTATTTTAACACTTTCCTGACATTTGCAGTACATGTACGTTATGTTCGGGAAGGACCTACAAACCGATGTAATAATGTACGTCATGGCAATCGTTTGTGCACAGGGGATCGCCGCCGGGTGTCAGCTGATACTGACACCAAGCCCAAACTGCTCCTGACACTTTAACCCCCCTAAATGCTGTGATCAATGAGATTGCAGAATTGAGAGAGCAGTCAGAGCGAAGAAAGCTGAAATCAAAACCTGTCTTGTGTCTTCGGGCGTCAATCAGAAAAAAACATATAGAAAAAAACCTCATTAAAAGATATATACTTTATTGAACTTGACTAAAAGCCACCTAAAAAGGTGGTCTGTGCACACCAAACAACAAAACACTGAGCTAAAACCAATCACCCAGGATTTGCTCTAGGTCCCTATTGATTACCTTTATGATGCCCTGCCTGACTGCAGAGGTTGGCACCCTAGGGGGGTAATGTTGTGGCACCCCGCTCAACGATTGCTGCCCCTATTAGTCCCTAGATGCACCCTATTTCTATATGATCCCCGCACCCTCAATAGTGAACCACGATTTCTAAACAGAGCTCACTCCTATCCCTAAAGGAACCCCAAAGTTCAAAAATCCACAAAATATGTACAATGCGGTTCTATGGCTTGAAGAGAGTATGATAATACAAAGAGAATTCAATGCTGACAGACCAATATCCATTGTGATGCAGTGAACACTGTGACAGCTAGGAGGCACTGTGAGGGCATCTCAGGACGTGCACACAGGCATGTCCATTATTGTAATGGAGAAAGGCTGAACGGCAGGATGGTAAATGACCAATATGTATCACAAGGTGGGTGGCCTTGTGATGGAAGCTGGAACCCATATTAATCATCAGATATTCTGCTGAGGGTTTGTTACTCTGTATTAGGGAAAGCTTACAGGTGGCTTGGTGAGATGGGTGGGACCAGTCATCTACAAACCCACCCAGGGGCGTGTGTCTGAACACCCATAGTAAAACCTGTATATGTGTGTGTATGGCTGGGTGTCTGGAAAGGACCTGCAATGAGGTCATAGCCATGTGATCCATACCTCACCTGTGGGTGTGGCTATGGACCATATAACGTGACCAGGGTAGGTCACATGAGAGAGTGCATGGATTTGATTGGGCCATGTGGAAGGTCCCAGAAGGCCTAGGTGCTGGAAGGTGTGCTGCCTCCCTGAAGAGCATGCTGAGGCCGCTGACCTGGTCAGGCCTGTGTATATTGGCCTGTGTGTGTTGGACAGTCCCCAGCAGGGAACGGACTTCCTGAATGAGAAGCAACTAAGAGGTAACCCCGGACAAGGGGAAATAACTGTGAGGCTATAGAGCCTGTTTGCTGGACAAACCACAGCCTGTGTGACCACAGGGCTATGAGAGCGGAGCTCTGCTATGAACATTCATTTGGTCTGATGTAAGACTTTTACCTTTTCTTCATGCTTCTATGGTTTATGCTGTGTAACAATAAACTGTATGGAATATTTATGTGGAAAACCCCATGCCGGACCCTATTAATCAGCTGCCAAGTGAGTGTCCCCAACACAAACAATAGGAGCTACCTTACAATTGGTGGAGAATGCTAAGGGCACTGTTGTAGCCTTGTTGCTGGGGACAAAGGATGAGGTCTACAAATTTGTTTGCTAGGGGCAACGGTTCCAAGAAGCACATGTTGCAGTGCTGGCAACTCTGAGCCAAAAGGAGCGGACGGTCTTGAAAACCATGAGTTATGCTGACCGGGGTCAGTGAGACAGATTTATAGGATACCTCTGCGGTAGAGGGACCTGAGAATCTGCATGGCCATCGGGAAATGGTCGTGAAAACCATGTGATACTGACCGGACTCAGAGAAAGAGACTGCTGATAACTTGTGAGATACCTCTGAGGAAAAGAGGCATCCGGGAACCTGTGTGGCCGTCACCAACAGGTAACAGACAAGAGTCTGTGGTATGCTGACCGGGGTCAGGAAAAGACTGTGTGAGAAGTGGCTATAGGGTGCCTCTGTGGGTAAGAGGTACCTGAGAACCTGTGTGGCCGACACCAGCAGGTAACGGACAGGAGTCCGTGTTGTACTGACCGGGGTCAGGGAGAAACTGTGTATGTGTTTTTTTTTCTCTTCCCTTAAAAGCTGAAGGTGTTGTTGTGACTCGATGGGGTCACGAAGTTTTCTCAAGTCAGCTTGCGGTGGCTCAGTGGGGTCATCAAGGTGACAAGCATCTAGCTGTAACTTGGCGGGGTTACGAAGATTGCTGTGGATCGGCGGGTCTACAAAGACGGCGCAGCAGGAGCTGCAGTGACACCAGCAGCTGTTTGTGAGCGGCAGCCGGAGGTGCCAGTGATTTATGGCTACAGCAGGAGCTGTGGCAGTGCCAGCAGGAGCTGGTGTGGTGTCGTAAAAGGACATCAGAGCATTCATCTTCTTAAAGGGCCAGTACAAGCCGGAAAGACATAAACTGTGTTATGTGAACTCTGGCCTAAGAAGGCCTGTAGAGGGGAGGTGAGGAAATCGCAAAAGAGGGTGGTGACCCAAATCGGAGTAGTGACCCAAAAAGGGGTGGAGTCCCAGAGAGAGGCGGTGCAGCTGTGAATGAGTGACTCACACATTAATCACTGCCAGGGCGGCATCTAAAATGCACCTTATATTCAGGTCCAAAATATCAATAAATGCTATGGTATTTTAATTAATATTTGATATTATATAGTTTGATAACACATCAAGATTATCCCAACTTGCTAATGAACTAATACCATAAGCGCCCTGAGCAGAGATCATGCGCTAGACACCTACATAGAACATTATGAAATAAACACTCCAAGCATTGGTGTTACAGAGGTCAATGGATAAATCACAAAAAAGCCACAGCTGGGGCACTGTGCAATATTTTATTGCTCTGGCAGATACAACATACAAAAAATAATAATTTATGCTCTAAACCAAGTATAATATAGATAAATACTCTAACCCAAAGAGGCTGGTATAGTGGATATTTAATGAATTGTTATCACTTCAGAGCCGAGAGTCTGAAGCTAGATGAGCACGCCATACATAGGGATAAGACAAAGAGTAAAAGGGGTCAAGTCAAGGGAGTAAGATAGCCAGGAGAGACAAAGCAGTACAAGCAGGATACAGAAGCAGAAGTCAGGGGACAAACCGAGTCATACACAGCAAGGCACACAAGCACACATATAAGGATGAGTCACCTGGGTCAGCAACCACAAACCGAGTATACGGAAGTATCACCGACACTAAATCCAGGTACTGCCAACATTAAATTGCCGCCCCAAAACCAAAGAGAGGTGGACTAAAATTAACCCTGACCTGACCAGGATGGAGGTGGAACCATCCTGTCCAGAGTCATGACAGGGGACAGGACGACTGCACAGTATTGAAGGGAGGATGGATGGGGTCATGCATCGTGAGATTTTGGCCAACCTTTTTCCCTCAGTAAGAGCATTGAAGATGGTTCTTGGCTGGGTCTTCCAGCATGAGAATCTCCCGAAACACACAACCAGAGCAACTAAGGAGTGGCTCCATAAGCTCCTGGAGTGGCCTAGCCAGTTTTCCAGACCTGAATCCAAAAGAAAATCTTTGGAGGGAGCTGAAACTCAATGTTGCCCAGTGACAGCCCTGAAATATGCAAGATCTGAAGAAGATCTGTATGGAGGAGTTGGCCAAATTCCCTTCTGCAGTGTGTGCAAACTTGGTCAAAAACTGCATGAAACGTCTGACCTCTGTAATTGCAAACAAATGTTTCTGTACAAAATATTAAGTACTGTTTTTCTATTGTATCAAATTTTTTTAAGATTCTGACTTCCAGAGTTGAAGTGTACCTACGATAAAAATTGCAAACCTCTCCATTCTTTGTAGGTGGCAAAACTTGCAAAATCAGAAGTGTATCAAATACTTATTTTCCCCATTGTATGTACATTAATGCATATAGTACATACCCATTTTTACCTAACTTCTCCCTAGTAGGAGTAGAACCACGGAAATTAATATTTAACTTGGTTAATAGTTTTATAAACAAGTTTATAATTATCAGTTTACCTTGTGAGGGTAGAAGAGCTTCCCAAATTAATCATACTACATAAAATTTGCCTATATAAAATATGTAGGAGCTAGGCTATATGATAACTACCAATGGTTAACGTTCCATTGGATTTCCATTGATTTTAATTCCTTCCAACTGCAGCCCATTTTTTATTTTTATGATTTTGTTTTTTTCCCTCACCTTTTTTTGCAAGAGTGTTGTAGCTGTCTTGCTTCAACCCGATGTCAGATTATATTTATTTATATTTGCTCTTACCTGGAGATTGCCAGCAGGGTCAATATAATTACAGCACACACATTCCCCTTTCTTTTACTGTCAGGTAATCTACAGGGTGGGTCATCTATATGGATCCACCTAAATAAAATGGGTATGGTTGGTGATATCAGCTTCCTGTTTGTGGCACCTTAGTATATGGGAGGGGGAAACTTTTCAAGATGGGTGGTGACCATGGTTGCCATTTTGAAGTCTGCCATTTTGGATCCAACTTTATTTTTTCCAATGGGAAGAGGGTCATGTGACACATCAAACTTATTGAAAATTTCACAAGAAAAACAATGGTGTGCTTGGTTTCAACTTAACTTTATTCTTTCATGAGTTATTTACAAGTTTATGACCACTTATAAAATCTGTTCATAGTGCTGCCCATGGTGTTGGATTGTCAATGCAACCCTCTTCTCCCACTCTTGACACACTGATAGCAACACCACAGAAAAAATGCTAGCACAGGCTTCCAGTATATCCGTTGTTTCAGATGCTGCACATCTAGTATCTTCACAGCATAGACAATTGCCTTCAGATGACCCCAAAGATAACAGTCTAAGGGGGTGATAGGGTATTCAGGGACCCTTCTAACACACACCAAGACCCCTTTAAGAATATCTGTTATAGCTATTGCTCTCATAGCTAGAATTATATTAAAGCAATACTTATTAATTCAAGATAATGTTTGTTCAGAATGAACTTTGAGGTCATTATATGAGTTGGACATATTGCGGGTCACCAAGACCTCTCCTCCAGTACTTTTAGCTGATAACCACGCAAGTTAGCAATTAGCACAGTATTGATTGAGGTAGCTAATGACGGTTAGCATATAATTAATTAGATAAAGACTTAGTAACTGTGGAGGCTAATGATGATTATTAAACTTTAGACTCTCATCCACGTCTAAGATGAGAGTCACCTGGTGATAAGACAGTTACAGTATCTACATGTGTTATAAGTTTATACTAGAATTCTATGGAGCCCGATGATGTGGGTCAGAAATTAAGACAGACACGGTATATCACAGTTCAAGATGTATATATATTATTACAGAAATATGCACTTCAGCTGACAGATGCAAAGCAGACAATAAGACAGTCTCAGTAGTATGCACAAGTAATAGTACAGACCGAGGGTGCGAATAAAAGTCCAGCAATGCTGAATCCAGGACCCAGAGCCGGGGCCTAATGGAGAGCAGACCGTAGCAGAGGTGGGAGCAGAGCAGGTATAGCAGCAGAGTCCTTCCATGGTACATAGATACGGGAGCAAGCAGGGTATCCCGAAGAGTAGAAGGGGCAAACAGGTTGCTAGTCCTTCCAGCTTGGCAGCAAGTAAAGAACAAGATACACAAGCAATGCATAGTGTGCAGAATTCCCTTATGTACACAGCAAACTGGAAACAAGGAGTCTCAGATAGGAAATAAGTTGGCCCCCGTGAAGCCAGCAACTCCATCTTGGTTAAGGGCAGAATCCATCAGAAGTAAGGGCAAGAGCACACAAAACAGATATACAATCCCAGTCCTTACAACATGTTTACCAGCTTACTCATGCATTTTAGGACATTTCACCATAATTAATAATTACTAACTAATTCTGATATGATGTAATGATGTAATGTGTACGCCTCTTTCAGTAGAGGATATAAACCGAGCCGAGTTCAGTAAATGTATGCAACATCTTGAATTCAGATACCTGTGTCTGTGTTCATTTGTTCATCACCTTGCTCCAATCGAAGCGCTATCCAATTCGAACATCATCTGATATATGGAGTCTTGTGACTCAGATCTGATAAGATCCCTGACACATTGGTGTCCCTGGGTGGGCTGGTCAACAGAAGACTCATGAATATCTGAAGCCCGGCACCTGCAGTCTGAGACAGTGGAACACACAGACAACATCCCGGGAAGGTAAGAACCTTTGATTTCTTACAAACTCTCTGTCTCCCTCTATCTCACAATCTGCTGCCCAGACTATAGTTATGTTATAGCCGAGTCTTTCTTATAGGACCAGGCCAGTGTTGCTAAAGAACCATTATATATATCCATGTGATGTAAGGCAAAGAAAGTATATCAGATTGATGAATTTCTCTCACTGCCATTATATGTTTGCTGCATGTTGTTATATGTTTAGCGTGTGATTGGAGCATGAATGTCTGCCCAACCTCGTGGGTATGGACCTATTCTCTGATAATCTGCCACTAAGAGTGTCTCTCCATGTTAACTGGCTTGCCAGGATTCATGTGAGGATACGTCTCTGACGGCAGATGAATGGAGAAAGCTACGTAAATCCTCTTGGGGAGTGATAGAGATACGGTGTCAAAAACGCCGATTTTATTGGGTCTAGGTCCCTTGCATTTCTCTTTGGTGACTGCTTTGCTGGCACCTTGAGTCAGGGGATGAGTCTTGTCTTCTGTCTTGTCTCACACGCACAAGCTGCTGCCACATGGTGCTGAGAAACTTTGAGGTAGTTGGAATCACACTAGCCAGCCTATTGGAGATTAGTCTTGTTGTCTGGTTGATAAATAAGACCTCTGAATATACAAGGTCTCATAGGAAGAATTTGCCATTTTTCACTGAGCAACCACGCTGTTTTAGTGGAGTGATACTGGAGGAGTAGTCACGTGGCCAAACCACTAAAACATAATTCCTGAGGTAGCAACGGCCCTCACGCCTCAGCTGTAATAGCGACAGCTCTGGTTACGAAAAGTGAGGACAAAATAGCAGGAAGCGATCCGCGCGCCTCAGCTGTAATAAAGACAGCTCTGGTTATGAAAAGTGAGGATAAATAGGGACAACAGCCCGCTCACCTGTAAATTATGAAAATAATTCAGGCATCGTGAGCAAAAGGGCAAACGGGCGCTATAGACAGCCATTTTGAGAGGCCAGGAGAAATGAGCATAAGTGGTATTTCACGCTAGGAGCGTGCGTAGGGAGACATCAACCAGAAAAAGGCATAGGCAGGAATAAGTCAAGTGCACCAGGAAAAGGGGGAGTTATCAGCCAGGAAGATTACAAGGCAGTTGTGAAAGATTTTTCCTTTGTGTATGACAGAAGTGACTGACATATAAGACTCCTTGAATGAATTGAATGACCGTGTGAAAGTAATGAGGATTTAAATATAAAAATCCTGTCTGTATAAGGGAGTCCACTAGATAAGTGTGATCCTTTGGTCAGCTGGCACCAAGGATATAGTAAGATACACTAAGTAAAATCACATAGTTACACGTGTGAATGTGCAAGTGAAAACAGCTGTGCTAAATGGTCTGCAGATTCTGTGTGGGTTGTGTATGTTTTAGAAGAAGAACGGATGAGAACCGTGTCTTTTTGGGCAATTGGGCATTAACTAAGATACACCCAGAACCCCGAAAATCAAGACTGAGGTTTGTAATACGGGGGAATGCTCACTGGGCTTTCTTTTATCTAAATACCCATGTCCATATAAGTGAGGCTCATTTATGGCATACAGGAATGCAAGTGAGAAATAATCCAGATTATTTACGCCATATAAGCCGTGTTTGTGTTAGAGATAGAGCTCCTAATTAAGTGGTATATCTGTAAACTTGTTTGAATACGGGGAAAATGTTAATCAGTATTATGCTGAGAGTACTACTTCTGTGTTTTTAAAAAATTGAGATATAATTTCATTGTATGTAGCAGTTAGAATTTGTGTACTGTTAACACCTAGTGGAAATTGTAAAAAGCAAGCCTTTGGCAAATAATTTGTGACATGTCTTGCCGAGACTGTAAATTTGGGTTAATGCTAGCTATCTCCGCTGAGGGGTGGAGAATTGTTAAAATTATGCATGAAGGTTACAATCAGGAGGATACTGGATTTGGATCTCTATCAGAAACCTATCCAGACTATAAAGTATTCTGGCTTAATATTCATGGGACCCCCACTGCTCAGTGTGCCCCTGGAATGCTGCTGAGTAGTATAGAAGAACAAAATCTCTGGGAGCCTAAAGACACACCTTTCATGTGTCAAATGAATAGAGGTAGCCCAGAAGACTATATCTACTGTGCCAAAATGCATGTTATTCTCAGAGGTTTTATGCTATGATATGAGTCACGGGTCAGGAAAAAGTATGTACTGCACTGTATTTATAGAAGGTACTGTTAAGTTGATTCAGAATGTAAAATGTATGTCGATAAGTGGGACAGCAATATGGTTTCAAAGTAAATTATTAGTCTGATTCAGAGTGTGATATCATTGAAGGCAATTGTAAAGTAGCAAGAAATAAGTTTTTTGTAAAGGAAAGTTCAGAGACAGAAGCATTGTAAAGAGTGTTGGCAACAGGCCAATTGTCCATGAAAAGTTGTCTCTTTGCCAAGTGTCTAAAATTTGCAAATAGATTTCATAAGTGTATCTTATCCCTTTAAACAGAATTATTTTTAATTGCTCAGTTGAAAAGTTATTGCAGTTTCAAAATTTTGGCTTCATGCCAGGAAGTTTTTTTTTTCTTCTCTCTTGCCTATCCCTTCTCTTGTACTTTGTACCTTTCAGGTTGTTTGCTTTTGAATCCAGCTTATATGATCCACGGATTCAAAAAGGGGGGAGGGAAAAGGGATAATCACTGTATTTTTAAATAATCATTGTATTTTTAAAATCATTGTTTCTTGTGTTTTTGCAAAATTTGACGAGTTTGAATAAGCCCTTATGGCTCAAATAAAATAAGTTTCTCATGTTTCTTGTGAACCTCTCATTAATCCAGATGTTGAGCTTTTTGCAGTTGGTTCAAGGTGCATTGAAGGTGGATGGATCTACAACTGGATATGCAGTGATCACACAGCATGAGGTGGTAAAAGCAGAACCACTCCCTCTTCATATGTCTGCAAAAGAGGTGGAGTTGACGGCACTCATTGAAGCGCTTAAAGGGGCTCAAGGTAAACATTGCACAGTGTACACTAGGTCCAGATTTTGTTTTGGGGTAGCACATGACTATGGCCCCATTTGGAGGGAAAGGAACTTTTTTACATCAACAGGCAATCCTGTCTATCATGGATACCTTGCCAGACAGCTCAAGGAGGTTTTGCTGTCTCCAAAGGAGGTTGCCATAGTGAAGGTAAGGGCACACTTAGATTCCAGAACCTGTGAAACCAGATCAATGGGAAGAGCAGACCATCTGGCCAAGGAAGCTGCACGAAAGCCAAGGCTACATATGGCCTCCTGGGGTGCCTCCATTGATCATGGTAAGTACCGAGTATAACCAGCTGGATTTTTGGGATCTTGCAGGCTCTGACTTGGTGCGCAACCGGGGAGGAGACAAAGATCTGGATGAAGGTTGGAGCTCGGTACCATAAAGGTCTGTGGATGGTAGGACACCAGGTATGCCTCCTGAGGTTCTTACACCCCATAATGGCTCAGGCGGCCCATGGCCCAACACACCTGTCTGAAAATTCCAAATGTTCTCTTGTGTATAAACAATGGTTTGCTCCTGGTTTTGCAACAGCTGCTGCTAGTATGTCACAGACATGTCTAACATGTGCACAACACAGATAGAAAAGGACACCACAGAAAACACACGCCTAAGCTCTACTCGTTTCAATGACTGCAGACTGACTCCATACACCTACCCACAGGTAGGAATGTATGTATGTGCTCGTGTGTGTTCATCTCTTTCCAGGGTGATCACAAGTCCTGATGCCAGAACCGCTGCAGTAGAATGACCCCCTTCTGATGCAGAGGTAAAGCAGAGTGTTATGCATATGTTGAGAGTCACGTAGGCCACATAGCAAGTTTAGGCCTGTAGTTCTTCACAAGACGTTGTACCTTCAGTACAACAGCCTAGGAGACTCACATCTGTGCATAAACAAGTTTTTGATTCTGTTTCCAGGAGACGGATGGTCCTTTCCAAGTTCTCCTTACCACAGCCATACCAAAAAAAATTGGAAAAACCTAATCTGAGCCATGCAAACCAGTACAAGATCCTGGAGCGGTAGAATGCTGATCCTGCTTCTGATGTTGTTGACAAGCCTACCACAAGACGGACAGATGGCTTCAAAGATAACTCGAAATGAAACGGTCACAATCCTGTGGTTTGATACTTCTGAGTCATCAAACTCTTTTAGACTTGATTTGTGTAAAGTAGTAAAATGCTCATGGAACCTTAAATTTGGTAGGAAAGATAGTAATCCCAATTACAAGTTCCTAACAAGGAGTGAGAGAGCTGCAATATATATTTGCGTAACTAGACCTGGTAATGAAGATTGTAACTCATGGACAGATGCAGCTTGGAACACAGGAGACTCATGGGGATATAAGCCAGAGGAAGCTATGACTAGGGTTAGCAAATCTGGAAAGCTTCTCCTTGACAGAATAAAAATAATCATAGTTCCTCCAAGAACAGATTGCGATCCGGAAGCGTTAAACTGGGGATCGTCTTGTAACCCCCTTATTGTCATCCTAGATGAACCCTCTGTTGGGAATGAAGGTCTCTACGCTTTAGGGTTATACCACCCAGGCAGTAAGGTTCAGCAGGGTAAATTTAGGTTAAAAGGTCTTCCTCAACAAGACAGTGAAAGTGAGGAAGAGAGGCCCCAACAGCCAGGAACAGGAGCACCAACATTTGAAGTATCTGAGGATGTGAGTTATGAAGAGAAGTTAGCCATAGAGACAGGTTATACGGAAAGAAATGAATGGCTTTTGTGGATGAAGTATACAGCAAAGCAAAACAATAAATCTAATTGCATTGCATGTGCAACTGACAGACCCCATTTAGGGACAATTCCCCTTAGAATTTCAGACCAAGATCAGACAGATCTGCACTG
The DNA here is from genome assembly GCF_039654945.1 of Dendrobates tinctorius. Taxonomy (NCBI): domain Eukaryota; kingdom Metazoa; phylum Chordata; class Amphibia; order Anura; family Dendrobatidae; genus Dendrobates; species Dendrobates tinctorius. Next base: position 29,073,962 of record NW_027361703.1, on the reverse strand, counting down.
TATGGTAGCCCTGTTTAATGCCTCATATGACCCTACTGATAACACCTTATGTAATGCTCTCTCAGCTCTGCATCCAATAACAAAGGTGGATCAAGTACCTCCTAGGGTTTTTGCATACCCAGGTAACTACACCTGTTTCCTGGGGAAAGGGACAGGGACAGGGAAGTGGGTAGGAAATCTAACCTCTGAGTTTTGTGGAAACACCATTCCCATAGACACAGATCCAAATGGTTACAAAGCTAAGTGGTTCGATAACCAGACTGCAGCAAGAAGTGACATATGGTGGATATGTGGGGACATGAGGATGAGAGCCCAGTTACCAACAAACTGGGTTGGCAGCTGTGCACTAGCCCAGGTACTCATGCCATTCCAAATAATTTCATCAGAAGAAATAAAAAAGGGTACCATAGATGTTAAGAGTTACTTATTCTACTGTTGTGAGTTCATTTTTCCCTTCACCATTGAGGTCTGATGAACTCCCTCCTCTAGTGAAGGAAGGTAGTGAAACTGATTACCAAACACCTGGGCAGCTAGATGATGACTGGGTGGCTGGAATTGAGGACTGGATATAAGGCTGCCGACGCCCTTCTTCCTGGCTGGTGATTTTCCTGCTGGATTCTTGGAGACCAGTCTGATTCCTGCATCTCAAAGCTAAGTTTTTCTGCTCTGCTTTGTACTCTTCAGTTTTGTTTTTGTTTTGCCTTGTGTTTTGGGAGTTCTGCCATCCCCGGCCGGGGGTGAGCTGAATTCCATTTTTGTCTCTGATCTGTTGATATTTTGCTCTGTCTTCAGAATATACCTGAGTGCTGATATAGTCTTTTGAAGCCTAGCGACTTCAGGGCCTGTTTTTCCTATCAGTCGGTTGGCTCATTTTGATAGGGTTTTTGCGGATGGCAGACAGCAGCTTTCCTATCCTGTCCTATGTAGTTAGCTTGGGCCCCAACATTTGCTCAACCTATCTTTCTATCTGTGTTAGTGTTTTCATCTTGCTTCACCGTCATTATATGTTGGGGGCTGCCTATTGCTTTGGGGTCTGCTCTGGGGCAGTTTAGTTTTTCCCCTTTCTGTCTTTAGGGAATATATAATTATATTAAAGCAATACTTATTAATTCAAGATAATGTTTGTTCAGAATGAACTTTGAGATCATTATATGAGTTGGACATATTGCGGGTCACCAAGACCTCTCCTCCAGTACTTTTAGCTGATAACCACGCAAGTTAGCACTTAGCACAGTATTGATTGAGGTAGCTAATGACGGCTGTGATCGAGGGGTCTAGGGCACCGTAGGAACCCCCCACGGCTACTGCTAGTTGTTGTGGATAGGTTCAGGGGTCTGCAATCCGATAGCTGCCAACCTCTCTGGTTTTTCTCGATTTAGCTGGTATTTTGTTTTTTCCTCCTTCGGTGACTCATCATAACAGAATCACCAGCCATACCGCAGATCCTAGGGTACTCGATAGCAGGAGAGAATTGTAAAAAAAAAAAAAAGAAAGTGTCAGAATTTTTTTTTTTTGTGTGCATATTTTTTCCTCTATATCTCTGAGGCCGTAGGGGGAATTTTTCTCTCAATGGAAATGAAGCAATTGTCTGATCGTGTGGAGCAGCTCGCTGCTGAAGTGTGGGGAATTTCCGCCTATCTTGCTCATTCACATGCTGCTGAACCAAAGATTCCTTCTCCTGATGTATTTTTGGGGGATCGGTCTAAATTCTTGAATTTCAAGAATAATTGTAAATTATTTTTTGCCTTGAAGCTTAACTCGTTGGGCAACTCCGCGCAGCAGGTTAAAATTGTCATCTCTTTGCTGCGCGGCGATCCCCAGGATTGGGCGTTTTCTTTGAAACCTGATGATCCTATTCTGAATAATGTGAACGCATTTTTTAAAGCCTTGGGGTTGTTGTATGATGAACCTAATGCTATTAATCAGGCTGAAAAGACCCTGTTGGCATTAAGCCAGGGTCGGGATTCGGCAGAGTTGTACTGTCAAAAATTCCGAAAGTGGGCGGTCCTTACTACCTGGAATGATGGTGCCTTGGCAGCCCTCTTTCGGAAGGGTTTGTCAGAAACTGTAAAAGATACTATGGTGGGATTTCCTGTTCCCTCTGGTCTTGACGATTCTATGTCATTAGCCATTCAGGTGAATCGGCGTTTACGTGAACGCAAAACTACATGAGAGATGTTACCACCTATTGAACAAATGTCTGAACCTATGCAATGTGATAGGGCACAACGTCAGGAGTTCAGAAGGCGTAATAAGCTGTGTTTTTTTGTGGAGATGCCTCGCATATTATTTCTGTCTGCCCTAAACGAGAGAAACGTTGTGCACACACGTTTTCTGTGGGTGGTGTTCAACCTAAGTTTCTTCTGGCAATTACTCTGATCTCCTCCCTGTCCACATTTTCCGCCAAGGCTTTTGTGGATTCAGGAGCAGCTCTGAACCTGATGGACTTGGATTTTGCTAAACGTTGTGGATTTCCTATGACACCTCTGCAGACGCCTATCCCTTTGAGGGGTATTGATGCTACTCCTTTGGCGAAGAATAAACCTCAGTTTTGGACCCAGGTGGTAATGCGGGTCGCCCCAGACCATCAAGAAAATTGCAGATTTTTGGTGTTGCATAATTTGCATGATACCATTGTTCTGGGGTTTCCTTGGTTGCAAATCCATAATCCAGTTCTGGATTGGAAATCTTTGTCTGTGGTGAGTTGGGGTTGTCGGTGTGCCCTTAGTGATGCTCCTGTTTTCTCCACCTCTCCCCAGTCACATGATGTTCCTGACTATTTGGCTGACTTTTATGATGTATTTAGTGAGAATGAGTCTGCGTCTTTGCCTCCTCATAGGAGTTATGACTGTGCTATTGAGCTGAACCCGGGGTGTAAATTCCCCAAGGGTCGGCTTTTCAATTTATCTCTACCTGAGCACGAGGCTATGCGATCCTATATTAAGGAGGCATTGGAGAAGGGTCATATTAGACCATCCTCTTCACCCTTAGGTGCTGTTTTTTTTTTCGTGGCTAAAAAGGATGGTTCATTAAGGCCTTGTATTGACTATCGTGCCCTCAACAAAATTACTGTTAAATATCAGTATCCGTTACCCCTGATTTCTGATCTATTCTCCAGAGTTAAAGGTGCTTGCTGGTTTACCAAGCTTGACCTCAGGGGGCGTATAATCTTATTTGCATTAAGCATGGGGATGAATGGAAGACGGCGTTTAATACTCCGGAGGGACATTTTGAGTACCTGGTGATGCCTTTTGGGCTCACTAATGCCCCTTCTGTCTTCCAGTGCTTCATGAACGATATATTCCGAGACTTTGTGGATACATTTTTGATTATCTATCTGGATGATATTTTGATCTTCTCCAAGAATTGGGACTCTCATGTGGAACATGTTCGGACCTGTTCCGGATTTTGAGGGAGAATTCCCTGTATGTCAAGGGATCGAAATGCCGTTTTGGGGTACAGAGGATTTCATTTTTGGGATTTATTTTGTCTCCGTCAACTATTGAAATGGACCCGGCCAAGGTACAGGCCATTTATGATTGGGTTCAGCCCACTTCTTTGAAGGCCCTCCAGAAGTTTTTGGGTTTTGCTAATTTTTATCGGAAATTTATAGCTAATTTTTCTGGTATTGCCAAGCCATTGACGGATTTGACTAGGAAGGGTGCTGACGTGCTGAATTGGTCTCCGGAGGCTGTTTCTTCCTTTCAGGAGCTGAAGCGAAGATTCACTTCTGCTCCGGTTTTGCGGCAACCTGATGTCTCACTCCCGTTTCTGGTGGAGGTGGACGCTTCTGAGATTGGTGCAGGAGCGGTGTTGTCCCAAAAAGATCCTGGGACATCTAAAATGAATCCTTGTGCTTTCTTTTCCCGAAAGTTCTCCCCATCCGAACGTAACTATGATGTGGAGAATCGGGAACTGTTGGCCATGAAATGGGCATTTGAGGAGTGGAGACATTGGTTGGAGGGAGCCAAACACCAAGTCGTGGTTCTTACTGACCACAAGAATTTGATTTACCTGGAGTCGGCCAAGCGCTTGAATCCTAGACAGGCTAGGTGGGCCTTGTTTTTCACATGTTTTGATTTTGTGGTTTCTTTTCTTCCGGGCACTAGGAATGTCAAGGCAGACGCCCTCTCTAGGAGTTTCCTTGCTGATTCTCCTGTTGTGACTAAGCCTGCTACCATCTTAGGCGAGGGGGTAGTTCTTTCTGCCATCTCGCCCGATTTGAAACGTGCTCTGGAAGAGTTTCAGGAGGACAAACCTGAGCGTTGTCCCAGTGGAAAGTTGTATGTTCCTGACCAGTGGAAGAAGAGAGTGATGTCTGAAGTTCATTGCTCTGCATTGGCTGGTCATCCAGGTATTTTTGGTACTAGAGATCTGGTGAGTCGATCTTTTTGGTGGCCCGCCTTGTCTCGTGATGTCAGGAATTTTGTGCAGTCCTGTGGGACTTGCTCCCGGTCTAAACCTTGTTCTCGCTCTAGTGGCTTGTTGATGCCTTTGCCGGTGCCCAGGAGGCCATGGACCCATATTTCAATGGATTTTATCTCTGATATGCCTGTCTCTCAGAGAATGACTGTTATTTGGGTGATTTGTGATAGATTCTCTAAGATGGTCCATCTTGTACCACTCCCTAAGTTGCCATCTTCCTCTGAGTTGGTGCCCTTGTTTTTGCAACAGGTGGTTCGCTTGCACGGGATTCCAGAGAACATTGTATCTGACAGAGGAGTTCAGTTTGTGTCTAGATTTTGGAGGACTTTCTGTTCCAAGCTGGGAATTCAGTTGTCCTTCTCCTCTGCGTTTCACCCTCAGACAAATGGGCAGACGGAGAGAACAAACCAGACTTTGGAGTCGTATTTGAGATGTTTTATTTCTGCCGATCAGGATGATTCGGTTTCATTTTTGCCCTTGGCCGAATTTGCTTTAAATAATAGAGCTAGTTCTGCCACTTTGATGTCACCTTTTTTTGTAACTTTGGTTTTCACCCTCGATTTTCTTCAGGGCAGGTGGAGCCTTCTGCCTGCCCAGGTGTTGACACTGTGGTAGAGAGAATGCACCAGATCTGGGACCAAGTAGTGGATAAGTTGTCTCTCTCCCAGGAAAAGGCACAGCGGTTTTCCAACCGGCGTAGGACCGTTGGTCCCCAGTTTAAGGTGGGTGATATGGTTTGGTTGTCATCAAAAAATATCGCTATGAAGGTGGCTTCTCCTAAGTTTAAGCCTAGATTTATTGGACCTTACAAGATTTTGGAGATTATTAATCCGGTCTCTTTTCGGTTGGCTCTTCCTGTCACATTTAAAATTCATAATGTGTTTCATAAGTCCTTGCTGAAGAGGTTTGTTGAACCAGTAGTTCCTGTGGTGGCACCTCCTGACCCTATATTGGTTGAAGGTAACATGGAATATGAGGTAGAGAAGATACTGGATTCCCGTCTGGCTAGACGGAGACTCCAGTATTTGGTTAAGTGGAAGGGTTATTGTTATGATTGAGTCACCGTAGGAGGCAGACACAAAAATAGAAGCTACGTCCAGAAAACCAGAGAAGTTGGCAACTATCAGATTGCAGACCCCTGAACCTATCAACACAACTAGCAGTAGCGGTGGGGGGTTCCAACGATGCCCTAGACCCCTCGATCACAGCCGGAGAGCTAAATAGCCTAAAGACAGAAAAAGAAATCTAAACTGCCCCAGAGCAGACCCCAAAGTAAAAGGCAGCCCCCAACATATAATGACGGTGACGCAAGATGAAAAAACACTCACACAGATAAAAAGATAGGCTGAGCAAACGATGGGGCCCAAGCTAACTAAACAGAACAGGAAAGGAAGGTTGCTGTCTGCAATCTGCCAAAACCCTATCAAAGACATAAGCCAACAAGCTGATATGGAAAAAGATCCTGAAGCAGCTAGGCTTCAAAAACTAAATCAGCACTCAGGTATTTTCAGAAGACAGAGCTAAAGGAATTCAGCACACCCCAGCAGGGAATGGCAGAAATCCAGAAAAACAAAGCAAAACAAAGTCAAAGCACAAATGCAAAAAGCCGAGCAGAAAACTTAGCTTTAGAAGAGCAGGAATTCAGACTGGTCTCCAAGGATCCCACAGAGAAATCACACGCAGGGCAGAAGGGCGTCGGCAGCCTTATATCCAGTCATTAACTCCACTCAGCCAGTCATCATCATCAGACTCAGGTGTTTGATAATCAGGCTCACTACCTTTCTTTACCAGAAGAGGGAGTTCCTCGGGCCTCAGTAGTGAAGGGGAAAATGAACTCACAACAGTACCTCCCCCTTGAGGAGGGGTCACCGAACCCTCAACCACGCCACCAGGGCGATCAGGGTGAGCCCGATGAAAGGCACGCACCAATCTTGTGGCATGAATATAAGAGGCAGAGACCCAGGAATTATCCACCTGACCATAACCCTTCCACTTAACCAAATACCGGAGTCTCCGTCTAGCCAGACGGGAATCCAGTACTTTCTCTACCTCATATTCCATGAGGTAGAGAAACCAATACAGGGTCTGGAGGTGCCACCCCCGGAACAACAGGTTCAACAAACCTCTTCAACAAAGATTTATGGAACACATTATGGATTTTAAATGTGACAGGAAGAGCCAAACGAAAAGAGACCGGATTAATAATCTCCAAAATCTTGTAAGGTCCAATAAATCTAGGCTTAAACTTAGGAGAAGCCACCTTCATAGCAATATTTTTTGATGATAACCACACCATATCACCAACCTTAAACTGGGGACCAATGGTCCTATGTCGGTTGGAAAACCGCTGGGCCTTTTCCTGGGAGAGAGATAACTTATCCACCACTTGGTCCCAGATCTGGTGCATTCTCTCCACCACAGTGTCAACACCTGGGCAGGCAGAGGGCTCTACCTGCCCTGAAGAAAATCGAGGATGAAACCCAAAGTTACAAAAAAAAGGTGACATCAAAGTGGCAGAACTAGCTCTATTATTTAAAGCAAATTCGGCCAAGGGCAAAAATGAAACCCAATCATCCTGATCAGCAGAAATAAAACATCTCAAATTTGACTCCAAGGTCTGGTTTGTTCTCTCTGTCTGCCCATTGGTCTGAGGGTGAAAAGCAGAGGAGAAGGACAACTGAATTCCTAGCTTGGAACAGAAAGTTCTCCAAAATGTAGACACAAACTGGACTCCTCTGTCAGATACAATGTTCTCAGGAATCCCGTGCAAGCGAACCACCTGTTGTAAAAACAGGGGCACCAACTCAGAGGAAGACGGCAACTTAGGGAGTGGTACAACTAGATGAACCATCTTAGAGAATCTATCACAAATCACCCAAATAACAGTCATCCTTTGAGAGACAGGCATATCAGAGATGAAATCCATTGAAATATGGGTCCATGGCCTCTTGGGGACAGGCAAAGGCATCAACAACCCACTAGAGCGAGAACACGATTTAGACCGGGTGCATGTCCCACAGGACTGCACAAAATTCCTGACATCACGAGACAAGGAGGGCCACCAAAAAGACCGACTCACCAGATCTCTAGTACCAAAAATACCTGGATGACCAGCCAAAGCAGAGCAATGAACTTCAGACATCAATCTCTTCTTCCACTGGTCAGGAACATACAACTTTCCACTGGGACAACGCTCAGGTTTGTCCTCCTGGAACTCTTTCAGAGCATGTCTCAAATCGGGCGAGGTGGCAGAAAGAAATACCCCTTTGCCTAAGATGGTAGCAGGCTTGGTCACCACAGGAGAATCAGCAAAGAAGCTCCTAGAGAGGGCGTCTGCCTTGACATTCTTAGTTCCAGGAAGAAAAGAAACCACAAAATCAAAATGTGTAAAAAACAAGGCCCACCTAGCCTGTCTAGGGTTCAAGCGCTTAGCTGACTCTAGGTAAATCAAATTCTTGTGGTCAGTGAGGACCACGACTTGATGCTTAGCTCCCTCCAACCAATGTCTCCACTCCTCAAATGCCCATTTCATGGCTAACAGTTCCCGATTCCCCACATCATAGTTACGTTCAGATGGAGAGAACTTTCGGGAAAAGAAAGCACAGGGATTCATTTTAGATGTTACAGGATCCTTTTGGGACAAAACAGCTCCTGCACCAATCTCAGAAGCATCCACCTCTACCTGGAACGGAAGTGAGACATCAAGTTGCCGCAAAACCGGGGCGGAGGTGAATCTTCACTTCAGCTCCTGAAAGGAAGAAACAGCCTCCGGAGACCAATTTAACACATCAGCACCCTTCTTAGTCAAATCAGTCAATGGCTTGGCAATACTAGAAAATTTTGCTATAAATTTCCGATAAAAATTAGCAAAACCCAAAAACTTCTGGAGGGCCTTCAAAGAAGTGGGCTGAACCCAATCGTAAGTGGCCTGTACCTTGGCCGGGTCCATTTCAATAGTTGACGGGGACAAAATAAATCCCAAAAAAGAAATCCTCTGTACTCCAAAAAGGCATTTAGATCCTTTGACATACAGGGAATTCTCCCTCAAGATCCGGAACACAGTCCGAATATGTTCCACATGAGAATCCCAATCCTTGGAGAAGATCAAAATATCATCCAGATAGATAATCAAAAATTTATCGACAAAATCTCGGAAAATATCGTTCATGAAGCACTGGAAGACAGAAGGGGCATTAGTGAGCCCAAAAGGCATCACCAGGTACTCAAAATGTCCCTCCGGAGTATTAAACGCCGTCTTCCATCCATCCCCATGCTTAATGCGAATAAGATTATACGCCCCCCTGAGGTCAAGCTTGGTAAACCAGCAAGCACCTTTAACTCTGGAGAATAGATCAGAAATCAGGGGTAACGGATACTGATATTTAACAGTAATTTTGTTGAGGGCACGATAATCAATACAAGGTCTTAATGATCCATCCTTTTTGGCTACAAAAAAAAAACCGGCACCTAAGGGTGACGAGGATGGTCTAATATGACCCTTCTCCAACGCGTCCTTAATATAGGATCGCATAGCCTCGTGCTCGGGTACAGATAAATTGAAGAGCCGACCCTTGGGAAATTTACACCCTGGGCTCAGTTCAATTGCACAGTCATAACTCCTATGAGGAGGCAGAGACGCAGACTCATTCTCACTAAATACATCATAAAAGTCCACCAAATAATCAGAAACATCATGCGACTGAGGAGAGGTGGAAAACACCGGAGCCTCACTAAAGGCACACTGACAACCCCAACTCACCACAGACACAGATTTCCAATCCAAAACTGGATTATGAATTTGTAACCAGGGAAACCCCAGAACAATAGTATCATGCAGATTATGCAACACCAAAAATCTGCAATTTTCTTGATGGTCTGGGGCGACCCGCATTACCACCTGGGTCAAAAACTGAGGTTTATTTTTAGCCAAAGGAGTAGCATCAATCCCCCTCAAAGGGATAGGCGTCCGCAGAGGTGTCATCGGAAATCCACAACGTTTAGCAAAATCCAAGTCCATTAGGTTCAGGGCTGCTCCCGAATCCACAAAAGCCTTGGCGGAAAATGTGGACAGGGAGCAGATCAGAGTAATAGCCAGAAGAAACTTAGGTTGAACACCACCAACAGAAAATGTGTGTGGAAAGCGTTTCTCTCGTTTAGGACAGACAGAAATAACATGCGAGGCATCTCCACAGAAAAAACACAACTTATTACGCCTTCTGAACTCCTGACGCTGCTCTCTGGAAAAAACTCTATCACATTGCATAGGTTCAGACATTTGTTCAACAGGTGGCAACACCTCTCGTGCAGCTTTGCGTTCGCGCAAACGCCGATCAACCTGAATGGCTAATGACATAGAATCGTCAAGACCAGAGGGAACAGGAAATCCCACCATAGTATCTTTTATGGCTTCTGACAAACCCTTCCGAAAGAGAGCAGCCAAGGCATTATCATTCCAGGTAGTAAGTACTGCCCACTTTCGGAATTTTTACCAGTACAATTCTGCAGAATCTCGACCCTGGTTCAATGCCAGCAGGGTCTTTTCAGCCTGATCAATGGCATTAGGTTCGTCATACAACAACCCCAAGGCCTGAAAAAATGCATTCACATTAGTCAGAATAGGATCATCTGGTTTCAAAGAAAAGGCCCAATCCTGGGGATCGCCACGCAGCAAAGAGATGACAATTTTAACCTGCTGCGCGGAGCTCCCTGACGAGTTAGGCTTCAAGGCAAAAATAATTTACAATTATTTTTGAAATTCAAAAATTTAGACCGATCCCCAAAAAATACATCAGGTGTAGGAATCTTTGGTTCAGCAGCATGTGAATGAGCAAGGTAGGCGGAAATTCCCCGCACTTACGCAGCGAGCTGCTCCACACGATCAGACAATTGCTTTATCTCCATTGAGAGAAAAAAAAATTCCCCCTATGGCCTCAGAGATATAGAGGAAAAAATATACACACTTTTTTTTTTTTTTACAATTCTTTTCCGCTATTGAGTACCCTAGGATCTGCGGTATGGCGGGTGATTCTGTTATGATTGAGTCACCGTAGGAGGCAGACACGAAAATAGAAGCGACGTCCAGAAAACCAGAGAAGTTGGCAACTATCAGATTGCAGACCCCTGAACCTATCAACACAACTAGCAGTAGCCGTGGGGGGTTCCTACGATGCCCTAGACCCCTCGATCACAGCCGGAGAGCTAAATAGCCTAAAGACAGAAAAGGAAATCTAAACTGCCCCAGAGCAGACCCCAAAGTAAAAGGCAGCCCCCAACATATAATGACGGTGAAGCAAGATGAAAAAACACTCACACAGATAGAAAGATAGGCTGAGCAAACGATGGGGCCCAAGCTAACTAAACAGAACAGGAAAGGAAGGTTGCTGTCTGCAATCTGCCAAAACCCTATCAAAGACATAAGCCAACAAGCTGATATGGAAAAAGATCCTGAAGCAGCTAGGCTTCAAAAACTAAATCAGCACTCAGGTATTTTCAGAAGACAGAGCTAAAGGAATTCAGCACACCCCAGCAGGGAATGGCAGAAATCCAGAAAAACAAAGCAAAACAAAGTCAAAGCACAAATGCAAAAAGCCGAGCAGAAAACTTAGCTTTAGAAGAGCAGGAATTCAGACTGGTCTCCAAGGATCCCACAGAGAAATCACACGCAGGGCAGAAGGGCGTCGGCAGCCTTATATCCAGTCAGTAACTCCACTCAGCCAGTCATCATCATCAGACTCAGGTGTTTGATAATCAGGCTCACTACCTTTCTTTACCAGAAGAGGGAGTTCCTCGGGCCTCAGTAGTGAAGGGGAAAATGAACTCACAACAGGTTATGGTCAGGAGGATAATTCCTGGGTCTCTGTATCTGATATTCATGCCAAAAGATTGGTGCGTGCCTTTCATCAGGCTCACCCGGATTGCCCTGGTGGCATGGATGAGGGTTCGGTGACCCCTCCTCAAGGGGGAGGTACTGTTGTGAGTTCATTTTTCCCTTCACCATTGAGGTCTGATGAACTCCCTCCTCTAGTGAAGGAAGGTAGTGAGACTGATTACCAAACACCTGGGCAGCTAGATGATGACTGGGTGGCTGGAATTGAGGACTGGATATAAGGCTGCCGATGCCCTTCTTCCTGGCTGGTGATTTTCCTGCTGGATTCTTGGAGACCATTCTGATTCCTGCATCTCAAAGCTAAGTTTTTCTGCTCTGCTTTGTACTCTTCAGTTTTGTTTTTGTTTTTGTTTTGCCTTGTTTTTTGGGAGTTCTGCCATCCCCGGCCGGGGGTGAGCTGAATTCCATTTTTGTCTCTGATTTGTTGATATTTTGCTCTGTCTTCAGAATATACCTGAGTGCTGATATAGTCTTTTGAAGCCTAGCGACTTCAGGGCCTGTTTTTCCTATCAGTCGGTTGGCTCATTTTGATAGGGTTTTTGCGGATGGCAGACAGCAGCTTTCCTATCCTGTCCTATGTAGTTAGCTTGGGCCCCATCATTTGCTCAACCTATCTTTCTATCTGTGTTAGTGTTTTCATCTTGCTTCACCGTCATTATATGTTGGGGGCTGCCTATTGCTTTGGGGTCTGCTCTGGGGCAGTTTAGTTTTTCCCCTTTCTGTCTATAGGCTATATAGTTTCTCCGGCTGTGATCGAGGGGTCTAGGGCACCGTAGGAACCCCCCACGGCTACTGCAAGTTGTTGTGGATAGGTTCAGGGGTCTGCAATCCGATAGCTGCCAACCTCTCTGGTTTTTCTGGATTTAGCTGGTATTTTGTTTTTTCCTCCTTCGGTGACTCATCATAACACTCTACGTAGAAACAAAAGGTCAACACCTGCTGAATCTACTTCGACAGCATAGGAGGTCCTAGAGGGGTACCAGTTGAGTATAAAGCTAGGAATCAGAATGCAACAGGATTTGAATCAGTTTTCTTTTGGTGAGTAGCACTAAATAAGAATGTGGACTGGATAAATTATATTTATTATAATCAGCAGAGATTCATAAACTACACTAGAGATGCAATAAAGGGGATAGCTGAACAATTAGCTCCAACTTCTTTAATGACATGGCAGAATAGAATGGCGTTAGACATGTTAGCGGAAAAGGGAGGAGTCTGTAAAATGTTTGGAACTTATTGTTGCACTTTTATCCTGAACAACACAGCAGCCGATGGAAGCATCACAAAGGCATTGGAGGGTCTCACATCATTATCTGATGAATTGGCAGAAAATTCTGTTATCGACAACCCCTTCACCGAGTGGTTGGAATCATGGTTCGGAAGATGGAAGCACCTTGTATCCAGTCTTCTCATCTCCCTAGCAGTCGTGACTGCTATCCTTGTGACTTGCGGATGTTGCTGTATTCCTTGCATCAGAGGACTACTTCAGAAACTGATAGATGCATCGATTACCAAGACTATGTATATTGGACTGAGACCACGCGGTAATGATTATGACAACATATTGTAGTTGAGAATAGGATATGATCTCCCCGCCATATGGGGAATTTGGCAGAAGAGAACTTAGGAAGTCCGACACTGGCACTAGGCCTTTGAATGTACCTATAGGCTAAGGGAAGAATTATTATATCTGTTCTCAAAAGGGGGGACTGATAGGGTATTCAGGGACCCTTCTAACACACACCAAGACCCCTTTAAGAATATCTGTTACAGCTATGGCTCTAGAATTATATTAAAGCAATACTTATTAATTCAAGATAATGTTTGTTCAGAATGAACTTTGAGATCATTATATGAGTTGGACATATTGCGGGTCACCAAGACCTCTCCTCCAGTACTTTTAGCTGATAACCACGCAAGTTAGCACTTAGCACAGTATTGATTGAGGTAGCTAATGACGGTTAGCATATAATTAATTAGATAAAGACTTAGTAACTGTGGAGGCTAATGATGATGATTAAACTTTAGACTCTCATCCACGTCTAAAGGGCATGTCACACTAAGAGATATCACTAGCAATATCGCTATAACTAGTGACGTTATAGCGATATTGCTAGCGATATCTCTGTGTCTGATACTTACCAGCGACCGGCTCCCCCGCTGGTTATCGCTGATCGCGCGAGAACGTTCAGGACTGTTTCTCGTCGTCAGCTTCCTGTGGCGCTTCCTGCTGTGAGGACGAGCGACGCGTGGAGCCGGGCGGGAGGACGCAGGATCGCCTGGTGTGACAGGTAAGTAGCGATCCCCGTCCCCAGCGATGTCGCTAGTGAGATCTGCCTGTGTGGCAGCTCACTAGTGACCACTTAGCGATGTACCAGCGATCCTGACCGCGTCATATCGCTGGTCGGGATCGCTGGTACATCGCTAAGTGTGACAGTACCTTTAGATGAGAGTCACCTGGTGATAAGACAGTTATCTACATGTTTACCAGCTTACTCATGTATTTTAGGACATTTCACCATAATTAATAATTACTAACTAATTCTGATATGATGTAATGATGCAATATGTACGCCTCTTTCAGTAGGGGATATAAACCGAGCCGAGTTCAGTAAATGTATGCAAAATCTTGAAATCAGATACCTGTGTCTGTGTTCATTTGTTCATCACCTTGCTCCGATCGAAGCACTATCCAATTCGAACATCATCTGATATACGGAGTCTTGAGACTCAGATCTGATAAGATCTCTGACAGGGGTCAGATCAGGAGACCTTGGTGGCCATTTAACTGGCCCATAACGACCAATCCACTTTATCACTAACCATTCCCATTTTATTTAATTGTATCCATATAGGTGTATCCATATAGATGGCCCACCCTGTAGTACTACAGTAAGTTGATTGGTAACTATGAATAATTTTTTCTGTTTTGTATTGGTCTCATTAAAAACCTCAAGAACCTGGAAAATGTTATCATTCAGGTAGTCAGTGGCTTCCACTAATTTTTCCCATATTTAGTTTATGAAGAGATATACTAAAATACTACTGAATATTTAGTTTTTTACCCCCATTACTACTAAATGAGGTTTGCCATTTGGCTGGGGCTTATTGTCTGCTGCCCTATTTATATAAAGTGTGAATTGGGACTGCTGCTGTATCTACTTTGCTATGAGGGATTATGAAAGTTCCAGGTGTTAGTCTGGAAAACTCCTCTTATGTCTAGGCTCACCCACTTGTAAACTCGATGTCTGCAAACCAAGAATACTCCTTCTTGGAGAACACAAATTTGGGTTGGGGTCTGTACAGTATACTATACAATAAATTCAAAAGTCCCAACAGGCCTTTATGAGTGCACAAAATATTTATTTGTTTTACGTCTATACTAAAGTTACACTTATCCCTCTTTACCTCCCTGACAGGTTATATCTTGTCTTCAACACCATTTCGGTACACTGTCTAATTACCTGGGTCAAGTTGTGTGTATACGTGGAAACAATTGTTCTCACCACAGATAGTTTTGTTGAAGACTGAACCATAATACATCGTTGGGAATGGGGCCTGAAAGAGGCATCTCAGTCTTTATTATGGCAAACACACCTCCAACTTCTTGATCATACTCCTGCCACCACATCTATACCTTAGGTCATGTAATATTTAACTGCAACTAAGTATTAGTGACCTATCTGACTATAGTAAATGTGGCTGGCTGTTGGCAGCAGATTATTCAGGATACTCTCCAAGCGTGTGACAACAGAGCTTCTTTATTCAGGAACAAACAGGAACAAAATAGGATAAGCTTAATAGATCAGGAATAAATCATTTGTCTGTCTCTATCTGTGCATCATCTACAGCAGGCTGCTTCTCTCATACACAGTCTCAGGAAAAACAGGAAATACAGTCAAATGCTCTCCCTGTGTGAACCACTGGGAGTTTGTTTTTTTTGTTCTAACTTTATGAACAGCATACTAATATAGCAACTAAACACTCATAGACAGGAAAGGAGTTGTTGCACCAATCATATTCCAACACCCACACTCAACAACTACTTATCCTGTTAGTCCCATTGTGGTTCTGAAGTCTACAAATTTGGCTATTAATAATGGCTTTGTCATACCATCAGTGGTCATCTTGTCAGACTCGCAATAAACAAACTTGAGTACACTACATTCCAATAAGTCACGTAAGTGGTGATGTTTTACATCAATGTGCTTAGTCCTTGTACTAATCTTCTCACTGCTGGAAAGTTTAATGCATCCTTGGTTGTCCTCATAGATAACTGTTGAATGAGCTAATGGCTTGCCGAAATCTTCCAAAAGTTGTTTCAACCAAATTACTTCTTGACTTGCATAAGCAGTAGACATACAGTGGGGCAAAAAAGTATTTAGTCAGTCAGCAATAGTGCAAGTTCCACCACTTAAAAAGATGAGAGGCGTCTGTAATTTACATCATAGGTAGACCTCAACTATGGGAGACAAACTGAGAAAAAAAAATCCAGAAAATCACATTGTCTGTTTTTTTTTCATTTTATTTGCATATTATGGTGGAAAATAAGTATTTGGTCAGAAACAAGCAAACAAGATTTCTGGCTCTCACAGACCTGTAACTTCTTCTTTAAGAGTCTCCTCTTTCCTCCACTCATTACCTGTAGTAATGGCACCTGTTTAAACTTGTTATCAGTATAAAAAGACACCTGTGCACACCCTCAAACAGTCTGACTCCAAACTCCACTATGGTGAAGACCAAAGAGCTGTCAAAGGACACCAGAAACAAAATTGTAGCCCTGCACCAGGCTGGGAAGACTGAATCTGCAATAGCCAACCAGCTTGGAGTGAAGAAATCAACTGTGGGAGCAATAATTAGAAAATGGAAGACATACAAGACCACTGATAATCTCCCTCGATCTGGTGCTCCACGCAAAATCCCACCCCGTGGGGTCAGAATGATCACAAGAACGGTGAGCAAAAATCCCAGAACCACGCGGGGGGACCTAGTGAATGAACTGCAGAGAGCTGGGACCAATGTAACAAGGCCTACCATAAGTAACACACTATGCCACCATGGACTCAGATCCTGCAGTGCCAGACGTGTCCCACTGCTTAAGCCTGTACATGTCCGGGCCCGTCTGAAGTTTGCTAGAGAGCATTTGGATGATCCAGAGGAGTTTTGGGAGAATGTCCTATGGTCTGATGAAACCAAACTGGAACTGTTTGGTAGAAACACAACTTGTCGTGTTTGGAGGAAAAAAATACTGAGTTGCATCCATCAAACACCATACCTACTGTAAAGCATGGTGGTGGAAACATCATGCTTTGGGGCTGTTTCTCTGCAAAGGGGCCAGGACGACTGATCCGGGTACATGAAAGAATGAATGGGGCCATGTATCGTGAGATTTTGAGTGCAAACCTCCTTCCATCAGCAAGGGCATTGAAGATGAAACGTGGCTGGGTCTTTCAACATGACAATGATCCAAAGCACACCGCCAGGGCAACGAAGGAGTGGCTTCGTAAGAAGCATTTCAAGGTCCTGGAGTGGCCTAGCCAGTCTCCAGATCTCAACCCTATAGAAAACCTTTGGAGGGAGTTGAAAGTCCGTATTGCCAAGCGAAAAGCCAAAAACATCACTGCTCTAGAGGAGATCTGCATGGAGGAATGGGCCAACATACCAACAACAGTGTGTGGCAACCTTGTGAAGACTTACAGAAAACGTTTGACCTCTGTCATTGCCAACAAAGGATATATCACAAAGTATTGAGATGAAATTTTGTTTCTGACCAAATACTTATTTTCCACCATAATATGCAAATAAAATGAAAAAAAAAACAGACAATGTGATTTTCTGGATTTTTTTTTCTCAGTTTGTCTCCCATAGTTGAGGTCTACCTATGATGTAAATTACAGACGCCTCTCATCTTTTTAAGTTGTGGAACTTGCACTATTGCTGACTGACTAAATACTTTTTTGCCCCACTGTATATTCTGCTTCTGTAAAAGATAATGTGACTGGCACTTGTTTTCTGCTGGACCAAGAAATTGAGTTTTCTCCTAACTTGAACAAGTAACCACTTCTTGATTTCCAATCACTTGAATCTCCAGCCCAATCTGCATCCACATAATCTCTGAGAGTGAGATCTCCTGATGCAGATATCTTAATATTTAGCCTTTGAGTTTCTTGAAGATATTGAAGAATTCTCTTGATTGCATTCCAGTCTCTTTGGCGTGGCTTGCTTACTAGTGATGAGCGAGCTCTAAAATGCTCGGTTGCTCGGGTCGAGCAAATTGGAATACTCGGGTACTCAACCCGAGCAATGAGCCCAATGTTAGTCTATGGGAAATCCGAGCTTTTTTGCCGTGATTCCCCCCAGAGGTCTTTCTAGGGTATCAAAACGTCAGAAATGTATGGGGACAGTGCACAAATGACATGAGAACATCATGGGGATCGCGCCATAAGCATTTCTGACTCCTAGGTCACTGCTGTGACCAATGTTGTCAGAGTGTGACGCCACTTTTACAGGCGCACACAAAAACATAAAAAATAAACCAAAATTGATTTTGCAGGGAAATATATTAAGGGACATTCATTCCAGAGTAATGATTTGTTTGTAAGGCAAAAGAAATAACTCCCCAAAAAATGCTCCTCCACCACTTTAGCTATGTTCACACGTAGCTTTTTTTATGCGTTTTTCAACGATACCATTGCTTTCAACCAAAACAAATGCATTTACTGGGAAATGTCATTGTAAACATTTAACAATCCTAGCTGGCCATGTGGTGTGTGACACATCATCAGAGATATCTTGTATCATTTATGAAGGAGTGTGTTACACCGCTCTGTCATACTCACTCGGCCTCCGCTCCCACGTCGCAGCCGGCCTCCGCTCCCACGCCGCAGCCTCTCTCCACCCGACAGCCACGGTGGTCACCTCTGACAGGCTCACGGCCGATGCATCCCTGCATGCAATGCGCATGCGCCATAGGCCGCGGCCGTGCCTCCCTGCTGCCTCTTGTGCTCCAGCTGTGCCCTTACCCAGAAGCACTTTCGGACCAATGGCAGACCAGACGGGGCTATATCAGGCCGCTTCCCCCTGAGGGAGGCGCCTGATCATTGTGTTACCTTGCACACTGGGCCCTGCTTCCTCCTGTTCTCTCTACAGTCTCTCGGGGCCGTCCTCAGTGTTTCCTGCAGCAGCCTCACAGCCTGTCTTCCGTGTTCGCTAACAGCTACTCTCAGTCCTGCTCCAGTGTTCCTGTTTCCTCCGTCTCCTGCCTCCGGTGTTCCTGTTACATCCTGCTCCAGTCCTGCCATCCTACTCCAGTCCTGCCTCCGGTATTCCTCTTCCATCCTGTTCCAGTCCTGCCGTCCTACTCCAGTCCTGCCTCCGGTGTTCCTGTTCCATCCTGTTCCAGTCCTGTCGTCCTACTCCAGTCTTGCCTCCGGTGTTCCAGTTCTATCCTGCTCCAGTCCTTCTGTCCTCCTTTATTCCTGTCTCCTGTGTTCCAACTCTGTCCTGTCATCTACACCAGTTCCTCCACATTCCAGTCTATAGTCTTACTCCATTCCTGTCTCCTGTGTGCCAGCCCTGTTCTGTCATCTACACTTCAGTCCCACTGTCCTACTCCAGTCCATCCTGAGCCGCCCCTCTCTTTACCGGCTACCGTGGTACTCGAACCCCTGGGCCTGCCCCTAACAGTCCCTGTATTGGGGTCGGTTCCACCTGGCAGCTCGCCCGGGGCCCCTCGGTGCCACGGTCCAAAGGGTCCACTCCTGGAGATTCCGGCTCCTGAACACCCACGGTAACAGAGTGACTCTTAAAGTCACAAAGCCTATTTTTATAGGTGCATCAGTCGGCATTACTATTCTTAAAGGGCCATAATAAAACAGTGTGTCTCCTATACAGTTATTGCCTATGCATTGTGTGTGTGAGCTGCCAAAAATTAGGATGCACGCCAATAGCCCTTTAATGAGATGTACAGGAGTGCATCCTGAAAAAATGTTCCCATTATAAGAAAGTGGGTCTTCCATAGTGTTAGCTTATGCATTGAAAGCAAGGGCTGCCTTGTCCCAAAGTTACATGCACCCCAATAACCCTTTGTACAGGCATCTTGGGGATGGCCACATGACACAAAAGTTCCCATTATTTTTCATATAGTACTGCCATAATGTTAGCCTATGCATCGAATGCAAGGCCCTCCCTGCCCAAAAGTTACACGCTGTGAGGATCCCCAAGGGTGAACCCACAGGACCGCGGAAACGAACCTCCCCTGGGCGAGCGGGCCAGGTGGACCACCCCCTATACAAGTAGCATTAAGGACAGGCCAAGGGGAAATTATTACCGCGGCAGCCAGTACCCGGGGCAGATACAGGAGACAGAGCAGGAGACAGACGGACGGACGTGCAAAGCAGGAACCATGGAAGACAGAGAGGATGGAGACACAGGCTGGCACGGCTGGTATGCAGAGACATGGGCTGGGAGACACGGCTGGAACAAAGAGACATGGCCTGGATGGAGACACAGGCTGAAGGGTAGGAGGGCCACAGGAACTCAGGCGAGGAGTGGACACGGGCAGGCGAGCACTGGGAGAGACACAATAGAGAAAGTTAGTCAGGGCAGAGGAGATAGGTAGCAGGGAAGCACGGCAGGAAGGACAGAGGAGACAGGCAGGAGTGGGGCCAGGATCACTCGCATAGCACAAGTGACAATCAGGCGACGCCAGGAGGAAGAGGCGGCCTGATAAGGGCAAGTGCGGTGGTGTTTCTGGGTCAGAGCCTATAGTGAGCCGGGAGGGTGGCCGGTCTCACAGAGTGCGGTGTGCGCGTGCGCGGTAGGCCCGGCCGCGCGCGTGTGCCAGACAGGAAGCAGACGCTGCTGCAGGAGGAGGACAGAGGACGGGGACGCGCCGGACCCGGTGAGTATGACGGGGCGCGGGCAGCGGTGGTGCGCATGGCAGCGGGGCAGGCAGCTGCATGACAGTACCTGCCTCCTTATGCGCCCCCCTCCCCAGACTGGAAAGAAATCGTGCCAAAATCCAAGGAGCCTGGATGTTCTCCAAAGGCTCACAAGATCTTTCATCCAGGCCAAAACCTTTCCAATCCACCGGGAAATAGGTTCTCCCTCTTAGTTTTTTCATGGCAAGAATGTCTTTAACCTCAAAGACATCATCAGTAGAGTTGAGCAACTTTTGCTTTTTTTAGGGTCGCGTTTCGTTTCGTGAAACCCGACTTTTCCAAAAGTCGGGTCGAGCAAGATCGTTCGATTATAGGGAAAAGTCGGGGTCGTCCCGAAACACGAAACCCAATGTAAGTCAATGGGGAATAAAAGTCGGCAGTGAGAGGAGGACAGGAAACACACCTACAGTGCCCATTTGAATGACAAAAGCATCAATTCTTCTTACTTAAGCTTGTCAACCTTAATTAACTTCATACAAGTTACGCACTGAATAATGGGGGTTATTTGGCTAAATTTGTGGGGGGGAGGGCCGGCTGCAGGTTTTCATGTGCCCTGGGCAAAAGAGCGCCCCTTTAACACATACCACAACTCATCATGCTCCGATACGGCAGAGAAATAGCGGTATAGTACAATGAAAAATACCTCACTTTTTACATCTCATGACGAGGCCCATCTATTTCTCCATACAAAATCATTGGTCCCATATAATGTTTGAAACAGTATATGATGAGCTCCACATAATGCTACAGTATATGTTGGTCCCCATGGATGAAGCTCCACTGTCTTATGGGCCCAAATAATGCTCCAAACATAATGGGCCCCATTTCTAATGCTCTAGTGTATAATGGGCCCTGTAAATGCTGCTCCAGTGTCTGATGTCCACCTTTGGAATGTTCCAGTGTATGGTGGGCCCCATCTATCATTCTCCAGAGTATAGTGCTCCCCAAAAATTGCTGTCCCAACATAGAAAATAATCAAATAAGTCTCCTCGCTAGGGAATCCCTGTACTTGTCTGGACAGGTGCTGTAGCTTGCTTAACAGCTCGCCAGCCGTTCTCACGCCCAGTATGGATTGCACGTGATTGCACAAAGGTTAGAAAGGGTACCGTATCCCTGGATAACATGTATGGATAGCGTACACATTCAAAATATATGTCTATACAGCATGAGGCAGGCTCAGACGGTGTTAGGCCCAGTATGGATTGCACGTCATTGCACAAAGGTTAGAAGGGGTAAAGTATCCCCGGATAACATGTATGGATAGCGTACACATTCAAAATATATGTCTATACAGCATGAGGCAGGCTCAGACGGTGTTAGGCCCAGTATGGATTGCACGTCATTGCACAAAGGTTAGAAAGGGTACCGTATCCCCGGATAACATGTATGGATAGCGTACACATTCAAAATATATGTCTATACAGCATGAGGCAGGCTCAGACGGTGTTAGGCCCAGTATGGATTGCACGTCATTGCACAAAGGTTAGAAAGGGTACCGTATCCCTGGATAACATGTATGGATAGCGTACACATTCAAAATATATGTCTATACAGCATGAGGTAGGCTCAGACGGTGTTAGGCCCAGTATGGATTGCACGTCATTGCACAAAGGTTAGAAGGGGTACCGTATCCCCGGATAACATGTATGGATAGCGTACACATTCAAAATATATGTCTATACAGCATAAGGCAGGCTCAGACGGTGTTAGGCCCAGTATGGATTGCACGTCATTGCACAAAGGTTAGAAGGGGTACCGTATCCCCGGATAACATGTATGGATAGCGTACACATTCAAAATATATGTCTACACAGCATGAGGCAGGCTCAGACGGTGTTAGGCCCAGTATGGATTGCACGTCATTGCACAAAGGTTAGAAGGGGTACCGTATCCCCGGATAACATGTATGGATAGCGTACACATTCAAAATATATGTCTATACAGCATGAGGCAGGCTCAGACGGTGTTAGGCCCAGTATGGATTGCACGTCATTGCACAAAGGTTAGAAGGGGTACCGTATCCCCGGATAACATGTATGGATAGCATACACATTCAAAATATATGTCTATACAGCATGAGGCAGGCTCAGACGGTGTTAGGCCCAGTATGGATTGCACGTCATTGCACAAAGGTTAGAAGGGGTACCGTATCCCCGGATAACATGTATGGATAGCGTACACATTCAAAATATATGTCTATACAGCATGAGGCAGGCTCAGACGGTGTTAGGCCCAGTATGGATTGCACGTCATTGCACAAAGGTTAGAAAGGGTACCGTATCCCTGGATAACATGTATGGATAGCGTACACATTCAAAATATATGTCTATACAGCATGAGGCAGGCTCAGACGGTGTTAGGCCCAGTATGGATTGCACGTCATTGCACAAAGGTTAGAAGGGGTACCGTATCCCCGGATAACATGTATGGATAGCGTACACATTCAAAATATATGTCTATACAGCATGAGGCAGGCTCAGACGGTGTTAGGCCCAGTATGGATTGCACGTCATTGCACAAAGGTTAGAAGGGGTACCGTATCCCCGGATAACTTGTATGGATAGCGTACACATTCAAAATATATGTCTATACAGCATGAGGCAGGCTCAGACGGTGTTAGGCCCAGTATGGATTGCACGTCATTGCACAAAGGTTAGAAGGGGTACCGTATCCCCGGATAACATGTATGGATAGCGTACACATTCAAAATATATGTCTATACAGCATGAGGCAGGCTCAGACGGTGTTAGGCCCAGTATGGATTGCACGTCATTGCACAAAGGTTAGAAAGGGTACCGTATCCCCGGATAACATGTATGGATAGCGTACACATTCAAAATATATGTCTATACAGCATGAGGCAGGCTCAGACGGTGTTAGGCCCAGTATGGATTGCACGTCATTGCACAAAGGTTAGAAGGGGTACCGTATCCCTGTATAACATGTATGGATAGCGTACACATTCAAAATATATGTCTATACAGCATGAGGCAGGCTCAGACGGTGTTAGGCCCAGTATGGATTGCACATCATTGCACAAAGGTTAGAAGGGGTACCGTATCCCCGGATAACATGTATGGATAGCGTACACATTCAAAATATATGTCTATACAGCATGAGGCAGGCTCAGACGGTGTTAGGCCCAGTATGGATTGCACGTCATTGCACAAAGGTTAGAAGGGGTACCGTATCCCCGGATAACATGTATGGATAGCGTACACATTCAAAATATATGTCTATACAGCATGAGGCAGGCTCAGACGGTGTTAGGCCCAGTATGGATTGCACGTCATTGCACAAAGGTTAGAAGGGGTACCGTATCCCCGGATAACATGTATGGATAGCGTACACATTCAAAATATATGTCTATACAGCATGAGGCAGGCTCAGACGGTGTTAGGCCCAGTATGGATTGCACGTCATTGCACAAAGGTTAGAAAGGGTACCGTATCCCCGGATAACATGTATGGATAGCGTACACATTCAAAATATATGTCTATACAGCATGAGGCAGGCTCAGACGGTGTTAGGCCCAGTATGGATTGCACGTCATTGCACAAAGGTTAGAAAGGGTACCGTATCCCTGGATAACATGTATGGATAGCGTACACATTAAAAATATATGTCTATACAGCATGAGGCAGGCTCAGACGGTGTTAGGCCCAGTATGGATTGCACGTCATTGCACAAAGGTTAGAAGGGGTACCGTTTCCCCGGATAACATGTATGGATAGCGTACACATTCAAAATATATGTTTATACATCAGGAGGCAGGCTCAGACGGTGTCAGGCACAGTATGGATTTGACGGCCCAGATTACACAGCGGAGGAGCAGGGAGAGGTAAAGATTGCAAATGCTGGGGCCCTGGCCAAGCAAGGGGGGCACACTCGTGGGCGTCGGTACTGGCACTGGGCCCCTCATAGTACAGCGGTGTGTCTGACGGCGGGTGTGCACCACCACCGTCAGAGACACTTGATTGCACTATGAGGGACCCTGTGCCAGTGCCCGCGCCCAAGAGTCGGCCTACCCACCTGTCCAGGGCAACGGCACTCGAACGGTGTCGTGCGCTTGGTGGTGACCCCGGCCATGGGGGGGGAGGCAGCACAGTTAGGGAGTTTTAGAAAGTGGCATATGTTGATGTTGGACATTCAACTGATGCAAAAGGTGAAATAGGTGAAGTACCAGGAAGAGGTGGACCAAAGCAAGCCATTTTTCTGTCACCCTATGTGTCATCAGGGGAAGGTGGGACAAAATCCTTGGAAACCCATGCGTGGTTCATTTTAATGAAGGTTAGATCATCCACATTTTGGGTAGACAGACGGGTCCTTTTTTCTGTCAGGATTGATCCAGCTGCACTGAAGACTCTTTCCGATAGCACACTTGCAGCTGGGCAAGCGAGCTCCTGTAAGGCATATTGGGCCAATTCAGGCCAGGTGTCCAGTTTAGCGGCCCAATAGTCAAAGGGGAATGACCTGTGTGGGAGAACATCGATATGGGAGGAAAAGTAGTTTGTAACCATAGTTGACAACTGCTGTCTCCTGTCACTTTCCATCGATGCAGTATTACCAGTTGTGTGAGCGGTATTTGAAAAATCAGTCCACAACATTGTCATGAAACCCCTGTCTCCAACGCCACTTCTGCTGTGTGCACCACGAACACCTCTGCCAAGCTTCCCCCGGCCCGTACGGCTCGTGTGAGAACCATCACCGCTGCTGTGTGCTGGGAATGCCTCAAGCAACCGATTTACCAGAGTTGCTTGTTTATTAGCCAATATTAGGTCAAGGTTCTCCTGTGGCATGATGTTTTGTAATTTGCCTTTATAGCGTGGATCCAGGATGCTGGCCAACCAGTAGTCGTCATCGTTCATCATTTTGGCAATGCGGGGGTCCCTTTTTAGGATCCGCAAGGCATAATCTGACATGTGGGCCAATGTTCCCGGTGTCAATGATGCACTGCGAGTGCTGGGTGGAGGAGCACTTTCTGGCAAATCCACATCCCTCCAGTCACGCACAAACCCTGTACCAGACCTTGCTACGCCAACATTTTCACTTGCCCCACGAGATGCATCCTCCTCCCCTAAGTAATCATCCCCATCATCCTCCTCCTCTTCTTCCTCCACCTCGTCCAGGAGAGGTCCCTGAGCAGACAATGGCTGAATGTTATCAAGGATTCCCTCCTCCTCTTCCTCCTCATCAACATTGGCTGCAGACGCCTGCTCCTTAAGGTGCGTCAAAGTTTGCATGAGCAGACGCATAAGTGGGATGCTCATGCTTAGGATGGCGTCGTCTGCGCTTACCAGCCGTGTGCATTCCTCAAAACACTGAAGGACTTTACAAAGGTCTTTCAGCTTCGACCACTGCACGCCTGTCAACTCCATGTCTGCTCTCAAAGTGCCTGGCCGTGTATCCTCCCACAAATGCATTATGGCCTGCCTCTGCTCGCACAGCCGCTCCACCATGTGCAGGGTGGAGTTCCACCTTGTTGCAATGTCGATAATGAGGCGGTGGTTGGGAAGGTGGAGCAATCGCTGCAGCTTCTGCATACGAACGGAGTGTACAGGCGACCGGCGGATGTGCGCGCACAGTCTTCGCACCTTCTGGAGCAGGGCTGTTAACTACGGATAATTTTTGAGGAAGCACTGCACCACCAGGTTCAAGGTGTGAGCCAAGCAAGGTATGTGGCTGAGTTTTGAAAGGGCTATGGCTGCCACAAAATTATGGCCGTTATCACTAACTACCTTGCCTGCCTCAAGATGTACACTGCCCAGCCATGACTCAGTTTGTCGCTTCAAGTACTCGGCCAGCACCTCGGCGGTGTGTCTGTCGCCCAAACACATCATCTGCAACACAGCCTGCTGCCGCTTTCCACTAGCTGCTCGATAGGGGGACACATCGTGTGCAACAGTGGCAGCTGCAGATGGAGTGCTCGTACGACTGCGCTCTGTGGATGAGCTGTCGCTTCTGGAGGAGGAGGGTCGAACGCCTACAGCCAACTGTTTCCTAGACCGTGGGCTAGGCAGCACTGTCCCACCACCGCTGTCCCTTGTGGACCCTGTATCCACCACATTAACCCAGTGCGCAGTGATGGACACGTAACGGCCCTGGCCATGCCGACTGGACCATGCATCAGTTGTGAGGTGCACCTTTCCGCTCACTGACTGCTTGAGTGCATGGACAATGCGGTCTTTCACATGATGGTGGAGGGCTGGGATGGCTTTGCGAGAGAAGAAGTGGCGACTGGGTAGGTCATAGCGTGGTACTGCATAGGCCATGAGTTCACGGAAAGCTGTGCTTTCCACCAACCGAAAGGGCATCATCTCAAACGAGATTAGTTTGGCAATGTGGGCGTTCAAACCCAGTGTACGCGGATGAGAGACTGAGTACTTTCTTGACCTACTCATAGTGTCTGGGAGGGTGAGCTGGACTTGAGAGCTGCATATGGTGGAAGTAGCGGTGGACAGGGCGGACTGAGAGAAGGTTGATGATGGTGATGGAGTTGGTGTTCTTTCTGATGGCCTAGAATCAGTCTTTCGTTGATATAACAGTGGGATTCCCTGACTGCTGTGGCCTTGCAACGAC
This sequence comes from Dendrobates tinctorius, assembly GCF_039654945.1. Taxonomy (NCBI): domain Eukaryota; kingdom Metazoa; phylum Chordata; class Amphibia; order Anura; family Dendrobatidae; genus Dendrobates; species Dendrobates tinctorius. The sequence continues at coordinate 29,047,130 of NW_027361703.1, read as the reverse complement.
ACCTCAACATTTGCTGCTGTGCTAACCGGTGTGCTTACAGTGGGGGAAACAATGTAGCGTTGCTGACTACCTTCGTTGTGATCAGTTGCACATGTGGCACTTGAGGTTTGGTGTTGTGTCCACGCTTGCAAGTGCATGCTGGTTAAATGTCTAAGCATGCAACTGGTATTCAAATTTTTCAGATTTTTTCCTCGGCTAAAGGTCTTTGCGCACTTCTTACAGATAACCTTGGCCTGATCATGAGGATTTTGTTCAAAAAAGTGCCACACTGCACTCTTCCTACTTTGGCAGACATTTTGCGGCCTAGCACGCTGTGATCTTTTGACCCTCTGGACAAGCTGTCCAGCAACTCTTTTGATGTTTGGAACCTGTCTTTGGAGTGCTCCGGGCCTGCCAGATAACAGCTGTTGCGATGTCGATGTCTGCTGTGGATGCTCCTCATCTGAGCTATTGGAAGCAGCACCCTCTTCCCCCAATGGATGCCAATCTGGGTCAACAACTGGGTCATCCATCACCTCCTCTTCTATGTCATGTGCACCTTTCTCTGTGTCACCGTGTATGGTGGTATAGTGTGCGGGAAGGGGCACCTGAGTCTCATCAGGGTCAAAATCTGGCTCTGTACACTGCGAGGACAATGTAGTGCTCTGAGTGAATGTACCAGCAGAATCATCCATCAGCGGCTGTGCATCAGTGCACTCCATGTCAGATTCATCTTGGCCTGGGTAATTCACCATTTGACTTGATAATCCAGGCATGGTATGTGAAAACAGCTCCATGGAGTAATCAGTAGTATGGCCTGCGTCATCCTTCAATCTTGGTTGGGGTGAAGGACACAAGGAAAGGTGTGGTTCATGAACATGAGCCTCCAATGACGACTCAGTGCTTTTACTTTTTACAACTGAAGAAGAGGAGGCGATAGAGCTGGAGGCTGAGTCAGCAATGTAAGACAAAACTTTTTCCTGATGCTCTGCCTTTAAAAGCGGTTTGCCAACTCCTAGAAAACTAAGCGTTCGAGGCCTTATGTAGACAGACGATGACGCAGGGTCAGCACCTCCTGCATTTGGTCCTATTTTGCTCTTGCCACTACCATCAGATCCACCACCAACACCATCATTACCAGCTGCCAACCCCCGCCCAATTCCACGGCCTCTTCCACCAGCCTTCCTCATTTTTGGTAGAAATGTAGACAAAATCCAACAAACTATATAGTAATGTAAAACAAGGTACAAGGTGTCTATAGGACAGGGGAGTTTTAGAATTTCTGCACACACTTGTGGACAGTGGACACTTGTGGATTGTGTGCGGCCCACTGATATCTGTGCGCTATGTGACACGCTCGATGGCACAGCTGCCTGTGACCAAAGTGACGAGAGGATAATGGAGATTTTGAATCTCTGCGTACACTTGTGGACAGTGGACACTTGTGGATTGTGTGTGGCCCACTGATATCTGAGCGCTATGTGACACGCTCGATGGCACAGCTGCCTGTGATCAAAGTGACGAGAGGATAATGGAGATTTTGAATCTCTGCGTACACTTTTGGACACTGGACACTTGTGGATTGTGTGCGGCCCACTGATATCTGAGCGCTATGTGACATGCTCGACGGCACAGCTGCCTGTGACCAAAGTGACGAGAGGATAATGGAGATTTTGAATCTCTGCGTACACTTGTGGACACTTGTGGATTGTGTGCGGCCCACTGATATCTGAGCGCTATGTGACACGCTCGATGGCACAGCTGCCTGTGACCAAAGTGACGAAAGGATAATGGAGATTTTGAATCTCTGCGTACACTTTTGGACAGTGGACACTTGTGGATTGTGTGCGGCCCACTGATATCTGAGCGCTATGTGACACGCTCGATGGCACAGCTGCCTGTGACCAAAGTGACGAGAGGATAATGGAGATTTTGAATCTCTGCGTACATATGTGGACAGTGGACACTTGCGGATTGTGTGCGGCCCACTGATATCTGAGCGCTATGTGACACGCTCGATGGCACAGCTGCCTGTGACCACAGTGACGAGAGGATAATGGAGATTTTGAATCTCTGCGTACACTTTTGGACACTGGACACTTGTGGATTGTGTGCGGCCCACTGATATCTGAGCGCTATGTGACACGCTCGATGGCACAGCTGCCTGTGACCAAAGTGACGAGAGGATAATGGAGATTTTGAATCTCTGCGTACACTTGTGGACAGTGGACACTTGTGGATTGTGTGCGGCCCACTGATATCTGAGCGCTATGTGACATGCTCGATGGCACAGCTGCCTGTGACCAAAGTGACGAGAGGATAATGGAGATTTTGAATCTCTGCGTACACTTGTGGACAGTGGACACTTGTGGATTGTGTGCGGCCCACTGATATCTGAGCGCTATGTGACACGCTCGATGGCACAGCTGCCTGTGACCAAAGTGACGAGAGGATAATGGAGATTTTGAATCTCTGCGTACACTTTTGGACACTGGACACTTGTGGATTGTGTGCGGCCCACTGATATCTGAGCGCTATGTGACACGCTCGATGGCACAGCTACCTGTGACCAAAGTGACGAGAGGATAATGGAGATTTTGAATCTCTGCGTACACTTTTGGACACAGGACACTTGTGGATTGTGTGCGGCCCACTGATATCTGAGCGCTATGTGACACGCTCGATGGCACAGCTGCCTGTGACCAAAGTGAAGAGAGGATAATGGAGATTTTGAATCTCTGCATACACTTGTGGACAGTGGACACTTGCGGATTGTGTGCGGCCCACTGATATCTGAGCGCTATGTGACACGCTCGATGGCACAGCTGCCTGTGACCAAAGTGACGAGAGGATAATGGAGATTTTGAATCTCTGCGTACACTTTTGGACACTGGACACTTGTGGATTGTGTGCGGCCCACTGATATCTGAGCGCTATGTGACACGCTCAATGGCACAGCTGCCTGTGACCAAAGTGACGAGAGGATAATGGAGATTTTGAATCTCTGCGTACACTTGTGGACAGTGGACACTTGTGGATTGTGTGCGGCCCACTGATATCTGAGCGCTATGTGACACGCTCGATGGCACAGCTGCCTGTGACCAAAGTGACGAGAGGATAATGGAGATTTTGAATCTCTGCGTACACTTGTGGACAGTGGACACTTGTGGATTGTGTGCGGCCCACTGATATCTGAGCGCTATGTGACACGCTCGATGGCACAGCTGCCTGTGACCAAAGTGACGAGAGGATAATGGAGATTTTGAATCTCTGCGTACACTTTTGGACACTGGACACTTGTGGATTGTGTGCGGCCCACTGATATCTGAGCGCTATGTGACACGCTCGATGGCACAGCTGCCTGTGACCAAAGTGACGAGAGGATAATGGAGATTTTGAATCTCTGCGTACACTTTTGGACACTGGACACTTGTGGATTGTGTGCGGCCCACTGATATCTGAGCGCTATGTGACACGCTCGATGGCACAGCTGCCTGTGACCAAAGTGACGAGAGGATAATGGAGATTTTGAATCTCTGCATACACTTTTGGACACTGGACACTTGTGGATTGTGTGCGGCCCACTGATATCTGAGCGCTATGTGACACGCTCGATGGCACAGCTGCCTGTGACCAAAGTGACGAGAGGATAATGGAGATTTTGAATCTCTGCGTACACTTTTGGACACTGGACACTTGTGGATTGTGTGCGGCCCACTGATATCTGAGCGCTATGTGACACGCTTGATGGCACAGCTGCCTGTGACCAAAGTGACGAGAGGATAAGGGAGATTGGATTGCTTTTAAAAAAGCAGTTTGTGGAGCAGTGGGTAAACAGCAATGCCAGCGTGTCAGGAAGCCTTAGAAGGCAGCCCAACAACCAACACCACTGATACACCACAATATAGCCTCCCCTTGCACTGCACACACAGTGACTTGTGTGTTGTGCAGGCCAAATCGCTAGCAGCAGAAGCAGTTTTTTTGTCTTCTTCCCTGCCTAACGCTCTCCCTACAGAATCAGCAGCAACCTCTCCCTATACTAAGATCGGCAGAAGTAAGATGGCGGTCGGCGTGCACGCCCTTTTATACCCCCTGTGACGCCCACCAAAGCAAGCCAATCACTTGCATGCCCTTCTGAAAGATGGTGGTGACCCGTGCCTATGTCATCACGTTGCCCACAGTGTCCGTGGATCCTGATAGGCTGAAAAAGAGCGCAAAACAAACTTTTGAAACGCGACTTTGGCTCGTAAGTCGCCGACCTCGTGGCCGACCTCATCCTAGGGTCGGATTTCGTTTCATGAAACCCGACTTTGCCAAAAGTCGGCGACTTTTGAATTTTTTCGACCCGTTTCGCTCAACTCTAATCATCAGCGGAAAGTAGCCATGGGGAATGAGTAGTAGAGGCATGGAATTGGTTGAGAACCACTGGTTTCAAAAGAGAAACATGGAATGAATTGGGAATACGGAGCGAGGCGGGGAGCTTTAACTTGTAAGAGACATCGTTAATGCGAGACAAGACCTCGAAGGGTCCGATGTACCGAGGACCCAACTTGTGCGAAGGAATCTTCAGGCAGATGAATTTGGAAGACAACCACACTTTATCGCCAGGATGATAGAGAGGTGGGTCCAAGCGCCTTTTGTCAGCGTGCTTTTTCGTCCTTACACGTGCTTGCTCGAGAGAGGTCTTGGTCTCCTGCCAGATCCTGGAGAACTCCCCAGACAGAAGATTGGCAGCCAGCTCACCCAAGACAGGAGGGACCGGTAGGGGTATGCCTGGATGTTGCCCGTATACGATAAAGAAGGGAGACTTGGAAGAAGATTCGCTGGCGTGATTGTTATATGCGAGTTCAGCCCATGGGAGTAAGTCTGACCAGTCGTTCGGATGTGCGTTGGAGAAGTGACGGAGGTAATTCACCAAAATTTGGTTAGTACGCTCTGCTTGGCTGTTGGTCTGTGGGTGATAGGTGGAGGAAAAATCCAGTATGATATTCATGGATCTGCAGAGTGCTCTCCAAAAGCGGGACGTGAATTGAACTCCCCTGTCGGAGACGATATGTTGAGGGAGACCATGAAGATGAAAAATATAATGGATGAAAACGTTCGCCAATTCGGGGGCCGAGGGTAGGCCGGGAAGAGAGATGAAATGAGCCATCTTGGAAAATCTATCCACAACGACGAGGATGACGGTGCAGCCCGAAGAGCGAGGCAGATCAGTAATAAAGTCCATAGCAACGTGCTGCCAGGGAGCCGAGGGGACTGGAAGTGGATGCAAGAGACCAGAAGGTAATTGCCTGGGAACTTTGTTTTGGGCACACGAGAAGCAAGAAGCTAAAAAACTTTGCACATCTTGAAGAAGAGTGGGCCACCAGTAGTAGCAAGACACGAAAAGGAGAGTTTTTCTTAACCCAACATGACCTGCAATCTTGGAGGCATGACCCCAGTGTAAGACTCGCCTCCTGTTGTTCTCAGGGACGAAGGTCTTACCCGGAGGTAGAGTAGACAGGCTGAGGGGTGCCACCGTGATGATCTTAGAAGGGTCCATGATGTGCGTGGGCTCCTCCTCAGTATCGCCAGCAAGAAAGGATCTGGACAACACATCAGCCTTGAGGTTCTTACTACCCGGATGGAAGTGAAGTTCAAAATCGAACCGGGCGAAAAATAAGGGCCATCTAGCTTGCCGGGGATTAAGCCTCTGTGCCGATCGAACGTATGCCAAATTTTTATGGTCCGTGTAGATCTTAAATGGATGCACAGCTCCCTCCAATAGATACCGCCACTCCTCCAAAGCCAGCTTGATGGCCAACAGCTCCCTGTCACCGATGGCATAATTTCGCTCCGAGATGGAAAATGTCTTTGAAAAGAAGCTGCAGGTGACCAGTCACCCAGAGGAAGATCTCTGCGAGAGTACGGCTCCGGCCCCGATGGCAGAGGCATCCACCTCCAAAATAAAAGGTTTGTTAATCTCTGGACGATGGAGGACGGGAGCTGCGGCAAAGGCTTGTTTCAGGGTAAGAAAAGCTTTTTCGGCCTCCGAGGACCAGACGTGAGGGTTGGCCCCTTTACGAATCAGAGAGAAAGATTTGCACAGTCAAAGAAGAAAAGTGAGGGATGAACTGCTGGTAATAATTTGCGAAACCAAGAAATCGCTGAATTGCCTTGACTCCATGAGGTTGTGGCCAGTTGAGCATGGTGGACACCTTCTCTGGGTCCATACATAAGCTGGAATCAGAAATGATGTAGCCCAGGAACGGAAGAGACATCTGTTCAAAGGCGCACTTCTTGAGTTTAGCATACAGGCGATTCTTCCGCAGGCACGACAAAACTTGACGCACGTTCTTTCTATGGTTAGACAAGTCTGGGGAAAAGACAAGAATATCGTCCGGATACACTACCACACAGGAGAACAGAAGGCCTCGGAAAATATCGTTCACGAATTCCTTGAATACTGCGGGGGCGTTGCACAGACCGAATGGCATGACCAAATATTCGTAGTGGCTGTCCCTGGTGTTAAAAGCGGTCTTCCACTCATCTCCGGAGCGAATACGGATGAGATTGTAGGCCCCACGGAGATCCAATTTGGTGAAGATTCGTGCCCCCCGCAGCCGATCAAAGAGCTCCGGAATGAGAGGGAGCGGGTACTTATTTTTGATTGTGATATCATTGAGGCCCCAGTATTCGATGCAGGGACGAAGAGAACCATCCTTCTTCTTGCCGAAGAAGAAGCCCGCGCCTGCGGGTGAAGAAGACTTCTGAATAAAGCTCCTAGCCAAATTTTCCTCGACGTACTCCGTCATGGCCTGGAATTCGAGAGGATTCAGAGGGTAAATTCGACCCCGGGGTGGAGTAGAGCCCGTGCCGAGATCGACTGGGCAATCATAGGGACAATGCAGAGGCAGGCTCTCGGCTTCTTTCTTGTTGAAAACGTCCGCGAAGGACCAGTAGGCCGAAGGCAGGCCTGCAGGCACCGCAGGAGATTGAGAGGATTTGACTGGCTGAACAGGAAGAAGGCACATAGACTGACAGGATTGACCCCATCGTAGAATGTCACCAGCTCGCCAATCGAGTACGGGTTCATGAGTCCTTAACCAAGGAAGGCCTAAGAGGAGCATATGGGATAATGACGGCAGTACAAAGAAGGCGATGTTCTCCCGATGCAGTGTTCCGATCTGTAGCTCCACCTCTTCGGTGACCAAGATAACGGTCTCCCGAGGGGAGTGCCGTCGACTGAAGCTAACTGCCGAGGAGTCTCCAAGGATCTGACAGGTATCCGCAATTTTTTGACTGCCTCGAGCTGGATGAAGTTCCCGGCTGTTCCAGAATGTACTGTATATAGGCCACCTCAGAGGAGCGGCTAGAACCAAAATTCAGTAAGACGGAGAGGGTCAAGGGTAGAGAGGTATCGCTAACATCTAGGGAGGCATCTCTTACCTGTCCAAGGTGGAGGCATTTCCCGGCCTCACTGAACAAGAGCGCAGGTGAGAGGAGCTGCCACAGTAGAGACAAGAGACCCTGAGCGAGCCTCTCTTGACACAGCTCAGCCGGCTTGAGGTGGTCCACCTGCATGGGCTCTGGTGTTGAAGCCACGGTGGAAGATCGCGAGTGGGAAGGACTGCGTGTAGCTGGATATGAACGATGAGGCCTTCTCTCCCTGGCAGCTTCGCGGGAACGCTCCTGGAAGCGTAGGCTGATACGCATAGCCAGGGAAATGAGGTCCTCGAGGGACATTGGTGTGTCTCGCCCTGCCAGCTCGTCTTTGATTTGAGTGGACAAACCTCGCCAAAAAGCTCCTACCAGGGCCTCGCTGTTCCATCCCAGCTCGGAGGACAGCGTACAGAACTGGATAGCGTACTGACCTACAGAGAGAGTACCCAGGCAGAGACTAAATAGGGACTCGGTGGTAGAGGCCAGGCGACCGGGCTCGTCGAAGACTTTCCGAAAAGTCTCTAGAAAGGTTGCGAGCTGGGAGACCAGAGGATCGTCTCGCTCCCACATGGGGTTCACCCAGGCCAACGCCTCACCCTCCAAGTGTGATACCACAAAGGCCACTTTGGCTCGGTCGGTGGGGTACTGTTGTTGGAACAATTTGAAATGCAACTGGCATTGGTTAAGGAACCCCCCGACACACCTTGGGATCTCCGCTATACCGCGGAGGTTTGGCCAAACGAGGTGACGGATGTGGGACTGGAGCCGGGGCCGAGGCAGCAGTTTGGAGTGAGAGCAATCTGTTATCCACCGAAGCCATGTAATTAAGAATGCGGGCTTGGGTGTCGCGCTGCTGGGCAAGCTCCTGCTGGAGACTGGACAGCTGGGACACGCTCTCCGGGTCGGAGGGCTGTAAAGCCGAGAGACGGGAATCCATGGTCTTCAGAAAGGCCATGATCCGAGACTGATTTTTGCTAGTTCCTTTTGGGTGGCGGTTGAGTTACCAGCGGGGTCCATGGCCTGATCGTGCTGCGAGGATCCCCAAGGGTGAACCCACAGGGCCGCGGCAACGAACCTCCACTGGGCGAGTGGGTCAGGTGGACCACCCCCTATACAGGGAGCTTTAGGGACAGGCCCAGGGGAAACTATTACTGCGGCAGCCGGTACCTGGGGCGGACACAGGAGACACAGCAGGAGACGGACGGACGTGCAAAGCAGGAACCATGGAAGATGGAGAAGACGAAGACACAGGCTCGCACGGCTGGTATGCAGAGACACGGGCTGGGAGACACGGGCTGACACGGCTGGAACAAAGAGACATGGGCTGGATGGAGACACAGGGTGAAGCGTAGGAGGGCCACAGAAACTCAGGCGAGGAGTGGAAACGGGCAGGCGAGCACTGGGAGAGACACAATAGAGAAAGTTAGTCAGAGCAGAGGAGATAAGTAGCAGGGAAGTGTGGCAGGAAGGACGGAGGAGACAGGCAGGAGTGGGGCCAGGATCAATCGCATAGCACAAGTGACGATCAGGCGACGCCAGGAGGAAGAGGTGGCCTGATAAGGGCAAGTGCGGCGGTGTTTCAATAGTGAGCCTGGAGGGCGGCCGGTCTCACAGAGTGCGGTGTGCGCGTGCGTGGTAGGCCTGGCCGCGTGCGTGTGTCTGACAGGAAGCAAACACTGCTGCAGGAGGAGAAGAGAGGACGGGGATGCGCCGGGCATAGGTGGCGCGCGCGGCAGCGGGGCAGGCAGCGGCGTGACACACGCACCCCTATAAGCCTTTGAACTCACAGACTGGATGGACACAGGAAAACCAAGTTCACATTATTCTTTTGGTACTGCCATAATGTTAGCCTATGCATTGAATGCAAGGCCTGCCTTGCCACAAAAATTACACGCACCACAATAAGCCTTTGAATCCCCGTACTGGATGGCCACAGGAAAGCAAAGGACACATTATTCTTTCGGTACTGCCAAACTGTTAATCTATGCATTGAATGCAAGACCCGCCATGCCCCAAACTTAAATGCACCCCAATAAGCCTTTGAATCCACATACTTGATAGCCACAGGAAACCCAAGTTCACATTATACATTTTGTACTGTCATACTGTTAGCCTATGCATTGCATACAAGGCCCGCCCTGCCCCAAAGTTACATGCGCTCAAATAAGCCTTTGAACCCACAGACTGGATGGACACAGGAAAATCAAGTTCACATTATTCATTTGGTACTGCCATACTGTTAGCCTATGCATTGAATGCAAGGCCCACCTTGCCACAAAGTTACATGCAACCAAGCCTTTGAATCCCACGTACTGGATGGTCACAGGAAAACCAAGTTCACATTATTCTTTCAGTACTGCCACACTGCTAGCCTATGCATTGAATGCAAGGCCCACCTTGCCACAAAGTTACACCCACCCCAATAAGCCTTTGAATCCTCGGACTGGATGGACACAGGAAAACCAAGTTCACTTTATTCATTTGGTACTGCCATACTATTAGCCTATGCATTGAATGCAAGGCCCACCCTGCATCATAGTTACATGCATCACAATAACCTTTGGAACAGATATAGAGGTGGGCCTCCTGAAAACAATGTTCACATTATTAAGAAGTGGGTCTCCCATAGTGTTTGTTTGCCCATGCATTGAATGCAAGGCCTGACAAAAATTAGGAGGCATGTGTAGGAAGGCCTCTTAAGTTTTTTCCCCATTATAAAGGAGCAGGTCTCCTTTACTTGGAATGCCCATACACTAAGTGTATGGGCTGACAAACATTTCCCCCTGTGGGGTACATATTTTTAAAATTTTTTGATGGGCATCTTAAAGACCCTTTCACCAAAGTAGAGTGGCTGTAGCAGCACTGAACACGGTCACCCTCGTGTTCTAGCGCTGGTGGTCTGGTGGATGATGAGGATGGGGAGAAGGAGGAGGACGACACCAAATAGCCAAAATCAGGAAGCTTATACCCATGTGTGTGTGTCAAGAGGTGCATGGGAATGCACCTCCCAAAAAAAGACACTGTATTGAAGGTTATGTTTCGCTGTAATTATTTGGTGGGGTAGAGAAGTCTGGCCCAATCCAGCCCTTGTTCATTTTTATAAGAGTCAGCCTGTCTGCATTTTCAGTTGACAGTCAAATGCGCTTATCAGTTTTAATTCCACCAACGGCACTAAAAACCTGCTCTGAGAAAATGCTAGTGGCAGGGCAGGCCAGGACCTCCAAGGCGTAGAGAGCCAGTTCATGCCACGTGTCCATCTTGCATACTGTAACGAATGGAAGCAGAGGCAGAGATGGTGAAGTTCACATTCTTTTTTTATTTTTAAAGTGGAACCTCGGGACCACGGTCTGGGGGGCTCCAAAAGGGGCGTAACTAGTGAGCCCCGGGTACCCATAGTAAAGTCCCTCAGACAGGACCAGAATGGAATATCCGGAGGACACAGGTGCTACCTCCAGTTAGACCCCAGACACGTGGCAGCTGTGTAACAGGATAACAGAAATAGCAGCGGAGTCCATAGTGAGACGGGTCTTGGATCCGGGTAAATGGTAGATAGCTTGCTCAAGTAGCTTTGACACAGTCCTCGGACTTGGATGGCTGTTTGCGGAACAGGATGGCTTTCGCCCAGATGGTTGCAGGTATGACCAGGGTTAACAGGATTCAGATATTTCTGTGGAGACAGACAGCATAAGAAAATTCACAGAGACTGCTACGCAGTGCAGACAGGTTAGCAACAGAACTGGATATAGCATTGATTGATACTCGTTGCTCCGGTGCTCTCCCTATGGAGGAGAGGCCAGATATAGCAGCCAGTGCGTTGCTATTGGATAATTGCTTTTTTTGAAAAATGTGTACTGTCTCTTTAAGAAGCCTGGAGCGCGCTCGCTCGTGCCCTAATAGCTTTGACTGCAAGCCTGTAGACAGGACGCCAGGAGGTGGGGGAAAGGAAGAGACCTGAACGCTGAGAAGCAGCGTGGGACACACAGGGAGCCGGCTGCTGCATAGGAACAGTGTGCAAGGCACGAAGTGAGTGCCCTGGATGGGAGGCAGCAGCAGACCAGGGCGCAGAGCCAGGACAGGAACCGGGTGTAACAGATACCCAATAATTAAAAGGCACAGAGGAATCAAGGAGGACATTGGTACGGTCAGCAAGGTACTCCCTCAGCATCTTCTAAAACATTGCATTCAGTGGTGGGATTCAAATTTTTAACAACAGGTTCTGTGCTTGTGTGTAGGAAAGCCACACCCATTTTAAGACACCCATTTTAAGCCACACCCATTATTAAGCCACACCCATTTGCACGCACCTTTTCCTCAAACATATACAAGTAGGGGCGCAGTCAAACAGTTGAAAAAAAAAAATTGGAATGAGATCAGAACAGTGCACAGGTCCCAAAAAGGCAGCACAGGTCCCCAATAGACAGCATAGGTCCCCAATAGGCAGCATAGGTCCCCAATAGGCAGCATTGTTCCCAAATAGGCAGCACAGGTCCCCAATAGGCAGGCACAGGTCCCCAATAGGCAGCATTGGTCCCCAATAAGCAGCATTGTTCCCAAATAGGCAGCACAGGTCCCCAATAGTCAGGCACAGGTCCCCAATAGGCAGGCACAGGTCCCCAATAGGCAGCATTGGTCCCCAATAAGCAGCATTGTTCCCAAATAGGCAGCACAGGTCCCCAATAGTCAGGCACAGGACCCCAATAGGCAGCATTGGTCCCCAAAAGGCAGCATTGTTCCCTATAGGCAGCACATGTCCCCAATAGGCAGCACAGGTCCCCAAAAGGCAGCACAGGTCCCCAATAGGCAGCACAGGTCCCCAATAGGCAGTACAGGTCCCCAATAGGCAGCACAGGTCCTCATTAGGCAGCACAGGTCCCCATTAGGCAGGCACACTGCACAGGTCCCTAGTACGCAGCACAGCACACACAGGCCCCCAATAGGCAGGCACACAGGTCCCTAATAGGCAGCAGCAATGCACATACAGAGTAACAAAACAACTGACCTGGTGTTGGCCTGTGTTGTGTTCCATACACACACAGACTAGTGTCCTCCAGGGGCAGGGCTGAGGGCAGGCTCAGGCTCAGGCAGCTCACTGGGCAGCGGTGGTAGTAACTCCTCCAGCGAGCTCCTCCAGAGTTACCCGCCAATAATAGCCACACGCACTGCACCTGCCTCAACACCAGAAATGAATCAGTGCGCACTGTGCACGCCGTGGGCAGAGGGGGCCACCGCCGGGGTGTGCTGTGTCGTGCTCTGTCGGTCCAGGACTCAGCAGCAGACAGAGCACGACGTCACGTAACTCATGTGCCTGTGGCTGTGCGTTGTGTCAATGCGCCGGCCGCGCCGCGCGGTATCCAGCGCTGCAGAGGCTGAGCAAGATAGTCCTCCTCTCCTCTGCTCTGCCTCCCTCCTTGCCTGCAGGACCGGATCGCGGCTCTTGATCTCCCCGGTTCGGGGAACCGGCTGCTTTTTTAACAACCGGTTCCACCGAACCTGGGAGAACCCGCTGAATCCCACCCCTGATTGCATTCCTTGTGATATTACCCCACGCAGGTAAACAATGAAGACTTGGTAGGTCTGCTCGACCCTGGTAGCCCGGTGACTCTAGCGAGGATTGCTCCTGAGATACGCAGCAGAAAAGTTGGGGGTCACTTGCAACCATGGGGGCACTAAGGATTGTCCAGTGGCCAGGGTAGCCTTTGAGACAGGCTGGGACAATTCAGGACAGGATGTCACGATAGTCTCGAATTTATCCTGTCCAGTGGTTATAGGCCGGGACTCTAAACTGTTCTCCAGCTTGTGGGAGAGGGGAGTTCCAGTACAGCAGGAGGATGGAGACCTCTCTACTGTTTACCTTGTAGATAAGATGACTGGAGTGGACACACGGTTAGAGGGTAACGAGAGGGTTCACTCTGCTGATGGGGGTGACTCAGACTCCAGGGGTGACTGTGGCTCTAAGTTAGAAAGGGAACACAGAGTGGATGAGCTGGAGAAGGAAGTCTCTGAGCACAGAGGTCACCTGTCAACATGGCAAAGTATGAATAAGACTCTCAGAGAAGATGTGGAAGTGCTCAAAGAAGCAGTAAGAAGTCTTCTGCGGGAGAAGAAGTTGGTGGACGAAGACTTACAGTGGCCGAGCCCGAGTGATAACAAAACGGAACTGCCAGTGCCCATCTTGGCAAGGGGTCTCAAAGAGAGTAAATCTCATGAAAATTTTGAGCTAAGAGATGAACAAGACAGTCACCCGATCCGGACAACTGTAACCCGGAACCTTTTGTCCAGGAAGAGAGCGAGCCCACAATCTTCAAGTGCGTGATCGAGGTATGCGAAGACGTGCATGAAGCCTGTACCGGTGAAGATGTGCATGAGGCTTTTAAAAAGGTGGTCAAAGCATGTAGGGTGCAGTAGGCACCTGAGACTCAGCAGTTGGTGATACTGTCTTTCAACATTCTTTTTGTTGAAAAATTTGCAAGTAGCAAACAATGGTTGAGAACACAATCAATTCATCACTAAAAACAGTAGCACAAATATTCAAAAGAGACAGCACAAGTTATTTTGTATGTCAGATTTTCAAACACTGCAAACAAGAATAATAGACAGTTGCAGATTTCAATTTTTGTTGACGAGGAGATAACAAGAGACTAGGAAAGGGATGACGGGGTGGGATCAAAGGGGCAGGTGGCAAAGTGGTGAAGAAGGGAATTGGGAATGGAGATAGCACCTTGGGATATGAATAAAAAATTACAATGTAATTACTGAGTGAAAGGATGTTTGTGTCCTAAATTGGGACCAGTATCTCCAAATATTATTAAATTTAGCTGAACTATGATTTATTCTTGCTGCTAGTTCTTCTATGTAAAAATTTGATCAATTTTTGAGTAATGTTGCTGTGTAGTGGGTGTGACTGTGGTATTCCAATTTATAGGGATCAAAGATTTCCCGGCTGCCAGGATAAATTGAGCCAGTTTGTTCGCTTCTTTATCTTTCTGACAGAGTGGAAAGTTTAATAAAACATTTTCTGGATTCAAAATGGCGTGTTTTCCCAAAACTTTGCGTATGGTTGCGGATACTTCTTTCCAAAAGGGTTGAAGCGCCAAACAAGACCACCATATGTGCATATAGCTGCCATCGCTCTCTCCACACCTCCAACAATTTGTCTCTGTATGTTGCCATCTGCGAATTTGGTTGGGCGTAATATACCATTTGGTAATAATTTTGAATGAGTTTTCCTGAATGTGTACACACTGTGAAGGACTGTGGGAGTTCCTATAAATATTATTAATTTGTAAGTTAGAAAAGGAGGTACCCAAGTCCCTCTCCAAGTGTGCGATGTATGCCCATTTTAGAGGTACATCAATCTTAAGTGGAGATTGATAGATTGTAGGGAGAACTCTGACTGGTGCTTTTGTTGTGGTACATAAGATTTCGTAAGGAGTTAAGGGTCTTTCAAGATCGATCGAGTAGTTTTGATGGCAAAGTAGGTGGGAAAATTTTCCGTGTTGTAAGAAAGTGAGGCCTGATAACCCTGGTAATTTACGCAACTCTTGTAGGGGGAGAAGGGCCCCATCCTCAAGCAGCTGCTCGATCAGAAGGTGCGCAGCCTGATGAGGCAGGGTTCCCACTAGATCAATGACTTTGGTCAATGGTGAAAGAGGGGGGGCTAGAGCACCACGAGCCTTGTTCCATATTTTAATTGTGGCCACTGTGTGGATATGTTTACATTAACTGGGGTTGGGACATCGGAGTGCTCCAGCAAGATGGATGGTAAGGGGAGCGGTGACATTGATCCTTCTATTTTAAGCCATTGTTTGTCCCTTGAGCCCCTAATCCAATCCACTGTTCTGGTTAGATGTGCAGCCTGATAATATTTAGCAACATCCGGTGTCCCCATTCCGCCCATATCTTTTGGTAGTGTAAGTGATTTAGTATTTATACAAGGATTACATTTTTGCCAGATATATTTAAAGAATAAGGAATGTACTTTAGCTAGATATGGCCTGGGTATTTGAATAGGAAGCATATTAAAAATGTAAATAAGTTTTGGTAGAATTAGACTTTTTAAGATATTTTTTCTTCCCATCCATGATAGAAATGTATCTTTCCATGAACCTAGGCATGTGATCGTGGAGTCCAATAGAGGCTTAAGATTGAGTTCAAAGAGATCTTTGTCCAATACGCTTAATTTGATGCCTAAGTACGTTAGACTCTTAGATTGCCAGGCAAAAGGAAAGTTAGATATGAGTTTGCCTACAATGCGATTGGGCAGCCCCCGGTTTAGCACTTCATACTTAAGGCCCCTTTACATTTAGCGATGCATCAGCGATCCCGACCACGATATGACCCGGTCAGGATCGCTGGTGCATCGCTAAATAGTCACTAGTGAGCTGCCAAACAGGCAGATCTCACTAGCGACGCAGCGATGCTCGGCGGTCGCTCTTACTTTTCAGACGCGGCGAGGGTGTCCGTCTTACGCCTGCGTCCATGGCTTGCTCGTCAGCGCCAGCAGGAAGCCGACAACGAGAAATGGACCAGGCCGATCTCCCGCAATCAGCGATATCCAGCGGGGGAGCCGGTCGGAGGTAAGTATCACATGAAGCGATATCGCTAGCAATATCGCTGCTGCGTCACAAAATCGGTGACGCTTTAGCGATATTGCTAGCAATATCACTATGTGTAAAGCCCCCGTTAGTTTCATTAATTTTAAAGTTAGTGAGCTTGCTATAGTTATCCAGGATCTCCATCACAGCAGGAATTCCCCGCAAGGGTTTAGATAATATTAGTAGCAGGTCATCAGCGAAAGCCGCTGTTTCACAGTGGATGTCCTGGACACGCATGCCTTCCACCTCTGTGCTTTGCTGGATAGCCTGTAGGAGAGGCTCTAATGACATTACAAAGAGCAATGGGGATAATGGACATCCCTGCCGCGTCCCATTGTAGATTTTAAATGAGTTTGTGAGGGAACCATTAAGTCTAATTCTTGCCATGGGCACTGTGTACATTCCCATAATTGCCGTTATTAATGAGGGAAGCCAAATTTTATTAATGTTTCTTGCAAGAACAACCAGTCCACCCTGTCGAATGCTTTTTCAGCATCTATACTCATTAACTCTAGTGGGGTGTTTTGTAATTTTGCATATTGGATAAGGTGCAGGATCCTATAAGTATTATCCTTTCCCTCTCTCCCTTTCACAAAGCCGGATTGATTTAAAGAGATTATTAGAGGCAGCACAACCACAACTCTGTTTGCCATCATTCTCGCATACAATTTTAGGTCCGTATTTAGCAGTGAAATTGGCCTGTAGCTACCACACTGCTCCGGATCTTTCCCTTCTTTATAGATCAGCGAGATTCTTGCTTCCAGAGATTGGCTCGGAGCCTCTTCACCCTTTTGAAGAGCGTTGCATGTGTTAAGGAGGTGGGGGAGCAATGCTTCAGGGAAGGATTTGTAATAGTATGCTGTAAGGCCGTCTGGCCCAGGGGCCTTCCCCTTTGGACAATTAGACAGGGCAGACTGGAGCTCCCCAAGAGTGCAGTAAATGGTCTGGCTAGTTTTTGTTGCTGTGCATCAGTTAATTTTGGAAGGTTTAAATTTTGCAAGAAGGTTTTAATTTCCTGATTCCTTTGGGTTTTTTCTTGGTCCGTTTCGTTCAGGCGTAAATGATAGAGAGATTTGTAATAGTGAAGAAATTCTGCTTCTATTTGGGAGTATTTTTGAGTCCTGGAGCCAGTTTTCGTTTTAATGGCATGTATAAAAGTGTGTGCCTGTCTCTTCTTAATTAGTGACATGGTTAGTTTAGTGGCTTTATCCCCATGGACAAACATATGGTTCCTCAAGACGCAAAAACCTTAACAGATTTTTCGTTAAGGAGGTCCTTCAGTTTTTGCCTTTTGGCTGTAAGTTCTAGTAGTGTCTGTGACAGTAAAGATTTTTTATGTTGGGACTCTAATTTTGTTATGTCTAGAAGTAAATCGTCTATTTCCTGATTTTTAGCTCTATTTAAGTAAGACGCTGCAAAGATGAACTCCCCCCTTTTCACAGCTTTGTGAGCCTCCCATAGCACTGAACATGAGGTCCCCTCGATATTGTTGAGTTCAAAATATGTTTGAATGGCTTTGCCGATACGAGATTTAACTGAGGGGTTATCCTGTAAAGACTCATTCAGTTGCCATGATCTACAGAGCAAGAATTGTTTAGAAAGAAGCAAATCAACTGTCACATAAGAATGGTCGGAGAAGAGGGAAGGGACGATATCTATTTTTTGAATGTTGGACCATAGTGATCTGGGATCAAATAGATAATCGATTCGATGGTATGAGCCATGCAGGTGCGAAAAGTATGTGTAGTCACGTACATTTAGATGCATGTAGCGCCACAAGTCTACCAGGTTCATGGAGTGGAGAGCAGCTTTTATTCCCCCTAGGTCTCCCAAAGAGATTGCGCTTTTCATTTTTGTTGTGTCCATGGTAGGTTCCAGGGCTAGATTGAAATCTCCACCTATAATTAGTGTACCTTCTCTGAAGTCTCTAAAGCTGGAGTCACACATAGCGACTCACCAGCGATCCCGACAACGATATCAACGTGTTAGGATTGCTGGTGAGTCTCTACATGATCGCTGGTTAGCTGTCAAACAAACAGCTTCACCAGCGATCAGCACAGCGATGCCGACCGCGCGGCGTCGCTGTGTACGTTAGTTACCAGCGCGCTGATGCAGGGAGCTGGTAACTAACATACACATCGGCTATCCAAGGGACGTGCATCCCTTAGATACCCGATGTGTACGTTAATTACCAGCTCCCTGCATCAGCGTGCTGGTAACTAACATACACATTGGGTTTCTAAGGGATGCACGTCCCTTGGATACCTGATGTGTACGTTAGTTACCAGCTGATCGCTGGTCTCCAGCCTGTCAAACGCAGCGATGCGTGCTGGCCAGCGGGAGACCAGCGATGGAAGAAATGTCCAGAAGTTTCCAAGAGTGATCAGCGATACCGGCAGGGGGGCCGGTCGCTGATCGCTGTCACACACAGCGATCTCGCTGGTGAGATCGCTGTTGTGTCACAAAACTTGTGTCTCAGCAGCAATCTCGCTAGCGAGATCGCTATGTGTGATGGGGCCTTAACTCTTTTAAACACAGCAAGTATCCATTTCAGATGTTTCTTGTTTGGTTGTTTGGTGCGTATATATTGCAGATGGTGACCACAACTCCCGCCAATAATCCCTTTAACAAAAGGAAGCGACCGTCTGGATCTGCCAGCTGGTCATGAAGAAACGGGATATCTTTGGCTATGGCGATCGAGACCCCTCTTGATTTTGGTTGGGGAGAGGCGGCATGAAACCATCTGTCATAATATGCTTTCCCAAAAGAGGGAATTTTATCTGTGGTGAAGTGTGTTTCTTGCAAAAGTAGCAGGTCTATACCTTTTTTCTTAAAGTGCGAGAGTGTTTGGCCTCTGGGTAATGGGGAATTGAACCCATTAGTGCTGAGAGTGAGTAGTTTAAATACCTTTTGGTTGCTAGCCATTTGGAAGTATTTTTCTTGTCCGCTGTGCTTGTTGACAGAGAATATCCCAAGGTGTCTGGGGAGGGAGGGAAGAGATGAGGGGGTCGGAGCTGGGAAGGCAATAGTAAGTAGAGAGAGGTAACAATAAAAAGATATTAGATTGGTAATCACTTCAATATGATGTGAAGCTAAACATAACATATTTACGATTTATCAAACTGGGAGGAGCCTAATGCTACCAGCCAGCAGGGGAGGTAATATTTATCTTTAGATATCACAGTATTAATGAAACAGAACCTTTTTTATATAACAACATATACATTTTTCAAAATGGTATGCAGAATTTTTTTTTCGCAGTGTGTTTCCACAAGAAAGTTCATCTCTTGAACGAGATATTGAAATGTTTATTCGAGATTCCATTCATCCGGACAAATATCTTTGTCGACGACTCGGGGGTCATCTTCAGGTGTCTTGATCTTTGGTAGGGGTCGATTTTGACGCTTTACGTCTTATCTTTTGTGATTTAAGTGTAGCGACCAGGTTCTAGGGGGTTGGAAGAGGGAGGGGTTGTAACATGGAGGCAGCATGAAAAGTCTCAATGTCCGGGTATTGGTCTAGGGAGATATTTAGGGTGTTGCATACATTTTTAATTTCCACCGAATTCCTTGCCTGAAGCCTTTTATCTTCATAGGTTATCTGAATCCCAAATTCATGGAAAAAGCCATCAGCATTGTAGTTTTTTCTGGAGTACAACAGCATCAGTAAATGGTTTAAGTAGTTTTCTCTTCCTTAGGGTGATTGCTGAAAGGTCCTGAAAAAGCCTGAGTTGCGATCCTTCGTACATGATGTCCTGCGCCTCTCTGGCGCGTTTTAGCACCAGATCTTTGGTGCGATAGTCTAGGAATCTGCAGAGTACATCGCGGGGCGGTTCTCCTTATTTAGGCTTAAGACGAAGTGCTCTATGAATTCTTACAATTTCAATGTCATGAGGGTCATGTTCCTAAAGGAGAGAGCGGAATATCTCAATTGCAGCATTGTTTAAGGCTTCAAAAGCAACAGACTCTGGTAGTCCTTTTATCCGAATGTTATTTCTGCGTTCTCGATTCTCATGATCCTCCAATGTGGAGTGGACAAGTTGCAGTTGTTCCTCTTGCGTTTTAAGACAGGAGAGAAGGGCATTAGAGTGCTCCGCATAGGCGGACCGAGTACTTTCTTAAGTTTTGAGTCTGTGCCATTGCTGAGAGATTTCCTGTTTAATATCTGTTAATTCTTTTCCAATGGGTTCCAGGGCCTTGGATAGGATTCGTTTAATAAAGGAGCGTGTCACGGGCTGCTCTTTGCAGTTGGTGCCCATATCAGAGTCGCTCTCCGTATCTGTGTCTGTTTCACCTTCTTGAGCGGAATTAGGTGGATAGTTTGTTTTATCAGCACCTGGGGTTGAGGGGTGTTTTTTCAAGTATTTGTCAAGATCTGATTGGGTGACTGAATTATTCATTCTGGTTGATCTGGACGCCTTAACTCCTGATTTAACCATTTTGCAGGATATTGGATTAAACTGAGACAGCTTCTTGTACCTTCCCTGGCCAGCAAGGTGGCTAACTAGAATATCATATTGCGAGAGTTCTGTTGTGGGTACGAGAAATTTCGTTTTGACTTAGAAAATAGGCAGTGAGTAGTGTTGAGCGATACTTTCCGATATTGGGAAATATCGGATCGGAATCGATCGGATTGGATCGGACCGATACCCAAAAAGTATTGGGTATCACCGATTCTGATACCGGAAACCCATACAAGTTAATGGGACATAAATATCGGAATTAAAAAAACCTTTCTTAACTTGCACATCCAGTTCGGGAGGGGGGAAGAGTGTGGGCGGTGCGTGGGCGGAAACTGTGCGTGTCTGTGTGTGTGGGCGGGGTCTGTACGGGCCTCTCGGGGGTCTGTGCGGGCCTGCCGGGGGTCAGTGCGGGCCTGCCGGGGGTCTGTGCGGGCCTGCCGGGGGTCTGTGCGGGCTGCTGGGGATCTGTGCGGGCCTGCCGGGGGTCTGTGCGGGTCTGCAGGGGGTCTGTGCGGGCCTGCCGGGGGTCTGTGCGGGCTGCCGGGGGTCTGTGCGGGCCTGCCGGGGGTCTGTGCGGGCTGCTGGGGATCTGTGCGGGCCTGCCGGGGGTCTGTGCGGGTCTGCAGGGGGTCTGTGCGGGCCTGCCGGGGGTCTGTGCGGGCTGCCGGGGGTCTGTGCGGGCCTTCCGGGGGTTGTGTGTGTGTGCAGGCATCGTCCGATGGGACTACAAGTCCCATCGGGCTATGCCTGCTACAATGACAGTGATTGACACATTAGACAATGATGGGATAGTAGTAGTCCCATCATCCGGCTAATGTGTTGAATGTAAAAAAAAATAAGAAAAACATACATACTACATACTACATACATACTACATATATACTACATTCATACAACATACATACATACTACATACATGCTACATATATACTACATTCATACAACATACATACTACATACTACATACATACTTCATATATACTACATTCATACAACATACTACAAACATACTACATATATACTACATTCATACAACATACATACATACTACATACATACTTCATATATACTACATTCATACAACATACATACATACTACATACATACTACATACATACTACATACTACATACATACTTCATATATTCTACATTCATACAACATACAAACATACATAGTACATACTACATATATACTACATTCATACAACATACATACATACTACATACTACATACATACTTCATATATACTACATTCATACAACATACTGTGATAAAACACTCCGGGATCGCCTTTGCTGGGGTCAAAGGTCACGTGCGTTCAGCATGAAACTCAGGCGCAGAGCTGGGATTCGTGTATAACTGACCCTGGGTCAGGTTTATTAACGGTGAAAGCAATGCAAAAGGAAATAAAACATAAAACAAATCCTTGCCTGTCCGGCACTAACTAAACAATGGACAACCTAACTACCAACTGGCGGGCTTCTCCCGTCCAGCCAAACCACAGTTGCAGTGGGCACTGCTTCCACTCACGTGTGTCTCTCACACAGACAGGCTCTCTGTATTCCCAGGCTGAGACACTCACACAACCACCTTGCATCCTTTTATATCCACCTCCCATTATCCATTAGTAAGCAGGTGCGATACTGACCAGACTAGGCCACATAGGAAAGGAATCTGGGTGAGATATACCTGCCCTCATCCACTATTCCCACATGATTCTCACATATCCCCCCCTTCTGCTCAGACCACTCCGGTCGAGCAATGACACCCGCCAAACAGTGCACTCGGGACAGGGCATCTGCATTTCCCATCTGTACCCCTGGGCGGTGCTCCACCGTAAAAGTGTAGGCCTGCAGGGCAAGGAACCACCGGGTCACCCGGCTATTCCGTTCCTTGTTCAAGTGCATCCACTTGAGAGGGGCATGGTCAGTGATCAGCCTGAACTTTCGGCCCACCAGGTAATATTTGAGGGCCTCTAGAGCCCACTTAATGGCGAGGCACTCTTTTTCTACGACGGCATACCTTTGCTCGTGTTTATTCAGCTTCCTGCTGAGATAGAGGACTGGGTGTTCCTCTCCGTCCCTCACTTGTGAGAGTACGGCCCCAATACCGGTATCAGAGGCATCCGTTTGTACCACAAACTCGCTGCGGAAGTCTGGAGTCACCAGTACGGGCTGAGAGCAAAGTGCCTGTTTTAGGCTATGGAAGGCTTCTTCAGCCGCTAAACTCCATTTAATCATGACGGAGTCTTTCCCTTTTGTAAGATCCGTCAGGGGGGTAGCGATGGCTGCAAAATTGGGTATGAACCGGCGATAATAGCCGGCGATCCCCAGGAAGGCTTGCACCTGCTTCTTGTTGACAGGTTGTGGCCAGTCCTGAACCGCCTCAATCTTATCAACCTGGGGTTTAACAACACCCCTCCCAATTACATACCCCAAATACCGGGCTTCTTCTAGCCCGATGTGACATTTCTTGGGGTTCGCGGTTAGACCTGCCTCCCACATGTCGTCAATCACAGCTTGTACTTTCTGGAGATGAGTCTCCCAGTCCAAGCTGTAAATGACAATGTCATCCAAATAGGCCGAAGCATACCGCCTATGTGGCCTCAAGACTCGATCCATCAGTCTCTGGAAGGTCGCCGGTGCCCCGTGCAGTCCAAACGGCATATACACATACTGAAATAAACCTTCCGGCGTAGCAAATGCCGTCTTTTCTCTGGCAGCCTCAGCCAGAGGGATCTGCCAATACCCCTTTGTTAGGTCTAGGGTCGTAATATACCGGGCTTTTCCTAACCGATCTATTAACTCGTCGACCCGGGGCATGGGGTAGGCATCAAATTTTGAGACCGCATTCAGTTTCCTGAAGTCATTGCAGAACCGGATGGTGCCGTCCGGTTTAGGAATTAGCACAATTGGGCTGGACCACGCACTGAGCGATTCCTCAATGACTCCTAACTCTAACATTGCCTTCACTTCTCAGGAAACGGCTTCACGGCGCTTCCGGGATTCAGTAGGGCTTTACGTGAACTGTGACACCAGGTTCCGTTACAATGTCATGTTTCATTAGCATAGTCTGCCCGGGTTTTTCTGAGAAAAACTTTTGGTTGTGAAGTAGAAACTGCCTGACTTCAGTCTTTTGCCGCTCAGAGAGAGTCTCTGCAACCCGTACCTCCGGTACGGCATGCGAGCAGACAGGACGGGCCAGCTCCGCTGACAAGGCAGACCGATCCTTCCAGGGCTTTATCAGATTTACATGATAAATCTGTTCAGGTTTCCGTTTACCTGCCTGGTATACTTTGTAGTTTACTTCACCAACTCTTTCCTTGATCTCAAAGGGGCCCTGCCACTTGGCCAGGAACTTACTGTCCACCGTGGGGACCAGGATCAACACCCTATCTCCGGGTGCAAACGTACGGATCTTGGCGCCCCTATCATAGATTCTTTTTTGGGCTCCTTGAGCCTGTATCATGTGTTCTTTGACGATAGGCATAACAGCCGCAATACGGTCCTGCATTTGTGTGATCTATCACTGTTTTAAACGGAGTGACCTGACCCTCCCAGGTTTCTTTTGCAACGTCTAACAGTCCACGAGGACGTTGGGCGTACAATAACTCGAAAGGCGAGAATCCCGTGGAAGACTGGGGTACTTCCCTGATGGCAAAAAGCAAATACGGAAGTAAATAGTCCCAGTTCTTCCCATCCTTGTCTATCACCTTTCTCAGCATCTGCTTCAGAGTTTTATTGAACCGTTCGACCAACCCGTCTGTTTGAGGGTGATACACGGATGTGCGTAACTGTTCGATTTGTAACAATCGGCAGAGCTCCTTCATTATCCTGGACATAAAGGGGGTCCCCTGGTCGGTGAGTATCTGTTTTGGTATACCGACCCGACTAAACACATGCACCAGTTCCTTGGCAATCGTCTTGGTGGCCGTGTTACGCAAAGGGATGGCCTCCGGGTAACGAGTGGCATAATCCAAGATGACCAGGATATGTTGGTGTCCACGTGCAGACCGTGGAAGGGGCCCAACTAAATCCATCGCAATCCTCTCAAACGGGACTTCAATAATAGGTAGGGGTACCAAAGGGCTACAGAACCAGGGCTTAGGTGCAGAGGCTTGGCAGTCAGGACAAGACTCACAATATACTCGAAAATCATGATGCATGCCTGGCCAAACAAAACAGTGTAATATCCTTTCGGTGGTTTTCTGGACTCCCAGGTGACCTCCCATCACATGTCCGTGGGCCAGGTCCAGCACCTGCCGCCGGTAGGGTTTTGGCACGACTAATAGTTGCACCGTATCTTCCCCCTTTTTCTCTATCTGATAGAGTAAATCATTCTCCAGAACCATGTAAGGATATGCCAGCCTAGAGCAAGGTTCAACGGGTACCCCATTTATCACTTTTACATTTGTCCTAGCCTGAGAAAGGGTAGGATCCTTTATTTGCTCGCTTTGGAAGTCATCTTTCTGAACTTCCAAATCCGGCAAACGGGGAGGTGGACGGCTGTCGGCCTCCTCCTCTTCCCCGGTCTCCTCTGTATCACCCGCCATGACTGAAAACGGGAACGGCAGGTCATTTCCCGCAGACTCTTCCCCAGAGTCTTCCGGGGAGACCTCTTCCAGGGGTTCGGGACCCACACGCGCCCGGGGAGAAGAATCATGTACACTATTACCCTGGGGTATCAACTGAATCTCCCACAATTGCCAGAAGTGGGGAAAATCCCGGCCCAGGATAACATCATGCAATAACGCCGGGACAAGTCCCACTTTATGTTGCACAGACCCATAGGAAGTAGTAATGCATATGACCATGGTGAGGTACGAACAGGTGTCTCCATGCACACACGTTACAGAAAATTTGTCTGATGGTCCAGTCGGGGCTGACACCAGACAGGCCTTCACCAGAGTCACCACACTTCCCAAGTCTAACAATGCCACCACCTTTTTGCCATCAACAGTTAACTCACACAAGTGTTTTTCCACATCCTTTTGACCGGCATTCACACTCACTACCCGTGCAACCATAGACATGCGGTTTTTAGAGTCTGTGAGGTCGCACTGCATGGGTTCAGTAGTGACCGGACAGTTCGCAGCAATATGTCCCAACTCTTGGCAGTGGAAACACCTAACGGGCCCCTTGCTTAGACCATAGTTCGTTACTCTCGGCCTCGCAGTGCGGGCAGTCCCGTTTTCCTCCCCCACTGTCTTAGGGATTTTTCCATCTCCCCTACTCCCTGGAACAGTCTTACCGATTCCACGTGGAGATGATGAAGAACGAGGTGGGGTAGCGTCGTCTCGGAGTCCTTCTGCCACGGAGTAACGTTCAACCATATCCACCAGTTGATCTGCCGTCGTAGGATTTCCATGGCTTACCCACTTCCTCAGGGCTGGCGGTAGAGCTCTCAGGTACTTGTCCATGACGACTCTCTGGATTATCTCTGGCGCTGTCAACACCTCGGGTTGTAGCCACTTCTTCGTCACGTGGATCAGGTCGAACATCTGTGACCACGGTGGTTTATCCGGCTGATAAGTCCATTGATGCACTCTCTGTGCACGGACAGCGGTCGTCACTCCCAGCCGGGCCAAGATCTCGGCTTTCAATTTGTCAAAGTCCTGTGCGGCTTCAGACTCTAAGTCATAATAAGCCTTTTGGGCCTCACCGGAAAGAAACGGGGCAATCAGGCCGGCCCATCGTGCCTTCGGCCATTTTTCTCGCACCGCCGTCCGTTCAAACGTGGTCAGGTATGCCTCGACGTCATCTTCGGTCGTCATTTTCTGCCAGTACCGACTCACGTGAATCACTCTCGACTCGGCTTCCAGGTTAAGCTCAGGTAAGCTTGCCAAGCGCTGCGCCACCTGCTGGAGAAGCGAACGATCGGTAACTGTCATGTCCACCAACTCCTTCAGCTGGGCCATCATCACCCGATTAGCTTCTTGCTGGACGGCGGTGGACTGTACCAGCGCTTTCACCACGTCCTCCATGCTCATGCTTGCAACGTGATGCCCGCGTTCTCCACCACAATGTGATAAAACACTCCGGGATCGCCTTTGCTGGGGTCAAAGGTCAAGTGCGTTCAGCATGAAACTCAGGCGCAGAGCTGGGATTCGTGTATAACTGACCCTGGGTCAGGTTTATTAACGGTGAAAGCAATGCAAAAGGAAATAAAACATAAAACAAATCTTTGCCTGTCCGGCACTAACTAAACAATGGACAACCTAACTACCAACTGGCGGGCTTCTCCCGTCCAGCCAAACCACAGTTGCAGTGGGCACTGCTTCCACTCACGTGTGTCTCTCACACAGACAGGCTCTCTGTGTTCCCAGGCTGAGACACTCACACAACCACCTTGCAACCTTTTATATCCACCTCCCATTATCCATTAGTAAGCAGGTGCGATACTGACCAGACTAGGCCACATAGGAAAGGAATCTGGGTGAGATATACCTGCCCTCATCCACTATTCCCACGTGATTCTCACAATACATACATACTACATATATACTACATTCATACAACATACATACATAATACATACATACTTCATATATACTACATTCATACAACATACATACATACTACATACAACATATATACTACATTCATACAACATACATACATACTACAAACTACATACATACTTCATATATACTACATTCATACAACATACATACATACTACATATATACTACATTCATACAACATACATACATAGTAAATACTACATACATACAACATGCATAAAACATGCTACAGACATACAACATACATACTACATACATACTACATACAATACATTCATATATTCATACAATACATACATATAAACATACAGTACATATAACATAGAGTACATACTCACCATCACTTGTCACTTTGATCCCCGAAGCCAGTGTCATCTGTAAAAAATCTAAAAATAACAAACAACCGATATACTCCCTGATCCGCAGAAATCCACGAGTGTCCCACCATGATCTCCCGTGGAGAACAGCAGCATCAGCTGATGCCACCACTCTCTAGGGGCCCCAGGAATACAATGACGGGAGGTAGGTATCCTTCCACACTGTATTAGTCCGCCACTGTTAAAAAATAGTCCCTAGTCTCACTTTTGGCATTGCTGTGTGAGAAAGTTCCCACGCAGCTTTTGCCATAAAGTGAGACCAGTGAACTATAGTAACCTCTCAGTGATGCACTGCAGGAGATCATCGTGGGACACTCATGGATTTCTGCGGATCAGGGAGTATATCAGTTGTTTGTCATTTTAATATTTTTTACAGTGAGATGACACTGGCTTCGGGGATCAAAGTGACAAGTGATGGTGAGTATGTACTCTATGTTATATGTACTGTATGTCTGTATGTATGTATTGTATGAATGTATGAATGTATTGTATGTAGTATGTATGTAGTATGAATGTAGTATATATGTAGTATGTATGTAGTATGTAGTATGTATGTATGTTGTATGAATGTAGTATATATGTAGTATGTATGTAGTATGTATGTTGTATGAATGTAGTATATATGTAGTATGCATGTAGTATGTATGTTGTATGAATGTAGTATATATGTAGTATGTATGTAGTATGTATGTATGTATGTTGTATGAATGTAGTATATATGAAGTATATATGTAGTATGTAGTAGTAGTATGTATGTTGTATGAATGTTGTATATATGTAGTATGTATGTAGTATGTATGTTTTTTTATTTTTTTACATTCAACACATTAGCCGGATGATGGGACTACTACTGTCCCATCATTGGCTAATGTGTCAATCACTGTCATTGTAGCAGGCATAGCCCGATGACACTTGTAGTCCCATCAGATGATGCCTGCACACACACACACTCCTTCTATGATGGAATCACTGATTGGGTGGATCAAGGAAATGCTGTAGATATAGTATATCTTGACTTCAGGAAAGCATTTGACAAAGTATCTCATACAATCCTTATTGAAAAAATGACTAAGTATGGAATGGACAAGGCAACTGTTAGGTGGATTCATAACTGGCTTAGTGATCGGACCCAAAGAGTAGTCGTAAATGGCTTCACATCCAGTTGGAAGAATGTCTCAAGTGGGGTACCACAGGGCTCTGTCCTGGGCCCTGTATTGTTCAACATCTTTATCAACGATTTAGATGAAGGAATTGAGGGTAAGCTGATTAAATTTGCTGATGACACAAAGCTAGGAGGGATAGCTAATACTAGAGAAGAGAGAGAGAGGATTCAAAAATATATAAATAAACTGGAGAAGTGGGCAGCAACTAACAGAATGGTTTTTAACAGGGAAAAATGCAAAGTACTACATTTGGGCAATAAAAATGAAAAAAGTATATACAGAATGGGAGGAATAGGGCTAATCAACAGCACATGTGAAAAAGACTTGGGTATACTAATAGATCACAGACTGAATATGAGTCAACAGTGTGATGCAGCAGCAAAAAAGGCAAATGCAATTCTAGGATGTATTAACAGAAGCATACAGTCTAGATCACGTGAAGTCATTATTTCCCTTTACTCCTCTTTGGCAGACCTCATCTGGAATATTGTGTCCAGTTTTGGGCACCACATTTTAAAAATGACATCAACAAACTGGAGCAAGTTCAGAAAAGAGCGACCAGAATGGTGACCGATCTGCAAACCCTGTCTTATGAGGAAAGGTTGCAGAATTTGGGAATGTTTAGTTTGCAAAAGAGAAGACTGAGAGGAGACTTAATAGCTGTCTACAAATATCTAAAGGGCTGTCACACTGTAGAAGGATCAACTTTATTCTCATTTGCACAAGGAAAGACTAGAAGCAATGGGCTGAAACTGAATGGGAGGAGACAGATTAGATATTAGAAAAAACTTTTTGATAGTTAGAGTGATCAATGAGTGGAACAAGCTGCCATGAGAAGTGGTGAGTTCTCCTTCAATGGAAGTCTTCAAACAGAGGCTGGACAGACATCTGACTGGGATGATTTAGCGAATCCTGCTTTGAGCAGGGGGTTGGACCAGATGGCCCAGGAGGTCCAACTCTACGATTCTATGATTCTCCCCGGCAGGCCCGCACAGACCCCCAGCAAGCCCCCACAGACCCTCGGCAGGCCTGCACAGACCCCCGGCAGCCCGCACAGACCCCCGGCAGGCCCGTACAGACCACCCGGCAGCCCGCACAGACCCCTGGCAGGCCCGCACAGACCCCCGGCAGGCCCGCACAGACCGCGCATCATGATGCGCACAGACCGCGCATCATGATGACATCATTTCAGCAGCCAATCACAGCCACAACACTGGCTCATTGCATTATGGGAACTTCCGATTCCGGTATTCGATATTGTAAAAATATCGGTACTCGGTATCGGAATTCTGATACAGCGAATATTGGCCAATACCCGATATTTGCAGTATCGGAATGCTCAACACTAGCAGTGAGTAGGAGAAGTTATGCTGGAGGCAGAGAGTGGACCTCTTATAATTCATAGGAAGAGCATATCCCGCTATTGGCCACTAGATGTCAGTATAGCAACATAGATCAGATATAATGCTCTACTGGTCCTGTGTAGGTACTTTTGATATTTATAAATAAGGCTGTGGGGATCCTATTTTCTAGCTTTATGCATAGAGGATATAACTGAATAGTTGTGCTGCGCCCTCTCTGTAGCCAAGCACTGCTGCTCCTCCACTCCTCCGGAAGTTAAAATGGCACCCGCCTTTGCAGGAAAAACTCCGGACAGGCTGCCACCTGCACAGGACCAGCACTCAAAGGGTCTCTCCTGTGAGCTAACACAAAGGGAGAGCGTCAATTCCCTGTTCTTTCAGAAGGACAACTCGCAGGGTCCAGCACTGCAGGAGTCTCTCCTCTGTGTGCAGCAGGTGGGGGGGAGGAGAAGGAAGCCAGGCTGTCAGAAATGAATCACTGCAGTGCTTATCTATTCTGAGCTCAGGAGAGTGTTATGTGGCCAGATAGAATGAGTAGTTAGGTAGGGGACGGGAGTGCTGACCCGGGACTCTATCTAGTGACACTTCCACAGCTGCAGTATATTCACAGCAGCTGTCGAAGATTGCAGTCCATCTTCCCCCTCAGCCTCACAAGATGGCGTCTGTCCTCTCCAGCCACACTCCCCTGCTCATCTGTGATGCACCAAGTCTCCCTCTCCATTCCTGACTCTCAAAGGTGCCAGATGGGTTTATCACAGCTCTGGGAGTCAAACCACATCCATAGCTTCTCTCAAAACTCTGATTTTAGAAGGTAATGTGGAGGAGCTCCAAGCCCACACGTCCTGTGTCCTGTGCAGTTAGGCCACGCCCCCAGTTGGTGGTACTGTCAACCAGGGAAGACACAGTAAAGCGGGTGGATGTCCTGTCAGATATGCATCTGCAATGTCTGCACGCTAAACAGATGATCATGCGGAGTAATGTGAAAGCCGCTCGACGTCTAGAGCTTACGAGGAATGCTAAGAATCGGCTGGGTTTGGGGGAAGATGTAATTCCTGTACCCAAATATCTAGTGGGGAGAGTCGTTGGAAGGCTCGAGAAGGTGATGCAAGACCTTGTGAATATCTCCGGTTTGGCGAGGGTGAGGATCCCTCCTGATGGTGAAGTCCAGGTATCTGGTGAAGATGGCTTGGTTCCAATCATTGTTGTTGGCTCCATGGAAAGCCTTAGAAACTTTTGGATACTCCTGGAATATCGAGTATCGTTCCTGTAGGAGATAGAGCAATTGAGACTAGACCAACTGCAGATTAATAAAGAGATGCGGAACATCAGGTGGTGGCCGCCTTCAACTCAAGGTATAAAGAACTGAAGGGTTACTCCAAATAGTGAAATGGCAGGTAGCCGAAAGCTGTCAGCAAGGCAAGAACGGCAAAAATCTGCAAGTGACAGTTCTACTGGCAGTACGAAACTGAGAGACCTTAGCTCCTGTGATATACTAAATGGGTCAGACTCAGGCCAGACAGTTGACGCGACTGTAAGTGGGACTTCTGACTGTACCCACCAGGAAAGCCGGCCAGTGAGAGAAAGGTCTGCTGACGGAGCGCAATGCAGAAATGTGGAGACAAAGCAGGGTCTAGTGACACAGTTGGACTTTGACTTAAGGCCCAATGCTCAACGTCGACATAAGAACCGCTGGGGGAGGGGGAGGCCCTACTAGTTTAACCCTGAAACAGGGAAGGAAAAAGTCAGATAATGTATTGCTCACAGAGAGGGACTACATCTCGGGAGCTGACGCTCACAGATGACTGGTAGGGCAAGGTGAAATGGGAGCCCGGTCTCGAGACCCCTGGGTGATAACAAGTGTTCAACCTCACAAGTTTGAACAGAGGGGGGAGGTATGTGGTGCAACGACTGCTGTGACAGCTAGGGGGCGCTGTGTGGGCATTACAGGACATGCATACAGGCATGCCCAATATTGAAATGGAGAAAGGATGAATGGCAGGATGGTAAATGACCGATATATATCCCAGGGGGGGTGGCCCTGGGATGGAAGCTGGAACCGGTATTAATCAGCAGATATTCTGCTGATGGTTTCTGTTTACAATAGGGAGGCTTCCAGGTGGCTTGGTGAGATGGGTGGGACCAGTCACCAACAAACCCACCCAGGGGCGTGTGTTATGAATGGGTCACCGAGGAGAAAAAAGCAAAGCAAGCTAAGTCACTGAGAACCATAGAGGTTGGTAACTATGCAGATTGCAGATCCCTGATCCTACCACACAACTAGCAGCAGCCGTGGAGCGTACCTACGATGTTCCTAGACGCTTTGTCACAGCCGGAGGACTAAATAAGCCTGAAGCATGAAAAGGGGAAAACTAACTCTCCCAGAGCAGACCCCAAAGGAATAGATAGCCCCCACACATGTATTGACGGTGAAACAAGATGAAGGCACAAACACAGGCAGGAAAATAGGCTGAGCAAACGATGGGGCCCAAACTAACTAGAAAGGAAAGGAAAGGAAAGACACTGTCTGCAACCTGCAAAAAACCCTACAAAAATAATGTCCAACACTTCTGATAGCAAAATTAACCCTGAAGTCACTAGACATCTCCCACTATATCAGCACTCTGAAATATTCTGAGACAGAGCAAAAAGATATCAAACTAGTAAGGGTCAAAAAGCAAATTGGCAAAATACTGATAAATAAGAGTAGAAATTCAGCACAGCCCCCAGCCGGGGCTGGCTGACCACACAAAAAACTGAATAGACCAACAAAATCAAGTGTGAACATTAGCAGAAAATCTTAGCTTTAGATGCCTGGAACGGAGCTGAAAACCAAGAGCTGACAGGCCAGAAGGAATCACCAGCAACTGAATAGGGCGTCGGCTGTCTTAAATCCAATCTGAGACTCCTGAGGTCCAATCGTCATCCTCATTTTCAAGTGGCAGATCTCCACCGATCAAATCAGCCTCACTACCTCCTGTTACCACCAGAGGGAGTCTGGAAGGAGAACTCACAACTGGTGAACCAGAGAATGAACTCACAACAGTACCCCCTTGAGGAGGGGTCACCGAACCCTCATCCACGCCACCAGGCCGATCAGGATGGGCCCGGTGAAAAGCACGAACCAATCTATTGGCATGAATATTGGAGGCAGAGACCCAAGAATTATCGTCCTGACCATAACCCTTCCATTTGACCAAATACTGGAGTCTCCGTCTAACCAAACGAGAATCCAATATTTTCTCTACCTCATATTCCACATTGCCTTCAACCAACACAGGGTCAGGAGGTGCTGCCATAGGAACCACTGGCTCAACAAACCTCTTCAACAGAGATTTGTGAAATACGTTATGGATCGTGAACGTAACTGGAAGAGCCAATCGCAATGAAACAGGATTAAGAATTTCCAAAATCTTATAAGGACCAATAAATCTTGGCTTAAATTTAGGAGATGCAACCATCATAGGAATATTCTTAGATGACAACCAAACCATATCACCCACTTTAAACCAGGGACCAATGGTCCTATGCCGGTTGGAAAATTGCTGGGCCTTTTCCTGACACAGTGACAACTTATCCACCACTTGGTCCCATATCTGCTGCATTCTCTTAACCACAGTGTCCACACTGGGGCAGGACGAAGATTCCACTTGCCCTGAAGAGAATCGAGGATGAAACCCAAAATTGCAGAAAAAAGGTGACATCAAAGTGGCAGAACCAGCTCTATTGTTCAGGGTGAATTCGGCCAAGGGCAAAAATGAGACCCAATCATCCTGATCAGCAGATATAAAATATCTCAAACAAGACTCCAAGGTCTGCTTTGTTCCCTAAGTCTGTCCATTGGTCTGGGGATGAAACGCGGAGGAGAAGGATAACTGAATTCCGAGATTGGAACAAAAGGCTTTCCAGAATCTGGAAACAAACTGGACTCCTCTGTTGGACACAATGTTCTCAGGAATCCCATGTAACCGAACCACCTGTTGTAAAAACAGGGGCACCAACTCAGCGGAAGATGGCAACTTTGGGAGTGGTACAAGATGGACCATCTTTGAAAATCTATCACAAATCACCCAGATAACAGTCATTCTCTGAGAGACAGGAAGATCAGAAATAAAATACATTGAGATATGGGTCCATGGCCTCTTGGGCACCGGCAAGGGCATCAGCAACCCACTAGAACGAGAAAAGGGTTTAGACCAAGAACAAGTCCCACAGGACTGTACAAAATTCCTGACGTCACGAGATAAGGCAGGCCACCAAAATGACTGACTCACCAAATCTCTGGTACCAAAAATACCTGGATGACCAGCCAATGCGGAGCAATGAATTTCAGTCATCACTCTCTTTCTCCACTGGTCACGAACATACAATTTTCCCATAGGGCAACGCTCAGGTTTATCCTCCTGAAATTCCTCCAGGGCCCGTCTCAAATCAGGCGAAATGGCAGAAAGAACTACCCCCTCACCTAGGATGGTAGTAGGCTCGGTCACACTAAGAGAATCTGCAAAGAAACTCCTAGAAAGGGCGTCTGCCTTAACATTCTTAGTGCCCGGAAGAAAAGAGACCACAAAATTAAAACACATGAAAAACAAGGCCCATCTAGCCTGTCTAGGATTCAAGCGTTTGGCCGACTCCAGAAAAATTAAATTCTTGTGATCGATGAGGACCACAACTTGATGTCTAGCTCCCTCCAACCAATGTCTCCACTCCTCAAATGCCCACTTCATGGCCAATAATTCCCAATTCCCCACGTCATAGTTGCGTTCAGATGGGGAGAACTTTCGAGAAAAGAAGGCACAGGGATTCATCTTAGAAGTCACAGGTTCTTTTTGGGACAAAACAGCTCCTGCACCAATCTCAGAAGCATCTACCTCCACCTGAAATGGAAGTGAGACATCAGGTTGCCGTAAAACTGGAGCTGAAGTAAATCTCTGCTTAAGCTCCTGAAATGCTGAGATAGCCTCAGGAGACCAATTCAGCACATCAGCACCCTTCTTGGTCAGATCAGTCAGTGGTTTGACAATACCAGAAAAATTACCTATAAATTTACGATAGAAATTAGCAAAACCCAAAAACTTCTGGAGGGCCTTCAAAGAAGTAGGCTGAACCCAATTATAAATAGCCAGGAACCTTGGCCGGGTCCATTTCAATAGTCGATGGAGATAAGATAAATCCCAAAAATGAAATCCTCTGTACACCAAAGAGGCATTTCGATCCTTTAACAAACAGGGAATTCTCCCTCAAAATCTGGAACACAGTCCGGACGTGTTCCACATGAGAATCCCAATCACTAGAAAAGATCAAAATATCCTCCAGATAGATGATCAAAAACTTATCCACAAAGTCATGGAAAATATCATTCATAAAGGACTGGAAGACAGAAGGGGCATTAGTGAGCCCAAAAAGCATCACCAGGTACTCAAAATGTCCCTCCGGAGCATTAAACGCCATCTTCCATTCATCCCCGTGCTTGATGCGAATAAGATTATACGCCCCCCTGAGGTCAAGCTTAGTAAACCAGCAGGCACTCTTAACTCTGGAGAATAAATCAGACATCAGAGGTAACGGGTACTGGTATTTAATCGTCAACTTGTTAAGGGAACGATAATCAATACACGGTCTTAATGAACCATCTTTCTTTGCCACAAAAAAAAACCCAGCACCTAAAGGTGACGAGGATGGTCTAATATGACCCTTCTCCAATGAATCCTTAATATAGGATCGCATAGCATCATGTTCGGGTACTGATAAGTTGAAAAGCCGACCCTTGGGAAATTTACACCCAGGCATCAACTCAATTGCACAGTCATAACTCCTATGAGGAAGCAAAGACGCAGACTTGCTCTCACTAAATACATCAGAAAAATCTGCTAGATAATCAGGAATATCATGAGACTGAGGAGAGATGGAGAAAACAGGAGCGTCCCTAAGAACACACTGACAACCCCAACTCACCACAGACCCAGATTTCCAATCCAAAACTGTATTATGAGTTTGCAACCAAGGAAAACCCAGAACAATAGTATCATGCAAATTATGCAGCACCAAAAATTTACAATTTTCTTGGAGGTCTGGAGCAACTCGCATTGTCACCTGGGTCCAAAACTGAGGTTTATTCTCTGCCAAAGGAGTAGCATCAATACCCCTCAAAGGAATTGGCATCTGCAGAGGCGTCATGGAAAAACCACAACGTTTAGCAAAGTCCAAATCCATCAGATTCAACGCTGCTCCTGAATCCACAAAATCCTTCGTGGAAAACGTGGATAAGGAGCAGATCAGAGTAATTGCCAAAAGAAACTTAGGTTGTATACTGCCCACAGCAAATGTGTGTGCAAAACGTTTCTCTCGTTTTGGGCAGACAGAAAAAGTATGAGAGACGTCTCCACAGAAAAAACACAGCTTATTACGCCTTCTAAACTCCTGACGTTGCGCCCTAGACAAAACTCCATCACATTGCATAGGTTCAGACGTTTGTTCAAAAGGTGGCAGCGCCTCCCGTGTAGTTTTACGCTCACATAAACACCGATCAACTTGAATGGCTAATGACATAGAATCATCCAGACCAGAGGGAACAGGAAATCCCACCATAACATCTTTTACGGTCTCTGATAAACCCTTCCGAAAGACAGCTGCCAATGCACTTTCATTCCACGTAGTAAGGACCGCCCACTTTTGGAATTTTGGACAGTATAACTCTGCAGAATCCTGACCCTGGTTTAATGCCAACAGGGTTCTCTCAGCTTGATCAAAAGCATTAGGTTCATCATACAACAACCCCAAGTCTTGAAAAAATGCATCCACATTAGTCAGAATAGGATTTTCAGGTGTCAGAGAAAAAGCCCAATCCTGGAGATCGCCGCGCAGCAAGGAGATGACAATTTTAACCTGCTGCACAGAGCACCCCGATGAGTTAGGCTTCAAGGCCAGAATTAATTTACAATTATTCTTAAAATTCAGAAATTTAGACCGATCCCCAGAAAACACATCAGGAGTAGGGATCTTAGGTTCAGCAGCATGTGACTGAATGAGGTAGGTGGAAATTCCCTGCACTTCAGCAGCCAGCTGCTCCACACGATCAGACAATTGCTTAATCTCCATTAGGAAAAAGAAAAAAAAATCCTCCTACGGCCCCAGAGAAAAAAAAGAAAAAATATAAAAAAAAAATTCTGACACTTTTTTTTTCTTTTTTTTTTTTAACAACTTTTTCCTGCTTTTGAGTACCCTAGAATCTGCGGTATGGTTGGTGATTCTGTTATGAATGGGTCACCAAGGAGAAAAAAGCAAAACAAGCTAACTCACAGAAAAACAGAGAGGTTGGTAACTATGCAGATTGCAGATCCCTGATCCTACCACACAACTAGCAGCAGCCGTGGAGCGTGCCTACGATGTTCCAAGACGCTTCATCACAGCCGGAGGACTAAATAAGCCTGAAGCATGAAAAGGGGAAAACTAACTGCCCCAGAGCAGACCCCAAAGGAATAGATAGCCCCACACATGTATTGACGGTGAAACAAGATGAAGGCACAAACACAGGCAGGAAAATAGGCTGAGCAAATGATGGGGCCCAAACTAACTAGAAAGGAAAGGAAAGACACTGTCTGCAACCTGCAAAAAACCCTACAAAAATAATGTAATAATGTCCAACACTTCTGATAGCAAAATTAACCCTGAAGTCACTAGACTTCTCCCACTATATCAGCACTCTGAAATATTCTGAGACAGATCAAAAAGAGACCAAACTAGTAAGGGTCAAAAAGCAAATTGGCAAAATACTGATAAATAAGAGTGGAAATTCAGCACAGCCCCCAGCCGGGGCTGGCTGACCACACAAAAAACTGAATAGACCAACAAAATCAAGTGTGAACATTAGCAGAAAAACAGCTTTAGATGACTGGAACAGAGCTGAAAGCCAAGAGCTGAGAGGCCAGAAGGAATCACCAGCAACTGAATAGGGCGTCGGCTGTTTTAAATCCAATCTGAGACTCCTGAGGTCCAATCATCATCCTCATTCTCAGGTGGTAGATCTCCACCGATCAAATCAGCCTCACTACCTCCTGTTACCACCAGAGGGAGTCTGGAAGGAGAACTCACAACTGGTGAACCAGAGAATGAACTCACAACAGGCGTGTGTCTGAACGCCTATAATAAAACCTGTATATGTGTGTGCATGGCTGGGTGTCTGGAAAGGACCTGCAATGAGGTCATAGCCATGTGATTCATACCTCACCTGTGGCTGTGGCTACGGACCATATAAGGTGACCAGGGTAGGTCACATGAGAGAGTGCATGGATCTGATTGGGCCATGTGGAAGGTCCCGGAAGGCCTAGGAGCTGGAAGGTGTGCTGCCTTTCTAAAGAGCACATGCTGAGGCCGCGGACCTGGTGAGGCCTGTGTATATTGACCTGTGTGTTTGTGGGACAGTCACCAGGAGGGAATGGACGTCCTGAATGAGAAGCAACTAAGAGGTAACCCCGGATTGGGGGAAATAACTGTGAGGCTATAGAGCCTGATTGCTGGACAAAGCACAGCCTTGGTGACCACAGGTCTAAGAGAGCGGAGCTCTACATTGAACATTTGTTTGGTCTGATGTAAGACTGTTACCCTTTCTACATGTTGTTTATGGTTTATGCTGCATAATAAACCACATGGACTGATTTATGTGAAAAACCCCATGCCGGACGCTATTAATCGGCTGCCAAGTGAGTGTCCCCCAACACGAACAATAGGCGCTACCTTACACCCTTTAGTTTGCTCATGTACAACTCTTCTTTAATGTCACCATGTAGGAAGGCTGTTTTGACGTCAAAATGTCTCACTGTCATCTGTTGAACTACAGCTATGAACATTAATGTTGTGAATGTGGTTTGCTTCGCAACTGCTTGCTTTGGCTTCTTATCATCCAGAGGCTCCAGTTCAAAACCCTATGACTATGACATAAAAGCCATCCACAACATTTCTCCTCCATACACATGTGACATGGTTTCCCAGTACTTACTCACATTCAACCTTCGATCCTCTCAAGATCTCCATCTCTACTCTCCGCTTATCTCTTCTTCCCACAACCGCATACAAGACTTCTCCCATGCTTCTCCTATACTCTGGAATTCTCTACTCCAACACATCAGACTCTCGCCAACCATGGAAATCTTCAAAAAGAACCTGAAGACCCACCTCTTCCGACAATCCTATAACCTGCAGTGGTCCTCAGTCTACTGAACCGCCGCACAACCAGCTCTACCCTCTCCTAGTGTATTCTCACCCATCCCCTGTAGACTGTGAGCCCTTGCGGGTAGGGTCCTCTTTCCTTCTGTACTTATGTGTGTCTTGTATTACTCATGTTTTTTGTACTTGTCTATATTTGCCCCTTTTCACATGTAAAGCGCCATGGAGTAAATGGCGCTATAAAAATGTATTATAATAATAATAATAACTGGAGAAAATGTACATCATAATCTTCACCACACTTTTGTGAGTACCCTTTTGCGACCAATCTTGCCTTTAACTGGTGACCTTTACCTTCTCAGTCATATTGGTTTTTGAAGACCCACTTACATCCGATAGCTCTTTTTCCTTGTGGTAGCTCAGTAAGCTCCCATGTCTGGAGTTGGCCAAGGAACTCCATCTCTTCATTTGTGGCATTTATCCACTTCTGCTTCTTGTGGACAGGCAGTTTTTGCATCTCTTGCCATGACTGTGGCTCTGGTTCAAGAAGTGTTCTGACAATACAAGAAAGGCGTCTAACTGGGATACCTTTTGTTTGGCCTTTCTGAACTCCTGACTGGAGGTTGACTTAGTTCTTCTGTGTCTTCCTTGGTGGCTTCAGAGCTTATGCACAATTCAGTGTTTTCCTTTTTGGTGTCTGGGTTTGGTGATTGAGATTCTTGTTCTTGCTACTTAGGCTGAATAACTGGTGTAATTTCATGGAATTTGAGTGATACAGAGTTTTCATCAATCACTACATCTCTGCTGATTGTTACTGTGTTGGTCTTTGGGTGCAGGATTCTGTGTCCCTTTTGAGATTCACTATAGCCCACCAGGAATCCTTGCTTTGCATGTGATTCCCCCTTGGAACGTTTTTCTTTGGGAACATACATAAACATTTTGTTTCCAAATATCCTGAGGTGCTTCAGGTTAGGTTTCTTGCAGTTCCATAGCTCTTAAGGAGTTTTATTTTTGACTTTACCTAGCACTCTGTTTTGAAGATAGCAAGCTGTCATGATGGCTTCTCTCTCCATTACGTTGTAGGTAGATTTGCCTCAAACAACATACTTCTTCCACTTTCAAAGAGTACGGTTCTCTCTCTCTGCAATGCCATTTTGTTCTGGGTTGTATGGAATGGTAGACTGGAACATGATTCTATTCTTTTTCAAAATGGTTTGCACCTTACCACGTGTATATTCAGTTCCATTATCTGCACGTAGGGCTTTTCGCATTCTTCCAAATTTGTTAAACACTACAGCAAGATATTCTTCAAGTTTATGTGGAACTTCATCCTTACTGTGAAGCCGGTAAGCAACTGTATATCTGGAGTAGTTATTAATAAATGTGAGAAAATATCTCTTATGGCTAGGAGTTTGAATACTCATTGGACCGTATGTATAAGATCCAGTGGCTGTGCAGATCTAGAGGTGCTTATTTTAGGAAAGGATTTTCCCATTAAGACAGCTAGTGCACGTCATCATTTGAATACACTGGTTGATTTCAATACCATTTGCAAGTTGAGTTAGCTTCCTTATTGCTTCTTGGTCTCTGTGCACAAGATGTCTGTTCCATACATGGATACAGTTCTTATGCAGGTCCTGTCTAGCAATGTACACTTTCTTTGCATTTTAGCTGATAAATTTAATCTTGGATATTTCTTTCTGCAAGAGTGTGACCCTTCTTTGAGATGATGCAGCTGCTATCTTTAACCCCTTCACGACCTTTGACGCCACATAGGCATCATGAAAAGTCGTGCCAGACTGCCGCCCTGACCTGTGATCACCGCCGCTGCCGCCGCTTTCACCGCCGCCTTCACCGCCGCCGCCGCTGTCATCGCCGCTGCTGCTGCCACCACTGCCCTCCGGCAGTATATCTCTCTCCTCCGCCGCCTAATTCCAGCCCCTCCCACCTCTGCTCACTCACCCCTGCCCCCTGATCATCTCTTGCTCCCCTGATCCTCCCCCAGCACCCCTGATCATCCACGTGCTGTTTCCACGTCTGCCAGCTCCTCAGCCGCCTACTGCCTCCTGTGCCTGAGAAACCCCTCCTGTGCCCCAGTGATCACCCTCATTAACCTCTGCCCCCCTGATTAACCCCTGCCCCCCTGATTAACCCCTGCTGCAGCAGGTTTTTATTTCATTATCTCCTCAGCCACCTCCTGCCCCCCCATGCCTGACAGCCCCCTCTGCCCCTGGTGATCCCCCAGCACCCCTGATCATCCCCCAGCACCCCTGATCATCCCCCAGCACCCCTGATCCTCCCCCAGCACCCCCGATCTCCTCCAGCACCCCGATCATCCACCTGCTGCTTCCAGCTCTGCCAGCTCCTCAGCCGCCCACTGCCTCCTGTGCCTGAGAGCCCCCTCCTGTGCCCCAGTGATCACCCTCATTAACCCCTGCCCCCCTGATTAACCCCTGCCCCCCTGATTAACCCCTGCTGCTGCAGGTTTTTATTTCCTTATCTCCTCATCCACCTCCTGCCCCCCCGTGCCTGACAGCCCCCCTCTGCCCCAGGTGATCCCCCAGCACCCCTGATCTTCCCCCAGCACCCCTGATCATCCCCCAGCACCCCTGATCATCCCCCAGCACCCCTGATCATCCCCCAGCACATCTGATCATCCCCCAGCACCGCTAATCATTTCCCCTGCTGCTGCAGGCTCCTCAGCCGCCTCCTGTGCCTAACAGCCCCCTTCTGCCCCCCGTGATCACCCCTCAGCCCTAGTGATCACCCCCATCAACCCCTGATCAACCCCTACCCCCTTATTAACCCCTGCTGCTGCTGTTTTTTATATCCACCTCCATCTCCTCAGCCACCTCCTGCCCGCCCCACGCCTGACAGCCTCCTTCTGCCCCTGGTGATCATCCCCCTGCACCCCTGATCATCCCCCTGCACCCCTGATTGTCCCCCTGCACCCCTGATCATCCCCCTGCACCTCTGATCATCCCCCTGCACCCCTGATCATCCCCCTGCACC
Source organism: Dendrobates tinctorius (assembly GCF_039654945.1). Taxonomy (NCBI): domain Eukaryota; kingdom Metazoa; phylum Chordata; class Amphibia; order Anura; family Dendrobatidae; genus Dendrobates; species Dendrobates tinctorius. Next base: position 29,005,076 of record NW_027361703.1, on the reverse strand, counting down.
CCTGATCACACCCACTGTTTCTGCGCCTGACAGCCCCTTTCTGCCCCGGTGACCATCCCCCAGCCCCAGGGATCACCCCTGATCACCCCCTGCCCCCCTGATCCCCCGCCCTGCTGTTGCCTCTGGTTCCTTCTCCACTTCCATCTCCTCAGTCCCCTCCTGCCCCCCGCGCGCCTGATAGTCCCCTCCTGCCCCCCGCGCACCTGACAGTCCCCTCCTGCCCCCCACATGCCTGACAGTCCCCTCCGGCCCCTAGCGCGCCTGACAGTCCCCTCCTGCCCCCGCACGTCTGACAGTCCCCTCCTGCCCCCCGCATGCCTGACAGTCCCCTCCTGCCCCCGCGCACCTGACAGTCCCCTCCTGCCCCCACATGCCTGACAGTCCCTTCCTGACAGCCCATTCCTCCAGTAAAAAGTTTCACCAAACACTCGCACATACACACGCACACTATAATAAAGGTTTTTTACACACGCACAATGTCCCGCTCATCCCAGTCATCCCAGTCCCAAAGGGTCTACTCAGTTGAGGAGGCATATGAAATTATTGCCTCTGATACTGAAAGTGAGAGAGAGGACCCCACCTTTCTCTATTCCTCCCACTCTTCCTCTTCCAGCAACACAGACTTGCCACCACCGAGAAATCATCCGGAGCCCAGGGAGGAAGAGTCGGAGGCCTTAGAGGAAGAGTTGGAGATGTTTGGAGGAAGTCTCACAGCCAAGTGTGAGTTTCCCCCAACCTAGTGCTAGTCTCACCCAACCTAGCACTAGGTCTCCCTCCTGGACCCCCATCCCTGAAAATTTTGCTCCACAGATTCCTGATTTCATTCCCCAATCAGGAATCCAGTTTGAGACTGCCAACTTCAGGGAAATAGACTTTTTTAAAGTCTTTTTCTCGGAGTCAATCGTCAGTCTCATGGTGGAGCAAACTAACTTGTACGCCCAGCAATTTTTGGCCGAACACCCAATTTCTTCTTTCTCTACTTGGAGTCCCGTTAACTCTGTAGAAATGATTAAATATTGGGGAATGGTCCTTCACATGGGGATTGTGAAGAAACCAGAAATTCGCCAATACTGGAGTACTGATATTTTATATCAAACTCCAGTATTTGGCATGGTTATGACTCAGAAACGTTTTGAGGCTATTCATAAATTTCTTCATTTCAGGGACAACACTGAAAGCCTTCCCTGCGATGACCTGAATTTAGATAGACTGTTCAAAATTCGGCCAGTCGTCGAACACTTCAACAACAAGTTTGCTGAAGTGTACATTCCTGAAAGGGAAATTTGTGTGGATGAATCCCTCAACCACTTCAAAGGGAGGCTTCAGTTCCATCAGTACCTGCCCAGCAAAAGGGCAAGGTACGGGATGAAACTCTACAGGCTGTGTGAGAGTACCTCAGGGTACACTCTCAGCTTTAGAGTTTACCAAGGATTGAAGATAATTTTCCATTCAAAAGTCATATGGCGCTCCTTCCCTTCTGGGCCCTGCCGTGCGCCCAAACAGTGGTTTATGGCAACATATGAGGTATCGCTGTACTCAGAAGAAATTGCCCAGCAAATTTTATTATCCATTTGATCCTGTTGCCCAGGTGAAAATGAAAAAATTGATGCTAAAAAAAATTTTGTTGGAAAAATTGAAATGTCCATTTTTTCCTTCCATGTTGCTTTAGATCCTGTGAAGCACCTGAAGGGTTAATAATCTTCTTGAATGTAGTTTTGAGAGGTGCAGTTTTTAGAATGGTGTCACTTTTGGGTATTTTCTGCCATATAGACCTCTCAAAGTGACTTCAAATGTGAGGTGGTCCCTAAAAAAAATGGTTTTGTAAATTTTGTTGTAAAAATGAGAAATCGCTGGTCAACTTTTAACCCTTATAACGTCCTAACAGAAAAAAATTTTCTTTCCAAAATTGTGCTGATGTAAAGTAGACATATTGGAAATGTTATTTATTAACTATTTTGTGTCACATAACTCTCTGGTTTAACAGAATAAAAATTCAAAATTTGAAAATTGCAAAATTTTCGCCAAATTTCCATTTTTTTCACAAATAATCGCAAAAATTTTCGACCTAAATTTACCACTAACATGAAGCCCAATATGTCACGAAAAACAATCTCAGAATCGCTAGGATGCGTTGAATTGTTCCCGAGTTATTACCTCATAAAGTGACACTGGTCATAAATGCAAAAAATGGCCAGGTCATTAAGGTCAAAATAGGCTGGGTCGTGAAGGGGTTAAAAGTAACTACATTTCCCTTTTGTATGCGCTTCTTTACTGACAGAGGATTGCTTTCAAGGCTGGGAACATAGAGAAAATCCTTTATTGGGATGTTTCTGCTTTGTGCTGAGGAAACTGGACAGTGGAGGTAGCTGTCTCCTGCTCCTTCTGAGGTCATATAGTGACCATTAGCTAAAATGACCTTTTCTGACTTGCTTTCATTAAGGTCAGTGAAGAAATCCATGTTATTTGTCATATGGCTGCTTGCACCAGAATCTATCCACCATATATGCTTTGCAGATGGGCCTGTAATGGCACTAAATGCAGTTTCAACACATGCAGAATCTTCCTTTACAGCTGTTTTAACCCTTTGATGACTGTGCTGCTTTTCAAACTGACTCATTCTTGCTTCCTAAACTCTGCAGTCTGCTTTAAGATGGTCAGGCTTTTTACAGACTAAACATTCGCGAGTTTCTTTTAGATTGTTCTTATATTTAGGGAAATCCTGTGTCTTTAATGCTGTTTCTGCTTTGGATTCATTACTGCTGCTTACATGCTGCGTTTTTCTCTTGAATTCATGCACAGGTGTCCTTTATCATACTCTAGTGTCAGCTTATCATCTGGCCGTGCATCTAGTGAAGTCACGAATATCATAACTTTTCAGAAGACCACTTAATAGAAGTGCAGCAACATGAAAATCTTTCATTCCTTTTCCAATACACCCGAGACACTCCACAATCTCTAGGGTATTTCTTACATAGTCCTGCATATTCTGTCCATCACTTAGCTTAGACTGATGCAGCTTTCTCATGAGATAAAGCTTATTGCTGAGATTTGATCTTTCATGCACTTTCTATAATTCATCCCACATCTCCTTTGCATATATGCACAATCTGATTATCATCTACACTGAGGAAGATAGTGCTTTGTGCTTTCTGATCCTTCTCTAGCCAATCATCTGGTAATGGATGTGGCACTTGTTCTTGAGTCAATTTACACATACTTTCTCTTATGAGCAACATCTTCACCTTGAAGTTCCAGGACTGGTAATTCTGGTTAGTGAGTCTTGGCACTCAGAACTTGACAGGATTTCTGTGTTAGGAATCTGGGTTCTATGATGCCTATGCAGGAATCCAGATTCTCACATTTGTCTCCAGAGGCTAAGTCCTTTTTCCCTGCTTCTGAGCATGCCCACAGGACGAGCTCCCATTGGGGTTCAGGAGTCAGGTGCTCAGGTCCTGCTCCTGATTCCATTGGTTTACCTCAGGGCTCTGGAGATTTCCGGCAGGTCCCGTACGCTATAAAAAGTGCTCATGGCCATTATTCCATGCGCTAGTATTTTCATACTGCTGCTGTGTGTATGGTGACGGATGCTTGGACTGGTGACTGACTCATTAAGAAACCCCTTCCCTCTGATAAAACGTCTGTGTGTGTGAGTGGCTTTCAGTCAGTAAATGCGCTAGCGCCAGCACGCACAAACTCCATCTTTCCAGCAGCTTAGCGTCCTGCATCGCGCTTGCGATATTTGCGGTTGCAGCTTGTCCAGGCATGCGCAGTTGTGACGCCGAGCACACGTGTACATGGTAAGCCCGCTAGGTTGTAGTGATCTTATTTAACTACTCCGGTTTCCGGCTACCGCACGGGTGCCGCTGAAATCCTGTGCTGTTAACAGGCTCAGCGATACTATTTTGGTATTATTTTCCCTGCAGCTCTGTGTCCCTTAACAGAGCTTGCCTAATTGCTTCTGGGTGTGTTAGAACCCTGTGCATATTTGTGCTCTGCCTCTCTCAGCAGCGGTTTTACCATCCACCGCACGGTGGACCCCGAGTGGTGAAGGCACTTTAATTATTCATTTTTTTTTTTAGTGCCTTCCGCCACTCCTAACACTCTGTTATGGACATCTTCTCTGGTGCTCTGTGCTGCTTTTGCTTTGGGCTTCTGTTGCTTTGTTACTGTGGGGTTCTGTGTCACTCTGGGCCCATAACCTGTTGGCAGCAGATTATTCAGGATACTCTGCAAGTGTGTGACAACAGAGCTTCTTTATTCAGGAACAATCAGGAACAATCAGGACATCTGATGTACTATCCTGTCCAAGGGACCCGGTCCGTATGACCGTGGACAGGATAGTACATCATCGTGATCAGCTGCGCTCACGGGGGGACCGCCCCTGGCACATTAACCCCTGGCACACTGCGATCAAACATGATTGCAGTGTACCAGGGGCATAGGGAAGAATCATGCAGGGAGGGGGTTCCATGCGTGCTTCACTGAGACCCTCGGAGCAATGTGATGTGCTCATGTTGCTCCGAGGGTCTCCTCCCTGCAGGCCCCTGGATCCAATATGGCCGTGGGGGCCTTCAGGGTCCTGCAGGCAGGTGGCTTTTTCAGTGCCTGCTGAGAGCAGGTGCTGAGAAAGCCTTTGCAGTGCCTGTCAGATCGCTGATCTGACATAGTGCACTGCAAATTGTCAGATCAGCGATCTGACACTTTATAGTAGTTTCCCACACTGGGACAATATAATAAAGTAAGAAAAAAAAAGTGTAAAAATAATTTTTAAAAAATTCCTAAATGAATAAATAAATAAAAAACATATTCCCTAATAAATTCTTTTTTGTAAATAAATATAAAAAAACAATAAAAGTACACATATTTAGCATCACTGCGTCTGTAACGACCCACCCTATAAAACTGTCCCACTAGATAACCCCTTTAGTGAACCCCTTCCAAAAAAAATAAATAAAGGAGAAACAATGCTTTATCATCATACCGCCGATCAACAGGTGCAATAACACGCGATCAAAAAGATGAATATAAAATACATGGTACCAATGAAAACATCATCTTGTCCAGCAAAAAACGAGCCACCTACAGCATCATCAGCAAAAAAATAAAAAAGTTATAGCTTGCAGAATAAAGTGATGCAAAAAAAAATATTTTTTATATAAAATAGTTTTTATTGTATAAAAGCGCCAAAACATAAAAAATTATATAAATGAGGTATCACTGTAATCATGTTGACCCAAAGAATAAAACCGCTTTATCAATTTTACCACACGCGGAACGGTGTAAACGCCCCCCCAAAAGAAATTCATGAAATGCTGGTTATTGTTCATTCTGCGTTCCTTAAATCGGAATAAAAAGCGATCAAAAAATGTCACATGCCCCAAAATGGTACCAATAAAAACAACATCTCTTCCCGCAAAAAAATAAGATGTCACATGACTCTGTAGGTCAAAATATGGAAAAATTATAGCTCTCAAAATGTGGTGATGCAAAAACTATTTTTACAATAAAAGCGTGTGACAGCTGCCAAACATAAAAACCCACCATAAATAGTAAATCAAACCGCCCTTTATCACCCCCTTAGTTAGGGAAAAATAATAAAATTAAAAAAAATATTTATTTCCATTTTCCCATTAGGGTTAGGGCTAGGGTTAGGGCTAAGGTTAGGGTTAGTACTAGGGTTAGGGCTAGGGTTAGGGCTGAGATTAGGGTTAGAGGTGCTTTGGGGTTAGAGTTGCAGTTAGAATTGGGGCGTTTCCACTGTTTAGGCACATCAGGGGCTCTCCAAACCCAAAATGGCATCTGATCTCAATTCCAGCCAATTCTGCATTGAAAAAGTCAAACGGTGCTCCTTCCCTTCCAAGCTCTGCCATGCACAACTTTTTGGGTCCAATTTCTCCTGTTACCCTTGGGAAAATTAAAAATTGGGTGCAAAAATATCATTTTTGTGGAAAAAAATGTAATTTTTATTATTTTTATAAACTTCTGTGAAGCACTTGGGGGTTCAAAGTGCTCATCACACATCTAGATAAGTTCCTTTGGGGGTCTAGTTTTTAAAATAGGGTTACTTGTGGGGGGTTTCCATAGTTTAGGCACATCAGGGGCCATCCAAACTCGACATGACACCCGCAGACCATTCCATCAAAGTCTGCATTCCAAAACGTCACTACTTCCCTTTCAAGCCCCGACCTGTGCCCATACAGTAGTTTTCTCCTTTCTCCTTAAAATAGATAGACAAGAATAATCAGTAACTATCATTCCTATTCCACACAAGTACGGATAGCCCTTCATCCACTCAATGACGACTTTTATTCCCCATTGACTTGCATTGGGGTCGGGTTTCGGACGAAACTCCAACTTTTTTTGCCCTAGTCGGACCAGTTTCATCTGAAACAAATTTTGTTTCATGAAACCCAATCCGACCAAAGTCGCTCAACTCTAATTCTGAGTGCAAACCTCCTTCCATCAGCAAGGGCATTGAAGATGAAACTTGGTTGGGTCTTTCAGCATGATAATGATCCCAAGCACACCGCCAGGGCAACAAAGGAGTGGTTTCATAAGAAGCATATGAAGGTCCTGGAGTGGCCTAGCCAGTCTCCAGATCTCAACCCCATAGAAAACTTTTGGAGGGAGTTGAAAGTCTGTGTTCCCTAGTGACAGGCCCAAAACATCACTGCTCTAGCGGAGATCTGCATGGAGGAATGGGCCAACATACCACAAACAGTGTGTGCCAACCTTGTGAAGACATACAGAAAATGTATGACTTCCGTTATTGCCAACAAAGGATATATAACAAAATATTGAGATGAATTTTTGTTAATGACCAAATACTTATTTTCCACTATAATTTGCAAAGTAAATGTCGCCAAATTAGAAATGTGATTTTCTGGATTTGTTTTCTCATTTTGACTCTGATAGTTGTTGTCACACCGGCACCGCCTGTCAGATCGGTACCAGCGCCGCCTGTCAGGTCGGGGCCGGCGTCACCTGTCTTGCCAGGTCCCTCTCTGCCTGCTCCTGCTCCCTGTGTCTCCCCCCGGCTCCCCGCTCACCGCTCCGGCCGGCGTGCAGCACCCCCGGTCTTCCATTCTGCAGCTCTGCACAGGGCTTCCTCCTCTTCCTCTGCTCATGTCCCGGGCATGCGCCTTAGGCCACAAGCACGCGCTCTTCCCTTCTCTTAACCCCTTCTACACCTTCCCTGTGGAGCACTTGCCAATCAAGCTCCAGCACAGGGTATATCAGGCGGCTCCTCCCTCATGGAGGCGCCTGATTATCATGTGCCTTCCGTACGTTACTCTGGCCCCGTCTGGTCACTCCTGTCTCCAGTCGCTCCTGACTCCGGTCACTTCTGACACCAGTTACACCTGACTCCTGTCGCTCCTGACTCCAGTCGCTCCTGACTCCCGTCGCTCCTGACCCCTGTCACTCCTGACTCCGGTTACTCCTGACTCCTGTCGCTCCTGACCCCTGTTGCTCCTGACTCCGGTCACTCCTGACTCCGGTCCCTCCTGACCCTGTGCCTTGTCTGTCTCACCCGCACCTGAGCCGCCCCTCTTAGTATCAGCTGTCACAGTATTCGACTCCTTCGGGCATGCTCCTAACGGTCCCTGTATAGGGGTCGGCACCACCTGGCCAGCTTGCCCCAGGGATCCGTGACCCAGTGGGTCCACTCTTGCTACTCATAACAGTTGTGATCTACCTATGATGTCACTTACAGGCCTCTCTCATCTTTTTAAGTGGGAGAACTTGCACAATTGGTGGCTGACTAAATACTTTTTTTCCCCACTATTCATCCATGTGTTCTAATCATGTTTTAGTGTCCACTTATAAATTTTTTTATATATACATTTAGGTCCTATTATTACTTTTCAATTTATCTATTCACTGCCGCATATCCTCAATGGACCAGGAACCAATTCCAGATTATCTACTCAATAAAATGAAAAAAGAAAAGAGAAAAAAAATAGAAATAAATCTGTCGCTGTCATCACCTGTAGATAATATATCTATCTTTTATATATTTAATGAATGATAATATCATTTATGGGCCATATTCACACACGACCCTCCCTTTTTCTGCTCCCTCTTTTTCTGCTGACTTCTTGGTACATATGACAATGGATTGAACTTTGAATTTGCTATATCTGTTATATACTAGTGCAATTTGAATTTATTTTTTATACTTTTTTGCGCTCTGTTTGAACACAATAGGACAATATGACTACATATACAAGCATTAAAATATAATAATATACAATAATAAGGAATGTATGCATTACACTATAACTATCTATATATGGTGGAGACACTGTACTGTATACTTCATATATTGGCATTGCAGTAATGTTTGATGTACTACAAATTGTCATATGTAACATCCATGTGCATATTATGAGCTTTTAATATATGTGCTGTATACATATTAACGTGTGGGTGTTTATATGTAATTAATTATATACTGTATATATATATATATATATATATATATATTAATATACCAAATTGATATATGTGATTGCTGATTTTCCTATTTGAATATCTATTATGACGACTAGCGGTTTCCAAATTTGCGACCCAGTGTCAATATAGTATATATTTGCACTATTTACATTACATGCATTTTTTATATTATTCAGGTTCTACCTGGACTGCATATTTCACCATTCTAATGCATATGTTGCCTTCCCTTCTTCTTTTTTCTGTGTTCATTCTTCTCTATTGTCTCCTGGCTTGCCAGTAGTTCTAATGGCTGATTGACAGTTGTGGCTTGTGTGCATGCACTGCCTTGTTGATGCTATATTTTTTCTGCCCATCTTTCTTATGTACTTGCATTTCTAATGGCTGATTGACAGTCGTGGACCGTGTATTTGCGCTACTTCATAATTGCAATATTCTTGTACCCATTTTGTCTACCCTTCCTGGCTTACCAGTACCTCTAATGGCAGATTGACAGTTCTGGCCTGTGCGCATGCGCTGCCCTGTTGCCGTTATACTTGTATCTATCTTTCTTTATTTTCTCCTGGTTTGCCAGTACTTCTAAAGGCTTATTGACAGGCATCCTGGTGCACATGCCCTGCCCTGTCGCCACTGCCTCTGCTGGCTTCCTTATCAGCGATGCACCCGGCGCCAGATCACGTGGAGCCCCACGTGTATCTCACATTGGCTGCTGTGTGGTGTGAGGGCTGGCAGTCATTGTGGTTGTCATGGCAGCACGTCGCCATTTCCTGGTTCCCGGCCCCAATTCATTTCGGGTCCCTATCCTTTTTAAACCTGAATTTGGTGACCCTACCATGTCCCCTGTGGAAGGAGCATTCCGAAACATGCATAGGGCGGGCGTGCAGATCACAGGAGATCCCACTGCTGCACTCTGCCAAGTAATTAGTGAGCAAGGCATGTGCATTATATCTTGAAAACTTTAAGATTTATAGACATAGTACACTATTATCAGGTGATCTTAATGAAAATGTCTTATACCATTGCCTTGTTACTTATACAGTGGGGCAAAAAAGTATTTAGTCAGTCAGCAATAGTGCAAGTTCCACCACTTAAAAAGATGAGAGGCATCTGTAATTTACATCATAGGTAGACCTCAACTATGGGAGACAAACTGAGAAAAAAAAATCCAGAAAATCACATTGTCTGTTTTTTTTTCATTTTATTTGCATATTATGGTGGAAAATAAGTATTTGGTCAGAAACAAGCAATCAAGATTTCTGGCTCTCACAGACCTGTAACTTCTTCTTTAAGAGTCTCCTCTTTCCTCCACTCATTACCTGTAGTAATGGCACCTGTTTAAACTTGTTATCAGTATAAAAAGACACCTGTGCACACCCTCAAACAGTCTGACTCCAAACTCCACTATGGTGAAGACCAAAGAGCTGTCAAAGGACACCAGAAACAAAATTGTAGCCCTGCACCAGGCTGGGAAGACTGAATCTGCAATAGCCAACCAGCTTGGAGTGAAGAAATCAACTGTGGGAGCAATAATTAGAAAATGGAAGACATACAAGACCACTGATAATCTCCCTCGATCTGGTGCTCCACGCAAAATCCCACCCCGTGGGGTCAGAATGATCACAAGAACGGTGAGCAAAAATCCCAGAACCACGCGGGGGGACCTAGTGAATGAACTGCAGAGAGCTGGGACCAATGTAACAAGGCCTACCATAAGTAACACACTACGCCACCATGGACTCAGATCCTGCGGTGCCAGACGTGTCCCACTGCTTAAGCCTGTACATGTCCGGGCCCGTCTGAAGTTTGCTAGAGAGCATTTGGATGATCCAGAGGAGTTTTGGGAGAATGTCCTATGGTCTGATGAAACCAAACTGGAACTGTTTGGTAGAAACACAACTTGTCGTGTTTGGAGGAAAAAGAATACTGAGTTGCATCCATCAAACACCATACCTACTGTAAAGCATGGTGGTGGAAACATCATGCTTTGGGGCTGTTTCTCTGCAAAGGGGCCAGGACGACTGATCCGGGTACATGAAAGAATGAATGGGGCCATGTATCGTGAGATTTTGAGTGCAAACCTCCTTCCATCAGCAAGGGCATTGAATATGAAACGTGGCTGGGTCTTTCAACATGACAATGATCCAAAGCACACCGCCAGGGCAACGAAGGAGTGGCTTCGTAAGAAGCATTTCAAGGTCCTGGAGTGGCCTAGCCAGTCTCCAGATCTCAACCCTATAGAAAACCTTTGGAGGGAGTTGAAAGTCCGTGTTGCCAAGCGAAAAGCCAAAAACATCACTGCTCTAGAGGAGATCTGCATGGAGGAATGGGCCAACAAACCAACAACAGTGTGTAGCAACCTTGTGAAGACTTACAGAAAACGTTTGACCTCTGTCATTGCCAACAAAGGATATATCACAAAGTATTGAGATGAAATTTTGTTTCTGACCAAATACTTATTTTCCACCATAATATGCAAATAAAATGAAAAAAAAACAGACAATGTGATTTTCTGGATTTTTTTTTCTCAGTTTGTCTCCCATAGTTGAGGTCTACCTATGATGTAAATTACAGACGCCTCTCATCTTTTTAAGTGGTGGAACTTGCACTATTGCTGACTGACTAAATACTTTTTTGCTCCACTGTATGTACAGAATATATATCTTTTGTACATTTAACACTGGATCTGTGCTAAAATGGCTAACTTAGCTATATATTGGACTGTCTAACTATTGTATATATATTTGGTCTTACCTGCCCTCTTCACTACATGGCTGTTTGTTTGCCCACCTTTTTTACCTTGTCTACCTATACTTGTTCATGTGACCAATAAAAATATTGTATTTGTACCTATGGACTATACAATTGTGTTTTCTGGCTTGTTCCCCCTGTTACAGCATCTGGCTGTAGCAGAGTCAGGTATCATCGAGGGATGTGGGATTGGTAAAGAGGGTCGGGAGTGCTTTATACTTTTCATTTTTCTCTGTGTCTGTGTTTTTTTGCTTTAAATTTACAGTGATAGTAATGGGGGTGTCTTATTTACTCCTCTCCATTACTATCCACTGGGCTTGATGTCAACTGACATTTGAAAGCTGACATCATCCCCCAAATATTACCCCGCTTGTCAATGCACCAGGTCAAGCAGGGAGAGCCAGGCAAAGTGCCAAAATTGGCAAAAAGAATAGGGGGACCTCAAGTCATTTTTTTAAATTACTTATTTAAATAATGAAAAAAAGGCATGCCTGCACTCTATTTTTTGATAACCAGCCAAGGTAAAGCAGACAGCTGAGGGCTGCAGCACACAGCTGTCTTGCTTACCTGAATGGAGCTCCAAAGTGTGGATGAAGGAGACTGTGATCATCATGGGACCTCCATTTGGACTACAGCAGACTGCTATCTATTGTATTTTTTTTTGTTTTAATAAATGGGGGAATGAGGGAAATTGTTCAGGATTTTGTTTTCTAATTTTTTTCCTGTGTTTTTTTTTACTTATGGGGATAGTAATGGGGTGTCTGACAGACTCTGCCCCATTACTAACCTCTGGGCTTGATATCAACGTACATTATGTAAGAAAAAGGACCGTGCCGCGGGTACCTGTTCCGTGCCAGTTCTGATACTGTCAGGGCGGTCTCCTCTGTTGTCTAGGGGAAAGCTTAAGGGACCGGACCAATCCTTGAAGGTGGAAGCTGGGGGCGCGGTTAAGGGTTTACAGCCTCAGCATGAGTGGAAACAGGCAGACTTGGCAGGAACAGACAGCGCGCAGCAGGAACCAGTGAGTGCTCCGGCCCTTGATCATTCGTACAGGGCAAGTCCACGCCTGAGCATTGCCTCTGTAGCTGGCAGAGACTGAGGAGAGATGAGCAGTGTGCCCATTGGGAAAGAAGGTGCCAAACGCTGCAGGCCCGTGGGTACAGTGAGCATGCCAGCTAAGAGAGACCGGGTGCAGGACCACCATCTGCACTCCGATTCCCCAATGTATATCCACCAGACCACGTTGGGCTCAGATAGTGCGGAGGCCCGCACTCCCCTGGCCACATCAGTATATTGAGTAGGGGCTTAGAGGAAGGTACCATAGACCAACCGCTGCCACCAGAAGACAGATCCTCATTACCTCCAGGACCCCATTGGACAAGTGCTGCACCAGCCACTGCAGGCATCATCACATGCTGTGTGACTCATCCCGTCCTGAGAGTCTTCTGATAGGATAAGTTGACCCAACAAGAACTGTTAATACCCTTTCCTTGTTCTTTAATTCTGCATACCATTTACACTTTGAACTGTTTACCCCCTTGTTAACCATTTACCTCCCTGCATGGAGTATTCCCCTGTTAAAGTATTTAATGCTAGCTCTGCCTTCTGTCTGTCACTGCATCCGCAACCTGCTCACACTTGGCGTAGTTGTCAGGATGCAGTCTACAGGCACACAGGGGACAGACCAAGCAACCATGGGCACCCCAAGGGCTAGTATACAGCTGGGGACAATGTTGAGCAACCTCCCAAAGTTTACAGGGAGCAACACTTTGCTATGGGACTGGATTGAGCGGGTCAGAGGCATGTTGAGGATGCCCCCCATGACCCCCGCTATAGAGGCAGAGATTGCTATAATGGCCCTGGATGGAGAAGCAAGGAGCTCCATCATGTTTTGCCCCCCCATGAGCGAGACACCTTTACCAAAGTCCTACAAATCATAGAAGAAATGTATGGAGACCCCACAGATGTTGGAGAGTTGTGCATGCGCTTGTTTATCCATGTCCAAAGGGAGGGGGAGTCCGTGACCCAGTACATGAATGTGCTGCAGGAGATCCACGCTGTGATTGCTAAGTGAGATGGCATAGGTGTAGGGCACCCTGACAAAGTTATGAGAGATCAGCTGGTAGCAGGCTTTAGAGACACGCTGCTTAAACAAGCCTTGAGGGAGCTCTTGGGAGTTGTCCTTTTTGGAAGCAGGGGCCAAAGCACGCATGCGTGAGCAAGAGCAGAGGGTGACAGTCCTGGCAGGGAAGGTCCGGAGCAAAGAGCTGTCCATCCCATTGGCAACTGAACCAGGCTGAGTGAAAGAACTTCGGAAGGAAATCCATGACATGCGAGAGGAATGGTCTGACCTGAAGAAGAAACCTTCAGCACCACTGGATCCCTCCGGAGGCAGAACTGTTCTCAAGCCTTGACGGGGGCCAAGACCACATCACATGGAGGGGTCACCGACCTGTTTCAACTGTGGAGACACTGGACCTTATGCTCGAGGATGCGCATACCGAGGAAGGCCCCGTCACCGACCATCCGCTAAACTAGTGGGCACTGTTGCTGGAGGACGCCACCACGAGCCTGATCAGCTGAGAAAGAGAGGGAGAAGACCCACAAGTTTAGTTACTTCGGGTGCTCTTGTCTGGGCCGAAATGGATGGTCGGGCCGTCCGCTGTTTAGTTGATACCGGCTCACAAATAACCACTATGCCTGAGACTTGCTTCAGATGTCATTTTCCCGAGATGATGCAGCCTGAATGGGGTCCCATGATCAAATTGACAGCAGCCAACCAGCTGCCCATTCCGGTCGCAGGGGTGGTCTGGATGCAAATCACTGTGTGTGGCAAGGATGTGGGCCAAAAAGGAGTCGTGTTGACCGCTGGGGACCCCGGTACTGGCCCCACTATGACTTTAGGAATGAACGTACTCAAGGAGCTGGGGAATCTCCTGGTCAACGAGTCAACTGATGTGTTTCTGAGTTGATGGAGCACTCGCACCCCACAGAGAAAAGTGTTCCAGCAGTTGATACGAGTGGCTCAAGCCCAAGAGACATCAAGTGAAGAAAAAGCATTAGGCAACGTGATCGTTCTGGCCTCCACCATCTCATCTTACCACCAGGTCAGACTGTGCTCTCTTTGCCTATCCGAACCTGTACCCCTCTTGAAGGAGTCAAAGTCCAGATAGAACTAGCTGTCATGGAGCAATTACCTCCAGGGCTCCATGTTGCACGGACGTTAGCCATTGTTCACGAAGAAAGTGTGCCAGTGCGATGGACAGTGGCCGTATCGGTGTCCTTTGAACCAGAATCTAACCACCTAAAAGAAGGACACCAAATCCTGGAGCAGATTCAGGCAAAGCTAAAGGAACTCTTACCACAACAGGTACAAGTGGAAGTGGTGCAAGAGCAATATCAGGATGCCTTTGCTCATCATGATGATGATTTCGGGTGTACCACAGCTATCACCCACGAGATTCCGACAGGGAGCACCGCACCTATTAGGGAACGATACCGGCAAATCCCACCACAAATGTACCAGGAGGTGAAGGAGATGTGGCTCATATGCTACAGATTGGAGTCATCCGAGAGAGCCAAAGTCCATGGGCTGCGCCCATTGTTCTAGTAAGTAAAAAGGATGGGACCAGAAACGGAATGCTTGCACTGTGCGAGAATCGTGCCCATTACTGAGAATCGAAGAATCACCATCTACCTTGGGAGAAGCAAAGTACTTCTCGTCATTAGATATGGCCAGTGGATATTGGCAAGTGCCCACGTCCGAACATGACTAGGCAAAGACAGCATTCATACTGCCTATGGGGCTGTTCGAGTTCAACCGGATGCCTTTCGGCCTTACCAACGCTCCCACTACCTTCCAATGATCAATTGAGAGATGTTTGGGAGACTTCAACTTCGAGGCTACCCTCATTTATTTAGATGACATCATTGTCTACGTGGCCACCTTTGAGGAGCACTTACAATGGCTGGAGCAAGTTTTGAGCCGATAACAGAGGCACAGCCTGAAAGTAAAACCTCGGAAATGTCACCTCTTCCGCAAGCAGCTTGCATACTTGGAACACGTCATCTCCGCTGAAGGAGTGAGACCATCGCATGAGAAGATAGCGGCGGTACAGGACTGGCCCACCCCGAAGACCGTGAAAGATGTCCGGGCCTTTCTGGGCCTTATCGACAGTTCGTGAAAAACTTCAACTGCATTGTCAACCCATTGCTGGAGTTGCTGAAAGGAGTGCTGTCTGGTGCAAAGAATCAGACCATTCAGTGGGGAGACAGACAGGAATAAGCTTCAGGAGCCCTGAAGATGGCCCTGACTGCATTACCCCTACTGGCCTATGCGGACTTCTCTCAACCTTTCATCCTTCATACTGATGGAAGTCTGCATGGACTAGGGTGGTATTGTCACAAATGCAAGGCATAAAAGAGCAAGTGATTGCATATATGAGTGGTCCCTCCATGACTCCAAATGGAACCCAGATAACTACAGTTCTTTCAAGTTGGAACTGCTGGCGTTGGTGTGTACAATGACCGAGGAGTTCGCCGAGTACCTGTCAGGGTCCAAAGTCTTAGTGCACACTGATAACAACCCTCTGGCTCAGCTGAAAAATGCAAAATTGGGGGCTCTGGAGCAGAGATGCGTGACTCGCATGGCCAAGTACCGATACAAGATTGCCTATCGGAGAGGAGCAGAGAACACACATGCTTATGCTTTATCCAGAGTGGCTCATGAAAGACCTGGACCTAACCGGGAAGAAGAGCTGGAGGCTGAAGAGATCCGTGAGTTTCGTAACTCCGCCAGGGCGATGGCGGCAATGCAGGGACAGATTGGGGAGATGTCCAGAGGACACATGCTGGCATAACCCCGTGACGACTGTGTATGGCTTCAACGTGAAGATAGGGAACTCATGCAGATGAGGCAATGGGTGGCCTTGAAGCAACTTCTCAGCCAAAGAGAAAGAGATGCCCTGTCCCCAGGAGCCCTACAGATCCTTCGGCAGTGGGAGAGGCTCCAGTTGGAAGGTTGCTGTATAGAAAGGTGCAGTTAGCACGAGAGTTAGGGGTCACATGGCAAGTGGCACTCATGGAAAAGTTGCTCCAAGATGTGGTCACAGAAGCTCATGAGAGGAGCCCACTTTGGCACAGAAAAGACGTTCCAGTGGTTGCAGAAGTTGGTCTACCATCCTCGACTGAAAACCGCAGTAGATGAAGCTTGTCGGAAATGAAGGAACTGTGAGTTAGCAAAGCCCCCAGAACAGAGGATCCCTACGCAAAACATTGTGACTTCTGCTCCCCTGGAGGTGTTGGTGATTGACTACTTGACTGTGGGCCCTGCCCACCTTGGATATAAACATTGTCTGGTAATGACCGATCACTTCACCAAATTCGCAGAGGTGACTCCAACCCGGGATCAGACTGCTGAGTTGGTGGCACAGGCAATTTGCAGGGACTTCATTCAAGTGTACGGTTGTCCCAAGAGGATTCACTCTGACCAAGGCGCCTGCGTTCAAGGACGGGTTATGGAAGAGCTGCATCACCTGTATCAGATTGAGAAATCCAGGATGGCGCCCTACCATCCTCAAGGAAATGGGGCCTGCGAGCGCTTCAATCGGACACTGACTCAGATGCTGAGAACTCTGGAGGAAGACTGTAAAGTTTGCTGGCCTGAATTTGTGGCTAAATTAGTCTGGGTGTACAACAATCGAGTACACAGTACAACTGGATATACACCATACACCATACTGTTCGGCACGAAGGGGTGAGAAATCACACAGCTGGAATTGGATCCAGAGGAGGACTACCCACGGGCGGGGGTGTCCACCTGGGTCCACGAACATCGTCACCATTTGCAGACTCTACATCGGCTTGTGCAGACCAAGTTCCAGGAACTTGAACATAATGAAGTGACTCCTGTTGTGAATTCACTTTCTGGCCTACCTCTGGTTGCTGGTGAAGGTAGAGATGGTTGTATTGACAGAGGGGTCGAGAGTTCTCTTTCTGGGCTCCCTCTTGTGGTTGCAAGAGGTAATGGAGCTGATCTAATTAACAGAGGCCTGCCACCTGATAATGAGGAGGACGATTGGATATTGGGAGTTTCTGACTGGATTTAAGACAGCCGACTCCCTCTATCCCTGCTGGTGATTTTTTCCTGCCTCCTGAGGTCTTAGTTTCCAGCTCAGTCCCTGCATGCTCAAGCTAAGTGTTCTTTTGCTATTGTTCACATTTGATTTGGTTTTGTCTATTTCAGTTTTGTGTGGTCAGCCAGCCCCGGCTGGGGCTGTGCTGAATTTCCATCCTTATGTTATTGTTTGTGCCAGTTTGTTTATGTCCCTTATTAGATTGGCCTCTTTTTGCTCTGTTTTCAGAATATACCAGAGTGTTGATATAGTGGGCGAAGTCTAGTGACTTCAGTATTTTTTCTATCAGACGTGTTGGGCATTTTTTGCAGGTTTTTTTGCGTGATTGCAGACAGTGTCTTTCCTTTCCTGTCCTGTCTAGTTAGTTTGGGCCCCATCATTTGCTCAGCCTATTTTCCTACCTGCGTTTTTGTTTTCATCTTGTCTCACCGACTATATATGTTTGGGGGCTATCTATTCCTTTGGGGTCTGCTCTGGGGCAGTATAGATTTCCCTTTTTTTGCTTTAGGCTTATTTAGTTCTCCGGCTGTGTCGAGGCATCTAGAATCATTGTAGGTACGCTACAAGGCTACTGCTAATTGTGTGGACAGGATCAGGGGTCTGCAATCCGCTTAGTTACCAACTTCTCTGGTTTTCTGTGGCTTAGCTTGGTCTTGCTTTCCTCCTCGGTAACCCAATCATAACAGACTCCCCTGTGATGGACAGCTCTTAAGGCCAGGGACCACGTGCTGGTCCTAGACAAACATCCTCGAAGCAAGTTGGAGTGTAAGTGGGAAAAGAACCCGTATCGGGTGAAATGCCGGATCGGATCTGAAGGTCCTATCTATGAGGTTCAGCCTGAGGCGGAAGAAGGTGCTCCCACTAAAGTAGTTAATCGGAAGATGCTACATCCTTGCTTGTCACGAGATCCCAATCAAACATTGAGAACACCAGGGGCGAGGGAGAATTCCCCGACCTGCCACCCATCGACCCAGAAGAGGAACAAGGACTTGAAGCTCCAGAACTAGCTGCTCCATTAAACCTGGGCATGTCTCCGTCCTTGCCTGCTCAACCTGACTCCACTACTCATCCTGACTCCACTACTCAACCTGACTCCACTACTCAACTTGTCTCCATTACTCAACCTGATTTACACCGTACAGAACAGACTAGAGCAGGAATACCACCCAACCAATACAAACAAGACCTATTTATTTAGCGGCGGATCATCCAAGAGATGAAGGAATGTCAATGTTTACTGCAAGAACTCTCACGCTTGGAATGGCGAGCTAAAGGAGAGGGGCAGTGTAAGAAGAAGGACTGTGCTGTGGGTACCTGTTCTGTGCCGGTTTAGGAACTGTTGGGGCTGTCGCCTCTGTTGTCCAGGGGAAAGCATAAAGTGCAGGACCAATTCTTGCAGACGGAAGCAGGGGGCGTGGTTAAGGGTTTACATCCTCAGCGCATGCGGAAACAGGCAGACATGGCGGGAACAGACAGCAGGAGCCAGTGAGTGATCTGGCCCTCGAGCATTCGTACAGTGCAGGTCCACGCCTGAGCATCGCCTCTGCAGCTGGCATAGACTGTGAGTAGAGATGTGCAGTGTGCCCATTGGTCGCCATGAAGCAAGGTGCCAAACGCTGCGGCCCTGTTAGTACCGTGCATGTGCCGCCTTAGAAAAACCGTGTGTAGGACTGCCATCTGTGCTCCGATTCCTCAGGGTATATCCGCCAGACCACGTTGGGCTCAGATAGTGAGGAGGCCTGCACTCCCCCGGCCACATCAGTATATGGACTAGGGGCTCAGCAGAAGTTACCCGAGACCAACTCCTGCCGCCAGAAGACGGATCCTTGTTACCTCCAGGACCCCATCGGACAAGTGCTGCGCCGACCACTGCAGGCATCATCACCTGCTGTGTGATTTATCCCATCCTGAGAAACTTCTGACAGGATAAGTTGACCAAACAAGAACTGTTAATACCCTTTCTACTATTCTTTAACACTGCATACCATTTCCACTTTGAACTGTTTACCTCCCTTGTTAATCATTTACCTCCCTGCGTGGAGTATTTCCCTGTTAAAGTAAAGTATTTAGTTCTTGCTCTCCCTTCTGTCTGTCAATGCATCCTGCAATCTGCTCACAATCACACAGCTGATATCAACCCCAAAATGTGACTATGCTTACCAACGCATCAGGGCAAGCGGGAAGAGCTGGGCAAAGAGCGAGAATTGGCGCATCTAATGGATGCACCTTTTCTGGTGTGGTTGCAGACTGCTATTTTTATATTGGGAAGGGCCCAATGACCAAGGGCCTTCCCAGCCTTAGAATACCAGCCCCCAGCTATCTGCATTATCTTGGCTTGCTCTCAAAAGTGATGGGGACGACAAGCCATAAATGAAAAAAAATCAGCATGGGGGGGCCTCTATTTTTGCTAAGCAACCAAAATAGCCGGAGAGCTGAGGGCTGCAGCCTGCAGCTGTATGCTTAACCTGTTCTGGTTATCAGAGGAAAACCTTGTTGATTGGCTGCGCTGCAGCCTTTGAACAAGCTTTTTTTGGGCTGCCGAATCTGAACAGTAACACGGACTTTCATGGGAAGTCCTTGTTCAGGGTCCGTGCATGGACACTAGGTGCCGAGCACAGACCCCAAACTTTACAGTTGGGGTTCTCCCATCTCTACTCTTATATTGACAGCTAGTTAGTTAGATGTTAGAGGTTGTACCCATGTACTGCCATGCCCTGTACATGGGGTAAGTGACATATTGGGATAGGATCTTGGAGACGGGAATACAATTTTAAACTGAAAAAGACTGACATCCATGAATATGCTGCAAAACAGCCCTATGCTTATAAACTGAACTAATTTTCTGTCACATAAATGATTGAAACAAATCTGACACATATAAACATAAGTTAAGGATTCAATTAACAACATATCCATCATACAGTTGTGGCCAAAAGTATTGACATCCCTGCAATTTTGTCAGATAATACTCAGTTTCTTCCTGAAAATGATTGCAATCACAAATTATTTGGTATTATTATCTTCATTTAATTTGTCTTAAATGAAAAAAACACAAAAGAGAATGAAGCAAAAAGGAAAACATTGATCATTTTACACAAAACTCCAAAAATGAGCCAGACAAAAGTATTGGCACCCTCAGCCTAATACTTGGTTGCACAACCTTTAGCCAAAATAACTGCGACCAACCGCTTCCGGTAACCATCAATGAGTTTCTTGCAGTGCTCTGCTGGAATTTTAGACCATTCTACTTTGGCAAACTGCTCCAGGTCCCTGATATTAGAAGGGTGCCTTCTCCAAACTGCCATTTTTAGATCTCTCCACAGGTGTTCTATGGGATTCAGGTCTGGACTCACTGCTGGCCACCTTAGAAGTCTCCAGTGCTTTCTCTCAAACCATTTTCTAGTGCTTTTTGAAGTGTGTTTTGGGTCATTGTCCTGCTGGAAGACCCATGACCTCTGAGGGAGACCCAGCTTTCTCACACTGGGCCCTACATTATGCTGCAAAATTTGTTGGTAGTCTTCAAACTTCATAATGCCATGCACACAGTCAAGCAGTCCAGTGCCAGAGGCAGCAAAGCAACCCCAAAACATCAGGAGCAAAGCAACCCCAAAACATCAGGGAACCTCCGACCCTGTTTGACTGTAGGGACCATGTTTTTTCCTTTGAATGCCTCTTTTTTTCTCCTGTAAACTCCATGTTGATGCCTTTGCCCAAAAAGCTCTACTTTTGTCTCATCTGACCAGAGAACATTCTTCCAAAACGTTTTAGGCTTTTTCAGGTAAGTTTTGGCAAACTCCAGCCTGGCTTTTTTATGTCTCGGGGTAAGAAGTGGGGTCTTCCTGGGTCTCCTACCATACAGTCCCTTTTCAGTCAGATGCCGACGGATAGTACGGGTTGACACTGTTGTACCCTCGGACTGCAGGGCAGCTTAAACTTGTTTGGATGTTAGTCGAGGTTCTTTATCCAACATCCGCACAATCATGCTTTGAAATCTCTTGTCAATTTTTCTTTTCCATCCACATCTAGGGAGGTTAGCCACAGTGCCATGGGCTTTAAACTTCTTGATGACACTACGCATGGTAGACACAGGAACATTCAGGTCTTTGGAGATGGACTTGTAGCCTTGACATTGCTCATGCTTCCTCACAATTTGGTTTCTCAAGTCCTCAGACAGTTCTTTGGTCTTCCTTCTTTTCTCCATGCTCAATGTGGTACACACAAGGACACAGGACAGAAGTTGAGTCAACTTTAATCCATGTCAACTGGCTGCAAGTGTGATTAGTTATTGCCAACACCTGTTAGGTGCCACAGGTAGGTTACAGGTGCTGTTAATTACACAAATTAGAGAAGCATCACATGATTTTTCGAACAGTGCCAATACTTTTGTCCACCCTCTTTTTTATGTTTGATGTGGAATTATATCCAATTTGGCTTTAGGACAATTGTTTTTGTGTTTTTTCATTTAAGACAAATTAAATGAAGATAATTAGAGTTGAGCGAAACGGGTCGAAAAATTTCAAAAGTCGCCGACTTTTGGCAAAGTCGGGTTTCAGGAAACGAAACCCAACCCTTAGATGAGGTCGGCCACGAGGTCGGCGACTTAAGCGCCAAAGGCGCGTTTCAAAAATTTGTTTTGCGCTCTTTTTCAGCCAATCAGGATCCACGGACACTGTGGGCAATGTGATGACATAGGCAGGGGTCACCACCATCTTTCAGAAGGGCATGCAAGTGATTGGCTTGCTTTGGTGGGCGTCACAGGGGGTATAAAAGGGCGTGCACGCCGACCGCCATGTTACTCATGCTGATCTCAGAATAGGGAGAGCTGCTGCTGATGATGATTTTGTAGGGAGAGCGTTAGGCAGGGAAGAAGACACCAAAAACTGCTTCTGCTGCTAGCGATTTTGCCTGTACAACACACCAGTCACTGTGTGTGCAGTGCAAGTGGAGGCTATATTTTGCTGGATCAGCGGTGTTGGTTGTTAGGCTGCCTTCTAAGGCTTCCTGACGGCTGCATTGCTGTTTACCCACTGCTCTGCAAACTGCTTTTTTAAAAGCAATCCCAATTTTTTTTTTTGTCCTGGTGAGGTACTGAGCGTACATTTTTTCACACCATACGGCGGTGCACACTCCTCACACAGTACCGTGTAACGGCTGTTATCACAGCCACAGTGAAGCTATCTGTGTGTCACTCTGTAAGGATAAGTCGAGGACATGTTCCGTTCTTACAGACCTGCACCTTCTAGTTTTGTCTAGCTTTCAAACAGTTAAATATATTTGCTGTGTGATCACATTCAAAACTATAGAGAGACAGCGTGTGTCAGTCCGTATACTTAAAAAACACGGAGCTTGACAATTTTACGTACACCGGACAGCCGTGTACGTGCACGCTCCTCTCTCAGTACCGTGTAACGGCTGCTATCACGACCACAGTGAAGCTATCTGTGTGTCGCTCTGTAAGGATAAGTCGAGGACTTGTTCCGTTCTTACAGACTTACACTCTAGGGAGATTCCTATTCTGCCCAATTCTATATACACCTTGTAGTTTGTCATACACTAGCCAATTTCTGCCTGTGACATAGCGCTGTGATATTCACTGGGCCTCACACAATCCAAAAGTGTCCAGTGTCCACAAGTGTGTGCAGAAATTCAAAATCTCCATTATCCTCTAGTGACATTTTTCACGCCTGCAACATCGAGCCTGTGACATAGCGCTGTGACATTCAGTGGGCCTCACACAATCCAAAAGTGTCCAGTGTCCACAAGTGTGTGCAGAAATTCAAAATCTCCGTTATCCTCTAGTGACATTTTTCACACCTGCGACATTGAGCCTGTGACATAGCGCTGTGATATTCAGTGGGCCTCACACAATCCAAAAGTGTCCAGTGTCCACAAGTGTGTGCAGAAATTCAAAATCTCTGTTATCCTCTAGTGACATTTTTCACACCTGCGACATCGAGTCTGTGACATAGCGCTGTGATATTCAGTGGGCCTCACACAATCCAAAAGTGTCCAGTGTCCACAAGTGTGTGCTGAAATTCAAAATCTCCGTTATCCTCTAGTGACATTTTTCACACCTGCGACATCGAGCCTGTGGCATAGCGCTGTGATATTCAGTGGGCCTCACACAATCGAAAAGTGTCCAGTGTCCACAAGTGTGTGCAGAAATTCAAAATCTCCGTTATCCTCTAGTGACATTTTTCACACCTGCAACATCGAGCCTGTGACATAGTGCTGTGATATTCAGTGGGCCTCACACAATCCAAAAGTGTCCAGTGTCCACAAGTGTGTGCAGAAATTCAAAATCTCTGTTATCCTTTAGTGACATTTTTCACACCTGCGACATCGAGCCTGTGACATAGCGCTGTGATATTCAGTGGGCCTCACACAATCCAAAAGTGTCCAGTGTCCACAAGTGTGTGCAGAAATTCAAAATCTCCGTTATCCTCTAGTGACATTTTTCACACCTGCGACATCGAGCCTGTGACATAGCGCTTTGATATTCAGTGGGCCTCACACAATCCAAAAGTGTCCAGTGTCCACAAGTGTGTGCAGAAATTCAAAATCTCCGTTATCCTCTAGTGACATTTTTCACACCTGCGACATCAAGCCTGTGACATAGCGCTGTGATATTCAGTGGGCCTCACACAATCCAAAAGTGTCCAGTGTCCACAAGTGTGCGCAGAAATTCAAAATCTCCGTTATCCTCTAGTGACATTTTTCACACCTGCGACATCGAGCCTGTGACATAGCGCTGTGATATTCAGTGGGCCTCACACAATCCAAAAGTGTCCACAAGTGTGTGCAGAAATTCAAAATCTCCCCTGTCCTATAGACACCTTGTACCTTATTTTACATTACTATATAGTTTGTTGGATTTTGTCTACATTTCTACCAAAAATGAGGAAGGCTGGTGGAAGAGGCCGTGGAATTGGGCGGGGGTTGGCAGCTGGTAATGATGGTGATGGTGGTGGATCTGATGGTAGTGGCAAAAGCAAAATAGGACCGAATGCAGGAGGTGTTGAGCCTGCGTCATCGTCTGGCTCCACAAGGCCTCGAAGGCTTAGTTTTCTAGGAGTTGGAAAACCACTTTTAAAGCCAGAGCTTCAGGAAAAAGTTTTGTCTCGCATTGCTGACTCAGCCTCCAGCTCTATCGCCTCCTCTTCTGAAGTTGTAAAAAATAAAAGCACTGAGTCGTCATTGGAGGCTCATGTTCATGAACCACACCTTTCCTTGTGTCCTTCACCCCAACCAAGATTGAAGGATGACGCAGGCCATACTACTGATTACTCTATGGAGCTGTTTTCACATACCATGCCTGGATTATCAAGTGAAATGGTGAATTACCCAGGCCAAGATGAATCTGACATGGAGTGCACTGATGCACAGCCACTGATAGATGATTCTGCTGGTACATTCACTCAGAGCACTACATTGTCCTCGCAGTGTACAGAGCCAGATTCTGACCTTGATGAGACTCAGGTGCCCCTTCCCGCACACTATACCACCATACACGGTGACACAGAGGAAGGTGCACATGACATTGAAGAGGAGGTGATGGATGACCCAGTTGTTGACCCAGATTGGCATCCATTGGGGGAAGAGGGTGCTGCTTCCAGTAGCTCAGATGAGGAGGAGGAGCATCCACAGCAGACATCAACATCGCAACAGCTGTTATCTGGCAGGCCCGGAGCACTCCAAAGACAGGTTCCAAAAATCAAAAGAGTTGCTGGACAGCTTGTCCAGAGGGTCAAAATATCACAGCGTGCTAGGCCGCAAAATGTCTGCCAAAGTAGGAAGAGTGCAGTGTGGCACTTTTTGAACAAAATCCTCATGATCAGGCCAAGGTTATCTGTAAGAAGTGCGCAAAGACCTTTAGCCGAGGGAAAAATCTGAAAAATTTGAATACCAGTTGCATGCTTAGACATTTAACCATCATGCACTTGCAAGCGTGGACACAACACCAAACCTCAAGTACCACATGTGCAACTGATCACAAAGAAGGTAGTCAGCAACGCTACATTGTTTCCCCCACTGTAAGCCCACCGGTTAGCACAGCAGCAAATGTTGAGGTGTCGTTGCAAGTCCACAGCAGTCAGGGAATCCCACTGTTATATCAATGAAAGACGGAATCTAGGCCATCAGAAAGAACACCAACTCCATCACCATCATCAACCCTCTCTCAGTCCGCCCTGTCCACCGCTACTTCCACCATATGCAGCTCTCAAGTCCAGCTCACCCTCCCAGACACTATGAGTAGGTCAAGAAAGTACTCAGTCTCTCATCCGCCTACACTGGGTGTGAACGCCCACATTGTCAAACTAATCTCGTTAGAGATGATGCCCTATCGGTTGGTGGAAAGCGCAGCTTTCCGCTAACTCATGGCCTATGCAGTACCACGCTATGACCTACCCAGTCACCACTTCTTCTCTCGCAAAGCCATCCCAGCCCTCCACCATCATGTGAAAGACCGCATTGTCCATGCACTCAAGCAGTCAGTGAGTGGAAAGGTGCACCTCACAACTGATGCATGGTCCAGTCGGCATTGCCAGGGCCGTTACGTGTCCATCACTGTGCACTGGGTTAATGTGGTGGATGCAGGGTCCACAGGGGACAGCGGTGGTGGGACAGTGCTGCCTAGCCCACGGTATAGGAAACAGTTGGCTGTAGGCGTTCGACCCTCCTCCTCCTCCTCCAGAAGCGAAAGCCCGTCCACAGAGAGCAGTCGGATGAGCACTCCATCTGCAGCTGCCACTGTTGCACACGAGGTGTCCCCCTATCGAGCAGCTAGTGGAAAGCGTCAGCAGGCTGTGTTGCAGATGATGTGTTTGGGCGACAGACACACTTCCGAGGTGCTGGCGGAGTACTTTCAGTGACAAACTGAGTCATGGCTGGGCAGTGTACATCTTGAGGCAGGCAAGGTAGTTAGTGATAACGGCCGTAATTTTGTGGCAGCCATAGCCCTTTCAAAACTCAGCCACATACCTTGCTTGGCTCACACCTTGAACCTGGTGGTGCAGTGCTTCCTCAATAATTATCCGGAGTTAACAGCCCTGCTCCAGATGGTGCGAAGACTGTGCACGCACATCCGCCGGTCGCCTGTACACTCCATTCGTATGCAGAAGCTGCAGCGATTGCTCCACCTTCCCAACCACCGCCTCATTATCGACATTGCAACAAGGTGGAACTCCACCCTGCACATGGTTGAGCAGCTGTGCGAGCAGAGGCAGGCCATAATGCATTTGTGGGAGGATACACGGCCAGGCACTTTGAGAGCAGACATGGAGTTGACAGGTGTGCAGTGGTCGAAGCTGAAAGACCTCTGTAAAGTCCTTCAGTGTTTTGAGGAATGCACACGGCTGGTAAGCGCAGACGACGCCATCCTAAGCATGAGCATCCCACTTATGCGTCTGCTCATGCAAACTTTGACGCACCTTAAGGAGCAGGCGTCTGCAGCCAATGTTGGCGAGGAGGAAGAGGTGGAGGGAATCCTTGATGACATTCAGCCATTGTCTGCTCAAGGACCTCTCCTGGACAAGGTGGAGGAAGAAGAGGAGGAGGAGGATGATGATGGGGATGATTACTTAGGGGAGGAGGATGCATCTCGTGGGGCAAGTGAAAATGTTGGCGTGGCAAGGTCTGGTACAGGGTTTGTGCGTGACTGGAGGGATGTGGATTTGCCAGAAAGTGCTCCTTCACCCAGCACTCGCAGTGCATCATTGACACCGGGAACATTGGCCCACATGTCAGATTATGCCTTGCAGATCCTAAAAAGGGACCCACGCATTGCCAAAATGATGAACGATGACGACTACTGGTTGGCCAGCATCCTGGATCCATGCTATAAAGGCAAATTACAAAGCATCATGCCACAGGAGAACCTTGACCTAATATTGGCTACTAAACAAGCAACTCTGGTTAACCGGTTGGTTGAGGCATTCCCAGCACACAGCAGCGGTGATGGTTCTCACACGAGCCGTACGGGCCGGGGGCAGCTTGGCAGAGGTGTTCGTGGTGCACACAGCAGAAGTGACGTTGGAGACAGGGGTTTCATGACAATGTTGTGGACTGATTTTTCAAGTACCGCTCACACAACTGGTAATACTGCATCGATGGAAAGTGACAGGAGACAGCAGTTGTCAACTATGGTTAACAAATACTTTTCCTCCCATATCGATGTTCTCCTGCACAGGTCATTCCCCTTTGACTATTGGGCCGCTAAACTGGACACCTGGCCTGAATGGGCACAATATGCCTTACAGGAGCTCGCTTGCCCAGCTGCAAGTGTGCTATCGGAAAGAGTCTTCAGTGCAGCTGGATCAATCCTGACAGAAAAAAGGACCCGTCTGTCAACCCAAAATGTGGATGATCTAACCTTCAATAAAATGAACCATGCATGGGTTTCCAAGGATTTTGTCCCACCTTCCCTTAATGACACATAGGTTGCCAGAAAAATGGCTTGCTTTGGTCCTCCTCCTATTCCGCGAGCTTGACCTATTTCGCCTTTTGCAGCAGCTGAATGACCCACATCTACATATGCCACTTTCTAAAACTCCCTAACTGTGCTGCCTCCCCCCCCATGGCCAGAGTCACCACCTAGCGCACAAAACCGTGCGAGTGCCGTTGCCCTGGACAGTTGGGTAGTTTGACTCTTGGGCGCGGGCACTGGCAAAGGGTCCCTCATAGTGCAATCAAGTGTCTCTGACAGTGGTGGTGCACACCCGCCGTCAGACACACCGACGTACTATGAGCGGCCCAGTGCCAGTACCGACGCCCACGAGTGTGCCCCCCTTGCTTGGGCAGGGCCCCAGCATTTGCAATGTTTACCTCTCCCTGCTCCTCCGCTGTGTAGTCTAGGCTGTCAAATCCTTCACTGGGACTGCCACTACAAATTGATTGAACTGAAAGATGATGGTTAAGATGTAGCTATGCCCTGTCCTGCTGGCCGGGCTCTAGCTCCAGATGATCAGTGGCTTCCATTTCTTATGGACGTCGACTCACAATTACATGCAGTGGTGGTTTATCATCAGCTTTCACAGTTTTCCTACTCACAAACGTGTGACATTCTGGCGCACATTTCAAAATGTGCCCTCTCATGCCAATAAAATAGAATCACCTACGGCCTGTGGCTTCTGTCTTTTGCACTCCAAAGTTACGTGACAGATCATGATAGCCAGTGAGCACCATGTTTACATCGCTCCCTGTGATAAAAATTGGATTGAGATGAGTAACAGTGATGGAATCAACGGAAGTGCGATACAGCAAGACTTTATTCACAAAAAAAATGTTTTCACTGTCTCAACACACAAATTAATTGAGGATCAGCATCGCCTATGAGAATTGTGACGGAAGTTTTTCCCGTGAATAATAATTCCTAGATTTCTGCAATCAATAGCCTTTATGTCACTAATTGTATGCATCTCATTTCCTATTGCGGAGAGGCTGGACTGTATTACTGAGACAGAAATATATATGAAGATTTAAAAATAACACCAAAAGTATATAGTTGTGTACGCCTCAAATGCATTTCCTTTTTTCCACTTTTTAGATTGCTGTGTAATCCATACTGAGAACACGGAGATATTACATATTTAAACTATGCTATATATACCTGCTATCCAGTGATAAAGTACCCTTTCTCAACTTTGTACAATCTGGTCAAATCCATACTGGGCCTGAGAACATCTGAGTCTGCCTCCTGATCTATAGACATATATTTTTAATGTGTAAACTAGGCTACATATATACGTGTTATCCGGTGAAACTGTACCCTTTATCAACTTTCTACAATGTTGTTGAATCCATACTGGGCCTGAGAACGGCTGCCGAGCTGTTAAGCAAGCTACAGCACCTGTGGTTTGGACACGTAATTTTTTCAGGAATGACGGTTAGGCCTAACTCCGGAATTGCGGTTGACCTGAACTTACTGGGAAATCATCGTTCACGGGGAATAATCTGAATCCCAGATCCCCATCACTAACGGAGTTCAGCAGGTTATCTGCACCTGTAAGCGACAAAAGCTGGCCCTTTCAGTGTAGCGTGCATGCAGCCCCGGACATGTACTGGAATGCTAGACCTGTTATTGCTCGATCTCACGTGCCACAGCCTCGCATATCCCTCTAGTAAGCTTGACGCGTACCGCTGGGCCATGCCGGAGTCTCGGTCGTTAACGGAATAAAGCTGAGAAATCGCTAGCACAACTACAAACGGACATACCACACCACACACAGAATCGACAAAGCTTGCAATCTGTCCATCTTTTCTGTAGCTTGTATGGTAGTGGTTTCCCGGGTGCAGTCCAATTAAGCCACAGGCTCCACTCCTGGTGGTGCCCTTTTGGACATTCCTTTAAGGTTCAGCTTTGCAATCATACTGCCCCCGGAAACCAAAAACTTTGCCTTCAGGGACGCTGTATGGAGGTTCGTGGAATAACGCCGTCCGATCAGCAGTCGGCATATGGGTCGCCCTCCCAGGGCTGTGGGGTACTCGGTACCGGGCCGGTGTCAGTGGGATGTGTCACAGCAGCGGTGACCCGGACGGTGGCCCTGGGCGCCCATGTAAATGGCGTGGTATAATGGTAAAGAGTTTATATAGATAGTTTGACGCCACCTGTGGTGTTCGGCAACATAGATGTTAGGCCGACGCTGCATGAAGATCCTCTGGGACTGATGGTGTTGTGCAGCAAAGATGGTGAAGCTCCCCACAGGTGGAGCTGGAGTCCCAGGGAAGTGTAGATGTAGTGATGGGGGAAAGGCACAGGCGGTGTAGGTGCTGGTACCCAGATGTAGCGGTGCTGGAATAACTGTAAGACACCAGAGCGTGTAGTTCCAAAGCTTTACTCACAGTCTGCAGGTTACACAGATGCCTGCCTCCGTGCTGTGTCCTCCGGGTCAGGACCTCTGCCAACCTCCGGGACCAGAAACTGATCCAGAGGAAACTCAGGTTCCCCTTCCCGCATACTATACCACCTTACACGGTGACAAAGAGGAAGGTGCAGATGAAAGTGCAGGTTCCTTGAGCAGGTGGGGGGCATACTCATGGGCGATGGCACTGGCACAGGGCACCACATAGTACGCAAAAGTGTCTCTGCCGGTGGGAAGGCCTAAACAGCCAAGTGCAGTGAGATGGAAGATGGGGACGACAAGGAGTTCAGAGTAGTGCAGGGATTCCCTAGCAAGGAGACTTATGTAATTGTTTTCAATGTTGGGAGAGCAATTTCTGGGGAGCACTATACTCTGGTGAATGATATATGGGGCCCACCATACACTGGAGCATTCCAAAGGTGGACATCTGACACTGGAGCACCATTTACAGGGCCCATTATACACTAGAGCAGTAGAAATGAGGCCCATTATATATGGAGCATTATTTGGGCCCATAAGACAGTGGAGCTTCATCCATTGGGACCAACATATACTGTAGCATTATGTGGAGCTCATCATATACGGTTTGAAACATTATATGGGAATAATGATTCCGTATGGAGAAATATATGGGCCTCATTACTCTGTATAGCGCACTAAGCGCTGGCCATAATACTGTATGGAGTTACAGTATATACTGTCCGTTTTTGGAGGTATTGGAGAATTTAAAATGGATATCAGTCATGAGATGTAAGAAGTGAAGTATTTTTCATTGTACTATACTGCTATTTCTCTGCCGTATCGGAGCATCATGAGTTGTGGTATGTGTTAAAGGGGCGCTCTTTGGCCCTGGGCCCACGAAAACCTGGAGTCAGCCCTCCCCCCCCACAACTGTAGCCAAATAACTCCCATTTTTCAGTGCGTAACTAGTATTATGAAGTTAATTAAGGTTGACAAGCTTCAGTAACAAGAATTTATGCTTTTGGCATTCAAATGGCACTGTAGGTGTGTTTCCTGTCCTCCTCTCACTGCCGACTTTAATTCTCCATTGACTTACATTGGGTTTCGTGTTTCGGGACGACCCCGACTTTTCCCTATAGTCGGCCAATTTTGTTCATGAAACGAAACTCGACCCTAAAAAAACAAAAGTCGCTCAACACTAAAGATAATAATACCAAAGAATTTGTGTTTGCAACAGGAAGAAACTGAGTATTATCTGACAGAATTGCAGGGGTGTGAATACTTTTGGCCACAACTGTAGCCGTCATGATAACCATGACACCAGTCTGAACAGAGCCTCAATCTAAGAGCAGTGTGTATTTGCTCATAAGTCAAGTTGTATAAGTGTATTTCCTGTAAATAATGCACAAAATTTGGTTAATTCCAGTCACAATGTCACTGGAGAAGGATGAGTACAGGTGACAATTTCAACACTAAAACATGTAATGTCACCCTGACATCTCTTTTGGAATGTATCCATGCATTTTTATTCTGGATCCAAACAAACAACTGTCAGGGAACAGATGCAATGAAGCTGAGCTAATAACAACAAGCTTCATTTATGTAAATGAAATGAAAAAAAAGAGATTTGTTTCTGAGATTTTTCATTTCACACCTGAATGAGAAGCACAGTATAAAGCTCCATAACAGATGCTCTTTTTAGATAATGTCAGCCTGTAATGTTTGTGAACTACGTGTGTCAACTAGTTAAATCAATGCCATATATGTTTAACTGGTGTTTAGCAAATTGCTTCCGATCCGTGTGAGTCATACAAATAGCCTAAAAAGGAATAATTAGATTTTAGGATAATCCACACAACTTGGCCCTATTATCTACAAGATTATTCTCCCTGAACACTTTTTTTTTCAATCTGTCAAACATCAGAAAACATCCAAGTATGCAAATCAAAGAGATGCTTTACAAAAAAAAGACTGAACCAGTGGGATCTGAATGTACTATTTGAGAGATTTCTTGGTGTCTCGGATGGGGAGGTATACAATAGAAGAAATGTGTTGTAAGAAACAAGCTTTCAGCATTATAAACAGAAAAACAAAGAATTTGATATTTCTAATTAGCTTCTTTATTTATAAGCATGACAACAAAAATTAATTTTAGGCATTTAATTCCGAGGTATTTACTTACACAACACTGTAACCCTGAGATAATTAATCTGTAGAAGGAATTTTCTCTGAATACTTCAAGGCATGTGCAGATGTCAAAGTAAAGTCGGAGTCACACTGGCGAGAAATATGGACGAGTGCTATGCGAGAAAAAAATCGCATAGCACTTGTCCCAATGTTAATCTATGGAGCAGCTCCCATTAGCCGATGTTTTTCTCAGAAGTATTATACGTGCTGAGAAAATAGCAGCATGGTGCGATTTGCATCGTATTATGCCGGTAAAACACCAATGCAAGTCTATGAGGGCGAGAAAAATACGGATTACACACGGAGCATATATGTGACTTGCGAGAAATACACATCGGTTTCCTTTACAAAAGCCAGCAATTCAGTGTGCTATACTGTAAAATCATACTGACAGGTTTAATAAAGAATAGAAAGAATAGATATATACACATACTGTAGAATACATGTCATTGAGACACAAACATACTGTTTATATATATATGTATATATATACTGTATATATCATAGAGTTCTACATAGCATAACAGCCACTAAATCAATTGCCGGCTTCTGTAAAATCATTACAAAACCCGACATGATATGACACATGGTTTACATACAGTAAACCATTTCATTTCATTTAGTTTTATATATGTCTTTGACTAATAATTAGATTGGTGCATGTGTGTAAAATTTGGGACATGTAGGTGTTAAATTAAGGGGTAAATTCGATGAAAAAAATTGTGTGCGCTCCTGTGGTATTTTCATCACCCGAGAGGGAAAGCCAGTGAGTGAGGGCAGAAATTAATAGCCTAGAAAGGGACCATGGTTATTGACCCCTACCTGGCTGCAAACATCTGCCCCTAGCTACCCCAGAAAAGGCGCATCTATAAGATGCGCCTTTTCTGGCACTTTGCCTCTCTATTCCCATTGTCTTTAGGGGTGGCTCATGGGTTAATAATGGGTTAATGTCACCTTGCTATTGAAAGGTGACATTAAGCCGAGTTAATAATGGAGAGGTGAACCACAAAAGAACAAAACATCAGTATACCATGCCAATAAAATAGATATTTAACTTTATTCAAAATCAATTAATGTTACAAGATAATATGCAAAATCACAATTTCAAGGTTACTACAGAATGTGTCATAGGAGAAACCAACACCAAAAGCCTGACCTATTGGATATGCAAGTCAGTCCACACAAAGATTCACAGACACTACCACCTTCTGTGTTAGCCATATAATGGTTAGCAGTACAAAGACTGATGTTATGTACACTAATGCCAGTTGCTGTGATCATAAAATTTTTTTCAAAGCACTTACATATAAACGTGGTCTGCTAATGCGGTACTGCACAAGCGCCCCAACTCGTGTTTCGTCCCTTCGTCAGGAGTCGAACGCTGTGGGAAGGGGGTATGCAACTTAAATACCTATGGCGGTGATTGTGAACAGGTTTGCATACGATGGGGCACAAGTGGCCCCTGTAGCTGTTCCCTGGGTTTGGAGGTAAATTTGGTTATTAAAAATAAAGCAATTATGCTTGAGAATGAATTCCAGTAATTCAACAATGAGGTCTGTCAGGGATCTGTCTAGATTACTTGATTGAAGGAACCAAGCAACCGCCCTAATGCCATCTGTATGCCTACTTGACATATATAGACTCTCGATGTCTGCTGTCACCATGACCACATTCTCACGAAGCACTAGGCCATCAAAGTGCCCCAAGGCTGCTGTCGTATCCTTAATGTATGAGGGCAAAGTAAAAACCAACGGTTTTAGATACAAATCAATCATTTGGCACACAATTTCACAAGGCCCCCCTATCCCCGGTACAATTGGAAGCCCTGGGGGGTCCACCGGATTTTTGTGGACCTTGGGGACCAAATAAAATGTGGGTAACCAAGGTTTGTTAGAAATCATTACCTCCATCATTTTTTTTTTTAATAACATTGTTCTCAAAAGCTCTAATAACAATGGCAGTCAATTCCCCATGAAACTTTTGCAAAGGATTGTATGTTAATTTCTGATAACAACTCTGGTCAGAAAACAGTTTTATGGCCTGTTTTTCATAAAGTGTTTTAAGCCATATGACTTAATTTCCGCTTTTATCCGCTGGTTTAAAGAAGACATCAGACCATGGTTGCATTTCTTTTACCGCTGACATGATTTCTTTGTCAAATTGTTGTCCATGCTTACTTCTCATCTTTTCAATGTCACTGGTAACTAATTTGACAAATATGTCAATGGCTGGACAGGAGTTTAAACTAGGAAAAGTTTTAGATTTTGCAAATAAATGTGTAGGGAAATTGCTTACTATTAGAGATGAGCGACTTTGCATTTTTTCGGGACGAGTCGGGTTTCATGAAACCCGACTTTCTCAAAAGTCGGGTCGAACGAAATCGGCCGACTATAGGGAAAAGTCGGAGGCCGACTGAAACACGAAACCCAATGCAAGTCAATGGGGAAGCAAAGTCGTCAGGGAGTGGAGGACAGTAAACACACCTACATTGCCCATTTCAATGCCAAAAACATCAATTCTTATAACTGAAGCTTGTCAACCTTAATTTACTTCCTAATAATAGTTACGCATTGAAAACTGGGGGTTAGTTGGCTAAAGTTGTGGGGGGGTTGGGCTGGCTCCAGGTTTTTGTGTGCCCAGGGCCAAAGAGTGTCAGTGCGCCCCTTTAACACATACCACAACTCATGATGCTCCGATACGCCACAGAAATATAGGTATAGTACAATGACACATACTTCACTGCTTACATGACATGACTAATCTATTTTAAATTGTACAATAGCTCAAAAACAGGACAGTATATTACTCCATACAGTGTTATGGCCACCACATTGTGCGCCATACAGAATAATGAGCCACATATATTTCTCCATACCAAATAATTAGTCACATATAATGTTCCATATAGTATCTGATGAGCTCCACATAATGCTCCATATATAATGGGCCCCATTTGTAATGCTCCAGTGTATAATGCGCCCCTTAGATGCTGCTCCAGTGTCTGATCTGCCCCATTTACATTGCTACAGTACATGATGGGCCTCATGGATTCATGGATGATGCTCCAGTGTATGATGGGATCCAATAGTGCTCCATATATAATGGTCCCCATTTGTAATGCTCCAGTGTATAATGTGCCCCTTAGATGCTGCTCCAGTGTCTGATCTGCCCCATTTACAATGCTCCAGTACATGATGGGCCTCATGGATGATGCTCCAGTGTATCATGGGCCCTAATAATGCTCCATATATAATGGGCCCCATTTGTAATGCTCCAGTGTATAATGTGCCCCATTTACATTGTTACAGTACATCATGGGCCTCATGGATGATGCTCCAGTGTATCATGGGCTCTAATAATGACAAATATATAATAGGCCCCATTTGTAATGCTCCAGTGTATAATGTGCCCCTTAGATGCTGCTCTAGTGTCTGATCTGCCATATTTACAATGCTCCAGTGCATGATGGTCCTCATGGATTCATGGATGATGCTCCAGTGTATGATGGGCTCCAATAAAGCTCCATATATAATGGTCCCCATTTGTAATGCTCCAGTGTATAATGTGCCCCTTAGATGCTGCTCCAGTGTCTGATCTGCCCCATTTACATTGTTCCAGTACATCATGGGCCTCATGGATGATGCTTCAGTGTATCATGGGCTCTAATAATGCTCCATATACAATGGGCCCCATTTGTAATGCTCCAGTGTATAATGGGCCCCTTAGATGCTGCTCCAGTGTCTGATTTGCCCCATTTACATTGTTCCAGTACATCATGGGCCTCATGGATGATGCTCCAGTGTATGATGGGCTCCAAAAATGCTCCATATATAATGGGCCCCATTTGTAATGCTCCAGTGTAAAATGTGTCCCTTAGATGCTGCTCCAGTGTCTGATCTGCCCCATTTACAATGCTCCAGCACATGATGGGCCTCATGGATGATGCTCCAGTGTATCATGGGCCCTAATAATGCTCCATATATAATGGGCCCCATTTGTAATGCTCCAGTGTATAATGTGCCCCTTAGATGCTGCTCCAGTGTATGATTTGCCCCATTTACATTGTTACAGTACATCATGGGCCTCATGGATGATGCTCCAGTGTATCATGGGCTCTAATAATGACAAATATATAATAGGCCCCATTTGTAATGCTCCAGTGTATAATGTGCCCCTTAGATGCTGCTCTAGTGTCTGATCTGCCATATTTACATTGCTCCAATACATGATGGTCCTCATGGATTCATGGATGATGCTCCAGTGTATGATAGGCTCCAATAAAGCTCCATATATAATGGTCCCCATTTGTAATGCTCCAGTGTATAATGTGCCCCTTAGATGCTGCTCCAGTGTCTGATCTGCCCCATTTACATTGTTCCAGTACATCATGGGCCTCATGGATGATGCTTCAGTGTATCATGGGCTCTAATAATGCTCCATATACAATGGGCCCCATTTGTAATGCTCCAGTGTATAATGTGCCCCTTAGATGCTGCTCCAGTGTCTGATTTGCCCCATTTACATTGTTCCAGTACATGATGGGCCTCATGGATGATGCTCCAGTGTATCATGGGCTCCAAAAATGCTCCATATATAATGGGCCCCATTTGTAATGCTCCAGTGTAAAATGTGTCCCTTAGATGCTGCTCCAGTGTCTGATCTGCCCCATTTACAATGCTCCAGTACATGATGGGCCTCATGGATGATGCTCCAGTGTATCATGGGCCCTAATAATGCTCCATATATAATGGGCCCCATTTGTAATGCTCCAGTGTATAATGTGCCCCTTAGATGCTGCTCCAGTGTATGATTTGCCCCATTTACATTGTTACAGTACATCATGGGCCTCATGGATGATGCTCCAGTGTATCATGGGCTCTAATAATGACAAATATATAATAGGCCCCATTTGTAATGCTCCAGTGTATAATGTGCCCCTTAGATGCTGCTCCAGTGTCTGATCTGCCATATTTACATTGCTCCAGTACATGATGGTCCTCATGGATTCATGGATGATGCTCCAGTGTATGATGGGCTCCAATAAAGCTCCATATATAATGGGCCCCATTTGTAATGCTCCAGTGTATAATGTGCCCCTTAGATGCTGCTCCAGTGTCTGATTTGCCCCATTTACATTGTTCCAGTACATCATGGGCCTCATGGATGATGCTCCAGTGTATCATGGGCTCCAAAAATGCTCCATATATAATGGGCCCCATTTGTAATGCTCCAGTGTAAAATGTGTCCCTTAGATGCTGCTCCAGTGTCTGATCTTCCCCATTTACATTGTTCCAGTACATCATGGGCCTCATGGATGATGCTCCAGTGTATCATGGGCTCTAATAATGTCCATATATAATGGGCCCCATTTGTAATGCTCCAGTGTATAATGTGCCCCTTAGATGCTGCTTCAGTGTCTGATCTGCCCCATTTACATTGCTACAGTACATGATGGGCCTCATGGATTCATGGATGATGCTCCAGTGTATGATGGGCTCCAATAGTGCTCCATATATAATGGTCCCCATTTGTAATGCTCCATTGTATAATGTGCCCCTTAGATGCTGCTCCAGTGTCTGATCTGCCCCATTTACAATGCTCCAGTACATGATGGGCCTCATGGATGATTCTCCAGTGTATCATGGGCCCTAATAATGCTCCATATATAATGGGCCCCATTTGTAATGCTCCAGTGTATAATGTGCCCCTTAGATGCTGCTCCAGTGTATGATTTGCCCCATTTACATTGTTACAGTACATCATGGGCCTCATGGATGATGCTCCAGTGTATCATGGGCTCTAATAATGACAAATATATAATAGGCCCCATTTGTAATGCTCCAGTGTATAATGTGCCCCTTAGATGCTGCTCTAGTGTCTGATCTGCCATATTTACATTGCTCCAGTACATGATGGTCCTCATGGATTCATGGATGATGCTCCAGTGTATGATGGGCTCCAATAAAGCTCCATATATAATGGTCCCCATTTGTAATGCTCCAGTGTATAATGTGCCCCTTAGATGCTGCTCCAGTGTCTGATCTGCCCCATTTACATTGTTCCAGTACATCATGGGCCTCATGGATGATGCTTCAGTGTATCATGGGCTCTAATAATGCTCCATATACAATGGGCCCCATTTGTAATGCTCCAGTGTATAATGTGCCCTTTAGATGCTGCTCCAGTATCTGATTTGCCCCATTTACATTGTTCCAGTACATCATGGGCCTCATGGATGAAGCTCCAGTGTATCATGGGCTCTAATAATGACAAATATATAATGGTCCCCATTTGTAATGCTCCAGTGTATAATGTGCCCCTTAGATGCTGCTGCAGTGTCTGATTTGCCCCATTTACATTGTTCCAGTACATCATGGGCCTCATGGATGATGCTCCAGTGTATCATGGGCTCCAAAAATGCTCCATATATAATGGGCCCCATTTTTAATGCTCCAGTGTAAAATGTGTCCCTTAGATGCTGCTCCAGTGTCTGATGTGCCCCATTTACAATGCTCCAGTACATGATGGGCCTCATGGATGATGCTCCAGTGTATCATGGGCCCTAATAATGCTCCATATATAATGGGCCCCATTTGTAATGCTCCAGTGTATAATGTGCCCCTTAGATGCTGCTCCAGTGTATGATTTGCCCCATTTACATTGTTACAGTACATCATGGGCCTCATGGATGATGCTCCAGTGTATCATGGGCTCTAATAATGACAAATATATAATAGGCCCCATTTGTAATGCTCCAGTGTATAATGTGCCCCTTAGATGCTGCTCTAGTGTCTGATCTGCCATATTTACATTGCTCCAGTACATGATGGTCCTCATGGATTCATGGATGATGCTCCAGTGTATGATGGGCTCCAATAAAGCTCCATATATAATGGGCCCCATTTGTAATGCTCCAGTGTATAATGTGCCCCTTAGATGCTGCTCCAGTGTCTGATTTGCCCCATTTACATTGTTCCAGTACATCATGGGCCTCATGGATGATGCTCCAGTGTATCATGGGCTCTAATAATGACAAATATATAATGGTCCCCATTTGTAATGCTCCAGTGTATAATGTGCCCCTTAGATGCTGCTCCAGTGTCTGATTTGCCCCATTTACATTGTTCCAGTACATCATGGGCCTCATGGATGATGCTCCAGTGTATCATGGGCTCCAAAAATGCTCCATATATAATGGCCCCCATTTGTAATGCTCCAGTGTATAATGTGCCCCTTAGATGCTGCTTCAGTGTCTGATCTGCCCCATTTACATTGCTCCACTACATGATGGGCCTCATGGATTCATGGATGATGCTCCAGTGTATGATTGGCTCCAATAATGCTCCATATATAATGATCCCCATTTGCAATGCTCCAGTGTATAATGTGCCCCTTAGATGCTGCATCAGTGTCTGATCTTCCCCATTTACAATGCTCCAGTACATGATGGGACTCATGGATGATGCTCCAGTGTATCATGGGCCCTAATAATGCTCCATATATAATGGGCCCCATTTGTAATGCTCCAGTGTATAATGTGCCCCTTTGATGCTGCTCCAGTGTCTGATCTGCCCCATTTACATTGCTCCAGTACATTATGGGCCTCAAGTATTCATGGATGATGCTCCAGTGTATGATGGGCTCCAATAGTGCTCCATATATAATGGTCCCCATTTGTAATGCTCCAGTGTATAATGTGCCCCTTAGATGCTGCTCCAGTGTCTGATCTGCCCCATTTACAATGCTCCAGTACATGATGGGCCTCATGGATGATGCTCCAGTGTATCATGGGCCCTAATAATGCTCTATATATAATAGGCCCCATTTGTAATGCTCCAGTGTATAATGTGCCCCTTAGATGTTGCTCCAGTGTCTGATCTGCCCCATTTACATTGTTCCAGTACATCATGGGCCTCATGGATGATGCTCCAGTGCATCGTGGGCTCTAATAATGCTCCATATATAATGGGTCCCATTTGTAATGCTCCAGTGTATAATGTGCCCCTTATATGCTGTTCCAGTGTCTGATCTGCCCCATTTACATTGCTCCAGTACATCATGGATTTATGGATGATGCTCCAGTGTCTGATGGGCTCCAATGATGCTCCATATATAATGGTCCCCATTTGTAATGCTCCAGTGTATAATGTGCCCCTTAGATGCTGCTCCGGTGTCTGATCTGCCCCATTTACATTGCTCCAGTACATGATGGGCCTCATGGATGATGCTCCAGTGTATGATGGGCTCTAATAATGCTCCATATATATAACGGGCCACATTTGTTTTGCTCCAGTGTATAATGTGCCCCTTAGATGCTGCTCCAGTGTGTGATCTGCCCCATTTACATTGCTCCAGTACATGATGGGCCCTATTTTTAATTAACCCAGGCATGGTATGTGAAAAGAGCTCCATGGAGTAATCTGAAGTGTGTGCTTCCACATCCTTCACTTTTGGTGTGGGTGAAGGACACAAGGAAAGGGGTTCCTCCTTACCAGAAGCCTGCAGTTACGACTCAGTGCTTGCATTTTTTTCAACTTCAGAATAGGAGGCGATAGAGCTGGAGGCTGTTTCAGCAATGTAAGCCACAAACAGTTCCTCCGGCTTTAAAAGCAGTATATCTACTCCCTGAAAAGGGAGCCTTACAGGCCTTCCAGAGCTACACCATGACGCTGGCTCAACACCTCCTGCCTTAGCTGCTATTGTGTCTTTGGCACTACCAGCAGACGCACCACCACCACCATCAGTACCAGGTGGCCCTCCATGCCCACATCCGCGTCC
The DNA here is from genome assembly GCF_039654945.1 of Dendrobates tinctorius. NCBI lineage: Eukaryota > Metazoa > Chordata > Amphibia > Anura > Dendrobatidae > Dendrobates > Dendrobates tinctorius. The sequence goes on along the minus strand of NW_027361703.1, from coordinate 28,963,954 downwards.
TCTTCCACCATATTTCCTCATGTTTTTGAAAATGGACCCAAAATACCACCAGATATATGGTACTGTATCATAAGCGTACAGCTCTTTACAGTCTATGGATAACAGTAAATATCCGTATATATTTCATGAGGCATACACAGACGCTCACAGGCTCAGTATGGCTTACTCAATAAAATAACAAGTTGAAAAAGGGTACAGTATCACCAGATAAAAGGTATATATAGTATAATGTAAACATTCTGATTCTCCGTATACATTTCAGGAGGCAGACACAAACGCTCTCAGGCCCAGTATGGATTACACAAGAACATGAAAAGCTGTAAATGGGTTATGTAACACAAGTGTACAGCTGTATACAGTGTTGGGGTAATCTTAAAGTTCCAAATATATTGCCGGAGTAACAGACAGACGTTTACAGGCTCTTTATGGATTACACCAGAATCTAAATAGCTAAAAACGTTACTGTATCAGAAGCGTTCTGCTGTATACAGTGTTGGTCAAATTGAAAATATCAGTATATATTTCCGTAGTCACCCTCAGACGCTCACTCAGTTTGGTTTTGACAATAATAAAAAATGTTGTAAAAAAGTTCCAGGATAACAAGATAGCAAGTATATATTTTTTAGGGGACAATTGAAATCTCCGTATAAATAGTCCCTTAGTCACTCTCAGACGCTTACACAGTATGGATTGGACCGTAATGCTAAATGTCGAACAAAGGTACTGTATAACAAGATACAAGCTGTTTAAATAATAGAGTGACACACTGGCGCTAATCCACTTTGCCCAGAAGAAAAAATTGGGTGTTCCCAGATGCTGCTGGTGATTGACAGGTTCTGTGCTAATACCTGCTAAAAAGAGAAAAGCTTAAAATAGTAATTACACCGCGCTATACTGGGAAAGACAAGGGTTAATATTAGACTACTCACTTGATAATGTATAGAAAAAACAAGATGTCCTGGAGGCTGGTTGCCTGGTCTTGGAAATATGGATAGCTGGCACAAAAAGTGGGATGAATAGATGAATGAATGAATAAATAAATAAATCCTATTTTTTTTTTTTTTTTTTAGAAAATAAGCTACTCACTTGTTAGTGTATAGAAAAAAACGCAATGTCCTTATGGCAGATCGCTTTGTCTTGAAAATGTAAGTAGCTGCCAATAAAGTGAATGAATAAATAAACAAGTAGAGTACGCTTATCTTACAAAAGGGGGGGGCAACCCCTTAAGGGTTAAAAGAGATTATGCTAGACTTGCTTATTAATGAATCTGACCATAAGTGCATCCAACCTTGGAACTGTTACTGGAATATTGGCTGGCACATGTCCCCTAATCCTGGTTTAAATATAATTACTAATAAAATAAATAAATAAATAAATAATAAAAAAAAATTTTGAATATCAGAAAAAAAGCCAAAAGGTACCAAGGAATAATGATAGATGGTTCGGGTGGAGGCTGAGGCTAACCTTGCCGAATGCTTGTGGCTGAATATCCTTAGATAAATCAAGAGCACCTGGTACTAGACTGTTATATGCAGAGGCAGACCTGTGACATAGATGAGGGTTAGAGGAGGCTTGTGCTCGCTGGTATAGTGCAGGGAGGGGTGGCACTTACTTGGAAGCTGGTGGTCGGTGGTGCAGTCAAGCGTGCTAGATGGGGTGGGTGATGACCGCTGCTGCTGGGCAGTGAAGCAGTGCGGATCGCCGCTACCTTGCGTGCTCCGGCCGTGAGCGACGCTGAGGAGGTCGGCGTGTGGTGAGGGCAGGGTGTAGCGTGACGTCACACTGGGAAAGGACGGTGGCTGGCTAATGGCACAAAACCAACGCGTTTCGAGAGAACGTCTCTCTTCATCAGGGTTGACTCTGCATATAACAGTCTAGTACCAGGTGCTTTTTTTTTTATTAGTAATTATATTTAAACCAGGATTAGGGGACATGTGCCAGCCAATATCTCAGTAACAGTTCCAAGGTTGGATGCACTTATGGTCGGATTCATTAATAAGTAAGTCTAGCAGAATCTCTTTTAACCCTTAAGGGGTTGCCCCCCCCTTTTGTAAGATAAGCGTACTCTACTTGTTTATTTATTCATTCACTTTATTGGCAGCTACTTACATTTTCAAGACAAAGCGATCAGCCTTAAGGACATTGCGTTTTTTTCTATACACTAACAAGTGAGTAGCTTATTTTATAAAAAAAAAAAAAAATAGGATTTATTTATTTATTTATTCATTCATTCATCTATTCATCCCACTTTTTGTGCCAGCTATCCATATTTCCAAGACCAGGCAACCAGCCTCCAGGACATCTTGTTTTTTCTATACATTATCAAGTGAGTAGTCTAATATTAACCCTTGTCTTTCCCAGTATAGCGCGGTGTAATTACTATTTTAAGATACAAGTTGTATCGAGTATAGTGTAAAAATTTGTTTCTCTGATTCACCGTATATATAGAAGATATAGAAGGCATAACTCACACACGCTCACTCACTATGGATGATGTAGGGAAGGTGGACTAACAGACAAACCAGCCTGTAGTGAGAAGCAGAGGTGTAGCGCAGTGTAAGTGTGAAACCGCTAAGATAAAGAGAAAGCGTGTAGTGCTTTAGCTTGCCCATTGGAGGTCAGTGGAGAGTGTAGGAGTGGGACTGAATAACCGGCATTGGTCAGAAAAACTGTTAGGCGATGGTGGGCGGAGTTACCAGAACTGGAAGTATAAAAGGCTGAGGGAAGGTTCTGGAAGAGTCAGTCAGTGAAGGGAGCACAGTAAAGATGAAGTTCTGCTGAGGAAATAGAGACAGTGGAAAGGCTCCAGAGAGGACTGACATTGAGGCGGTCACAGGGGGGTGGGCCAGAGGATGGTAGCCAGCCTGGGGCTATCATATGGACGGTGTGCTCAGACTGGTGCAGCGCTGTGGTGGTGGGGCCTAGGCCAGCCACAGTAGAAGAGCCACAGAGAACGCCATGATTATAGTTACAAAGGAAGTGAAGGTACCGGGGCCTATGTTCAGAGAAATGTGAAACGGCTGTGGTGAATTGCTGTTGTTGACAGAAGGATGGGCACTAAAAACGGACCTGTTCAATACAAACTCTGTCTCAGTCTCTTGTTTGTCTGCGGCAAGAAGAGGGTTCCCCCCCACAGTTGGTTATCCTACAGATGATAGCTTAATACAAATTTTTGAAACAAGGTACTGTATCAGCACATACCATGTGTGACCAGTCTAGGGTTAAATTTCCATCTATACTTCCGGAGTCAGACACAGACACTCACAGGCTCACTATGTATTACACCAGAATTAAAAAAGTAGAAAAAGGGAAAGGTATTCATAGCGTACATCAGTATACAGTGTTGTGGTACTTTTAAATCTTCATATATATTTCAATCTCAGTAAGCCAGTCAAGAATCTCTGCTACTAGAAACTACATGAATACAAGTATAGACGCAAAGTCAAGTGTTAGCAGAAATTTTGGAATTACTCATCGCGGGGAAATCTCCCGGTATATGCTGCAGAGGCGATGCAGACCCTCAATTACTGTGTCTGTGGAGAAAGTGAAAAAGGTTCTTTGTGAAGAAAGGATTGCTTTATCGCAGTAGCGTGGATCACATCACCATTACTCGTCTCCATCAAATTGTGATCACAGGGAGAGATGTACCCATGGTCCTCACTGCCTATCAAGATGTGTCTGGTCATTTTAGAGTGCAAAAGACAGAAGCCACAGGCCGTAGGCGATTCTATTGGATTCGCATGAGAGGAGACATTGAAAAATGGTGGCAGGAATGTCACACGTCTGTGACTATCACAACTGTGAAAGGTGATCATAAAGCACCACTGCATCCACTTGTAAGCTGACATCCATTTCAAATGGTAGCCATTGATCATCTGAAGGTAGAGGCCAGCAAGACAGGCCATAGCTACATCTTAACCATCATTGATCAATACACCAAATTTCGAGTGGCTGTCCCTGTGAAGTATTTAACTGCCCAGACTACACAGCGGTGGAGCAGGGAGAGGTAAATATTGCAACTTGCAAGTGCTGTGGCCATGACCAAGCAGGGGGGGCACAATCATGGTCGATGGTACTGGCACAGGGCCCCTCATAGTACGCTGGTGTGCCTGACAGCGAGTGGGCCCTCCCACCATCTGAGACACTGTATTGTACTATGAGGGGCTCTGTGCCATTGCCGGCGGCCATAAGTGGGCCTATCCACCTGTTCAGAGCAACGGCACTTGCCGGGGTGCACCAGGTCTTGACTCCAGCCATTGGGGGAGGGGTGGGCAGCCCAGTTAGGGAGGTTTAAAAATTGGCATATGTAGATGTGTTGGCTGGACATTCAGCTGCTGCAAAGGGCGTAATTTGGCAAGTCCGAGGAAGAGGAAGTATGCTTAATGGTGGCGGTGGTCTTACAGTGGGGGTAGTGATGGAGTGTTGTTGCCTATCTTCAGTCGGAGCAGATGCACATGTGCTACCTGAGGATTTGTAGTGCGTCCACGCTTGCAAGTGCATGTTGATTAAATGTCTAAGCATGCAACTGGTATTCAAATTTTTGAGTTGTTTACCTCTGCTAAAGGTCCTTCCGCACTTCTTACAGGTAACCTTTGACTCATCAGTAGGATTTTGGACAAAGAAGTGCCACACTGCACTCTTCCTACTATGGTAAACATTTTCTGGCCTTGCATGCTGTTCTAAGTTGACCGTCTGATCAAGCTGTCCTGCAACTCTTTTAGTTTTTGTTCCACATTTTAGGACAGTTACAGGCCTGCTAGATAACCACTGCTGCGATGTCAATGCCTGCTGCGGATCCTTCTCCTTATCTGAGCTATTGCCAGCACCACCCTCCTCCCCCAATGGATGCCAATCCGGGTCCAGAAATGGGTCATCCATCACCTCCTCTTTAAAGTCATCTGCACCTTCCTCTTTACCTTCCTCTGTGTCACCGTGTAAGGTGGTATGGTATGCGGGAAGAGGCACCTGGGTTTCATCAGGGTGAGATTCTGGCTCAATAGGCTGTGGGTCAATGTACCAGCAGAATTATCTAGCAGTGGCTGTGCATCAGTGCAGTCCATGTAAGATTCATCTTGGACTGGGGAATTCAGGATTTGACTGGATAACCCAGGCATGGTATGTGAAAAGAGCTCCATAGAGTAATCTGCAGTGTGGGCTGCCGCATCCTTAACTTTTGGTGGTGGTGAAGGACACAAGGAAAGGGGTTTTTTATGATCAGAACCCTGCACTGATGACTCCGTGCTTGCAGGTTTCGACCATTCAGAAGAGGAGGCAGTAGAGCTGGTGGCTGTTTTGGCAATGTACGCCAAAACCTGTTCCTGATGCTCCGGCTTTAAAAGTGGTTTTCCTACTCCAAGAAAAGGCAACTTACAGGCCTTCTCTGGCTAGAGGATGACGCAGGCTCAACACCTCCTGCCTTAGCTGCTATTGTGCTTTTGCCAGAACCAGCCGATGCACCACCACCATCAGTACCAGCTGCGCCCCCCTGCCCACGTCTGTGGCCTGTTCCACCATACTTCCTCATGTTTGGGAAAATGTAACCAAAATACCAGCAGAGAGATGGCACTGCATGAGGAGCGCCCCGTTGTGTAAGGTGTATTAAACAAATTAAATCAACGTATATATTATGTCACAGACGCTCTCATAGTATGTATTGGACTGTAATCCAACAAGCAGATATACGGAACTGTTTGAAAAATGGACATGACTCTAAGGAGTAGGTGTGGAAAAACGGACAAACTCCTCAGTTTTTTTTCCAGAGTCACACACAGGTAGCTTCTATTTGTCCGTGCTAGAAGGCAGTTCACGGTAGTATGTGAGGAGTGTACACCGCTGTACGGTGTGTATGTAAAATTGTCAAGCTCCGTGTATTTGTATACGGACTGACACACGCTGTCTCTGTCTAGTTTTTACCGTAATCAAACAGCAGATATTCGAAACTGTTTGAAAAACTGACACGACTCTAAGGTGTAGGTCTGGAAAAATGGACAAACTCCTCGTTTTTTTTTTCCAGAGTCACACACAGGTAGCTTCTATTTGTCCGTGATACCAGCCAGAATACACGGTAGTGTGTGAGGAGTGTACACCGCTGTACGGTGTGTGTTTGTAAAATTGTCAAGCTCCGTGTATTTGTATGCAGACTGACACACGCCGTCTCTGTCTAGTTTTGACTGTAATCAAACAGCAGATATACGAAACTGTTTGAAAAACGGACACAACTCTAAGGTGTAGGTCTGGAAAAATGGACAAACTCCTCGTCTTTTTCTTCCAGAGTCACACCCAGATAGCTTCTATTTGTCCGTGATACCAGCCGGAATACACAGTAACAGTAGCGTGTGAGAAGCGTACACCGCTAGACGATGTGTGAAAAAATGAACGCTCAGTAACTCACCAGGACAAAATAATAAAATTTTGAGTGCTTTGAAAAAAGCAGTTTGAACAGCAGTGTGCACACAGCAATGCAGCTAGCAGGTAGCCTTAAAAGGCAGCCTAATCACCACCAGCGCTGCTGCACACAACAAAAATCCTCCCCTTTCACTGCACACAAACTGTACAGTGAAAAGCGCTATCAGCAGAAGCGGTTTTTTTTTTCTTCTTCCCTGCCTAACGCTCTCCCTGTTCAGAATCAGAAGCAGCACCTCTTCCTATTGTAAGATCGGCAGAAGTAAGATGGCGGTCAGCGTTCACAGCCTTTTATACCCCTTGTGACGCCACACAAAGCCAGCCAATCACTTCAATGCCCTTCTCTAAGATGGTGCTGGCCGCTGCCTATGTCATCGCGTTGCCCACAGTGTGCGTCCTCCATCATTGGCTGAAAAAAGGCGCTGGAAGCATAATTTGAAACGCGACTTTGGCGCTCGGGTCGCCGACATCATGGCCGACCTCACGCTATGGTCAGGTTTCGTTTCATGAAACCCGACTTTGGCGAAAGTCGGCGATTTTTTAAATTGACCGACCTATTTCGCTCAACTCTACTTACCATTGTTGAGCTATCTCCCTCTGCTAGGGATTCAAGTATGGCCAGTGCTTCTTGCTCCTCCTTAGTATTAAAAACCACGGGATCAGTGCTGGATTTTTCATGGAAACGTTTCAACAACAATTTTCTGGCGAAGAGGTGTGTATCTTTTAAGGCCGTGAATGTATCTAGAGGAGCATGAGGTGAAAACGTCAATCCTTTTTCCAAAACTTTTAATTGGACCTCTGTCAATCAATGTGTTGACAAGTTTAATACCTTAGGTTGTTCGCCTTTTCTATGACCTTGATTGAAAAAATCTTTAGAGTTCCCATTGCCCCCAAAGCTGGTTTTAACCGTCCTTTGATTGTTGGTCTCCATTTCTGAGCCCGTGGATATACTGCTAACTTGCGAAGAAAGTGATGCACTAGAGATATTACGGGTAAGAGGTCTTTGTTGTTTTTCTGATCTATATTGCCACCTATAGACCTTCTTGTTTTCATAATCATGGGCAACTCTCAGATATTTTTTCATTTTATTGTCACTAATGTCCTTCTCCCATTTGCTCATATTTCCATCGAGATCCTTCACTGGAGGCAAGGCGCATGCGCCGTCACCATGACGGCCCATGACGCTCTTGCGTTCCACGGCCGCAGATCATGGCATCTGATGAATGGAGCGTGTCAGCGGCGCACGCGCAAAGTGTACCGGAAGTACACCCCTCGTGACCTGGATTCTCTCCTGGATGTACAGCAGCATCAGATTCACAATCACCGCCATAGGAACCCTCCGTCAGGCGCAATAGATCTGACAGGCACACAGTAATTAGTTTCACTTCTCTCTCCTTGCCCACTTATCAGAAAACCCCACCCCTCCTAGTTATCTCCTGACTCTACAGGCTCTGTGAAACCTGATATCACAGTGACTCAGCAGACCTTCTAGTGAGCAGATATCAACACTTTGGCTTCTCAGGCACATTGCGCCTGATTTCAACACAAATTGAAAGGTTAGTATTTTCTTTTTTTATTCATCACGATTGTGTATTTAGCTTGTTTTATGAAGGATTAATGCTAAGTTAGTGTACATAAGTACTGTTTTCTTGGACAAAAGGAGGGTGGCTTCTAAGGCACATTGCGCCCTAACACATACTCTTTCTCTCTTGCTTCAGATTTTCTGCTGCAATGGCCAGAAAACAGCATGATTCATCTAAACCCCTTCATTTAGAAGAAATGAAGATTTTTTTGTTAGAAGATGATGAGGAAGAACCAGCAGTAACTGAGGATTTAGAGGAATCTAGTGACATTTCATCTGAAGATGAGGTAGCAGAATGTAACACTGATTCTGGAACAGAGCAGGATGGTGATGACACTGATACAGAGGAAACGGACACAGATCTAGCTTATTATTTGGGCAAAGATAAAAATACAAAGTGGAACAAAAAGGCACCCAAGAACAAACAGCGCAGAGAATCCCACAATATTATTACACACCTTCCTGGAGTTATTGGAAGTGCTAGAAAAGCTAAAACTGCAGTAGAATGTTGGAGTAATCTAATTACAGATAGCATGTTGGAAACTATTGTTCGGTTCACTAACCAGTATATTGACACAATCAAAGAGCAATTCTCCAGAGAGAGGGACATCAAAAACACTGATGTGATTGAACTCAAGGCATTTATTGGCTTGTTATACCTAGCTGGTGCTTTAATAATAATAATAATAATAATAATAATAATAATAATTTTTATTTATATAGCGCCAACATATTCCGCAGCACTTTACAATTAAGCGGGGACATGTACAGACAATAAATTCAATACAAGTTAAGACAATTCAAACAGTGACATTAGGAGTGAGGTCCCTGCTCGCAAGCTTACAATCTACAAGGAAATGGGGGGACACAGTAGGTGAGAAATGCTTGTTAATTCAGGTCTGGCAATTATAATAGGGATTTTCATATAAAGCTGCATGATCCGGTTATCAGCCCGTGTGTTTAAGTGCAATAGACAAGTATCAAATGCAGTTATCATGTGCATGAAGGGTGTGGAGACAGATGAATAGTAGGGTGCAGATTCAGAATAATATTTGGAAGGAGGGAACAGGGCAAAGTTAGCTTGCTGAGTAGTTGATGTGGTAGGCTTGTTTGAAGAGATGGGTTTTCAAAGCGCGCTTGAATAGGTCAGGGCTAGGTATCAGTCTGATCGTCTGGGGATGTGCATTCCAGAGAGCTGGAGCAGCACGAGAGAAGTCTTGGAGACAGAGGTGCGAGGTTCGGATTACGGGGGATGTTAGTCTTAGGTCATTTGTAGAATGGAGGGCACGTGTAGGGCGATAGAGGCGAGAGAGGAGATATAAGGCGGTGCAGAACAGTGGAGAGCTTTGTGGGTGAGAGAGATGAGTTTATACTGGACCCTGTAGCAAATAGGTAGCCAGTGTAATGACTGGCACAAGATGGAGGCATCGGTGAAGCGGCTGGACAGTAATATGACCCTGGCTGCCGCATTCAAGATGGATTGGAGTGGAGAAAGTTTGGTAAGAGGGAGACCGATCAGAAGAGAGTTGCAGTAGTCCAGACGAGAATGAATAAGAGCAACAGTAAGAGTCTTAGCAGTTTCAAAGGTGAGAAAAGGTCGGATTCTGGAGATGTTTTTAATATGCAGGTGACAAGAGCGACTGAGTGATCGGATGTACGGAGTAAAGGAAAGTTCAGTGTCGAATATGACCCCAAGACAGCGGGCATGCTGCTTGGGAGTTATGGTTGAACCCTCCAGGGTTATTTCGATGTTAGGTAGAGTGAGGTTAGTAGAGGGGAGAAACACAAGAAGTTCAGTTTTAGAGAGATTTAGTTTCAGATAGAGGGAGGACATGATGTTATAGACAGCAGACAGACAATCCTTGGTATTTTGAATTAGGGTAGGGGTGATGTCAGGGGAAGAAGTGTATAATTGGGTGTCATCAGCATAGAGATGATACTGGAACCCAAATCTGCTGATTGTTTGTCCAATAGGGGCAGTGTATAAAGAGAAGAGGAGGGGGCCTAGGACTGAGCCCTGCGGGACCCCGATAGTAAGGGGACGAGAAGAGGAAGAGGAGCCGGAAAAAGATACAGTGAAGGAGCGGTCAGAGAGGTAGGAGGAGAACCAGGAGAGGGCTGTGTCCTTGAGGCCTATAGAGCGGAGCATAGTGAGGAGGAGCTGGTGATCCACAGTGTCAAATGCGGCAGAGAGATCCAGGAGAATCAGCAGGGAGCAATGACCTTTCGATTTAGCTGTTATTAAATCATTAGAGACTTTAGTGAGGGCAGTTTCAGTAGAGTGTAAAGAGCGGAAACCAGATTGTAAGGGGTCGAGAAGAGAGTTATCCGAGAGATAGCGGATTAGACGGGAGTGGACCAGGCGTTCCAGGAGTTTAGAGATGAAGGGAAGGTTAGAGACAGGTCTGTAGTTAGCAGTGCAGTTCTGGTCCAGGGATGGCTTTTTAAGTAAAGGGGTTATGATGGCATGTTTAAATGAGGAGGGAAATATACCTGAAGAAAGAGAGAGGTTAAATATTTTAGTCAGGTGAGTGGTGACCACTGGTGAGAGAGACTGCAGGAGCTGTGAAGGAATAGGGTCACTGTTGCAGGTTGTAGGCCGAGCAGAAGCAAGGAGCTTGGAAACTACTTCTTCTGAAACAGGCTCAAAGATGTCTAGTGAGCTTGAGATGCGGCAGGGAAGGGGATCCAGGCACTGAGGAGATAGGGCTGAGATATCCTGATGTATGTGGTTGATTTTTTCTAGGAAATAAGTGGCCAGATCCTCACCGCTGAGGTTGGTGATGGGGGGCCTGTACTTTAGGTTTCAGGAGGGAGTTTAAGGTTTCAAAAAGTCGTCTTGGGTTGTTGGATAGTGAGGTGATGAGGGTGGTGAAGTAGGATTGTTTGGCCAGATGAAGGGCAGAGTTATAGGTTTTGAGCATGAACTTATAGTGGATGAAGTCTTCTGCTAAGAGAGATTTTCTCCACTGCCGCTCTGCACACCTCGAGCAGCGCTGAAGAAAGCGTGTTTGCGTTGTGTGCCAGGGCTGCCGTTGTCTGTGTCGGGTCTTTCTGCGTATAGAAGGTGCTGCTTCATCTAGGGCATTCTTCAGTGTATTATTGAAGTGTGACAATGCTATGTCTGGACAGGAGAGGGTGGAGATGGGGGCTAAAGATGTGTGGAGATTGTCCCTAAGCTGTTGGGTATTAATGGTACGTGTATTCCGATAAGTGTGGTAAGTGGGGGTGTCCCGGGTGAGGAGACAATTCTTGACAGAGAAGGAAAGAAGGTTGTGGTCCGAGAGCGGGAGAGGCGAGTTAGTAAAGTCGTGCAGCGAGCCGGGACGGGAGAAAACCAGGTCCAGAGTATTCCCGTCCTCATGTGTAGGAGAATTAGTAAACTGTGAGAGGCCGAATGAAGAAGTTAGAGAAAGAAGATGAGAGGCAGACTGGGAGAGCGGATCATTGATGGGGATGTTAAAGTCTCCCATGATGAGGGTGGGGATGTCACAGGATAGAAAGTGAGTAAGCCAGGTGGTGAAGTGGTCTAGAAACTGGCGGGAGGAGCCTGGAGGGCGATAAACAACCACCACTCATAAGGAGAAGGGCTTAAAGAGTCTGACGGCGTGGACTTCAAAGGAAGGAAATGTAAGTGAGGGAACCGGGGGGATGACCTGGAAAGCACATTGTGATGAAAGCAGCAAACCAACACCTCCACCCTGTCTGTTCTCAGGTCTGGGGGTATGTGAAAATTTCAGCCCACCAAACGAGAGAGCGGCAGCAGCGGTGGTGTCTGAATGCTGGATCCAGGTTTCTGTAATAGCCAGAAGGTTAAGGGAATTAGAGAGAAAAAGATCGTGAATGTAAGTCAGTTTGTTACACACAGACTGTGCATTCCAGAGAGCACATTGGAAAGTGAGAGGAGAAGGCATGCACTGAATGTTAATAAGATTAGCAGGGTTTCTATATGCAGCTGGAGGAGAGTAACGTATGCTGGTGGAGGGAGGCCCAGGGTTGGGGGAGATGTCACCTGCAGCTATTAAAAGGAGAAAAAACAGAAAAAGCAGGTGGTGGGATGATTTGTATGAACGTTTGGAGTGCTGCATGGTGGTTTTGGATGGTTTGGTGTGGGTAAGAAATGTCAATAGAGCCTCAGAGTTATACATGGGAGAGGGGAAAAGGGAGGGGTGGATATGCAGAGAGTGCACAGAATGTGTAAAAGGGCAGGCGATTTTTTAGAAAGCAGAGGTGAAGACAAAAAAGCAGCAGGTTGATATGATCAATGCATATGTAGTACGACTGACCAAGAAGCATGTGTGCATGAAAAATTTATGCACCTTACCTGTCTCCTGCCCAACTGCATTGTCTAACTGCAAAACACTTGATCCTGTTGCACTTAATATCTGTTGCACGCGTGAGCCCGCACGCGTGCTATCCCAGCCAGAGCTAAATATATATGAAATGAAATGTCTGCTAGCTTCAGCCACCAAAAGGCCACAATCAGTAATTAACCAATTAGCACAAGGCCAGAGCAGGCATTACTATGCAGGGTAAATAACTAATGCTGGACAAGGCCATCAAACAGAGAAAGGGAAAAAAAAACAAAAAAAAAAACACCTTTCTACACTTCAAAGCACAAACCAAATAGATAAAAAAAGAAAGACCCACCACAGGAATGATGGAATGAATAACCATAAAAATATCTGGCAATATATGATGCAGTTCACACTTGTCAGACAGCATACATGGATGATGGAATGAATTACCATAAAAATATCTGGCAATATATGATGCAGTTCACACTTGTCAGACAGCACACATGGATGATGGAATTAATTACCATAAAAATATCTGGCAATATATGATGCAGTTCACACTTGTCAGACAGCACACATGGATGATGGAATGAATTACCATAAAAATATCTGGCAATATATGATGCAGTTCACACTTGTCAGACAGCATACATGGATGATGGAATGAATTACCATAAAAATATCTGGCAATATATGATGCAGTTCACACTTGTCAGACAGCATACATGGATGATGGAATTAATTACCATAAAAATATCTGGCAATATATGATGCAGTTCACACTTGTCAGACAGCACACATGGATGATGGAATGAATTACCATAAAAATATCTGGCAATATATGATGCAGTTCACACTTGTCAGACAGCATACATGGATGATGGAATTAATTACCATAAAAATATCTGGCAATATATGATGCAGTTCACACTTGTCAGACAGCACACATGGATGATGGAATGAATTACCATAAAAATATCTGGCAATATATGATGCAGTTCACACTTGTCAGACAGCATACATGGATGATGGAATTAATTACCATAAAAATATCTGGCAATATATGATGCAGTTCACACTTGTCAGACAGCACACATGGATGATGGAATGAATTACCATAAAAATATCTGGCAATATATGATGCAGTTCACACTTGTCAGACAGCATACATGGATGATGGAATTAATTACCATAAAAATATCTGGCAATATATGATGCAGTTCACACTTGTCAGACAGCACACATGGATGATGGAATGAATTACCATAAAAATATCTGGCAATATATGATGCAGTTCACACTTGTCAGACAGCATACATGGATGATGGAATGAATTACCATAAAAATATCTGGCAATATATGATGCAGTTCACACTTGTCAGACAGCATACATGGATGATGGAATTAATTACCATAAAAATATCTGGCAATATATGATGCAGTTCACACTTGTCAGACAGCACACATGGATGATGGAATGAATTACCATAAAAATATCTGGCAATATATGATGCAGTTCACACTTGTCAGACAGCATACATGGATGATGGAATTAATTACCATAAAAATATCTGGCAATATATGATGCAGTTCACACTTGTCAGACAGCACACATGGATGATGGAATGAATTACCATAAAAATATCTGGCACTATATGATGCAGTTCACACTTGTCAGACAGCATACATGGATGATGGAATGAATTACCATAAAAATATCTGGCAATATATGATGCAGTTCACACTTGTCAGACAGCACACATGGATGATGGAATGAATTACCATAAAAATATCTGGCAATATATGAGGGAGTTCACACTTGTCAGACAGCACACATGGATGATGGAATGAATTACCTGTGTGAAGAAGAGAAGAGAGGAACATCAGCTTCAATGCATTGTCTAACTGCTTTCAGAGCAAATAGGCAAAGTTTGGAGGAGCTGTGGGGGACAGACGGTGATGGCATCGAAAAATTCAGCCTTGTGATGAATCTGAAACGATTCAAAGTCCTGATCCGTTGCCTCCGTTTCGATGATCGAAGTACCCGGACAGAACGAAAAGGTTATGACCGGCTTGCACCAATTCGGGACATATTTCAACAATTTATTATGAATTGTCAAAAAAACTATTGCCCGGGGCAAAACCTCACTATTGATGAGATGCTTCCAGGTTTCCGTGGAAGATGTGGTTTTCGGCAATATATACCATCAAAGCCAAACAAATATGGAATTAAAATTTTTGCCATGGTTGATGCAAGGATGATGTACACTATGAACATGGAAGTTTATTGTGGAAGACAGCCACCAGGTCCTTTCAATGTGAGCAACAAGCCTAGTGATGTGGTAAAGAGAATTGCTGAGCCAATGTTTGGATCTGGTCGAAATATCACTGCTGACAACTGGTTTACTGACTTTGATCTGATTGATTTTTTAAAAACGAAAAAGCTGTCATATGTGGGAACTGTTAGAAAAAACAAAAGGCAGTTGCCGCCAGATTTTCTATATACAAAAGGCAAACAACAGTATAGCACTATGTTTGGGTTCAGTAATGGAAAGATTTTAGTTTCTTACATCCCACGCGAGAGGAAAAATGTGATTTTGGTCTCTTCATTACATAATGATTACACCATTGATCTAGAGTCTGGGGAGCTAAGGAAACCAGAAATCATAACTTTTTATAATTTGACCAAAAGCGGCGTTGACACTGCTGACCAAATGTGTGGCAATTTCAATGTAAGTCGAAATACCAAACGCTGGCCGATGGTAATCTTCTTTACAATGCTGAATGTGGGTGGCATCAACTCACAAGTAATTTACCTCGGTAATGAACTAAAACAAATGCGCAGAAGAATGTACCTAAAACAATTGGCTAATGAACTGGTGAGTGGAGAGCTAAGCCTAAGAAGTACAAAGACGGTTGGAATGCCCCTTGCCCTGCAACACCGGTTGAAGAGATATCGTCCCAAGGACGTTCCAGAACAAACACCGACTCTACCACCTTCTAAAAGATGCAGTTGTACTACCTGC
This sequence comes from Dendrobates tinctorius, assembly GCF_039654945.1. Lineage (NCBI taxonomy): Eukaryota > Metazoa > Chordata > Amphibia > Anura > Dendrobatidae > Dendrobates > Dendrobates tinctorius. Next base: position 28,948,646 of record NW_027361703.1, on the reverse strand, counting down.
TCATTTGTATCTGGTTTCAGAAGGCTTTCTAAATATGACTGCAAAATATGTAAAGAATCAATCTGCCTTTCCCATGCAACTTTCGTCTGCCAGCCTTGCTTTTCTAAGTGTACCTGTGCTGCTTCTGCTGCAATTGAAACCACTGAAGATGAGTAGAAAATAATTAAGTAACATCTAAGTGCAATATCCTTTAAGTTTTTTTCCATAATTTTATATTTAAGCAATAGTTAAGTAAAGATAACTGGAGCCTATTTGGCGGTACTACCGAAAAGTGGTACTTTTAGTTTTAATAAGTTTATGGTTAATAAATGTTTTTTTTTGCATCTGATTTGGTGTAATCTCTTTTAATACATTCCTATGAAGGTCACTGACTACTTCTATAGTCCTGAAATTGAAATATGTAGCTACTATAGGTGGTTTTCTGACCTGTGCTTGTCAGGCACATTGCGCATGAACTGAGGAGAATCTATATTGCGCCTGACGGAGGGTTAAGATGCATACTCCCTTCCCACAGCGTTCGCCTCCTGACGAAGGGACGAAACGCGCGTTGGGGCCTTGAAATTGTGTTTTTACTTTTTAAATTGTAACATTAATTGATAAAGTTAAATATCTATTTTATTGGCATGGTATACTGATTTTTGTTCTTTTGTGGTTCATTATCTAAGTGAGTTGTGCCATTTTATTTTATGGGTTTTTGTGCTAAACATATAATAATGGTGAGGTGTCAATAAGACACCTATCCATTATTAATCCCATAGTAGTAAAGGGTTAAAAAAAGACACACACACATTAAAAAATTCTTTTAATGAAATAATTGCACAAAGTTTTTGACAAAATTTATTATGCTGCCAATCCAATATATATATATGTATATATATATGTATACATATATGTATTCTGTGTGTATACAGTGTATATACGGTATGTGTATTCTATATGTATATATCTATTCTTTTGTTTGTGTTTTAACCTGTCATTGAGATCCATTATATGTCCATTTTGCAAGCCTGCGAGAGAATCTCGTCATACGGATGCCGTACGTCATTCGGATACCCTACACGAACTTTAGTGTGAAACATGGTTTGAGTGTTGTCTCTGCAGGGAAAAAAATACAGGTGAGCTAATAAAGCAAACTTTCTACAGTATATCTATGCAACATGTTTCTAAACAAGAAAGGAATGAAAGCGTTCACATTCCATTTGATGTGTTCAAATGTATACACATTTCTTTTTCTAACAGCAAAAGAAGAAATTCTTAATAAGATTTTAATCATTTCATAAGATACTTATTAAAGGGATGGCCCCATATCTGAAGTCTCTTGGGTGAATAGAGTATTAGCGCACATGTGAGACTACTGCTCCATTTAATGTCCATGATCCTCACAACCCCACCATACAGTGGGTCTTCCTCAGCCTCCCACAAACTATAATGTCCCCAGTTCCATCAAAATGGTTTCATGGCCCGCACCGCACCCCTCAGTCGTTACACACAATATGGTGCCCCAACAGTCCCCCCACACAGCATAATGGCGCACACAGCATGATGGTGCTTACAGTCACTCACAGTATGAAGGTCCCCACAGTACCTCTCCAAACATAAAGTAGGATGTCTACCACAGTCGGTAACCACGTCCAGTTTGTTGTCCCAGCGCAGCGTTCAGTTGTCCATTGTCAGCATATACTGTATGTCTGTTCACAAATTGATAGTTACATAAAACTTATTAATTAGAACTTTACATTGTCCGGTGCTGAACAAAGACCATTGCTGACTTTTCCAGGCTCATAAATGAGACTTGTGTATCTCTGTCACTTCCCTTACATTTTCTAAATTTGGCTCATAAAACTCTCTGGCACTTTGAAAATGTGAAGCGAGGGCCGCATAATGACATGGCGGTGGACATGGTGGTGGTGGTGGGCAAAGGCCAAAATTAAAATGGGCATGTTTTAGCTGGTATTGTATTGATGGGGATTATGTATTCTACTTTCCAGCTATCAATGTTGAATGAGAGAGGGACCTCCCAAATGTATGACAAAGGACCACCTGAGGGCCCTTCCCAAACTCAGGTTTCACGACACCGACTGGCACTCTGAAAATGTGAAGCGAGGGCTGCATAATGACAAGGCGGTGGACATGGTGGCGGTGGCGGGTGAAGCCCAAAATTCAAATGGGCATGTTTGAACTGGCATTGTAATGGGATGGGGAATATGTATTCCACTATGTTGCTATTTGCCTTGAGGAAGGGACCTCCCAAATGTAGGAGTGAGAGCTCTCTCAAATGTATGATACAGAGCCACCTGAGGGCCCTTACCAAACTCAGGTTTCACGACACCTGCTGGCACTCTTCAAATTGTAAGCTAGGGCCGCATAATGATATGGCGGTGGACATGGTGGTGGTGGCGGGCAAAGCCCAAAATTCAAATGGACATGTTTGAACTGGCATTGTAAAGGGATTGGGAATATGTATTCCACTATCTTGCTAACTAATTGAAATGAGGAAGGGTCCTCCCAAATGTAGGCGTGAGAGCCCTCACAAATATTAAAGGAAAAACTAAAGCCAAAACGCTCCATGTGAACATATGCTAAAGGGGAGGTATAATTTATTATTTATATATTTTTTATTTTGTTTTACAAACATGTAATTATGAAGGAAAAATTGTTTCTTAGCATTTTTGCCTTTAAAAAAATTTAGGTTTGGTTTGGTAGGTCTTTTTATAAATCCGTAAAACCAGCGCAATAGTCTGACAACATTATTTACAGATACCATATGTGAGTCATAAAGGCATGCCGTCATATTCTCCATGCTGTTCCCATTTAGTTTTAGCTCTTTCCCATCAATTTCAGCTTTTTCGCATGCCCCCAGACCTGTTTGTTGGGTCCAGCAGAAAAATATTCGGTATTCCCATTTACTTGAATTGAATTCATTATTTGGTATGAATACACGGCTATTAGAAAATATTTGTGCCAATTTTCCCGAATCTAAATATTTCACTATTCGCTCATCACTGTGAGTGATTGTCTCATCAGTATTTTTGCACCTGTGTTGCCACCGTCTTAACTACATGGGTGAGCTGCATCCTGACAGTGCAACTGTTTGGAGAGCTGGGCAGGTAAACATCGCTGCCTTTTTTCTGTTTTTCTGAATTTTTGGAGGATTTTTAGTTCGCTTTTTGTGGCACTTCTCTTTTGTGCTAGAAGTAATCTGTTTGAATCAGAGGAGGTGGCTAAAGCTTTGTAGGAAAAAAATAACTTATTCTCTCATGACATGGTATGTCGACTAGTAGAAGTAATTGCAATAACTATTGGTAGTATAGTTTTTAGTTTGTTATTTGTTGGTTGTTTATCAAAGTTGCACGGGTACAAAGGGCTGTTTACCTGATTTGGACATTTCCTAGAAAATCTTCTCTTGTGAGAACACTGGTTCTGGGAATTGAAATCCTTCTCTTGTGAGCAAATTGGTGCTAGGAGCAGAGTAGAGTCTTCCGCTGTTAAGACTCTATGAGCTGTTTCAGTTCTTTGTTTAACTGCGGGCATTAAAGTTGCAGTCAGAGGACTGGCAACTGCAAGGAAATAAGTAGCCTTGGAGATACCACCCTTGTCCCTGCATGTGATATAGTGAAACAACTAAAGGGGGCTTTAAACATAGTGATATCGCTAGCTATATCGCTAAAGCGTCACCGATTTTGTGACGCAGCAGCAATATTACTAGCGATATCGCTACATGTGATACTTACCTCCAACCGCCTCCCCCGCTGGCTATCGCTGATCGCGCGAGATCAGCCTGGTCCATTTCTCGTCGTCGGCTTCCTGCTGGCGCCGACGAGCGGGCCATGGACGCGGGCGGAAGATGGACACCCTCGCCGCGTCTGAAAGGTAAGAGCGACCGCTGAGCATTGCTGCGTCGCTAGTGAGATCTGCCTGTTTGGCAGCTCACTAGTGACCATTTAGTGCGCACCAGCGATCCTGACCGGGTCGTATCATGGTCGGGATCGCTGATGCATCACTAAATGTAAAGGGGCCTTAAGAAGGAATGGAAGAAGTATATTTCCAATTGGGAAAGATTACTGGAAGATAGATAAGAGCAGACTTGAGCTTGCTAGGATGTGATTAGAAGTAGTCAAAGCGTCTCTCAATGAGTGAAAGTAAATCAGATGAAATAGACATAGAATTGTGTATGTAATCTATGATAGTATGAAAACGCAGAGACATCTGTACTCTCTGTACTTTATTATTATTATACATTTATATAGCGCCATTTATTCCATGGCGCTTTACATGGGAAAAGAGGAAATATAGGCAAGTACTATAAACATGTGCAAGACAAGGGACACATAAGTACAGAAGGAGAGAGGACCCTGCTCGCAAGGGCTCACAGTCTACAGGGATGGGTGATACTTGATGTAAAACTTGCATCCTTTTTGACTCCCCTGCCTTATGCAGGAAAGATGGGATGGGACTGCATATATTGTGGCCAACAGTATGCCCTGGGGTAATTACTGTGTTCTGTAGGTTCCCACGCCCATGGATATCCAAGGTGCCTCTGACGACCTTCTAAATTACAGCTGACTCAGCCCCTCCGACTGAATTTGCTTTACTCAACTTAATTGTGATCCAGGTTTAGTTGTACTGATGTATCTTAATTCATTAGGGACAGGTAAGACATTTATACAAACCTATGCCCAGTACTTTTTGACTACCACAAATTTTTACCATATGCATTTGTATAATATATGTCCTGGCTGTTGCATTCACTCACATCCACCATCCTTGCATTAAATCTCTTCACTCTATCCATATCAGCCCCTCACTCCTCTCCTCTCCTATGTATAGCACTCATGCTCTTTTCACATTGCTAAACTGCACAGATCCATTCAGTTCAACCATCCAACACAAGAGACGCTCTCACAAATTCACTTAAAAATCTGCTCACACTTTCTATTCTCCTTCTCCTAGTCGCAGGAGATATCGCTTCCAACCCCGGCCCCCCATGTTATGACAGGTCAACCCCCCCCAACTGCTACACTCAGAAACCCCTCTAATATTATTAATATTCCCTGCATGCCTTCTGTCTCTTTCAATTGTGCCCTTTGGAATTCTTGCTCAGTGTGTAATAAACTCACCTTCATCCATGACTTCTTCCTTTGTAATTCTCTTAACCTTACTGAAACCTGGATTCAGCAGTCAGTCACCACCGCTGCTGCTGCTCTCGCACATGGTGGACTACACTTTTCTCATACCCCAATTTCGGACAGCAGAGCAGGTGGAGGCGTTGGTCTCCTCCTATCACCAAAATGTACCTTTCAGGTTATCCCTCAAGTATTCTCACTTGTCTTTCCATCTTTCGAGGTCCATGCTGTCAGACACTACATTCTCTTCTCCATGCAAGTGGTGGTGGTGTATCGTCCTCCCGGCCCCCTCCGATCAGTTCCTGGATCACTTTGCAACCTGGCTTCCACATTTCCTCTCCTGTGACTTCCCCACCCTTATCCTGGTAGACAACAACATCCTCATTTATTTTCCCCTCTCCCCATCTGCTACTCACTTTTTATCTATAACCTCCTCCTTCGGCATTTTGCAGCTTACTAACTCTCCAACGCTTAAAGACGGAAACTCCCTCGACTTGGTCTTCTCTCGCCTTTACTCAGTGGATGATTTCACAAACTCCCCTCTCCCGCTCTCTGACCACAACCTTCTTCATTCCCTATCAAGAACTGCCATCCCACTCAGGTCACCCCTACATTCCACACTTAGAGAAACATACATGCCATTAACACCCAGAAACTTATGAAGTACTTACAGTCATCATTGACCCAAATCTCCTCCCTCTCATGACCTGATTCTGCACTGAAGCATTACAACAAAACCCTGCAAAGTGCCCTGGATGAAACTGAACCTCCTATACATAGAATAATACAACACAGACAGTGACAACCATGGCACACACTGCAAACACGTTTCCTGCAGTGGTGCTTCAGGTGTGCCGAAAGTCTGTGGAGAAAATCCAACCTACCCTAAGTTTTCTTCCATTATAAGTTTATGCTTAAAACATACAACACTGCCCTTCATCTCTCCAAACAAACCTATTTCAACACCCTTATCACCTTACTATCCAATAACCCGAAACATCTCTTTGAGACTTTTCATTCCCTACTCAACCCAAGAGTGCAGGCCCCAACCACGGATCTTGACACTGACGATCTGGCCAATTAATTCAAAGAAAAAATTGACCATATCCGACAGGAAATTATCTCTCATTCCCCTCCTCCCTCCCCCACTGCATCTAGCTCACTCTTTGATTTTGAACCAGTCACAGAATATGTAATCAGGCTCCTTGCATCTTCTTACCCGAACAATTGCACCAGTGACCCCATTCCATCACATCTCCTTCAGTCCCATTCCCCTGGTGTCGCCACTCACCTAACAAAAATATTCAACCTCTCTCCTCTGGTATCTTTCCCTCCTCATTTAAGCATGCCATCATACATCCATTACTTAAAAAACCATCCCTTGACCAATACTGAGCCATTAACTATAGACCTGTCTCTAATCTGCCCTTCATCTCTAAACTCCTGGAACTCCTGGTCCACTCCCGTCTTATCTGCTATCTCTCAGATAACTCTCTTCTCAACCCTCTACAATCTGGCTTCGGCTCTTTACACTCTACTGAAACTGCCTTTACGAAAGTCTCTAATGATCTACTAACAGCTAAATCTAATTGTCACTACTCCATGCTAATTCTCTTGGATCTCTCTGCAGCATTTGACACTGTGGATCATCAGCTCCTCCTCACTATGCTCCGCTCCATCAGCCTCAAGGACACTGTTCTCTTCTGGTTCTCCTCCTATCTATCTGACCGCTCCTTCACTGTATCTTTTCTGGCTCCTCATCCACTCATCTTCCACTTATTGTTGGGGTTCCTCAAGGATCAGTTCTAGGCCCACTTCTCTTCTCTTGTATACTGCCCCTATTGGTCAAACAATCAGTAGATTTGGTTTCCAGTACCATTTCTATGCTGATAACGCCCAATTATACACTTCTTCTTCTGACATCACGCCTGCCTTTCTGGAAAACACCAGTAATTGTGTTACTGCTGTTTCTAACATCATGTCCTCCCTCTATCTGAAACTGAATCTGTCAAAAACTGAACACCTTGTGTTTCCTCCCTTTACTAACTTATCTATGCCCGACATTGCCATTTCCGTGTGTGATTCCACCAATACTCCCCAGCAACATGCTCGCTGTCTTCGGGTCATACTTGATTCCGAGCTTTCATTCACCCTCCACATCCGATCACTGTCTTGCTCTTGTTATCTGCACCTCAAATACATTTCTAGAATTCGACCCTTTCTTACTTTCGACTCTGCAAAATCTCTCACTGCTTCTCTTATTCATTCTTGTCTGGACTATTGTAACTCTCTACTAATCGGGTTCCCTCTTACCAAACTCTCCCCTCTCCAATCTGTCTTGAATGCTGCAGTCAGGATCATATTTCTCACCAATCGTTACACCGATGCCTCTGTAAGAGAATGGTCAGTCATAATATACTGAGCGGCCATGTTGTCTCTAGCAGCCATTTTGTTGAAAGTTAGAGAAGATTCAACTTTTACAAAAGAGCTGATAAAATGTACTAAATGGAGGATGGAAAATGAGATCATGTCTCCTAGCAACCTCAGCTGATGTGCGTAGAGGAAGATTGGATCAATCAATAGGGTCACAGGTCACCAAATATATGGCCAGTATGCTAATACGTGATAGTGTGGTAGCGAAGTGTAGAGTAGTTAAAATGTCAGGATGTAAGAATTTAGGGACCTAGACTGGAGACAATGATAAGATTTTAAGACAGTAGCCATAGATACCAATGACTTATGGGTTTTAGTGTTGCTTGGAGAAATGTTAATTAATATCTTCGTATTATGTCATTATATTCTCTGTTCTAAACCACGTTTCTGTAGATTACCATGAAAACTCCTTAGAATTATAATGTTAACGCCCTCTGCGGCAAAATGCTGCTTTCTTTGTTCTGATAATGTATAAGAAGCCCCTGTTACTGTCGATCGGGGCCATTCCATCGCCATCATGCCACTGTGCCTCACTATGGCCAGGGCACAGAGCCTTATCACCGCCAGACCTCCTAGCAAATCTCTGCCCATCTGAATTCCTGTTTTTGCCCGCATATTCCAACTCCTCTGTTATTCTGTATCTGTTTTGCCGTGTATCTCCGAATAAACCTTCAACCTCAGCTTGATAAGAGATCGTCTGTGGAACTTCTTCCCGACTCTTCCAGCTCTCAGTAGAACTTTTTCTTACAGCCTCTACCTTGTGCCAGTCATTACTCTGTGGTTACTCATTCACTCCATATTCCAGTTCAAACTTATTACCCTCACCCACAAAGCATTCCATGGCTCAGCACCACCCTACATCTCCTCCTTTATCTCAGTCTACCACCCTACCCATACCCTCCGTTCTGCATATGACCTGAGGTTAACATCCTCAACAATCAGGACCTCCCACTCCCGTCTCCAAGACTTTTCACATGCTTCGCAAATTCTTTGGAATTCACTACCCAGGTTATTACGATTAATCCCCACAGTTTTAAGCGTACCCTAGAGAAGCATTTGTTCATACTGGCCTACTGTCTCAACGCATTAACCTAACTACCCCTGTGTTGCCCTTTCAAAATTTTTACCATAACCAGGTTCCTCACATCATGTTCTCACATGCTTTATGCATGTAATAGCTCTCTGTGTATGTATTGTTACATACTTAGGCTGATTACCGGTTCATGCAGCATTACATGAACACCTAATTGTTACACTTTGGCTGGTCCGAACAACAAAAGCAATTGTTACCATCCACCTTTTGTGTCCACCCTTTTCCTCATAGATGATGAGCTTGAGAGCAGAGCCCTAATTCCTCTTAATATCTGTATTGATCTATGTGTTATTGTTATGCCGTAATGTCTATTGTCTGTACAAGTCCCCTCTAAAATGTAAAATGCTGCGAAATATGTTGGCGCTATAGAAATAAAATTATTATTATTTATTATTATTAGGGACAGACATGTTGCAGAAAATTGTTGCCTGCAGAGCATTCACTCCAAATAGCCCTAACATGACTTATCTACTTGGTTCGAGAACATACCCAGCCAGCTGTGGGAACGTCACAAACTTGATTTGGGAAATTTGCCCAATCCCCGGTGACAGTAAAACTTAAACCAGATCTCCAACCCCCTGCATAAAGCAGGACCCTATAATTACTGTCCAGAAGCGGTGATGCATGATAATGTCTGAGAGCCCCAGACAGGGGTCTTATTGTCCCTAAATCCTCTCATTTAATATCCCCCATATAACTAGCAAACACTGTAATGCTCTAAATCCAGCTACACTACAGTCGGTGGATTTAGAAAAGGGAGAAGAATATCAGGGTGGGGAAGACAGGAAGGACTGAGAGCCAAAATCTGCCCCTCTAAAATAATAGATGAGGAAGCTCAGTGTGACATTGACAAATGAACATGACTGACAGGCATTGATGGAGGCAGAAACATGGGGCTTGTTAGATATCACTGATGTCCCCCTCACTAATCCCTCTGCTGAGTATTTTGTAGATGGTTCCAGATCTTGGATCGATTATCAAGGATGGTTCATCACCAGGTATGCAGTAGTCTACAATGGTAAGGCAGTAATACATGAACCACACTCCTTCAGCTGTTCTGCACCAGAGGCTGAGCTGAAGACACTCGCTGTACCATGCAATCTGGGAAAAGGTAAACAGAATAATGTATTATCAGGCTTGAGATATGTTTTGAAAGGTCGCACATGACTTTGACATCATTTGGAGAAGCCATAATTTTCTGGATTCTGCTGGCATACCTATGAGGCGGTAGAGCAGTTACTCACAACACTCTCCCTTCCCCAAAGGATAGCTATTGGTGCACACATGGAAACCAACTCCTCTTGCAGTAGGGATTGCCTTGGCGGCTAAGGAAGCAGCACGACTACCTCTGACAGGAATACTGATCATAGTAGACATGGCCCTGCTAGAGGACTCAGTGACCAAGAGTTTGGGAAGCCCTCTTTTGACTGAGGGGACTGTCACCATACCAGCCAAGTAGCTGTTGATCGCAAACTACTGCTGGTCATCCAGACCCAGGCCCCCCCACACGGATAGAGCGCATGGGTCTAAGAGGGTGCTGTAGGTCATTGTCAGGGGTATGGCAGGTAAACACCCGGATTTGCCTCCCACACTGCTTGTTCCCTATGATGGCTGCCCTAGCACATTTCCCCAGTGCATAACTCAAAGGGTGTGATGTGTGCAATGGTGCTACAAAAATGATGAGCCCCAGGGTTCCAGAATGTGGCTACAAAGAGTGTCTTGTTTGTGCAAAACATAACCCGGCAGACCTACTCAAGTCCCACAGAAATGCACACCATAACAAGATTACCCATTTCACAGACTGCAGGTGGACTACATACAGCTACCTAAGGTGGGTACTTATGAATATGTCCTAATATGCATTGATGTATTCCCAAGATGATCTGAAGCTTGGGCTGTGATTAAAGTTTATAAAAAATTTATCAGTGAAGTGGTTTGTACATATGGGGTGCCCAAACTATAAAGAGTGACAGAGGCACTCATTTTACTGGAGTATTAATGAAACAAATCATGGCCATTTTTGGGATAGAACAGGCTTTCCATGTTTCCTTGACCCACCAAGTAGTGGGAATGTGGAACACCTTAATGATACTCTGAAGTTAAAAATCTAGAAATGCATGGAAGAAACACAATGGCTCTGGGTAGATTACTTGTCATTGTATTCAGTGAGGACCGCGGTAGGGGATAGAGAGACACTGTCCCCATATGAAATACTGTTTGGTAGTGTCTCTAAAGACAGGGTTGCATTTTCTGCAGCAGGTGCAGGTCTCCTACAGTTCCCTCACTGAATATGTGTTGGAGTTGCAAAAGCATCTGACTGTTACTCATAACCATTTTCTTTCCTTCATCACAGACCCCAACTGTGAAAGCGGCACACACACACTGGAACCAGGAGACTGGGTCATGGTCAAGAGACACATGAGACCACTGGAACCCAGATACAGTGAGCCATTTTACATACTACTGACCACTGCCACTTATGTCAAGCTCTGAGGCAAAGACACTTGGATCCATGCAGCCACAGATAAATAACCTGAACCTCCTGGCAACAGCAAAGATAATGACCCTTCCCCTTGGACCATGCTGATGACTTTTGCATCCCTTACTCTAAGGGACCCATCACACTAAACAGTGCACCAGCGATCCCGACAACGATATGACCTTGTCAGGATCGCTGGTGCCTCGCTACATGATCGCTGGTGAGCTGTCAAACAGGCAGATTTCACCAGCGATCAGGACCAGCGAGGACGCTGGTATCCAAGGTAAATATCGGGTAACTAAGTGAGTGAGTCGCTTAATTACCAGCTGTGTACCTTGGATACCTGCGTGCTCGCGCTGGGAGCTGGTATCCAAAGTAAATATTGGGTAACTAACCACGCGTGTCACCAGCACGAGCACGCAGGTATCCAAGGTACACAGCAGGTAACGAAGCTACGCGCGCACTTAGTTACCCGATATTTACCTTGGATACCAGCTCCCTGCATCTGCTTACAGCGCTGGGGGCTCGCCGATCGTTGGTCTGCCACTGCCACATGCAGCGATGCGTGCTGGCCAGCGGGAGACCAACGATCAAAAAATGGCCCAGGACATTCCTGCACGATCAGCGATACCCGGCGGGGGGGCGGTCGCTGACGCGTGCCACACACATCGCTGGCGAGATCGCTGTTGCATCACAAAATCAGCGATCTCGCTAGTGATCTCGCTGTGTGTGACGGGGCCTTAACTCTCAATGAGGTACTAAAGAAGGACTGGGACAACAAACTGATAAGTTTCACCAAGTCCTGCTGCGACACATAGTTTCTAAAGACGTTTCTAAGAACTGCTGGATATGCACCCATAGCCCAATATCCTCTAATACTATATCTTGCAGTGGCCCTAACCTCATATGAGGCTTTTAACTATAGCTGTTTCCATGAAGAGACTTTTTATACTGCCCGTTAACATGGAGAAAACCTCCCTGGCATCCATGTGGTTCCAGTCTAGATTATGGGTTGGTTGGAGAGCCCATGGTTACAGATAAATCTCACAGATAGCTTCAAACGTTGGTATGAAATGGATCTATTACAGGGTAAATTCATAACACACAGAGCTAAGAAACTTCCAGTAGGTGAGATTCCAGCAAAAGAACTTAAAGTTATGCCTGTGATGCGCACACTCTGAGGACTAGCAAAGATATGGTAGCACTTCTATGATTTGTGATGATAGATATTTTCAGGAAATAACCATGGATATTTGGACAATATTGAGTTGTGTTTTACAGATTCTGCCCAGACTTGTGAACAACTTGACCGATTTGAATACCTTTTGAGACTGACATGCTGAAGGAATGAGGTTGGTTTTCAAAACAACCAAATTTGGTGTATCAAACCATGCAAGGACTTTTGACTTATTAACATTGCCTTGGGAGACCCACTGACATCATGCCCTGTTAAGGTTTTATATCTATGCTGTAGGAACAAGAGGAGCGCAAATAGGGTCTTATCCCATGATAAAATACATATAAATATATAGTATCCACTCACCCCTTGCAGGAAAAATAAAGCATGTAAATGATCAGCTGCTGCACATCCAAGGGCCAAACCAGTGACCACCGATATATAAAACCAAATTACAGTCATCCCCTGAGGAAGAAGTAATTATTACTTCGAAATGCATTGGGAATAAAACAATAATCCTTCAATACAACTGGAATTTTGTCTATTGTTCGGCAGCGCACAAAGTCCATAAAAAAGTTCCATTCGGTTTTATAAGGTTTTATATCTAGTATGTGGTCACCAGGCCTATAAATGACTTCTCCTGTGTGCAGAAGGAACCTGCACTGTAGTACACCTGTTACCTTTATACTTCTGTATGCTGATCTAAATATAAATGTTGTCCGCAAACATTCCCTATATAAACATTCTGCAAGCAACCACCAGAGACCGAATGGTAGACCTTTGACAGAATCCATAATTTACCATTTTGTTTTTCCCAACTAAAATATCTTCTGTCTTAGGTAATGTAATTTAAGAAGCCATTCCTTCTTCTCCTTATCTTTGTGGTTGCAATAAAAACTTGTGACTGGGCTTCTGAGTGTCAGCCAAGAATTGCACACGTACAGGCACTGGCTGTGTGTTATTTTCTTGCCTCCGATGCATCGTATTTATTTAATTTGAACCAATAATGGCAGACTGGAGATTATTTGTACCTCAACCCAAATTAATGATGATGTTTCTTGAGATAAAAAGCTAAGTTTGAATGTAAATGCCCCACCATTTTGTTATGTGGGAGATGAGCAACCAGAGCTGTCTGGCATTGCATCTTCTTTTCTCTGCTGAATGATTATGTGTGTAGAGGTGTTGGGATACTTAAGGGCCCGTTAAACATTGCGATATCGCTAGCAATATCACTGTAACGTCACCGATTTTGTGACGTAGCAGCGATATTGCTAGCGATATCGCTACATGTGATACTTCCCTCCGACCGGCTCCCCCGCTGCTCATCGCTGGTCACGCGAGAACATCCTGGACCATTTCTCGTCGGGCGCTTCCTGCTGGGCTTCCTGTGGCGACGCGTGGACGCGGGCGGGAGGACGTCAGGTTCGCTGCATCTGACAGGTAAGTAGCGACCCCTGACCCCTGCGATGTCGCTGGTGAGATCTGCCTGTGTGGCAGCTCACTAGCAACCACTTAGCGATGCACCAGCGATCCATATCGTTGTCGGGATCGCTGGTGCATCGCTAAGTGTAACAGCACCCTTACAGTAGCTTTTGGCCAACAACTTTCATATGTACAGTGGGTCAAAAAAGTATTTAGTCAGTCAGCAATAGTGCAAGTTCCACCACTTAAAAAGATGAGAGGCGTCTGTAATTTACATCATAGGTAGACCTCAACTATGGGAGACAAACTGAGAAAAAAAAATCCAGAAAATCACATTGTCTGTTTTTTTTTCATTTTATTTGCATATTATGGTGGAAAATAAGTATTTGGTCAGAAACAAGCAATCAAGATTTCTGGCTCTCACAGACCTGTAACTTCTTCTTTAAGAGTCTCCTCTTTCCTCCACTCATTACCTGTAGTAATGGCACCTGTTTAAACTTGTTATCAGTATAAAAAGACACCTGTGCACACCCTCAAACAGTCTGACTCGAAACTCCACTATGGTGAAGACCAAAGAGCTGTCAAAGGACACCAGAAACAAAATTGTAGCCCTGCACCAGGCTGGGAAGACTGAATCTGCAATAGCCAACCAGCTTGGAGTGAAGAAATCAACTGTGGGAGCAATAATTAGAAAATGGAAGACATACAAGACCACTGATAATCTCCCTCGATCTGGTGCTCCACGCAAAATCCCACCCCGTGGGGTCAGAATGATCACAAGAACGGTGAGCAAAAATCCCAGAACCACGCGGGGGGACCTAGTGAATGAACTGCAGAGAGCTGGGACCAATGTAACAAGGCCTACCATAAGTAACACACTACGCCACCATGGACTCAGATCCTGCAGTGCCAGACGTGTCCCACTGCTTAAGCCTGTACATGTCCGGGCCGTCTGAAGTTTGCTAGAGAGCATTTGGATGATCCAGAGGAGTTTTGGGAGAATGTCCTATGGTCTGATGAAACCAAACTGGAACTGTTTGGTAGAAACACAACTTGTCGTGTTTGGAGGAAAAAGAATACTGAGTTGCATCCATCAAACACCATACCTACTGTAAAGCATGGTGGTGGAAACATCATGCTTTGGGGCTGTTTCTCTGCAAAGGGGCCAGGACGACTGATCCGGGTACATGAAAGAATGAATGGGGCCATGTATCGTGAGATTTTGAGTGCAAACCTCCTTCCATCAGCAAGGGCATTGATGATGAAACGTGGCTGGGTCTTTCAACATGACAATGATCCAAAGCACACCGCCAGGGCAACAAAGGAGTGGCTTCGTAAGAAGCATTTCAAGGTCCTGGAGTGGCCTAGCCAGTCTCCAGATCTCAACCCTATAGAAAACCTTTGGAGGGAGTTGAAAGTCCGTGTTGCCAAGCGAAAAGCCAAAAACATCACTGCTCTAGAGGAGATCTGCATGGAGGAATGGGCCAACATACCAACAACAGTGTGTGGCAACCTTGTGAAAACTTACAGAAAACGTTTGACCTCTGTCATTGCCAACAAAGGATATATCACAAAGTATTGAGATGAAATTTTGTTTCTGACCAAATACTTATTTTCCACCATAATATGCAAATAAAATGAAAAAAAACCAGACAATGTGATTTTCTGGATTTTTTTTTCTCAGTTTGTCTCCCATAGTTGAGGTCTACCTATGATGTAAATTACAGATGCCTCTCATCTTTTTAAGTGGTGGAACTTGCACTATTGCTGACTGACTAAATACTTTTTTGCCCCACTGTATATGACCAGCTTAAGTACTTTTAATTACTTACAATGCTGAGATTCTAACAATATGATATTATATGGGAATACATTTTATGAATTGACACTGATTGTGATGTTTGCAGTAAAATATTGATACTAGTGTGTATTGCTACATTGTCATTTTCTTTTCTGTCTAGCCATCTTACCATTACAGAATTTGTCAAGCATCGAAGGCAGTACATTAACAACTATTTACAATGTTAGTATTGTGGAGTTGAAATGTCTTCAAGAAAAATAAAAAGTTGCTTTTTTTTTCTTCCTCATTCCTTCCTTGGTTATGTCAGAAGTTCTCATCGTAAGCTTCAACTCTATTAATGTGTCATATTAATGGGTTTAGAACCAGTAAGTGGTTTTCGAAATGCAGGGCCTATAAACACCAATTACTATCTGTGACAGTTGCAGTAAAAATAATTCAGAATACTTCAGCGAATAAAAATTGTTTCAGAAAAATAGTGAATAAATTTAAGTAATCATAAAATAGCATATATACATTCACATCATTTACTTGTAATTATTGTCACATTTTATTGACAGGTCATAAATTAAGTCAGATGGTGTCTGATATTTGTAACCCTTATGCCTAAAGTACGAGTCCTGAATTGGCATGCATCTTCAATTGTTTATAGTATTAGTTTTGTGATATATGGATTTTTTGCATACTGAACACAGTATGGCATAATCCATCACAATTTGAATTCAATCCAGTAGTCTAACTTTATTGCAAACAACGTCCAAGAGAATATCCTATTTGATATACATTTATATTAACAAATCTGGTTAAACATAACAACATAACAGATTTGATTCACTGGTACTATTATTCCACAGTGCAACAATAAATCAAAGCACGTCACTTATTGTCCACATATATGGATTAATCATTGCTTTGTTTTAAAGTGACATCATGTGCTATAAGGAATCATTTTACAAATAATATGAAAAAATGAAATACTGGATGGATATCTTTTAATGAATTTTGAGAGGGCAATTATTATCTTTTGTCTTCCAACATGAAGTTCCAGTTTATCGATGATGAAAACTTTGTATGATATACTCAAAATTAGATTAACCTTATCAAAATAGTTTTGGAATTGGAGGCATTTTTGTTTGGCTTAGCAAAATGAATAAATCCATATTATGTCAAATTGTAGTCCAAAGCAATTCAAAATCACATTTCATTGCAAAAACCTCAGATGGTAAAAAACGAAAAACTGTGAGTTTTCCTTCTATTCCCACAAGTTATCTGAATGAATAAATTAATCTCTTCACCCCTCTGATAACATATTAATTAACTCATGTCAACATCTCTGCAGATTTGGTTCTGAGAACAATTATAAAATGTCCAACAGAAATTCAATTACGTCCACAATCACAACTCTTGTCTGAACATGGATATGCTTTATTTAAACTAGAGGTGACTCTGCAAAAATTAGTTTTGCTTTCTAGAACTTACTGCATAAATATTCTAAAGTGACTGTTCTGCAGAGAACAATTACAAAATAGGTATACAATTTACAGGTTGTCCATGACAATGTTTTCCATCTGACGCTATATTACTAAGGTACTTAGGAGATAATGATCAAAACTGCTCAAGAAAAATAGTGTAGGTGCCCGTGGCTAGAAATTATCCTGCTGCCTAAGGCCTCTTTCACACATCAGGTTTTCGCCGTCAGGCGCGATCCGGCGGTTTTGACAGAAACCGGATCCGGCGAAATGCAATGCCGGATCCGGTTTCCCCCCCATTGACTTGCATTTGCGCCGGATAGCGCCGGATGGCCATGCGTTTCATCCGGTTTTCGCCGGATCCGGCAATGTGTCGCAATGTGTCGCGATCCGGCGTCTGGAAAAAACGTCTACTGTAACGTTTTTTGTCTCCGGCGAAAAAGCCGGACACGCCGGATCCGGCGCGTCCGGCTTTTTCACTCAATGAAAGCCTATGAGCGCCGCAATGCGCCGGATCCGGCGAAAGCCTGATCCGGCGGCCGGATCCGGTTTTTTGGTCTGAGCATGCTCAGTAGCTCTGCCCACAAGACATATATAAAAGCAAGACAGTGGGACCCACAGCCACACCCAACATGCCACCCAAGACAGCAACCAGGCGCAGGAGAAGGCAGGAGACATCTGCAGCAGCACCATCAGCACCACCCCAATTGGAGCAGCATGCTGAACAACGGGAGGGGAGTCCAGCAGCAGATGAGAGATGGTAATTATCAAATCACCCATTCCTCCAAACTAGGGCTATTGAATATCAAGATATTCATTGGCCCTTTGTTTCTCTTTATTCAACAGCCGCCCAATAGATGCAGCAGCAGCAGCAGCAATGGCAGCAGCTGGAACACCACCCACAGGCATGGAGTGTGGCCACCAGGAAGACAGCACATCATCTTCTGGGAGCCCTCCCTCGCATCGTCAGCGTTTGATGGTAAGTTTTTATTTCCAAAATCCATCTTCTCTGTAATATATGTCTATTCATGGCCTTTTATTTCAAAACAGGAATCACAAGATGAAGAGGAGCTCCCAGAAGAAGAAGGAAGGGGTGGACAGACACCTGGAGTGGGCTCACAATTGGTAAGTTTTTTGCATCAAACGCAGAAACACAACATCACACTACACACAACACATAGAAAACAATGTTCTGCAGACCACACACAGCAAACAAATGCCTACATCCAAAGACATAACTTTTTTTGTTTTCTTCTCTAGTCTTCCCAATCTGGTGCTCGGCCAAGAGGTCCTCGCAGTGCCTCCCAGGGTCGTCGGCGACAGCAACGCGGCGGTCACCAGCGTGTAAGTATAAATATTTTTGCTTTGTTTTTTTGCACTTTTTATTTCATTTCTTTTGTGGAGGCTAATTATGTTATTTTTGTCTTTTTCTTTAACAGCCTTCACAGCGTGCTCCCGACTCTGACGTTGAGGATGGCGGGATTGATGTGGACCACCTCATCGATCTCGTCAGAGAAAGGGAGCCGCTCTGGAATATGGCTGACCGCCGCCACGCTGACCTGATCGTTACCCGACGACTCTGGGAGGAAATCTGTTCGCTCCTTGTGGGCCGCTGGGAGGACCTCGATGTTCGGGCCCAGATTACAGAGCGTAAGTATATACAGTACCGGTTGCTTGATTTAAACCAGTGTTTCCCGAACTCCAGTCCTCGTGGTCCCCACGGATCATGTGTTCAGGATTTCTATTTACTATGGAAATCCTGAAAACATGACCCCTGGGGACCATGAGGACTGGAGTTTGGGAAACACTGATGTTGTATACTAACCACTCCTTTCTCGTTTCAGGGAACAGAATTGTGAATCGGTGGCGGTCTGTGAGGGATCGTTTCAAGAAGGAGTTCAATAAAGAGATGCGGGCCCCGAGTGGATCTGGAGGACGCAGGAGCAAGTACAAGTACGCAGAAGCCCTGTCGTTCCTCCGGGAAACAATGGTCACCAGAAGGTAAATATTACACACCACATGTGAAAAAAAATGTTAGATGTAAAATTTTTTTTCAGCCAGGGCCATACCATGTCAGTATTTTAATTGTTTTTTTTTCTCTTTATTCCACAGCACGGTGAGCAGCACTCGGGAGCCGGCACGATTGGACCCTTCTGAGGCGATCCCTGAGGAGACCGGCACCGAGGGACACTTCGACCGCCCCGGTACATCTGCACCTTCCCAGCCTTCCCACACATTCGACCCATCTGTCCCATCCACCAGCACAGGAGCATCGTGGCCGCCTACATTACATGAAGCTGCTGGTGAGGAGATCGCTTTCCCTTTACCCCACCCTTCTGCCCCTGCCACCTCTAGTACACCTGCGGGTACTGGGCGGCAGCGGCAGAGGGGTCAGGAAAAGACTTATGCGCCAGAGTTCTTGCATCTGAATGCATCTTTCCAGAACTGTCTAAAAGTCTTGTCAGAGCAAATCTCCGCAGGCTATCAGCAGATCAACTCCAGCATTCTGGAGGTGAAGACACTTCTGCAAACCATGCATTCAGAAGCAAGATCTTCGCCAAACCACACCTTTTTCAGGTCTGTTGTGGAGCGCATGGAAACGCTCTCTCCTGCCCAGCAGATGCATGTAATGCATTCATGCCACGCTGCTCTCCAGCAAGTTACCTCCCAACCTCCTCCTCCTCCCACCACAGTAGTTCCTCCACCTGCACCCCCTCCAGCCACTTTCCATCCTCCCCCTCCTATTACATCTACACCCCCTCCAGCCACTTTCCATCCTCCCCCTCCTATTACATCTACACCCCCTCCAGCCACTTTCCATCCTCCCCCTCCTATTACATCTACACCCCCTCCAGCCACTTTCCATCCTCCCCCTCCTATTACATACCATCCACCTCCAGCCACTTTCCATCCTCCCCCTCCTATTACATACCATCCACCTCCCCAGCACCATCCACCTCCCCAGCACCATCCACCTCCCCAGCACCATCCACCTCCCCAGCACCAGCAACCTCCCCAGCACCAGCAACCTCACCAGTACCAGCAACCTCCACAGTACCTGCAAACTCCCCAGTACCAGCAACCTCCCCAGTACCAGACATCTCCCCACTTCCAGCAACCTGCCCCGTACCAGACATCTCCCCACTTCCAGCAACCTGCCCCGTACCAGACATCTCCCCACTTCCAGCAACCTGCCCCGTACCAGACATCTCCCCACTTCCAGCAACCTGCCCCGTACCAAACTCCTTCCCCATACAACTTGCCATCAACATCATCTGCTCCTACAGTCCCTGCCCAACCCTCCACTCCACCACACACCACCTTTTCTGCTTCCCACATGTCCACCCATTCTGTAGTTTTTTCCACACCTTCACCTCTAACTGTTCCTTCCCCACCACGATCCCAGTCCTCTCTCCACACTCCCAGTGTCGAAGTGTCCCGCAGCCCCTACAGCAGTATTTCCACCACACACTACACCGAATTATAATGTGTGTATTTAAATAAAAATGACCAGTTTTATGGTTTCAGTTTTATAGTTTCAAATTTTTATTAAACATGTTTATTAAAATTTTAAAAAAGTTTACTAAAAAAAACATTTTTCAATAAAAGTTAAATTATTTTACACTGGTTGTCTGTCATTTCTTTCTGCGGCGAAAAAGGTTAAATACAGGGTATTTAAAAGGTGAAATGGTATTCAAAACTAGGTATATAACTGTGGGTAAATTTTAGCTTTTTGCCACAGTTGTGTTCCTGGTTGTGTTTGAAGCAAAGTATTTCACCTAAAAAGTTGTGTTTATTGTTGGTGATTTCCTAACAATGTACACAACTTTTGTTAAAAGGTGAAATACTTTGCATAAAACACAACCAGGTACACACCTGTGGCCTAAAGCTAAAAATAGAGACCATGACAAGATAGCCAACTTTGGTTGGCAAAGGTATATACTGTTGGTACAGAAGGTACACAAGTTTGGTTAGGGCACAAATCTTTCACACTCTGTCATCCTGCCAGTGTACTCTGCCTTGAGGTGACATAAAGTATAGTGCAAAATTGTCCCTCATTACTGAAACCGTCACAGAACTTCTAGTGGTAATGTCATGGTAATCTTGCAAGGTGGTTTCTTCAGAGGTGTCCTCAATGGAAATGGGTTCCTTGCAGATAACAAAATTGTGGAGTACCACGCACGCTTTGATCACCTCGTCCACAGTTTCTGTCTTGAGGTTGATCGCAGTCAATAGGACCCGCCATTTGGCTGTCAGAATACCAAAGGTACATTCAACCATTCTTCTTGCTCTTGTGAGGCGGTAATTAAAAATGCGTTTTGGTCTTGTCAATCCTCTGCTAGAGTACAGTTTCAAAAGGTGTTCTGACAGCTGGAAGGCTTCATCCCCTACACAGACAAATGGTATAGGTGGACCAGATGTTTGCGGCAGCGGTCTAGGTGGTGGGAACTGGAAGGTGTTTCCATACAGTTTACGCCCCATGGCAGACAGCTTGAAAACTTGAGAGTCATTGGAGCGGCCATAGGCCCCAATATCAACCGCAATAAATTTGTATTCCGCGTCAGCGATGGCCATGAGGACAATTGAAAAATATTTCTTGTAATTGAAATATTCCGATCCCGATCCAGCTGGCTTTACAATGCGGATATGTTTCCCGTCCACAGCGCCCAAGCAGTTTGGAAACTGACATATCTGTTGAAACTTGTCAGCAATTTCAATCCACCTCTCTGTTGTGGGCTCTGTTAAAAACTCTTCAGCTAAGGAGTCCCACAGTGCACGGCATGTGTACTTCACAATTCCAGATATGGTGGAAATCCCGAGTCTGTACTGGAAATGCAGTGATGAAAGGGATTCTCCAGTTGCAAGAAATCTGTGGGGAATTAACAAACAATAAATTAGTTTTAAATCACAGCATTACATACCAAAACTGACCTATAACACTTGGAGATACAAATTACCACCAACAAGATTGCAGTGAAAGTGTGCTCTGATGCGATCATACCCAATAAATGTGGCTTACCTTAAAGTCACCATCAGACGCTCTGCGGGTGAAACTGAGAAGCGGCAATAGGTGTCCGCTTTTCTTATGAGGTGTGCAATGCGCTCCACCAAGTAATCAAAATTCTCCATTTTCATCCAAACATATCCAAAAAATGTATCCGGGTTTCGTCGAAGGTCCATGCATAGTGTAGAATAGACCCCACGCGTCATTCTCTTGGCTGTGATGGGGTGGATCCACAAACGTCGTCTACGATGCCTGATGCGCTGCTGTCTCGCTCTCTCCTTCTCCAGAACAATCACCCTCAAACGATTTGCCTCCGCTGTAAAATCCACCAAATTCTTCAAAATATTTCCAATGACAACATCCATCTTCGCCAGTACTTGCTCTTCTCTCCAACCTGCACTTTCTCCTCTACAACCTGTCAAAGAAGGGCTGTAGGAACATGCTATATATAGTTTTCCAGTAGCCAATCCCGTTCGGAAGGCCACAAGGGTCAATTTTAAAAACCGGATCCGGTGTAATCCGTCGAAAAACGGATAGAAAAACGGATGAACCGGATGAGACGGATCCGGTTTTGTCTGTCAAGAAAAAGACGGATCCGGCAGAAAACCGGATCCGTCACATTAGGTTTTACTAAACATTTGCCGGATCCGGCGTTCCGGCACGACGCCAGATCGCGCCTGACGCCGAAAACCTGATGTGTGAAAGTAGCCTAAATGAAAGGTGGAATCTAATTGATGGTCTAATTGAAAAGCACCTATGAAGGGATAAAATGGTGCTCCAAATAAACTACTATATGAACAGTTGGTTTTCAAACTTACTATTGAACTTCTGGTAGTACGTCCATAGAGATGAGGGTCCAACTGTTCTACTCAGATGATTGTTTTAGTTTTTACCATTTTTTTTTCATTTGGGTCACTGGTAGAATCAACTTCCAAAGTAATTCTTATGCAAGCCTTATGTTCTCCGACACATTTCAGACAACTAGAATTCACTTCGTCTCGATGGACTGCTGACTGCGCTTGAGTGTAATTGTGTTGGTCTGCCATTAGGCATGTCTGTACCCTATTTCTAAATTCTAACAAGTTCCTTCTTATGCCCTAGCGAATGTTCTATGCTTGAAGAACTAGTTCAGATGGGCATTGCTTCCCCGGACTAATCCTCCCTCCCATTTCATAACACATCATTGGGGTGCGTTTCAAATAATTTGCAACAGTTATTGTCTCTTTGGAAAGTGTGAGCATGTGTGAGACATTCGACATGTGTAAAGCACTGATGAAGCTGATCAGAGTACACCTAGCTTCATTGCATAACCAAAGAGGCAGAACATAACGTGCATTAGCAAGATTTGCAAAGTGTTCATGATGACATTGCTCTTTCATATCATTTTAATCACACCATGAGTGCGTACTTTAAAGATGGGAAGGAGTATTAGCCCAAGAGAAACAATGCCCCACCAGACTAGTCCTCACAGAATTTCATAACATTTGGCAATCTTTAAGGTATAAAAAAGAAGCTTGATAAAATTTAGAAATAAGTTACAGCAAAGAAATGTTGGTGGTTTAGGGGGCTATAGCTGCTGACCGGGTCTCTTTAAAGTAAATGTTCACCTACATTATATGCATAGAATTATTGAAACACACCTTCTTCATTAAATTTAGGTTTTTAATTGAGTCACAAAGTCACAGGTGTATAAAATTCAGCACCTAGCCCTGCAATTTGTCTTTTACAAGTATGAAAGAATAGGTCGTTCTCAAAACTCACTGAATTCAAGTGTTTACTGTCATAGGAAGGCACAATTTTAAGTCAGTAAGTCATTTCTACCCTCCAAATATTCCATGATCTTCTATCAGTGGCATTATTGACATATATATGTGATTAGCAACCACATTAACTCAGTCTGAGTATGTAAAGTTACAGAGCAAAGTCATTGAGCGCTGGGGCACACAGTGCATAAAAGGGCCCAAAGCTTTGCTGATTCAATAACTGCAGAGTTCCAAACCTCCTCTAGATTTAATATCAGAGTAAAAACTGTGCATGAGTTGCTTCAAGGCATGAGCTTCCATAGCCGAGCAGCTGCCTGCAAGCCTCATATCAGGAATTACAATGTCAAAAGTTAGATGGGGTAGTGTAAAGCACGTTGTCATTGGATTCTGGACTAGTAAAAACGAGTTTTGTGGAGTGATGAATCAAGGTTCTCTACCTGGAAGTCTGATATATGAGTCTGGTTTTAGCAAATGCCACTAGATTGTTACTTGTCTGACAGCATTAAGTCAACTGAATTATTTGGTGGGAGAGGAATAATATTATGGTATTCTTTTTAAGGGGTTTGTCAAAGTACCTCAGTTCTATTGATGGGAAACCTTAATGTTTTAGCATACAAAGTCATTTTGGATAATTGTATGCTTCCATCTTTGTGGAAACAGTTTAGTGAAAGTCCTTTGTGGCAGTTTGACTGTTAGGCATCAGGTTCCTGTCGCTGCACAGCAGGAATCCTGAGCCTTGCATTCGGCATTCTCCCATTCCTCTCCGGCCGCAGAGGAGGCTGCTCAGCAGACTCATCGATCCCAGCGCTCTGCTCAGACCAGCTCTGTGGGTTTGGTTGATGCTGCCACCTCTAGTCCAGCTATAGCAACGCATGCTGGTCAGCAGCGAGCTACTCCAGGGACTAAGTCCTCCTTTTGGTCCACTGAGCATGCCCTTGGGACGATCTCTCATTGGAAATCGGAGGTCACATGCTCAGGTCCTTCTCCAGCTCAGATAGGACCATCAGGAAGGTCCAGGAAGGACGCTGCTATAAAAGGTTTGCATAGCCGCACGGCCATGCGCTAGTATAGACTGCATTACCAGACTATGAGGAGTGAGTGTTGTATGCATGTATGAATGTCTCTGGTGAATGACTCATTAAGAAACCCCTACCCTTGGTACGCATGTGTTGTGCAGCCTAGCCTGTTAAGCGCCCAGGCTTAGGTGTAGGTAGAGGCAGAGTCTGACTGGCATCAGTGTCCACCGGTGGCTCTGCACACCACGGTGCACGTGCTTGACACTCCACCATAGTCAGCGTCTATAATGGCGTCCGCAGGTGCGACGCCGCGCACTCAGGAGGTCTAGAGGGACTCTGACCCCGTGTCCTTGGGGCAGAGTTCTGTGACTGCATTCTGTGTGCTCCGTTGCCAAGCTCTGCGAGCTAAACAGGCTCTGGCATTTATGTTCTGCGTTAGTGGGCTCTGTGAGGTAACAGAGTTCGCCCTGTTCACACTGGGTGACATTAACCCACGTGTGACCTTTTGTATACCGCTTTATACTTCCGCCATTACGAAGCAGCAGTTTACCACCCCTGTATGGTGGACCCCGGGCTGCAAACGCACCTTACTATTATTTTATTATTTGGTGCGTTCCCCCAGCCCTAACATTGACTCTGTCTGGTTGGGTAAGTTTGGTGTAAAGCAGAGCCATAACCCATCAAACACCTGTGGAATGAGCTAGAAAAGAGAGATCGAGCCAGTACCTCTTGTCCAACATCAGTGTACATGATCTCACAAAAGCATTTCTATACAAATAGGCAAAACTTTCTACAGATGCACTCCAAAATCTTGCACAAAGGCTACCCAGTAGAGTGGAAGCTATTTTACCAGCATAGCAGGGACCAATTCCATATTAAAGAAAATTGTCATCAGGATCATGCATGTTAAACTAAATGGGCATAAAGGGTCTGTTATACTGATTTAGTAGATACCTTCAGTGTAGAAATTTGTTAGGCTGTTTATTGCTTAATTATCATTAAAAGTTTCACTGTAATAAGCTCTTCGCACATCAGGGCAGGACTGTGGGTAGGGTCTTTGACTCTGTTATGGTGCCTCTGCTGCCTCTAGTGTCCTTATCTTCTTATTGTTTTAAATTTTGTGCCAAGGATGTCCTAGCCACATGGAATGTGCTTGAACACATTGATCTCTCATGGGATTCAAAAAAACAGTCCTGCTCCAGAGTTCCACCCTGATGCACAAAGATCAAATGTAAGTTCAAACATCTACTAATTACCTACTGTAACAATTAGAGATGGGTACTATGGAATCTGATTGTGTGGGATAATATGAAACCAAAGTTGATGCAAAGAAGTATATTTAACAAGTGTGACAAAACTAACAGAGCACTTCCTGCAATTGTTATGAAAGCACAGCACAATATGGAATGATGCAAGTAAAGTAAAACTAGCAGAGCACTTCCTGCAATAGTAATGAATGCACAGCTCAATATAGAAATGTCCAGAGTAACTGAAGAGAGGGATGCGACCACTAATATAACAAGTCCAACAGTAATATAACGCAGGTGTGTACAAGGCACTAACCGTAGAAGTCCAGTAGAAAGTATGTGAAGCACACAGCATTTAATGAGGCAGTCCAGCGATATTTAAGAATGAGCACTGTGAGGTAGCGGTCATTTACATAGGGGATCTCTCGCTTAGCCACCACAAAATCAGATCCCGCACGTGTTTTCCAATAAACCATTATAGTCCATGCTGTTTATTTATGCAGCATAAACCAAAGTGAGCAACATAAAGTTCATATCAGCATAGCATCCATGAGAGAGCTTCTCTCTGTCCTCCCTGTGGTCACATAGGTTGGCATACACAGGCTCTTCAGCCTCATAGTTATCTCACCCACGTCCGGGTTTCCTCATGGCTGTTTCTCCATGCTGCAGACATCCATTCCCTCACCAGGCACGTGCAGCCATTACACACAGCCACTCCACATGCTGTTAGCCAGGAGACACATCTCCCAGTGGGACCTTTCACAAAGGACCAGCCAGGTCCCTGCATTCACCACATGTGACATACCCTGGCCACCTTATATGGTCCGTAGCCACACCCACCGGGTGACATGGCTATGACGTCATCACAGGTCCTTGCACCATTCACACACACTTTGGAATAGCGTTCTTAAACACACCCCCTGGGTGGGTTTGTAGGTAACTGGGCCTGCACGTCTCCCCAGTTACCTGGAGACTCCTCCCTGACACATTGACACAACATGTCAGCAGTATCACTGCTGATTAACACACACATCAGTCTCCATCTCAAAGATACCTTGAGATACATAATGGTCATTCATGACTCTGCCATTCATCCTTTCTCCTCGGACATCCACACAGCGCCCCGTAGCGGACACAGTGGTCACTACACAACAGGACGCACACAGCACTAAAGTGTAGAAGTCCAGCAATCATAAGGGTGGAAATGCACACGGCACTTAAACGTAGTAGACCAGCATTGTATAGAAGTGGAATTAACCAGAGATGGTCACTAGGTGTACTTTTTGGGCTGAAAGTCCCGCACGAGTCCAGCACCCCAGCCCAGACTAACACAGACCTACAGGAAAAGATGATGTCAGGATTCCTTACTGGCCACAGCAGTTCCAGGGGTGAATAGCTCCAACTAGCAGTCCAGATCGTAGTTAAGCACAGAGAGCATCAGGGAGACACACAAATGACTGTAGGCAGCATAACGTGCAGAGGCAAGCACCGTGTAACGAGCATCAGTAGCAGGGAGTCCACCAGTAGACAGGCATGAGCTCAGGAGCCAACAGCAACAAAATAATCAGGCAAAGAGGACCTGGACTTAAATAATCAGGACAGACAGGAAGTTCCATGACAGGGCAAGATACAAGACTCCATCTTGGATCAGGGCTAAAAAGGCACAGAGGAAAGTCCGGAATCCTTACACCTACCTTCAAAAAGGCATCATTGATATAAAAACAGTTCCATTCCTCACAAATCCACAACCTGTAACTCCAGAATTTTACATTTTATTAAAAATCCATAAACCACCAGGTCGCCCTAAAGTGGCCTATACTGATTCTATCTTATTACCATTATGAATTTTTCATGGAAAAATCCTTACTCCACTCACTGAAACTATCAAGTCTTACACACTCGACACAAGCCACGTTCTGAGCATCAACCATTCCCTCAATAAAGTCCACCATAACATCATTCTAGTCACTCTAGATGTCAACTGCTTCTAAAACACTGTGAGGGACACTCTGCAGCAAGGAATCTTTTTTACCAATACCAATTACACAACTGACACTATTGA
This sequence comes from Dendrobates tinctorius, assembly GCF_039654945.1. Taxonomy (NCBI): domain Eukaryota; kingdom Metazoa; phylum Chordata; class Amphibia; order Anura; family Dendrobatidae; genus Dendrobates; species Dendrobates tinctorius. The sequence goes on along the minus strand of NW_027361703.1, from coordinate 28,920,559 downwards.
ATTCTGTACACAACTCCTATCTTTGGATTTACAAGAAAATATCTTCCTGTTTGACGACAACTAAGATATATACTTGCGTGATATTGCCAGGGGCTCTAATGTAGCTCCACCATATACTAATTGCTACATAAGCCACTTTGATGAAGAGCACATTTATACAAATGGCCTACTCAAACAATTTCCCTTTTGTTGGCACCACTACATAGACGATTTTTTGAGGTGTTGGGCAGCTCGACTGATTCACTTCTGCTCTTTGTTTCCTCCTTCAACCAGACAAGACACCACTTACAGTACACCTTACATTTTTACCAGAACCAACTTAAAGGGTATCGCTTTCCTAAAGTGCAGGTATTACAGGACCATTCATGTTTAACATCACTCATATAGTGACAATTAGTTAGCTACCTGCTATTGGTCATAACCATGGATACCTAAGGTCCTGCAATGCCTGCACATGAGGAAAGAGACATAGTGAATCAGAAAAACTATACTACATTTAAAATTGGCGGTAATTGCTAATATTATTATTATTATTACACCTACTGCATATTGGGATATGATCTTGGAGATGAAAATACCCCTTTAACTTCCTGGATATGTTAATCATCAAAGACGAACAAGGTTACCTGTCCTCTGACACCGACACTAAAATCATCAATAGAAAAAGCCTCGTATACTACACTAGTTGCCATCCCAGAGCCACCAAAGGATCTCTACCATGTTCCCAGGTTCCCAGTTTCAATGAGTCCACAATAGAGTTGAGCGACTTTGGTCAGATTGGGTTTCATGAAGCAAAATTTGTTTCAGATGAAACTGGTCCGATTAGGGCAAAAAAGTCGGAGTTTCGTCCAAAACCCGACCCCCAATGCAAGTCAATGGGAAATAAAAGTCGGCATTGAGCGGATGACATTCATCCACTCAATGCCGACTTTTATTCCCCATTGACTTGCATTGGGGTCGGGTTTCGGACAAAACTCTGACTTTTTTTGCCCTAGTCGGACCAGTTTCATCTGAAACAAATTTTGTTTCATGAAACCCGATCCGACCAAAGTCGCTCAGCTCTAGTCCTCAGATTAGTCACAGATCCAACACTCTGCAGAGTCAAGTTTAAGGACATGGCCAATAAGTTTCAGGATAAAGTATGCCCACAAAAATTACTTAACAGGGAACTTACCAACATCGCTATATGACCCAACAACAATAAGGCTTATAGGCTTCCTTTCTATCATACTTATCATCCAACTGACCCAGTCATCCACCACACTATAAAGAAACACTGGCCCCTCCTTAAAAAGGCAAATCCACAGATCCCCAAATTCCAAAAAACACCCATCATGTGCTGCAAGAGACTGCAATACATCTGCAACCATCTAGTACAGGTTGATGTCAGTAGTCTTAGACATATACTTACCCAAAATTTTTGCGCAGTAAAAAAAGGGTACTTTTCCATGTTTGCATTGCTTCAGTTGATCCAAGGTCATCAAAGAAGACCACATTTTACACCCAGGGAAGACATACACTGTTAGAGCTTCTATACCTCTGAAAGTAATTATGTTGCTGTCAGGAATAGTAGCTCTGTACCTGAAAGGGACCCTGGGACTCCTGGGCAGGCTCTGCCTCTCCAGACAGTCACCCGTTGCATTTCACAGGCCATGAGGGGAGGAGTGTCACCTGCAAGAGGTGGAGCTTGCAGGGCTGCTTGTTCAGTCCGGATATTGCATTCTATGACATGCACTCCTAGCAATGCTGTGATATGGAATGCCGCTGTTCCCAGCGATTATGCTGTCCGGGGATCCTGGGATGCCGGGTCCCCTAGTGTTAGCTGCTGCCAGCAGGTGTGGGACGCTGTTCTACCTGGGGCAGTCAGATGGTGGGAGGTTACTTCTAGCCCTCTCTCCCCTCCTCTGGTGTCTCTAGGGTCTGGAGGTGCAGACTGGGTGTTGCCCTAGTGTGGTCAGGTGACTGCTGGGAGAGAGATTTAAACAGGCCATTGCCTCCTTTTGTTGCTGATTATTCTCAGTTCTGGTGGGTGGTTAAAGTCAGTGTTGCTGTGCCTCTGAGAAGGTTCATGTTTTGGTGTTTGTGCTTGGGTAATCATTGTTCACCTTAGTTTATGCAGTTGCACTGTGGTTTCTTGGTTCTGGTGTGTTTGCCTTGTCTGCTGTTTGTGTGTCAGATCACAAGCCGCCGTGCTGCTCACCACTTGGGAAGGACTTTGCTAAAGTTCCCCCTTGCCAGGAACAGGAGGTGGGTGAAGAGTATACCCAGCCTTCAACGGTGCACACTGCACAGCAGTGTGATGATTAGCGTCAAATGTGATCAACACACTCCTCTTGCTGGCTAGCAGTAGATTTATTTAGTAAAATGTCCCAGTGGATTACTCTATATGGGAGAAACAACACTACATGTCAGACATTGAATGGTAGATTTGTGGCTCGAGATTCTATGTGATAAAACATGGCTACCCCTAATGTTACATTTCAAAGAGGCTAGAGAGTCAATAGCACAACTTAGGTTACAGGTTATCAAACAAGTCCCAGTATTTTTTTGTAAGTACACCGACATACAGCTTTGTGAAAATGCATTTGCATTTGACATGTTTGTCACATTTAAATAATTCAGATCACAAAACAAATTTAAATATTAGACAAAGATAACACAAGTAAGCACAAAGTGCAATTTTTAAATTAAGATCTTTACTATTAAGGGGAAAGAAATCCAAACCTCCAGGGCACTGTGTGAAAAAGTGATTGCATCCTAAATATATAAACTGGTTGAGCTACTCTTAGCAGCAACAACTGCAATCAGGCATTTACGATAACTTGCAATTAGTTTTTTACAATGAAAATACAAATAAAGTTCTGAAAACTCGCACTCTTATGTGTACCTTAAAATAAAAAGACTGCAAACCAAAACACATTAAGGGCAAACTTACGGGCGAACCTGGTACTATGGAAACGCTTCATTGATGATGTGGTTTTTATATGGTCTGGTGGGCCTATCTTATTAAAGGATTTTATTAATGAATTAAATAAAAATTGTTAGTTTTTAAATTTTACGGCTACCACCAGTTCCAAAGAAGTGAATTTTTTAGATTTGAAAATTTTTATAGATGGCAATACTATTCAGACACAATTATTCCATAAACCTACGGACTCTAATAACTATATTTCTTTAGATAGTTGCCACCTGCCAAGTTGGCTCCTTAATATTCCAAAGAGCCAATATATACGAGTCCATAGGAACTGCTCCAGGATGAAAGATTATATCGATGAGGCAGACACCCTAACAAAAAAATTTTGTCAAAAAGGATATGATATTCAATCCCTGCAAAAAACTAGGGATTTAGTAGGGGACATACCATGTGAACAGTTACTTCGACATAAAGTAAAAAAAACTGAAAATACCATTATGGAGGATATCCCAATAGTGACTCAATACAATGCTAACAGTAAGATTTTTAAAAAAATTGTGAATAAACATTGGAGGATATTGAAGAGCGACAAAGTTATTGGGGAGGTATTACCAGTTCATCTGAGGTTTATTTTTAGAAGAGTGATTGGGGAACATCTGCGAAATATTGGCAAGAAATTTACTGGCCATCCCCTCTCCAATCACTATTTAATACATCATGGTGGTTCTATAAAGGATACTAAATTCACTGGGATTAAAGTGGTTAACAAAAGTTGGAGGAAGGGGAATTTTATACACCAAATATCCAGGGAAGAAAGCAGATGGATATTTGAATTGGACACCTTGATCCAGAATGGTCTCAATAGTGAAATTGAAATATTTGCTTTTAATACATAAAGTGATGCAGGGTATAAAAGAGTGATCTGTGCTCTATGAGGCCAACCCTGAGGAAGGAATCCGAGAATTCTGAAACGCATAGGTTAATCTTTTTTGGCCCTCTGAGTGTTTCATAGCGCTCTACAGCCTGTCACGTGACTCACCACGTGACTGTGATGTCATGCAAGGTCCTGCAGTGTCTCTGCACCTTGCAGGCTTGCTTCCTTACGCGGCATCTGTACTACATTCAGGTGGCCGCTGCAGAGCTACAGATAGCCGTTAGTCACCGGCCGGGACAACGTCCTCTATTAAGATCCTGCTCACTTGCATTTGGGATATTGGGAATCGTTGTGTTATGGATTATATGTGAGAAAAGGACCTTCATACATCCAGAACCATCGCCGTGATTACATCCTGTTTATGCCATCGTTGACTACATAAAGGTAATTCCTTCCTTGTATAAGGATATTTCTCATTGATTCTGCTCTATGTGCTTTGGTTTGCAGTCTTTTTATTTTAACCCCTTAGCGACAGAGCCAATTTTCAGCTTAATGACAGGCCAATTTTCACAATTCTGACCACTGCCCCTTTATGAGGTTATAATTCTGGAACGCTTTAATGGATCCTGCTGATTCTGAGAATGTTTTTTCGTGACATATTGTACTTCATGTTAGTCAAAATTTCTTCGATAATTCTTGTGTTTATTTATGAAAAAAATGGAAATATGGAGAAAATTTTGAAAATTTTGCAATTTTAAAACTTTAAATTTTTATGCCCTTAAATCAGAGAGATGTGTCACAAAAATGTATTAATAAATAACATTTACCACATGTCTACTTTACATCACCACAATTTTGGAAGCAAAATTTTTTTTGTTAGGAGGTTATAAGGGTTAAAAGTTGACCAGTGATTTCTCATTTTTACAACAAAATTTACAAAACCATTTTTTTAAGGGACCATATCATATTTAAAGTCATTTTGAGGGGTGTACATGACTGAAAATACCCAAAAGTGGCACTATTCTAAAAACTAGACCCCTCAAGGTGCTCAAAACCACATTCAAGAAGTTTATTAACCCTTTAAGTGCTTCACAGGAACTAAAGCAATGTGGAAAGAAAAAATTAACATTTAACTTTTTTTTGCAAAAAATTTACTTCAGAACCAATTTTTTTTATTTTGACAAGTGTTAAAAGAGAAAATCAACCACAAAATTTGTTGTACAATTTCTCCTCAATACGCCGATACCCCGTATGTGGGGGTAAACCACTTTTTCAGCATACGGCAGAGCTCGCAAGGGATGGAGCGCCGTTTTACTTTTTCAACGCAGAATTGGCTGGAATTGAGATCGGATGCCATGTTGCGTTCAGAGAGCCCTTAATGTGCCTATACAGTGGAAACCTCCAATAAGTGACCCCATTTTGGAAACTAGACCCCCCCAAGGAACTTATCTAGATGTGTGGTGAGCACTTTGAACCTTCAAGTGCTTCACAGAAGTTTATAACGTAGAGCCGTGAAAATAAGAAATACATTTTTTTCCACAAAAATGATCTTTTCGCCCACAAATTTCTATTTTTACAAGGGTTACAGGGGAAATCATACCCCCACAGTTATTGTGCGATTTGTCCTGAGTACGCTGATACCCCTTATGTGGGGGGAACAACTGTTTGTGTGCATGGGAGAGCTTGGAAGGGATGGAGTGCCATTTTGGAATGCAGATTTTGATGGAATGGTCTGCGGGCATCATGTTGTGTTTGCAGAGCCCCTGATGGCCTAAACAGTGGAAACCTCCAGCAAGTGACCCCATTTTGTAAACTAGACCCATTAGGGAACTTATCTAGATGTGTGGTGAGCACTTGGAACCTTCAAGTGCTTCACAGAAGTTTATAACGTAGAGCCGTGAAAATGAAAAATCCATTTTTTTCCACAAAAATGATCTTTTCGCCTCCAAATTTTTATTTTTACAGGGGTAACAGGAGAAATCATACCCCCAAAGTTGTTGTGCGATTTGTTCTGAGTACGCCGATACCCCATATGTGGGGATGTGGGGGGAACCACTGTTTGGGCGCATGGGAGAGTTCGGAAGGGAAGGAGTGCCATTTTGGAATGCAGACTTTGATGGAATGGTCTGCAGGCATCATGTTGCGCTTGCAGAGCCCCTGATGGGCCTAAACAGTGGAAACTCCCCACAAGTGACCCCATTTTGGAAATTAGACCCCCTAAGGAACTTATCTAGATGTGTGGTGAGCACTTTAAACCCCCAAGCGCTTCACAGAAGTTTATAAACGCAGAGCCGTGAAAATAAAAAGTCTTTTTTATTTCCACAAAAGTGAATTTTTAGACCCAATTTTTAGACCCCCAAAGTTGGTAAATAGTGGAAACCCCTCAATTCTTGCTCCAACCCTAACCCCAACTCGCCCCTAACCCTTATCCCAACCCTAACCTTAATCCCAACCCTAATCCCTAATCCTAATCCTAATCCTAGTTCGCCCTAATTCTAACCCTAGCCCTAACCCGAGCCCTAACCCTAGCCCTAGCCCTAACCCTAACCCTAGCCAAACCCTAACCCTAACCCTAACCCTAGCCCAACCCTAGCCTAACCCTAACCCTAGCCCTAACCCTAGCCCAACCCTAACGCTAGCCCAACCCTAATGGAAAACTGAAAAAAAAAATTTCTTTATTTCGTTATGGTGGCCTAACTAAGGGGGTGATAAATGGGGGGATTATGTACTATTTTGTTTATTTTGATCAAGATGATAGTTTATCATCGTGATCAAAATGAATGAATGGAATCTGTCAGCCGGAGCCGGCAGATTCCCGGCGGGCGCACTGGGCATGCGCCTGCCATTTTCCCCGGATCCAAGATGGCGGCGCCCACCGGAGGACGTCGGCGGGACGCAGGACCACCGTGAGGGAACAGAGGACCACGGAGAGGTACCGGGGGGATTGGGGACCCTCTTTCTCTCTCCTCTGATGTGCGATCACATCAGAGGAAAGAGAAATTAAATGTAAAATAGCGGCTTTTTTTGCGATCGCAGTTATAGGGTTAATAACGGCGATCGCAAAAGAGGGGTCGGTAAAAACCGACCGATTCATGTTCTCTGGGGTCTCGGCTACCCCCGGCAGCCGAGACCCCGGAGAAAATCCGACATTGGGGGGCGCTATTCACTTTCTCCACAGCGCCGTGAATTAGCAGCGCTGGGGTTTTAGTACAGTTAAATACCGCCGTTAAAAGGCATATCGGCGGTCGCTAAGGGGTTAAGTTACACATAAGAGCGTGAGTTTTCAGAACTTTATTTGTATTTTTATGACTTTTACTTGACAAATTAGGTGGTCTTTGTCCTTAGAACTTGCTGCTTTGAACTATATCCATCACGCATAGCGCCGTTGGCTTTATATAATTTTTTACAATGCTCTGTAGGAATTTTGGTCCACTCATCTTTACAGAATTGTTGTAATTCAGCCACATTGGAGGGTTTCTGAGGATGACTCGCCTTTTTAAGGTCACGCCACAGCATCTAATTCTGATTAAGGTGAGGACTTTGACTAGGCCACTCCAAAGTCTTAATTTTGTCGTTCTTAAGTGATTCAGAGGTGGACTTGCTGGTGTGTCCATTTGCTGCATAATCCAAGTGCACTTTAGCATGAGATAATGAACAGATGGCCGAGCATTCTCCTTCAGGATTTTTGGTAGACCACAGAATTCATGGTTCCATTTACCACAGCGAGCATGAATAGGAATAGCACAGGCATTGAGTAGTGCTTACCAGCACTGGTGAAATATTGGAATCTGGCGCTGACTTGATTGACGTGAGTTGGTAGAGACAGCTGACATTTCAGGCTCAGGTAATGTGGGCAATAATGAATAACTAAGGAAGGAGACAAGTCATGGAAACAATTGCAGGAGAGAGTGTACAATGGAGGAGATGAAGTATGCAGTAAAAGTGATTGGATAAACATGATAAGAGGTGTAATACTACTACAGGAGACTAGTTTAACCAGCTAGGCTAAGAATAGAAAAGGACAACGTAATGTGGAGAAAAAATAGGGAAAAGGAGAAAAGTGATTGGAACCTCACCCCCATAAAACATAAATTAACTGTGGCTTATCACATCTTTGGGATGCTGAGTTCAAATTCCCTAGGCACACCCAGGCCTAATTACTGTCACACCTGTTCTCGATCAAAAAATCGCTTAAATAGAACCTTCCTGACAGAGTGAAGTAGACAAAAAAAATCTTCAAAAGCTAAACCTCATGCCACCATCCAAAGAATTCTGGAAAAAATGAGAAACAAAGTAACTGAGATCTATCAGTCTGGAAAAGGTTATAGGTACATCTCCCAAAATTATAATATCAACAAAAAATTAATTTATTTCAGTTCTTCAATACAAAATGTGAAACTCATATATTATATAGAGTCATAACAAACAGAGGGATCTATTTCAGGTGTTTATTTCTGTTAATATTGATGATTATGGCTTACAGCTAAAGAAAATTCAAAAGTCATTATCTCAGTAAATTAGAATACTTTACAACACCAGCTTGAAAAAATGATTTTAAAATCCAAAATGTTGGCCTACTGAAATGTATGTTCAGTAAATGCACTCAGTACTTGGTTGGGGCTCCTTTTGCATCAATTACTGTACTGCATCAATGCAACGTGGCAAGGAGGCGGTCAGCCTGTGGCACTGCTGAGATGTTATGAAGCCCAGATTGCTTTGATAGCAGCCTTCAGCTTGTCTGCATTGTTGGATCTGGCATCTCTCATCTTCCTCTTGACAATGCCACATAGGTTCTCTATGGGGTTAAGGTCAGATAAGTTTGCTGGCCAATCAAGCACAGTGTACTGTTCTTTCTAAACCAGGAATTGAGGAATTGGTACTTTTGGCAGTGTGGACAGGTGCCAAGTCCTGCTGGAGTTTGAAATTTCCATCTCCAAAAAGCTTGTCAGCAGAGAGAAGCATGAAGTGCTCTAAAATTTCCTGGTAGATGGCTGTGCTGGCTTTGGTCTTCATAAAACACAGTGGACCTACACCAGCAGATGATATGGCTTCCGAAACCATCATTGATTGTGGATACTTCACACTAGACCTTGGAACTCAAGGTCCCAGAGTCTAGAGGAAGAGTGGATAGACAGACAATCCAAGCTGCTTGAGGTCTAGTGTGAAGTTTCCACAAGCAGTAATGGTTTGGGGAGCTATGTCATCTGCTGGTGTATTTACACTATGTTTTATCAAGACCAAAGTCAGCGCAGCTATCTACCAGGAAATTTTAGAGCACTTCATGGTGTCAGGACCCTGAACATTTTTGATTATCTATTGGGCATTCCTGCCCTCTTTCAAGATGGCGTCTTTTGTCTCATGTGCCCGTGTCTTCCTGCTTTATAAATCCACCCCAGCCTTTAGTCTGTGCTAGAGCATTCTGCCTGTGTCCAGCTCCTGACCCTGGTGGCTTTCTGGCTTTTTACCTGCTTCTGTGAAGCTGTGTTGATATCCTGCTTCCCAGCTTTCAGAGTTTCTGCTGCATTCACCGGTTTCCTCTGGCTGTTTGTGTTGCTATCATCAGCATTTGTTACACATAAGCTGTTGCTGCTCTGCAAATACCTGATACTACGTACCCAGGCCTCCCTGGATGAGTTGCTATATTATTGAACTGGCTTAAATATATTATCCGTGTATGGACTTACTTGTTTCCAAGCATCCTCAAGTGTAACTGTGCTTCTCAGACTGCTCCGTTGTTTACTTTTTCCTCTAAGGTTACCTATAGACTTGTCAAGTTACATTCAATATCTACACTGTGTGTGTATAGACTTTGATGTTTTTCCCTACACCTGTTTGAAACACCGTGTGATTTAATATAGACTTTACCACCTATAAACTGTAGTGTCTTGCTCCACGCAAAAAGACTCCTGAGTCATCCAATATAATTATTACACATGGTTCCCTCTGCCGACAAGGTTTTTTGGAGATGGAAATTTCAATCTCCAGCAGGACATGGCACCTGTCCACACTGCCAAAAGTACCAATACCTGGTTTTAAAACAACAGTATCATTTTGCTTGATTGGCCAGCAAACTCACCTGACCTTAACCCCATAGAGAATCTATGGGTATTGTAAAGAGGAAGATGAGAGACACCAGACCCAACAATGCAGACGAGCTGAAGGCTGCTGTCAAAGCAACCTACGCTTCAATAACACCTCAGCAGTGCCACATACTGATCGCCTCCATGTCACGCCGCATTGATGCAGTAATTGATGCAAAAGGAGCCCCAACCAAGTATTGAGTGCATTTACTGAATGTACATTCCAATAGGCCAACATTTCATATTTTAAAATCATTTTTTCAAGCTCGTGTTACAAAGTATCCTAATTTACTGAGATAATGACGTTTGAGTTTTCAATGGCTGAAAGCCATAATCATCAACATTAACAGAAATAAACACTTGAAATAGATCACTTTGTTTTTAATGACTCTAAATAATATATGAGTTTCACTTTTTGTATTGAAGAACTTAAATAAATTAACTTTTTGATGATATTCTAATTTTGTGAGATGCACCTGTCTAATGCCATTTGTAAAGCTTTAGAACTCCAGCGAACAACAGTGAGAGCCATTATCCACAAATGGCGAAAACATGGAACAGTGGTGAACCTTCCCAGGAGTGGTCGGCTGACAAAAGTTACCACAAAAGTGCAGCAACAACTCATCTAAGAGGTTACAAAAGACCTTACAACAACATCCAAAGAATTGCAGGTCTCTCTTGCCTCAGTTAAGGTCAATGTTCATGACACCACCATAAGAAAGAGACTGGGCAAAAATAGCCTACATGGCTGAGTTCCAAGATGAAAACCACTGCTGAGCAATAGGAACATAAAGGCTCATCTTAGTTTTGTCAGAAGCATCTTGATGATCTCCAAGACTTTTGGGAGAATACTCTGTGGACTGATGTGACAAAAGTTGAACTTTTTGGAAGGTGTATGTCTCATTATATCTGGCATTTTAGAAAAGGAACATCATAACAACAGTAAAATATGGTGGTGTTAGTGTGATGGTCTGGGGCTCTGTTGCTGCTTCAGGACCTGGAAGACTTGATGTGGTAAATGGAAACATGAATTTTGCTGTCTACCAAAAAATCCTGAAGGAGAATGTCAAGCCATCTGTTCTTGACCTCAAGCTAAAGTGTGCTTTGGTTATACTGTAGGGTAATGATTCAAAACACACCAGCAATTTCATCTCTGGCTTAAGAAAAATAAATGTAAGACTTTGGAGTGGCCTAGTCAAAGTCCTGACATTAGTCCTATTGAAATACTGTGGCATGACCTTAAAAAGGTGGTTCATGCTTGGAAACCCTCTAATGTGGCTGAATTACAACAATTCTGCTTGAAAGCAGTTGTTGCTGCTAAGGGTGTCCAAACCAGTTATTAGGTTTAGGGGGGGCAATCACTTTTTCACACAGGGCCCTGCAGGTTGGGATTTCCTTTTTTTCCCCTTAATAATTAAGATCTTCATTTAAAAACTGCATTTTGTGCTTACTTATGCTATCTTAGACTGATAATTAAACTAGTTTGGTGATCTGAAACATGCAAAATAATAGGAAATCAGCTTTTCTTATACAATATGTATATGCCAACAGGATAGTTGTTTTGGAGGCTTTGCACCCATTTTTACTTGTTTGGTGCTGTTCCTTTATTTTATTATTGGATACATAAGAATAAGAATCTGAATGCATTTGATTTGCACTTTGCAGAATATATTTTTTAGCAAATCAAACTGAACTAAATCTCTCATGTATAGTAATACTCTTTTATACTTCAAGAGTGTCTTATTGAAACCTATAATACAACAAAAAGAGTTACAGATAATAATATATAAAAAAAATCTTTTTACTGCTGCACAAGAACTTCCAACTGAAGCACCTTCAACCTTATATCCATCACTAGCGGCATGATTTCTGCATTCTGCATGTTCTGTAAATTCTCTTTCCTCTAGTGGTTTGACATTGAGCAATACATCAAGCAGACGTTAAGTGTATTTTGCATGGATCTACTAGTCAACCTTATAACTTTCAAGTATATTTACAACTGCCATTTATACATCTTGCTTTCCAATTCTGTGAAAAGTAAAATACACAATTACATGTAATACTCTAGCTAGAAATAGTATATCACACAGTCAGAGTGTCATTTATTTGTGTGCTGATTGATAGGAAATCCTCTGCACTATTTTACTTGCCAGAGAATATTTTTTTTAGATATTTATCTTGTTGCAACATTGATATAGCTATTGGTACATAATCAATCAGCTTTTTATTATTGCTCTAAAGAAACTGCTGAAAACAACCTTCAAATCTATTGAAATTAAAGATACTACCTTTCACACATAGATATGTTTCGATCTTTGGCTATACGTTTTAATTTATTTAATCCTAAACTGTAATGCAAGTTCCAAATTAAACATAGTTTTAATGCTATGAACAATAATTCAAATGAAGTTATCCAGGATTAGAAAAAAGGATGTTTTTTTTTCCCCAGAAACAGCACCACCTTTGTCTGTGGACTCTCATGTATTGCAGCATATGCATATTTATATAAAACTATCTGAAGAGCCCGGCGCTGCCCGGGCATAGTAACTAACTGTGGTTATTTATAGCAAATTATAATTATCCTCCATCCCATAGTCCCGTGCCCATATACCCATCATACATATCCACGATCCCATAGGCCCGTGCCCATATACCCATCATACATTTCCTCCATCCCATAGTCGAGTGCCCATATACCTATCACACATCCTCCATCCCATAGTCCCATGCCCATATACTCACACATCCTCCATCCCATAGTCCCATGCCCATATACCCATCATACATATCCTCCATCCCATAGTCCCGTGTCCATATACCCATCATACATTTCCTCCATCCCATAGTCCCATGCCCATATACCTATCACACATCCTCCATCCCATAGTCCCATGCCCATATACCCACACATCCTCCATCCCATAGTCCCATGCCCATATACCCATCATACATATTTGCCATCCCATAGTCGAGTGCCCATATACCCATCACACATCCTTCATCTCATAGTCCTATGCCAATATACCCATCATACATATCCTCCATCCCATAGTCCCCTGCCCATATACCCATCATACATGTCTGCCATCCCATAGTCCCGTGCCCATATACCCATCATACATATCCTCCATCCCATAGTCCAGTGTCCAAATACCCATCACACATCCTCCATCCCATAGTCAACCATTATGACATCATAATGAGCTGCGGGGCTCGCAACCTATGATGACATCAGCATCGCCATGGCAACCATTATGACATCATAATGAGGGGCGGGGCATGATACATACACACACTTTTTTCCCATTATGTAGATAGGGGCAAAACTGCTTGTTGAATTGGAAAGCGCAGGGTTAAAATTTCGCCTCACAACATAGCCTAGGACACTCTCGGTGTCCAGACGTGTGACTGTGCCAAATTTTGTGGCTGTAGCTGCGACGGTGCGGATGCCAATCCCGGACATACACACATACATACACACACTTGAGCTTTATATATTAGATGAACTAAACTGCGATATCAAACACTGTCAATAGATAGACATAGTTCACTGGGAGGCGAAGAAAACAGTTTCTAATCCTGTAGAAAACTGTGAACCTTATTCCTGTGTTCTGCATCATTTGGGCATGTTTTTAGTCTACAAACCTAGAACCTCACATCACACACACTAGCACATGTGCGCTGTTTAAAATGAATCAGTGGTGACATCATGCTGAAAATGTCTTTTTGAAAAGAGGCTCTTCAATAGAAAAGTTATCTATTATTATAAATCTTATTGGGTTTACATTATCCAGTGTACTTTTTATTAACTTACACTGAACAGCCTGAAGACTTTAAAAAAGAGTCTATGAGCTGTCAGAACTTTCCATCCCTCTGTTTTGGTTGCTAGTGGGGGTCTCTCTGGTGTATGATATGCCTAAAGTTTTCTGAAAGTTCAGTTTCTGTCAATGTGTTAATCAAAAATGACCTACTGTTAAAATCGGCCTTTAATATTGATAGAATTTTTATTTTCCTTCTCACTAACTACACTAGCTTGTAAAAATGGGGGCACCCCTGGTCAAAACTACTCTTATTGTGAACAGTTAAGCAAGTTAAATATGAAATCATCTATAAAAGGCCTAAAGTTAAATATGACACATTTGCTTTTTATATTAAGAATTTTTTTCATATTTTACATTTTAAAAATTACAAACAGGAAAATTGGCATATGCAAAAAATGTAAATGTTTTTTGTAACTAGCCAAGAGTCTTTCAATTCTTGTTTGAGGAATATTGATCCATTCTTCCATGGAAAATTCTTCCTGTTCTGTGAGTTTCATGGGTTGTCTTGCATGCACTGCTGTTTTGATATCTAGCCACAAATATTCAATTATGTTCAGATCAGGGACTGTGAGGGCCATTGTAAAACCTTCAGTTTGCGCCTTTGGAGGTGGTCTATTGTGGATATTTGACATGTGTTTGGATCATTATCTATTTGTAGAAGCCATCTTCTTTTTAATTTTAGCTTTTTTACAGAAAGTGTTGTGTTTGTATAAAGAGTTTGTTGAAATTTCTATGAATCCCTTCTTCCCGCTACCTGTAAAATGTTCCTCATGCCATTGGCTGCAACACAACCCCAAAGTATGATTGATACACTCCCATGCTTAATGGTTGGTGAGATATTCTTTTCCTGAAATTCTGTGCCCTTTTTTCTCAACACAATCCTTTGATCATTGTGGCCAAATAATTCTATTTTAAAGGGAACCTGTCACCCCTCCCAGGTGTTTTTAAGTAAAAGAGCCACCTTGAGCAGCACTAATGCTGCATTCTGTCAAAGTGACTCTTTTATTTAGCTTCCCTTCCACCACAGAAATTGTTTTTAAAATTGGTCAGATATATCTGATATTTGACAGGGGGGCAGATCTTTCCCCCCTGGACACAGACGCCTCACATATGTAAGTAATGTCCTGCTTTTGAATTTGGTGCCGCCTCCTCAGCGTTCATTTCTTTTTCTCTTGGCTGCACTGTAATATTCTGATGTCACCACAGGTCTTGCTGCACCGCTGTCCTGCTCAGCTCCGCCCCTATGGGTCACATGGTGCTGACGTCATCACAGGTCCTGCTGCACCACTGCTCTGGTGAGCACCGCCCCTACTGGTCACATGGTGCTGATGTCATCACAGGTCCTACTGCACCACTGAAAGAATATTACAGCACAGGCACCAGAAAAAGAATTGAATGCTGAGGAGGTGGCGCCAAATTCAAAAGCTGGACATGACTGACGTATGTGAGGCATCTGTGTCCACATCAAATATCAGGTATGGTAGGTCAATTGATGTCTGATGAGGTAGAGGATAATCATGAGGCACAGTTGCCATCAGGTCAGCCTCAAATCGCAGCTCATAAGGTGGGTCAGATTGAGGAATTGGAAGATGACGTGGTCGATGATGAGGTCACTGATCGAACCTGGCACATTGTCATGCCTAGTGAGCACAGTAGTGCAGAGAGGGATCAATCCGTAGCAAGAAAACAGGCAAGAAGAGGTTGTTAGGCATCAGGTTCCTGCAGCGGCACAGCAGGAATCCAGAGCCTCACATTCTGCGGTCTCCCATTCCCCATCGACTGCAGAGGAGCTTGCTCAGCAGCCCCGTCATTCCTGACGCTCTGCTCAGACCTGCTCTGTGGGTCTGGTTGCTGCTGCCACCTCTGGGCCAGCAATAGCAACGCAGTCTGCTCAGCAGCAAGCCATTCCAGAGGCTAAGTCCTTCCGTCACTCCACTGAGCATGCTCACAAGACGATCTCCCATTGGAGATCAGGAGTCACATGGACAGGTCCTTCTCCAGAACTGATTGGTCCATCTCAGGGATCTGGAACCTTCCGAAAGGTCCCGGCTATAAAAGGTTTGCATGACCGCTCGGCCATGCGCAAGTATAGACTCTAGTTGCTACCTGTGTGAATGACGGATGCATGAACCTGCAAATGACTCATTAAGATTCCCCTCCCTCTGATATTACATGTGTGGATAGGGACTTAGTCATAGAGTCAGCGCCAGTCAGTGGCACGGTACAGGCCTCAGTGCATATCTCCACAGAACTAGTGTCCGACAGTGCGCCCCCTCCTGGGCATTGTCGTATAGCGGCTTTGTTAGTCCCCGCGCTGCAGTCAGCAGCACTTATCGGCGTCCGCGGTAGTGACGCCGCACACACGTTGTCTTGGGCCCTAGTCCTGTGACCATATACCGAGCGTGCATTCCACTGAGACTTGTGAGTGCAACAGGCTCAGTATTTATGTTTATTGCTTTGGTGCCTCTGTGAATCAACAGAGTATGCCCAGCGCATACCGGGTGACGTTCAACCCGCGTCTGATATACCGCCATATTGAATGTCCGCCATTACCTAGCAGCAGAGTAACACCTTCTGCACGGTGGACCCCGGGCGGCGAACGCACTTTCTATTATTTATTATTTAGTGTGTTCCGCCGTTCCTAACAGAGGTAGTGGTTTGCCCAGAGGTAGAACTCGGTAAACTGTTCCACAGAGCACCCACACTCAGCTAGATAACAGGCCAAGGGTGCATTGTTCCCCTACATGGCAATTTTTTTCTAAAAGTCCTTCACATAAAACAACTGTAATTTTCAGCATCTGCCAAACTAATCTAAGAATAGACAAGAATACTGCAATCCTGAGCGCCACCAACATACAAAATCACATAGCAGCCAAGCACTCCAGAGGGTGGGCAGAACACCTGGGTACCAAATCTGTGACTGAGAGTCAAACCATTGCCTCTTCCCCTATGTTGCGGCCTTCCCAATTCGCTGACCATGAAATTGGCATTGATGCCTCCTGCACACAACCAGCGGGTGCACAATCCCAACAGTCAGCAACCACATCCATTTTGTTGTCCAAGCGCAGCGTTTGGTTGTCCTTGCCCCAGACATTTACTAGAAGGCAGATATATCCAGCCACCCATCCACAGGCCCAAATGCTAAACACCCACATTGCCAAATTGCTAGCCCTGTAAATGTTGCTGTTTAAACATGTGGGAACTGAGTCTTTCTGCGACCTCTTGGCAGTGGCAGCCCCATGGAACTCAATTCCCATCCGACATTATTTTTCCTGGTGTGCCATACCCACATTAAATAAGCACGTGTTATACAATATGAGCTGGGCTCTGGCCAACACAGTCACAGGGAAGGTCCAATTACCACAGACAAGTGGACAAGTTATTGCGGACAGGATCGATACATTTCCCTGATGGCACACTGGGTTAACCTGGTGGAGTCTGGGGCAGAGTCAGAGGCTGGGACATCACATATCTTACCTACACCAAGAACAGCGGGTCCGATTTCCATCAGAGTTTTTTCTCCTCGTATTCCACTTCCTGTCTCGTCTCCTCCTCCTTATCCTCGGCAGAACTAGCCTCCCCATCTCTCCCCAGCTGGAAAATCTGCAGAAGGGGCAAATCGGGGGGTAAAATGGCCACCAACTGGGCCATTTTTATGAGACCCTCCCATCAGCAAGAGCTATCTCTGGGTGTGACTATGATGAGGAGGGAGAAGTTGATTAAGATGATGAAGGACTACTTAAGTGACCATACCAGCATCCTTCCTGATTCTTCCTGATTCTTCAGTACTAGGGATGAGCAAGTACTGAAGTATTTGGACTCGCTATACTCGTACGGAGTATACCGTAATACTTGGGTATTCGGTACCATTAGCGAGTCCAATGATAGTTAATAGAAAATGCGAGTAATTGTCTGCTGGATCCTACAAAGAGGTCTGGGGCTGAGGAAAAGGCTAAAAAATGTGTAAATGTTAAAAAATGTATGCTGTAAACAAATGTATATAACATGGGGGCACCTGGTCAGGGGCTGCACAAGTGGTTTTACACCACTGCTTCACTAGAATGTGCAAACACTAATTGAAGTCCTGTGTTTTTTTGCTGGCAGAGCGGGACTCGTACGCCACTTGCACAGTGCCAGTGACATATCACAAGTGCCGTAAGAGCGAGTGATGATGGAGGCGATCTTCTGACAGCTAAGTGTGTAAGTGGTGTAAGGAGAGCGATCTGCCCTAGGGGCTGTGTGATGGTTAATGCAGGAAGAAGCCACCCATCATCATCATCACAACGGATTCACAATGATAAAGCTTGGACTACTGCCCTTGTTGTTCCACTGCCACTGCCCAATGTGTAGGCATAGACATAGTGTCTTCAAAACATTAGCCCTAGGGGCTGTATCATGGTTGATGAGGAAAGCAAGGCTGGTCTGAAGGGCCAAACAACTATGATGAAGCTAAGACTACTAGCATAGAGGTTGCAGTGCCTAGTGTCCAGGCATAGTCATAGTGTCTCCAAAAATTAGCCCAAGGGGCTGTATCATAGTTGATGAAGGAAGCAAGGCAGGTCTGAAGAGCCAAACAATTATGACAAAGCTAGGACTACTAGCATAGAGGTTGCAGTGCCCAGTGTCCAGGCATAGACATAGTGTCTCCAAAAATTAGCCCAAGGGGCTGTATCATAGTTGATGAAGGAAGCAAGGCAGGTCTGAAGGGCCAAACAATTATGACAAATCTAGGACTACTAGCATAGCGGTTGCAGTGCCCAGTGTCCAGGCATAGCCACAGTGTCTCCAAAAATTAAACCAAGGGGCATGATACCATGGTTGATGAAGGAAGAAGGGTCTCACTCTGATCACAAGTGCCTCTGATGGGAAATATTAATTAACATAACATTGTTTTTAGCTTATTGTTATTGACCATGAGGTACATGTGGCAGAAGCCGGATTTGAAAACATGTGTAAGAAGAAGAAGGGGCTTGTACGGGAAGGGATGGACATGATCATCAATTTAAAAAAAAATAACGTTTTGGGTGACTTTGGGTTGGGATACTGTCATCTGGAGGCCTTAAATACTGTTGTGAAATATAGTCCTTGTTAAATTTTATCAGAGTCAGCCTGTCTGCACTCTCTGTGGTAAACGTGTGGGTGTATCTGTGATGATTGCCCCAGCGGCACTGAAAACACGCTCTGACATCACACTAGCAGCAGGACAGGCCAGCACCTCCAAGGCATATAAGGAGAGGTCTGGTCAACTATGCAGCTAGGATACCCAGTAATTAAATGGTACAGAAGGACGCAGGTATGGTCACTTAGATAGTCATTGACCATCTTGTTCAACTTCTCCCTCCTTGACATTGTTACTGTTCCAGCTAGTCCTTGGTGATGAGTTGGTTTATTGAAGATGGCCCAATTTGTGGACATTTTACCACCACCTCTTTTGGACTTGCATTGCATGTCTCTCCCCATTAATTCATGCTGTTGCACAGAGCTGGTACTTCTGATGTTTGAGGGTGCTGTTGCCATCAAATGATCGGCAACGGCCTTCTTGAAGGATTCCATTGTGAAACCCCTTGGTGACTGCAACAGTGGTGAAGGAAATTTGTCCTTGTACCGTGGGTCTAGAAAGGTGGCCAAGCAGTATAGGTTGCTATTGAAAATGTGGATTACAAGAGGGTTTTGGCACAGACAATCAGATATGAAGTGTGCCATGTCTGCCAGGCTGAAAAGAGGCAAATCTTCTGTGACTCCAGAAGGAGGAACAATACTGATGCTCTCCTCACACTGACTCTCCTCCTCCTCTCCAGCCCACCCATGCTGGACAGACATGAAGCTTGGGATGGGATTCCCCTCTGTAGCATGAGGTGTCCCCTCGATACTACTGAAAAAGAAGTCTTCTCCCTGCTTATTTTCATCATCATCTTCATCCCCCAATGTTACCTGATGATATTGGCTGAGCTGGGTAAGATCACCCATTGTGAAATCTTGCTGCATACCAGCTGCTGGGCACACAAAGTTTCAATTTTTTGATTCTACGGTGATTTTTTTTCAGCAGATACAGCATAGGCATGGTTATGCTGATAATAGCCTGATTACCGCTCACAAGCTTGGTGCAGTTCTCAAAGTACCTCACAAATATCTGCTCCATACACCTCGTACACACGTGGCTCCGCTCCGCACACCTCGTACACACGTGGCTCCTCTCCATTCACCAAATACACACATGGCTCCGCTCCGTACACCAAGTACACACATGGCTCCGCTCCGTACACCGTGTACACACACGGCTCCCCTCTGTACACCTCATTCACACATGGTTCCGCTCCATACATCTTGTACACATGCGGCTCTGCTCTGCCGCCTCGCACACACACGGCTCTGCTCTGCACACCTCATACACATGCAGCTCTGCTCTGTACATCTCGCACACACACAGCTCTACTACATCCACCCTGTAAACCCCTCCTGAACCCACGCATAAACTTCCCCTCATCCAGCACCATGACAACCAGCACAGCAGAGTCCTGCATACATTGAGGCTTCTGATCATGTGACCCCTGACTCCTCCCCTCTTGTGACCTCATAACAGGTCCTGTGCTCACAGAGCAGCCCAGTAACATCATTGCTGGGATTTATCAGTGAGGGGCTGCGGTGGGTCTCTCTGGAAGGGCGAGGAATGAATGGTGTCAGTGCATGGGGGGGCATGGCGGCTCAGTGCAGAAAAAATAAGCTCCTGCCACAGACAATGAGGCAGGCGGTCAAAATCGGGTCTGTCCCGCTAGATCTGGGACGGTTGGGAGGCTTGGCTGCTAGTTCGAAAATCTTATCCACACATCCCTTTATAAAGGGAAATTCAACATAATACTTCTGTTAGCATACGCCATATACTGCTCATATATGCAGCACCCCAGTAAGTGGGCGGAACGCTAGGGTACAAAATATGTGTCTGACTTTGAAACCACTGGCCCTTCCCATGTGTTACTTCATTCCCACTCTGCTGTCCTGGAAGGAGGCACTGAGGCCACTTGTCCACAACCTGCAGTTGCACAGACACAACAGTCACCAACCATGTCCAGTTTGTTTTCCCATCACAGCGTTCAGTTGTCCCTTATCAGCATACATTTCTGTTCACAAATTATTAGTTAGATAGGGCATACATATTCATTAGCAATTTACATTGTTTGGTGCTGATCAAAGACCATTGCTGACTTTTCCAGGCTCCTAAATGAGACTTGTGTCTCTTTATTAAACTGTTGCTTCCCTTACAAATGGTGGTGGGGTATTGGCCAGTTTCTGTATATTTTAAGAAAAATGAGGCTTGTACATGTTCCTGACTTGGCATAACAGACTGACCACAATGCAGGCCTTCAGAGCTTTTTTTGGTTTTGCGTTTTCGTTTTTCGCTTCCCAGAGCCATAACTTTTTATTTTTCCATCAATATGGCCATGTGTGGGCTTACTTTTGGCAGGACAAGCTGTACTTTTGAAAGACACCATTGGTTTTACCATGTTATGTACTAGAAAATGGGAAAAAAATTCCAAGTGCGGTGAAATTGCAAACGAAAGTGCAATCCCACACTTGTTTTTTGCTTGGCTTTTTTACTAGGTTCACTAAATGCTAAAACTGAAAAACCATTATGATTCTCCAGGTCATTACAAGTTCATAGACACCAAACTTGTCTGGGTTCTTCTTTATCTAAGTGGTGAAAAAAATTTCCAAACTTTGCTAAAAAAAAAATTGCGTCATTTTCTGATACCTGTAGCGTCTTCATTTTTCGTAATCTTGGGTTGATTGAGGGCTTATTTTTTGTGTGCCGGGCTAACGTTTTTAATGATACCATTTTAGTGCAGATATGATCTTTTGATCGCTCGTTATTTCATTTAAATTCTAAGTCACGTTGACCGAAAAAACGTAATTCTGGCATTTTGACTTTTTTTTCTCACTACGCCGTTCATCAATCAGGTTAATCCTTTTTTTTATTGATAGATCAGGCGATTCTAAATATGGCAATACTGAATATGTATATGTTTGGTTTTATTTTTATTGTTTTATTTTGAATGGGGAGAAAGGGGGGTGATTTGAACTATTATTTTTTTTTGCATTTTTAAACACTTTTTTTTCACTTTTGGCATGCTTCAATAGTCTCCATAGGAGACTAGAAGCTACCACAACCTGATCGGCTCTGCTACATAGAAGCAAAGGTGAGATCGCCTCTATGTAGTAGAATTGCTGACTTGCTATGAGCGTCGACCACTGGGTGGCGCTCACAGCAATCCGGCACTGACAACCATAGTATATTTAACAAGTGTAACACTAACAGGGCACTTCCTGCAATAGTAATGAAAACACAGCTCAATATAGAAATGTCCAGAGTAACTGAAGAGCGTGGCACAACCGCTAATATAACCAGTCCAACAGTAAAATAACACAGGTGTGTACAAGGCACTAAACATAGGAGTCCAGCAGAAAGTATGTGAGTAAGCACACCACATTTAATGAGGCAGTCCAGTGATATTAAGAATGAGCATGCACACAGCACTAAAGTGTAGAAGTCCAGCAATCATAAAGGTGGGAATGCAATCGGCACTTAAACGTGGAAGTCCAGCTTTATACAGGAGTGGCATTAACAAGAGAATGTCACTATGTGTACCTTTTGGGCTGTAAGTCCCACACAAGTCCTGCACAGCAGCCCACACAAACAAAGACCTAGAGTAGAAGATAATGTCAGGATTCCTTACAGGCCACAGCAGTTCCCGGGGCGAAAAGCTGCAACTAAAAGTCCAGACAGTAGTTAAGCACAGACAGCATCAGGAAGCATCAGAGGACTGTAGGCAGCAGAACGAGGAGATGCAGAGCACCGAGTAATGAGCAGCAACAGGGAGTCCACCAGCAGAAAAGCAGGAGCTCAGGAGCCAGCAACAAAATACTCAGGCAAAGAGGAGCACATGACCTGGGCGAGATACCAGACTCCATCTTGGATCACGGCAAACAGGCACAAAGGAAAGTCCAGAATCCTATCTGCTAGCTTCCCCATGTTGGATGTGGACAGGTGGATGCAACTGTCTGTGATCACACCACTTTCCATGCTGATCAGTGTCAGGATTCGAACCCATCAGCTTTTGTGACCCAGGCGACAGCGCTTCCCTCTAAGCTATTCAGATCGCTAGCATCTGTTTTGTTTATGATGAGCTCCCCACTTTAATCTCTTGATTGAACACCCTACTTAATCCTGGCTTTGCACTTCCTTTCTTGTGAGATTATTGAGATCCCAGACTTTAGTCAAGCTCTCCTTCACCTGCTGCTTCTTCCAAGATTATACTGCTGCTACTGCGTCCTGATCTCTGGCTATTCCTGACTACGCAACCTGCTGATCCTTTAACTATACTGCTGCTTTGGTGTAACACCCTCTGGCGATTCCTGACTATGCTACTTGCCGGTGCTGCCCCTAATGGTTGCAATACCAGTGCTGCAAACCAGGTCATTCCATAACACACACATTCCAACAATATAGTTGCCGCAGGGCAGGCCAAGAACTCCAAATCATAAACTGCAAGCTCAGGTCATGTGTCCATTTGGAGAACTAAAAGTTAAATGGGGCAGGTCCATCTGTTTGTAAGTGGAAATGGTTGGACACGTTCTCTTCCACCATGTTGTTATAACGCTGCCTCTTGCTAATACATACCATATCAGATGACAGTGCCAGATATTGTGGCATGCTCATAAAGCTCTGCTACATTTGGTCCATGCTAATCCTGCCTTCCAATGTGCTGGCATTGCCCCAGCTGCGTTGCCGACTTCCTCCTCCTCCTCTTCCTTGTTGTTCCGCTGAGCCCCCTGCTGTCAGTTGGGAAATCCATTAGTAGGTATTTCTACAAGCATGTGATTGTGTTCACACATTTTGGGATCCCTCTCGAGTGACAGAAGTAATGATGGTACGTTGTATTTGTAGCAGGGATCCTGCAGAGTGGCCACCAAGTAATCTGCACTGGTAACAATACGGGCAACTTGGCAATAATTGCAGAGGCGCTGCAGCATGTATTGGCTCATGTGTACTAGGCTGCCAGGAGGCAACGATAAGCTGTCCTTGGTGGGAAGTATATAATCTGTGTACTCTGTACCCCTCAGCCACACTCCAGTGATGCCCGTGAGCAGATCTGAGCAGATCTGAGTGGCACCCTGCTATGAATGCAGTTGTTCCCCTTCCCCCGCCTCCTCATCATCATCCTCCCAAACTGTCCCCTGGCTGTACAGTTGGGTACCTAGCCGATGTTGGGACAGTAGCCAACCCTGCGAGCCATGTATTGACAACAGGCCTGACAGCGGTGTGAATTGGCGCTGCTCCTTCTCCAGCTCCTCTTCTTCCTGTGCCATCACCTCATCCATCATGGCCTGAAATTTTCTTCCTGCCAGAATATAAGTGGTATGGTAAGGCTGATAGTGGCATATCATATGCTGGAGAGACTGTGCGAGCAGCAGCAGGCAATAGTGGAGTGTCAACTGCAGCACGCATGGCTGAGTCACTCCGCAGAACACGAAGCCTGATAGCAAACGCATGTGACATGTGCACTCCCACGCTTAATCTCATCCGATTTTGGTGTTTTTAACTAGCAGGTTCCTTTCTGCCCTATATATTGTAGTTTTTTTAGTCCAAGAGAGGTATCTTATCAGGACAGGGACCCAACTAAAAGTTACGCATTGACGTTTCAGTTGGCTCATATACATTGGCCAATTTATCTGCTAAGTACCTTCTTTTTACTGTAAACTTTCCTATAGCAATATTGCATTTCCCATTTTTCAAAATTTCACATGTACATAATATAGCACATAACCAATGTTCTATGGCAGCAAAGCAGTTCCAATTTCCTAGATGTACCATTCTAAACAATCCAGAGTGCAGCTTTATATTTTCTTAGAATTGTTATGTTAGCTGGCACCTATTCACACTAGTTGGGATGTGCGGGTCAGTTTTTTCTATTTATGTACATGCAGTTTCACTCAAATCTATATTGAACTACCTCTCAGTATTTGTGTGTTAGCTTTTTCCTGTATTCTGCCTGTTTTGATAATGTAAAAGATAATGGTTTCTATATCTCCCAAGTGATAGAGTTCATTTTCTCACAATATCTAAACGTTGATGATTGCACTGAAATTCTGCGATTTGAGCCAGTGAATGGTGCAAAATTTTAAAAGAATGAAATTGTTATTTCTTCGAATTTCCCCCTAAAAAGAGTTTATAAAGCATTATTAAAAGTTAATTGAGAAGTTATATATTACCCAATGAAAAAGAAACTAGGTCTAATATGGCTTTGCTACAATAAAATGCAGCAATATCTGGAACAGACACAAGGAAAAAATCATGGTACAGCCAAGTAGGCGCCAGCTAGAGAACTGCTGTAAATATTGATTAAGCTACACAGCTTGTATGAGCCCTACAGCAGATTGGCAGGGGTTTTGATATCTGGATATTCGCTAATTTAATATTGACAAACCAAAGTTTTGTTTTTTTAGGGTCGCGTTTCGTTTCGTGAAACCCGACTTTTCCAAATGTCGGGTCGAGCAAGATCGTCCGATTATAGGGAAAAGTCGGGGTCGTCCTGAAACACGAAACCCAATGTAAGTCAATGGGGAATAAAAGTCGGCAGTGAGAGGAGGACAGGAAACACACCTACAGTGCCCATTTGAATGCCAAAAGCATCAATTCTTCTTTCTTAAGCTTGTCAACCTTAATTAACTTCATAATACAAGTTACTCACTGAAAAATGGGGGTTATTTGGCTACAAACTGTGGGGGGGGAGGGCTGGCTCCAGGTTTTCATGTGCCCTGGGCGAAAGAGCGCCCCTTTAACACATACCACAACTCATCATGCTCCGATACGGCAGAGAAATAGCGGTATAGTACAATGAAAAATACCTCACTTTTTACATCTCATGACGAGGCCCATCTATTTCTCCATACAGAATCATTGGTCCCATATAATGTTTGAAACAGTATATGATGAGCTCCACATAATGCTACAGTATATGTTGGTCCCCATGGATGAAGCTCCACTGTCTTATGGGCCCAAATAATGCTCCAAACATAATGGGCCCCATTTCTAATGCTCTAGTGTATAATGGGCCCTGTAAATGCTGCTCCAGTGTCTGATGTCCACCTTTGGAATGTTCCAGTGTATGGTGGGCCCCATCTATCATTCTCCAGAGTATAGTGCTCCCCAAAAATTGCTGTCCCAACATTGAAAACAATCAAATAAGTCTCCTCGCTAGGGAATCCCTGTACTTGTCTGGACAGGTGCTGTAGCTTGCTTAACAGCTCGCCAGCCGTTCTCACGCCCAGTATGGATTACACGTGATTGCACAAAGGTGAGAAAGGGTACCGTATCCCTGGATAACATGTATGGATAGCGTACATATTCAAAATATATGTCTCAGGAGGCAGGCTCAGACGGTGTTAGGCCCAGTATGGATTGCACGTGATTGCACAAAGGTTAGAAAGGGTACCGTATCCCCGGATAACATGTATGGATAGCGTACACATTCAAAATATATGTCTATACAGCATGAGGCAGGCTCAGATGGTGTTAGGCCCAGTATGGATTGCATGTGATTGCACAAAGGTTAGAAAGGGTACCGTATCCCTGGATAACATGTATGGATAGCGTTCACATTCAAAATATATGTCTATACAGCATGAGGCAGGCTCAGACGGTGTTAGGCCCAGTATGGATTGCACGTGATTGCACAAAGGTTAGAAAGGGTACCGTATCCCTGGATAACATGTATGGATAGCGTACACATTCAAAATATATGTCTCAGGAGGCAGGCTCAGACGGTGTTAGGCCCAGTATGGATTGCACGTGATTGCACAAAGGTTAGAAAGGGTACCGTATCCCCGGAAAACATGTATGGATAGCGTACACATTCAAAATATATGTCTATACAGCATGAGGCAGGCTCAGACGGTGTTAGGCCCAGTATGGATTGCACGTGATTGCACAAAGGTTAGAAAGGGTACCGTATCCCTGGATAACATGTATGGATAGCGTACACAATCAAAATATATGTCTATACAGCATGAGGCAGGCTCAGACGGTGTTAGGCCCAGTATGGATTGCACGTGATTGCACAAAGGTTAGAAAGGGTACCGTATCCCTGGATAACATGTATGGATAGCGTACACATTCAAAATATATGTCTCAGGAGGCAGGCTCAGACGGTGTTAGGCCCAGTATGGATCGCACGTGATTGCACAAAGGTTAGAAAGGGTACCGTATCCCTGGATAACAAGTATGGATAGCGTACACATTCAAAATATATGTCTCAGGAGGCAGGCTCAGACGGTGTTAGGCCCAGTATGGATTGCACGTGATTGCACAAAGGTTAGAAAGGGTACCATATCCCTGGATAACATGTGTGGATAGCGTACACATTCAAAATATATGTCTCAGGAGGCAGGCTCAGACGGTGTTAGGCCCAGTATGGATTGCACGTGATTGCACAAAGGTTAGAAAGGGTACCGTATCCCTGGATAACATGTATGGATAGCGTACACATTCAAAATATATGTCTATACAGCATGAGGCAGGCTCAGACGGTGTTAGGCCCAGTATGGATTGCACGTGATTGCACAAAGGTTAGAAAGGGTACCGTATCCCTGGATAACATGTATGGATAGCGTACACATTCAAAATATATGTCTATACAGCATGAGGCAGGCTCAGACGGTGTTAGGCCCAGTATGGACTGCACGTGATTGCACAAAGGTTAGAAAGGGTACCGTATCCCTGGATAACATGTATGGATAGCGTACACATTCAAAATATATGTCTATACAGCATGAGGCAGGCTCAGACGGTGTTAGGCCCAGTATGGATTGCACGTGATTGCACAAAGGTTAGAAAGGGTACCGTATCCCTGGATAACATGTATGGATAGCGTACACATTCAAAATATATGTCTCAGGAGGCAGGCTCAGACGGTGTCAGGCACAGTATGGATTTGACGGCCCAGATTACACAGCGGAGGAGCAGGGAGAGGTAAAGATTGCAAATGCTGGGGCCCTGCCCAAGCAAGGGGGGCCCACTCATGGGTGTCGGTACTGGCACTGGGCCCCTCATAGTACAGCGGTGTGTCTGACGGCGGGTGTGCACCACCACCGTCAGAGACACTTGATTGCACTATGAGGGACCCTGTGCCAGTGCCCGCGCCCAAGAGTAGGCCTACCCACCTCTCCAGGACAACGGCACTCGCACGGTGTCGTGCGGTAGGTGGTGACCCCGGCCATGGGGGGGGAGGCAGCACAGTTAGGGAGTTTTAGAAAGTGGCATATGTTGATGTTGGACATTCAGCTGATGCAAAAGGCGAAATAGGTGAAGTACCAGGAAGAGGTGGACCAAAGCAAGCCATTTTTCTGTCACCCTATGTGTCATCAGGGGAAGGTGGGACAAAATCCTTGGAAACCCATGCGTGGTTCATTTTAATGAAGGTTAGATCATCCACATTTTGGGTTGACAGACGGGTCCTTTTTTCTGTCAGGATTGATCCAGCTGCACTGAAGACTCTTTCCGATAGCACACTTGCAGCTGGGCAAGCGAGCTCCTGTAAGGCATATTGTGCCAATTCAGGCCAGGTGTCCAGTTTAGCGGCCCAATAGTCAAAGGGGAATGACCTGTGTGGGAGAACATCGATATGGGAGGAAACGTAGTTTGTTACCATAGTTGACAACTGCTGTCTCCTGTCACTTTCCATCGATGCAGTATTCCCAGTTGTGTGAGCGGTATTTGAAAAATCAGTCCACAACATTGTCATGAAACCCCTGTCTCCAACGCCACTTCTGCTGTGTGCACCACGAACACCTCTGCCAAGCTGCCCCCGGCCCGTACGGCTCGTGTGAGAACCATCACCGCTGCTGTGTGCTGGGAATGCCTCAAGCAACCGATTTACCAGAGTTGCTTGTTTATTAGCCAATATTAGGTCAAGGTTCTCCTGTGGCATGATGTTTTGTAATTTGCCTTTATAGCGTGGATCCAGGATGCTGGCCAACCAGTAGTCATCATCGTTCATCATTTTGGCAATGCGGGGGTCCCTTTTTAGGATCTGCAAGGCATAATCTGACATGTGGGCCAATGTTCCCGGTGTCAATGATGCACTGCGAGTGCTGGGTGGAGGAGCACTTTCTGGCAAATCCACATCCCTCCAGTCACGCACAAACCCTGTACCAGACCTTGCCACGCCAACATTTTCACTTGCCCCACGAGATGCATCCTCCTCCCCTAAGTAATCATCCCCATCATCCTCCTCCTCCTCCTCTTCTTCCTCCACCTTGTCCAGGAGAGGTCCCTGAGCAGACAATGGCTGAATGTCATCAAGGATTCCCTCATCCTCTTCCTCCTCATCAACATTGGCTGCAGACGCCTGCTCCTTAAGGTGCGTCAAAGTTTGCATGAGCAGACGCATAAGTGGGATGCTCATGCTTAGGATGGCGTCGTCTGCGCTTACCAGCCGTGTGCATTCCTCAAAACACTGAAGGACTTTACAGAGGTCTTTCAGCTTCGACCACTGCACACCTGTCAACTCCATGTCTGCTCTCAAAGTGCCTGGCCGTGTAT
This sequence comes from Dendrobates tinctorius, assembly GCF_039654945.1. Taxonomy (NCBI): domain Eukaryota; kingdom Metazoa; phylum Chordata; class Amphibia; order Anura; family Dendrobatidae; genus Dendrobates; species Dendrobates tinctorius. The sequence goes on along the minus strand of NW_027361703.1, from coordinate 28,891,275 downwards.
CCTCCCACAAATGCATTATGGCCTGCCTCTGCTCGCACAGCCGCTCCACCATGTGCAGGGTGGAGTTCCACCTTGTTGCAATGTCGATAATGAGGCGGTGGTTGGGAAGGTGGAGCAATCGCTGCAGCTTCTGCATACGAATGGAGTGTACAGGCGACCGGCGGATGTGCGCGCACAGTCTTCGCACCTTCTGGAGCAGGGCTGTTAACTACGGATAATTTTTGAGGAAGCACTGCACCACCAGGTTCAAGGTGTGAGCCAAGCAAGGTATGTGGCTGAGTTTTGAAAGGGCTATGGCTGCCACAAAATTACGGCAGTTATCACTAACTACCTTGCCTGCCTCAAGATGTACACTGCCCAGCCATGACTCAGTTTGTCGCTTCAAGTACTCGGCCAGCACCTCGGCGGTGTGTCTGTCGCCCAAACACATCATCTGCAACACAGCCTGCTGACGCTTTCCACTAGCTGCTCGATAGGGGGACACATCGTGTGCAACAGTGGCAGCTGCAGATGGAGTGCTCGTACGACTGCGCTCTGTGGATGAGCTTTCGCTTCTGGAGGAGGTGGAGGAGGAGGAGGGTCGAATGCCTACAGCCAACTGTTTCCTTTACCGTGGGCTAGGCAGCACTGTCCCACCTCCGCTGTCCCCTGTGGACCCTGCATCCACCACATTAACCCAGTGCGCAGTGATGGACACGTAACGGCCCTGGCCATGCCAACTGGACCATGCATCAGTTGTGAGGTGCACCTTTCCGCTCACTGACTGCTTGAGTGCATGGACAATGCGGTCTTTCACATGATGGTGGAGGGCTGGGATGGCTTTGCGAGAGAAGAAGTGGCGACTGGGTAGGTCATAGCGTGGTACTGCATAGGCCATGAGTTCGCGGAAAGCTGTGCTTTCCACCAACCGAAAGGGCATCATCTCAAACGAGATTAGTTTGGCAATGTGGGCGTTCAAACCCAGTGTACGCGGATGAGAGACTGAGTACTTTCTTGACCTACTCATAGTGTCTGAGAGGGTGAGCTGGACTTGAGAGCTGCATATGGTGGAAGTAGCGGTGGACAGGGCGGACTGAGAGAGGGTTGATGATGGTGATGGAGTTGGTGTTCTTTCTGATGGCCTAGAATCAGTCTTTCATTGATATAACAGTGGGATTCCCTGACTGCTGTGGCCTTGCAACGACACCTCAACATTTGCTGCTGTGCTAACCGGTGGGCTTAGAGTGGGGGAAACAATGTAGCGTTGCTGACTACCTTCGTTGTGATCAGTTGCACATGTGGCACTTGAGGTTTGGTGTTGTGTCCACGCTTGCAAGTGCAAGCTGGTTAAATGTCTAAGCATGCAACTGGTATTCAAATTTTTCAGATTTTTCCCTCGGCTAAAGGTCTTTGCGCACTTCTTACAGATAACCTTGGCCTGATCATGAGGATTTTGTTCAAAAAAGTGCCACACTGCACTCTTCCTACTTTGGCAGACATTTTGCAGCCTAGCACGCTGTGATCTTTTGACCCTCTGGACAAGCTGTCCAGCAACTCTTTTGATGTTTGGAACCTGTCTTTGGAGTGCTCCGGGCCCGCCAGATAACAGCTGTTGCGATGTCGATGTCTGCTGTGGATGCTCCTCATCTGAGCTATTGGAAGCAGCACCCTCTTCCCCCAATGGATGCCAATCTGGGTCAACAACTGGGTCATCCATCACCTCCTCTTCTATGTCATGTGCACCTTCCTCTGTGTCACAGTGTATGGTGGTATAGTGTGCGGGAAGGGGCACCTGAGTCTAATCAGGGTCAGAATCTGGCTCTGTACACTGCGAGGACAATGTAGTGCTCTGAGTGAATGTACCAGCAGAATCATCCATCAGCGGCTGTGCATCAGTGCACTCCATGTCAGATTCATCTTGGCCTGGGTAATTCACCATTTCACTTGATAATCCAGGCATGGTATGTGAAAACAGCTCCATGGAGTAATCAGTAGTATGGCCTGCGTCATCCTTCAATCTTGGTTGGGGTGAAGGACACAAGGAAAGGTGTGGTTCATGAACATGAGCCTCCAATGACGACTCAGTGCTTTTACTTTTTACAACTGAAGAAGAGGAGGCGATAGAGCTGGAGGCTGAGTCAGCAATGTAAGACAAAACTTTTTCCTGATGCTCTGGCTTTAAAAGCGGTTTGCCAACTCCTAGAAAACTAAGCGTTCGAGGCCTTATGTAGCCAGACGATGACGCAGGCTCAACACCTCCTGCATTCGGTCCTATTTTGCTCTTGCCACTACCATCAGATCCACCACCAACACCATCATTACCAGCTGCCAACCCCCACCCAATTCCACGGCCTCTTCCACCAGCCTTCTTCATTTTTGGTAGAAATGTAGACAAAATCCAACAAACTATATAGTATGTAAAACAAGGTGTCTATAGGACAGGGGAGATTTTGAATTTCTGCACACACTTTTGGACACTGGACACTTTTGGATTGTGTGAGGCCCACTGATATCTGAGCGCTATGTGACAGGCTCGATGGCACAGCTGTGACCTAAGTCACTAGAGAATAAGTGAGATTTTGAATCTCTGCACACACTTTTGGACACTGGACACTTTTGGATTGTGTGAGGCCCACTGATATCTGAGCGCTATGTGACAGGCTCGATGGCACAGCTGTGACCTAAGTGACTAGAGAATAAGTGAGATTTTGAATCTCTGCACACACTTTTGGACACTGGACACTTTTGGATTGTGTGAGGCCCAATGAATATCTGAGCGCTATGTGACAAGCTCGATGGCACAGCTGTGACCTAAGTGACTAGAGGATAAGTGAGAGTTTGAATCTCTGCACACACTTTTGGACACTGGACACTTTTGGATTGTGTGAGGCCCAATGAATATCTGAGCGCTATGTGACAAGCTCGATGGCACAGCTGTGACCTAAGTGACTAGAGGATAAGTGAGAGTTTGAATCTCTGCACACACTTTTGGACACTGGACACTTTTGGATTGTGTGAGGCCCAATGAATATCTGAGCGCTATGTGACAAGCTCGATGGCACAGCTGTGACCTAAGTGACTAGAGGATAAGTGAGAGTTTGAATCTCTGCACACACTTTTGGACACTGGACACTTTTGGATTGTGTGAGGCACAATGAATATCTGAGCGCTATGAGACAAGCTCGATGGCACAGCTGTGACCTAAGTGACTAGAGGATAAGTGAGAGTTTGAATCTCTGCACACACTTTTGGACACTGGACACTTTTGGATTGTGTGAGGCCCAATGAATATCTGAGCGCTATGTGACAAGCTCGATGGCACAGCTGTGACCTAATGACGAGAGAATAAGTGAGATTTTGAATCTCTGCACACACTTTTGGACACTGGACACTTTTGGATTGTGTGAGGCCCAATAAATATCTGAGCGCTATGTGACAAGCTCGATGGCACAGCTGTGACCTAAGTGACTAGAGGATAAGTGAGAGTTTGAATCTCTGCACACACTTTTGGACACTGGACACTTTTGGATTGTGTGAGGCCCAATGAATATCTGAGCACTATGTGACAAGCTCGATGGCACAGCTGTGACCTAAGTGACTAGAGGATAAGTGAGAGTTTGAATCTCTGCACACACTTTTGGACACTGGACACTTTTGGATTGTGTGAGGCCCAATGAATATCTGAGCGCTATGTGACAAGCTCGATGGCACAGCTGTGACCTAAGTGACTAGAGGATAAGTGAGAGTTTGAATCTCTGCACACACTTTTGGACACTGGACACTTTTGGATTGTGTGAGGCCCAATGAATATCTGAGCGCTATGTGACAAGCTCGATGGCACAGCTGTGACCTAAGTGACTAGAGAATAAGTGAGATTTTGAATCTCTGCACACACTTTTGGACACTGGACACTTTTGGATTGTGTGAGGCCCAATGAATATCTGAGCGCTATGTGACAGGCTCGATGGCACAGCTGTGACCTAAGTGACTAGAGAATAAATGAGATTTTGAATCTTTGCACACACTTTTGGACACAGGACACTTTTGGATTGTGTGAGGCCCAATGAATATCTGAGCGCTATGTGACAAGCTCGATGGCACAGCTGTGACCTAAGTGACTAGAGGATAAGTGAGAGTTTGAATCTCTGCACACACTTTTGGACACTGGACGCTTTTGGATTGTGTGAGGCCCAATGAATATCTGAGCGCTATGTGACAAGCTCGATGGCACAGCTGTGACCTAAGTGACTAGAGAATAAGTGAGATTTTGAATCTCTGCACACACTTTTGGACACTGGACACTTTTGGATTGTGTGAGGCCCAATGAATATCTGAGCGCTATGTGACAGGCTCGATGGCATAGCTGTGACCTAAGTGACTAGAGAATAAGTGAGATTTTGAATCTCTGCACACACTTTTGGACACTGGACACTTTTGGATTGTGTGAGGCCGAATGAATATCTGAGCGCTATGTGACAAGCTCGATGGCACAGCTGTGACCTAAGTGACTAGAGGATAAGTGAGAGTTTGAATCTCTGCACACACTTTTGGACACTGGACACTTTTGGATTGTGTGAGGCCTAATGAATATCTGAGCGCTATGTGACAAGCTCGATGGCACAGCTGTGACCTAAGTGACTAGAGAATAAGTGAGATTTTGAATCTCTGCACACACTTTTGGACACTGGACACTTTTGGATTGTGTGAGGCCCAATGAATATCTGAGCGCTATGTGACAAGCTCGATGGCACAGCTGTGACCTAATTGACTAGAGGATAAGTGAGAGTTTGAATCTCTGCACACACTTTTGGACACTGGACACTTTTGGATTGTGTGAGGCCCAATGAATATCTGAGCGCTATGTGACAAGCTCGATGGCACAGCTGTGACCTAAGTGACTAGAGGATAAGTGAGATTTTGAATCTCTGCACACACTTTTGGACACTGGACACTTTTGGATTGTGTGAGGCCCAATGAATATCTGAGCGCTATGTGACAAGCTCGATGGCACAGCTGTGACCTAAGTGACTAGAGAATAAGTGAGATTTTGAATCTCTGCACACACTTTTGGACACTGGACACTTTTGGATTGTGTGAGGCCCAATGAATATCTGAGCGCTATGTGACAGGCTCGATGGCACAGCTGTGACCTAAGTGACTAGAGAATAAGTGAGATTTTGAATCTCTGCACACACTTTTGGACACTGGACACTTTTGGATTGTGTGAGGCCCAATGAATATCTGAGCGCTATGTGACAAGCTCGATGGCACAGCTGTGACCTAAGTGACTAGAGGATAAGGGAGATTGGATTGCTTTTAAAAAAGCAGTTTGCGGAGCAGTGGGTAAACAGCAATGCCAGCCTGTCAGGAAGCCTTAAAAGGCAGCCCAACAACCAACACCACTGATACACCACTATATAGCCTCCCCTTGCACTGCACACAGTGACTGGTGTGTTGTGCAGGCCAAATTGCTATCAGCAGCAGAAGCAGTTTTTTTTTCTTCTCAGCAGGACAAAAAAAAAAAATTGGGATTGCTTTTAAAAAAGCAGTTTGAGGCCCAATGAATATCTGAGCGCTATGTGACAGGCTCGATGGCACAGCTATGACCAAAGTGACTAGAGGATAAGGGAGATTGGATTGCTTTTAAAAAAGCAGTTTGCGGAGCAGTGGGTAAACAGCAATGCCAGCCTGTCAGGAAGCCTTAGAAGGCAGCCCAACAACCAACACCACTGATACACCACTATATAGCCTCCCCTTGCACTGCACACACAGTGACTGGTGTGTTGTGCAGGCCAAATCGCTAGCAGCAGAAGCAGTTTTTTGGTCTTCTTCCCTGCCTAATGCTCTCCCTACAGAATCAGCAGCAACCTCTCCCTATACTGAGATCGGCAGAAGTAAGATGGCGGTCGGCGTGCACGCCCTTTTATACCCCCTGTGACGCCCACCAAAGCAAGCCAATCACTTGCATGCCCTTCTGAAAGATGGTGGTGACCCGTGCCTATGTCATCACGTTGCCCACAGTGTCCGTGGATCCTGATTGGCTGAAAAAGAGCGCAAAACAAACTTTTGAAACGCGACTTTGGCGCGTAAGTCGCCGACCTCATCCTAGGGTCGTGTTTCGTTTCATTAAACCCGACTTTGCCAAAAGTCGGCGACTTTTGAATTTTTTCGACCCGTTTCGCTCAACTCTATTGACAAATATTGAAGAAGTAATCAATTTTAGAAACCTGGATTACACCTTAAAGGATTTATGGAGTACTAGCTGAAGAGCCCAGCGTTGCCTGGGCATAGTACCTAACTGTGAGTCCTGCTGTATTCCTTAACGCTCTCCACCCGCCGTCCGCGCTCTACATCCATGTCCCGGTGTCCCTCCACAGCCCCGGTCTCTTCATCCACAGCCCTGCTCTCCCACTCTCTCCCTCCACAGCCCCATTCTCTTCCTTCATAGCCCTGCTCTCCCCGTCCACAGCCCCGTTCTCTTCCTTCACAGCCCTGCTCTCTCGCTCTCTCCCTCCACAGCCCCGATCTCTTCTTCCACAGCCCCGGTCTCTTCGTCCACAGCCCTGCTCTCCCACTCTCTCCCTCCACAGCCCTGTTCTCTTCCTTCACAGCCCTTCTCTCTCCGTCCACAGCCCCGTTCTCTTCCTTCACAGCCCTGCTCTCCCCGTCCACATGCCCATTCTCTTCCTTCACAGCCCTGCTCTCCCGCTCTCCCTCTACAGCCCCGCTGTCTTCCTTCCTCCACAGCCCCGCTCTCCATGCACCACACGCGGTGACGCCGGGACCAGGAGAGAGAGGTGCACAGATTGTTCGTTCGGCCGGAGTGGGCAGAGCTGGGTGGAGTGGGCGGAACTAGAGCGGAGCTGCAGCGCGTGTGATTGGACGTCCTGCGGGGGGCGTGGCCTAGCGCTGTAGTAGGCCGCAGTAGAAGCTGGGGACTAAATTTAGGCTGGGAAGTTGCAGGGGAGAGGGGAGATAGCGCAGTTGGCAACGGGGAGCGCCGACTGAGCCGGGACAGGGCTGGGAGGGTGCCAGCACTATTCAGCCCCTGTCCTGAAGACTGTCTTCCTCACAACCCGCTCTCCATGCACTGTCCTGCTGTATCCATCCTCAGCCCTGCTTTCCAACTGCGTCCCACTCTGCTGCTTCTTGATTGGTTGGTGTCCCACTCTGCTGCTTCGTGATTGGTTGGTGTTTTACACACATACACGCATTCAGATTATATATAGAGATTTAGGTGGGAAAAACTAGTTAGCAAAGTTTTAATTAGGATTTTGTAGTTTTGTCATTTATCTTCTCGTAACTAGCGCTCTAACTTGTTTAATTGTGATTGATGGTTTTTTACGTAGGAATTAGTCTTAAATTACCATAACCAGTATGGATTTGCTTGTTATTGATTTGTTCCTTGTTAGTCTTTTCACAGTATAGCAATGTCAGCAGGAAAGACATAGGTATCAACTAGGATCATAGTAATAAAATGGATATCTAAATATTTTGAATTTGCAGTACATATAATTTAGAGCAATACTTACACAAATTTTTTCTATAGTGAAATGGAAAAAATGTGATATGTCTTTTTTAAGCTCCTTCATTATCATTAATTAATCTCAGCAATAACAAACCCCACTTACACAGTCAATAACATTTTAAAGGTTGAATGGCCAGGTTCAGCTGTCACTCCAATAGATGCAATTAGTGTTGGAGTTCTGCTGTTCCCAAGGTAAACATATGGAAGCATTATTTGCTTTGGCTGTACATGTTTTTCTAGATACATCAGCAAATTTATGGTTGCAGGATATACAGCTGGATCTACTTTCTATATTCATCCTAGTTTATTGAATCACAAGTAAATAGGACAAGTGGTCATTTTAGGCTATGTGCCCACATTGCGTTTTAAAACGCACATTGAAAACCGGACTCGTTTCCAGAAATCGCGCGTTTTTTTCCACGCAATTTCACCGCGATTCTGTTCTCGATTTTGCCGCGATTTTCTCAAGCACTTTCCAAGCGATTTGAAGCATCGCTTGGAAAGTGATTGACAGGTTGGTCACACTCGTCAAACATAGGCTGCCTATGCGGCATCAATAGTAAAAGATAAAATGTTAAAAATGATAAAAAAATAAAAAATCGGGGTATATTTACCTTCCAGCGTCCCGCGCTGCCATCCCGGGCCTCAGCGTTCCAAGTAATGCCTTGCGAGACCTGTGTTGACGTTGGTCTCGCGTTACTATAGCGATCTCTCGAGACCGCTAGAGTCACACGAGACTACGTCATCACAGGACCTTGCCGCAAGGCATTACTGGGAACGCTTAGGCCGGGAATGCAGCGCAGGACGCCGGAAGGTAAATATACCCCAATTTTTTACTTTTTATTCTTTTTTTTACAGGGGTATGGTACCCAGGGCCTGGAGGACAGTCTCCTCTCCTCCACACCGTGGGTACCAACCGCACATGAGATGCTTAACTTCCCGCATGGTGGGCACAGCCACATGCGGGAAGTAAGCGATTCTCATGCATTCCTATGGGTGCGGAATCGCGGCAATTCTTTGCGATTCCGCACAAAAGAATGAGCATGCTGCGATTTTTTCCGCGATGGGAGTCCGCTGCGGAAAAAAGCGCAGCATTAGCACAGCATGTGCGGAATGCCATAGGAATGCATGGGATGCGTTCTGTACACGATTTTTAAACGTTTTTGCAGCATTTTCGTGCCGAAAATCGCGGCAAAAACGCTTATAAATCGCTATGTGGGCACACAGCCTTAAAGTTGTTTTCCTTTCACAAATTCTTCAGAATTTCTGAAGAGGTAATTATTTAAATATTGAAGCCATTGTATATTTTATCTCTTCAATTTACAAGAAATTGACAAATGTATTGTCAAATGAAGATAAGTAAACCTGGGAAGAGTCTGCTAATCTATATCTTCTGTTATCTAGATTGCTGGAGTTGTTTGGGAACCAGCGAAGCAAAGAGACCAAGCCAAACGTGTCATTTCATAAAGTCTATATTAAGATTTAAGAATGAAGTAATTTGACTGCATTGTGTGTAAGTGGTAACAATATGGCAGGTGAATAAACCTTATTATAATAGTCAGGAATTTTCAATTTGGTCTTAGATGTTCTGGACCAAGCAGGGTGCTGTGACTTTTAACTCCTGGGCTTGACATCTGCATATTTAAAAAACTGCTAAATAAGCACACCTTATCCAACACTTATTTTTGGATGACTTAAAGGACAATTATTTATTGAATATTCATTATCCTTCCTCCTTATCACCTCACTTTTCCATGACAAACTTCTCACTTAGGTAGTAAATGGGAGGCAGGAATAAAAGCCCCATATATTACATAGCTGTCAGTTATCCCTCCTGACCAAAGATGAGAGAACTTATTTGGAAAACTTTTGCCAATTTCAAATTTGGCACGAATCTTGCACATTCGGATTCCAGAGCATTTTCCACAACTTTGGCCAAATTTGGTCAAAGTTTGGTAAATCGAGTTTCCACTAATGTTTTTGTTAGGATTTTGTCTAGGATAGTGGTGCTGTATGATGAGCGGGAGGGAGGGGAGACGTGTTTGATGAGGGGATCAGGAGGGGAGAGGTCAGAGGAGAGGTGGACTGTTATTTTTTTTTTAATTAACTTAATGTGTGGAGATTCCCACAGCCGTTCAGGGCATAGATGATATCCACAACTTCCAGACACAAGGGCTTGTGTCATTCGTCGCCAAAGTCACATGTCCCTCTCCAAATAAAGAGCGGACATGTGTGTCTTCGGTGCCTTTTTGTGAGTGTAACAGCATAATGAGGCTGCTCCTGCTGCTGCAAGTAATATTATTTCACAATTTTGTCCTATTAAATTTTAGTGATCCTATAAGAATAGATGCCCACTCCCAAGTTCAGGATATAATATTCCAAGATCCTAGGTAAATGTACCACCCAAGGATAAGAGAGTGAATCACATAAGCAAATCAATATTAAAAAAAAAACAAGTTTTTATTTTATTGAATCAATAACATGATCAAATATATAAGTAAAATATTAAGAGAGATGCTGGATATCGGAGTGACAGAAGACTCCATGTAATAAGTGCTGCCTATTAAAAAATACATGTCTATAGAAGTCAGTGATAGCACAAAACTCACATATATCAAAGTAAGATGTGTGTAAGAGGAGACACTGAGGATTTTAAGATCTGTAATAACCAAATAAACAACCAAAAATTATTAAAGCAAAATTGATCATTAATAAAAGCTCTGGATTTTCATGAACACCATGCACATACAGTACTTAGCTGCATACATACAATTTATACAAAACCATTGCCAAAACTGGCGTCTATAATTAGTTTCATGTGCAGCTCAGCAAGTGCAAAGTAAGTTACCACTAGTTGTCTCCTATCCAAGCAAAGCTTTTTTAATGAACCAAAAGGGAAAAATTCCTAATAATACTTGAGTGCAACAGCATATAATAATAATCTTTTTATAGCACTAACATATTCCACAGCGCTTTACAGTTTGCACACATTATAATCACTGTCCCCGATGGGCTCACAATCTAAATTCCCTATCACTATGTCTTTGGAATATGGGAGGAAACCCGGGCAAGCACAGGGAGAACATACGAACTCCTTGCAAATGTTGTCCTTGGTGCGATTTGAACTCAGGGCCCCAGCGCTGCAATATTATCCACTGAGCCACCGTGCCGCCCATGGTTCTTTAATGCAACATTTCGAGTGCAAGCAAATGAGAAATGTGTGAATTTAGTACTGTGGCCTGTGGGGCATTGGCTGCATATTTCTGCTTGCGTTCCAATGACTGTGATATGGACAACAGAAGGCTGCGCTGGGACAAGGACGTGGACATGCTTGATGATGGTGGTGGTTGAGTGTGTGCAATGATTGGTGCGGGGCAGGAGGCATCTTTGCAGGCATCATGGATAGGGGATTGGCTTCCACACACAATAGCAATTTGCTGCCATGTGCCTGATCATGCTGGTGGTGGTCAGGCTGGTAGTTTTGCTACCCCTGCTAATGCGGACATGACAGGTGCTGGAAATGGCCTGTTTGGGGTTATCAGCAGAGTAATTAAAAAACAATCAGACTCGTGAAGACCTAAAAGTTGTACTTCCAACTTCCGTCGTGTTGGTGTTACGAGGAACAGTCTGTCTGCGGCCACCACACTGCTTCTTCCTGCTTGTTGGGGTGCAACGCCTCCCTCCCCCTGTGTGCTGCTGTCCTCGCTCTGCATGTTCTCCTGCCAGGTTGGGTCAGTTACTATATCATCCATAACCTCGTCTTCCACTTCCGCACCCTGGTCCTTCTCCTGACTTAATGGCAATTGTGTCTCATCTTCATCCACCTCTTGTGATATGTTCCCACCGTCATCTTCGTGTGACCATGGCTACTCAATTATTTGGACATTGCTACATGCGATCTCATCTTGCCCTGTATCAAGTGGACTGGACGAAAGGCCCGAATCTATAAATGGAAAAGTTAACAGCTCTGAGGAGTGTACAAGTGTGGGATCAGTTGTCCCCTGCCACTCGGCATGGTGGGAGGAAGGAGGATCAGGGTGAGGAATATGCGGTCCAAACGCACGGCTACTCACGGCTGCTCAGACTTGACCGTGTGGAAGACAGGGTGCTGGTGGTGGTGGTGTCAAAGTGACTGGAAACATTATCCGCTATCCAACCAACAACTTTTGACACTGCTCTGGGTTCAATAGTAGTGTTCTGCGGTCCCCTAGTAATTCAAACAGGAAGGTCGGGCAAGAAGATGTCGGTGTTGTGGCACAATTTTAGCTTGCCCACGGCCTCGACCTCTGCACGCACCATCACTATCACGTCCACTTCCCCGTCCCTTGCCATGCACCTTGCCCATTTTAAATGGACTACAATATTTTCCACATTCACTACAAATGACTGAATAGGGAGCGAACTTATATGTGATCCGTGTGCGGGAAAACCACAGTTTAAAATATCTGGACTGCAGGTGATTTTTTTTTAGCAAACTGGTGAACAAGAATCCAATTGAATATAAACAGCGGCTTAGTATACATTTTTTGCAAAAAACGTATCAACCAAATACCCTGTTTTGTTATCATCTTTTTACTAGCACTTGCTGTTTACTGTTACTTTTTATAATCTTATAATTTTAATTTTATACATTTGTTATACTGTGTTTTTCTGTGTTTCAGTCTTTTGGTGGTGTGAACACTGTCCTGCAGACTTGTTCACTGTGTGCATGGTCCATGTGTTTATATTCAATTGGTTTCTTGTTTCTGCAAGATTAGGGACCATGTGGACCATGTACATATAAGCTGTCTTCCACAGCGTGTCCACATCAGCCATTACCTTTCTGAATCCTGCTCATATAGGTACCATACACATAGTCAGGCTTAAATACATCGGTTAGGGACTGCTCTGATATGGGTATACCTTGACGTTTGGCAGAGAGGCTTAGTATACATTTTTTGCAAAAAATGTATCAATCAAATACCCTGATTTATTATCATCTTTTTACTAGCACTTGCTATTTACTGGGATGGCATGGTGGCTCAGTGGTTAGCTCTGCAGCCTTGCAGCACCTGGGTTCGATTCCCACCAAGGACAATATCCCACATTCCAAAGACATACTGAGAGGGAATTTAGATTGTGAGCCCAATTGGGGACAGTCATGATAATGTGTGCAAAACTGTAAAGTGCTGCAGAATATGCTAGCGCTATATAAAGATTATTATTTACTAGATTATGGCCCGATGCTATCGCATCGGGAGGATGCGATAGCATCACACCTCTTGCCATGTTAACCCTCAACACACACACTCCTCAACACACACTCCTCTCACCTTCCACCATCTCCACTCACTCTTTCACTCCACATACGACCCCTTCTCTCACTCTGTCTCTCATACTCACGCCGTCATCGCCGCTGCTCCACGATCCCCGACATCTTCCGCCGGCGCCATCCTGGATCCAGACGTTGTCCACGCCGGCGACATGTTCTTGCGGCGACGCCATCTTGAGTATCGTGAAATCCCGCGATAGTCAAGATAGCGTCGCCGGAAGAACATGTCGCCGGTGTGGGCGAAGTCAGGATCCAAAATGGCGTCGGCGAAATCTCGCGAGTTTTCGCCGACGCATTTTGGATCCCGACGTCGTCCACGCCGGCGACATGTTTTGCGGCGACGCCATCTTGACTATCGCGGGATTTCGCCGATCCAAAATGGCGTCGCCGCAAGAACATGTCGCCGGCATGGACGACATCGGGATCCAAAATGGCGTCGGCGTAATCTCGCGAGATTTCGCCGACGCCATCTTTTTGGATCCCGAGTCGTCCACGCCAGCGACATGTTCTTGCGGCGACGCCATCTTGAATCTCACAGGATTTCACGAAATCCAAGATGGCGTCGCCGCAAGAACATGTCGACGGCCTGGAGAACGTCTGGATCCAGGATCGCGGCGGCGGAGGAAGATGTCGGGGCAGCGACGATGACGGTGTGAGTATGAGAAACGGAGTGAGAGAAAGGAACGTATGTGGAGTGAAAGAGTGAGTGGACGTGAGTGGAGGTGAAAGGTGAGAGGATTGTGTGTTGAGGCAGTGTGGTGTGTTGAGGGTTAACATGTGCGTGTGTGTGGTGACGTCACCGGTTACAACTGGACGGAAGTTGTTACAACCGGAAGCTGCTTAGGGCATTTATTATTATAGATGATGAGGAAGAAGCCGTCTGTCCGTCTTCTTCAGCCAATGTAATAGATTTAGAGTTAGGGGATTCGTGTGTGAGACGACGGCGTTTATAAGCCTTAATCTTGTCAAGTCGATGCTGTTTTTCCTCAGGAGTCTCTTTAGCACGGCGTTGTTTTTGTCATAGTGCTAAAGCTGCTTTCCTTTCACTGGCATTGGCATACTGTGCATCGGTATTGAATGGTGGTATTGATAGGGCAGAAACAGATTGCTGATTAGTTATGTCAGTGAACGGCATATGGGATGAAGTGTAGCAGTAAATTGTTCCACATGCTGATGTGGAAGCATCCTGTTGTGAGTCTAATAATAATGATGAGGCAGAGGCCGTCTGTTGTCGGCGGTGACGGCGTGCAGAGGCTTCTTCAGCCAATCTTATGGATTTAGAGTTAGGGGATTCGTGTGTGCGGCGATGGCGTTTATAAGCCTTAATCTTCTCAAGGCGATGGTGTTTTTCCTCAGGAGTCTCATTAGCACGGCATTGTTTTTGTCATAGTGCTAAAGCTGCTTTCCTTTCACTGGCATTGGCATACTTTTTGTTATGACTCATGTTGGCACAGGTAAAGGAGTCTATTTGGCAGTTATCTGGCAGTGAAGAAGGCGTCCTGGAGTATTGTAGAGTAAACAGATACTAATTGATCCTGTAATTGCCCAGCAGTAGTTATGAAGTGGTAGTGGCAAATTGGCCCTGTAGTTAGACACCGGCAGAGGAGCAAGGCAGCAGTAGTTATGGTGGTAGAGGCAAATTGGCCCTGTAATTAGACACCGGCAGAGGAGCAAGGCAGCAGTAGTTATGGCGGTAGAGGCAAATTGGCCCTGTAATTAGACACCGGCAGAGGAGCAAGGCAGCAGTAGTTATGGCGGTAGAGGCAAATTGGCCCTGTAATTAGACACAGGCAGTGAACAGTCAGAGGAGCAAGGCAGCAGTACTTATGGCGGTAGAGGCAAATTGGCCCTGTAATTAGACACCGGCAGACGAGCAAGGCAGCAGTAGTTATGGCGGTATAGGCAAATTGGCCCTGTAATTAGACACCAGCAGAGGAGCAAGGCAGCAGTAGTTATGGCGGTATTGGCAAATTGGCCCTGTAATTAGACACCAGCAGAGGAGCAATGCAGCAGTAGTTATGGCGGTAGAGGCAAATTGATCCTGTAATTAGACACCGGCAGAGGAGCAAGGCAGCAGTAGTTATGGCGGTAGAGGCAAATTAGCCCTGTAATTAGACACCGGCAGAGGAGCAAGGCAGCAGTAGTTATGGCAGTAGAGGCAAATTGATCCTGTAATTAGACACCAGCAGAGGAGCAATGCAGCAGTAGTTATGGCGGTAGAGGCAAATTAACCCTGTAATTAGACACCGGCAGAGGAGCAAGGCAGCAGTAGTTATGGCGGTAGAGGCAAATTAGCCCTGTAATTAGACACCGGCAGAGGAGCAAGGCAGCAGTAGTTATGGCGGTATTGGTAAATTGGCCCTGTAATTAGACACCAGCAGAGGAGCAATGCAGCAGTAGTTATGGCGGTAGAGGCAAATTGATCCTGTAATTAGACACTGGCAGAGGAGCAAGGCAGCAGTAGTTATGGCGGTAGAGGCAAATTGGCCCTGTAATTAGACACCGGCAGAGGAGCAAGGCAGCAGTAGTTATGGCGGTAGAGGCAAATTGATCCTGTAATTAGACACCGGCAGAGGAGCAATGCAGCAGTAGTTATGGCGGTAGAGGCAAATTAGCCCTGTAATTAGACACCGGCAGAGGAGCAAGGCAGCAGTAGTTATGGCGGTATAGGCAAATTAGCCCTGTAATTAGACACCGGCAGAGGAGCAATGCAGCAGTAGTTATGGCGGTACAGGCAAATTGGCCCTGTAAATAGACACCGGCAGAGGAGCAAGGCAGCAGTAGTTATGGCGGTACAGGCAAATTAGCCCTGTAATTAGACACCGGCAGAGGAGCAAGGCAGCAGTAGTTATGGCGGTAGAGGCAAATTAGCCCTGTAATTAGACACCGGCAGAGGAGCAAGGCAGCAGTAGTTATGGAGGTAGAGGCAAATTAGCCCTGTAATTAGACACCGGCAGAGTAGCAAGGTAGCAATAGTTATGGCAGTATAGGCAAATTGGCCCTGTAATTAGACACTGGCAGTAAACAGGCATAGGACCAAGGCAGCAGTAGTTATGGTGGTACAGGCAATGCCAAGCGTCCGCACAGCAAGTCGGCATGAGGTAAATGACGCAATTTCACGAATGCAAGATGGCGTCGGCGAAATCTCGCGAGATTTCGCCGACGTCGTTAAAGCTGTGTGCACACGCTGCGGATTAGGTGCGGATTCATCCGCACGGATTTTGTAAAATCCGCAGGTGAAACCGCAGGTCAAAAGACCTGCGGTTTTACCTGCGGATTGCTCTGCGGTTTTGCCCTGCGGTTTTTCATCTCCTCAATAGAGGAGATGGCAAACCGCAGGAGAATCCGCAGAAAGAATTGACATGTCAATTCTTTCTGTGGATTGAAAACCGCAGATAATCAGCGCGGAAAATTCCGCACCGTCTGCACTGCGGTTTTTGATTCCCATAGGGAATCATGGTACTGTACACCGCAGCAAAAACTGCTGCGGGTCCGCAGCGGCCAAAACCGCTGCGGAACAGCAGCAAAATCCGCAGCGTGTGCACACAGCCTCACACCTCTTGCCATGTTAACCCTCAACACACCACACCGCCTCAACACACACTCCTCTCACCTTTCACCTCCACTCATGTCCACTGACTCTTTCACTCCACATACGTTCCTTTCTCTCACTCCGTTTCTCATACTCACACCGTCATCGTCGCTGCCCCGACATCTTCCTCCGCCGCCGCGATCCAGGATCCAGACGTTCTCCAGGCCGCCGACATGTTCTTGCGGGACACCATCTTGGATTTCGTGAAGTCCCGCGATATTCAAGATGGCGTCGCCGCAACAACATGTCGCTGGCATGGGCGACATCGGGATCCAAAATGGCGTCGGCGTAATCTCGCGAGATTTCGCCGACGCCATCTTTTTGGATCCCGATGTCGGCGGCCTGGAGAACGTCTGGATCCTGGATCGCGGCGGCGGAGGAAGATGTCGGGGCAGCGACGATGACGGTGTGAGTATGAGAAACGGAGTGAGAGAAAGGAACATATGTGGAGTGAAAGAGTGAGTGGACATGAGTGGAGGTGAAAGGTGAGAGGAGTGTGTGTTGAGGCGGTGTGGTGTGTTGAGGGTTAACGTGCGTGTGTGTGTGGTGACGTCACCGGTTACAACTGGACGGAAGTTGTTACAACCGGAAGCTGGTTAGGGCATTTATTATTATAGATTAAAGATTATTACTATTACTTTTTTACATCAAAGTATTTTTATACATTTGTTATGTTGTGTTTTTCTGTGTTTATATTGAATTGGTGGCTATGATGCCTGACAGGTGTTTTCATGTTGTTGTAATGCAACATATATAAATATATAATGTATATATGTAGCTTTGTCACCACAAAAGGAGGGGGGCCCAGACACATTTCTTGCACAGGGGCCCCAAGCTGTCAGTGTCTGCCCCTGACTTATATTGTATAGTCAAAAGTATACAATTAGAAATGAATAGATTCGCGCACATAACCTGATTATTTCAATTTATTACAAATAGTGACCAAAATGAATATAGTATGTTTCAGAGGCGCTGGAATAGAGGAATGTCAGTGCAGCGAAACTGGACAAAAACCCACAAATTTTGTCAGGTTGATGAGCTAAAAATAGAAATGAATAGATTCACGCACATAACCTGATTATTTAAATTTATTTCAAATAGTGACACAATCACAAAAAAATAAAAAGCATAAATCCTCTAAATGTAGTGGACAACGACGTCAATTGCCTCCAATAGTTATATTATTATAATATTACTTAGCACAGTAGGTGCAATTATGTTGACTAAATTGCACTGAGCCCAAATAAATATGAAAATGGAGAAGGAGACAGTATACTGTAACAAACACTGCAAAAAAATTGTATAAAATAAAAAGATGAAATAAAAAGATGAAAATCCGTAAAATCCAAGCCTGAAAGAAACAATGGAACAAGCAGAATTGTTAATCACTGCAGGCTGGCCAATACTCCTGTGTTAAGGTCCCGTCACACTAAGCGACATCGCTAGCGAAAGCGTCACCGATTTTGTGACGCAGCAGCGATATTGCTAGAGATATCACTATATGTGTCACTTACCTCCGACCGGCTCCCCCGCTGGGTATCGCTGATCGCGTGAAAATGTCCTGGGCCGTTTCTTGGCGGCGGCTTCCTGCTGGCACCGACGAGCGACGCGTGGATGCGGGCAGGAGGACATCTTCATCGCCGCGTCTGACAGGTAAGTAATGACCGCCGACCACTGCTACGTCGCTGGTGAGATCTGCCTGTTTGGCAGCTCACTAGCGACCATTTAGCGATGCACCAGCGATCCTGGCCGGGTCGTATTGTGGTCGGGATCACTGGTACATCGCTAAATGTGACGGGACCCTTAGGGTACCATTACACATAGCGACGCACCAACGATACCGACAATGATACGATATGGCTAAGATCATTTGTGCATCGCTAGTAAGCATACAGGCCAATCTCCATAACGACGCATCAGCGATTAGCGATGTTACTAACGACCATGGCGATCGTTGGACCCATGTCACACACTGTCTATTGTAATGATTCAGACTTTGAATAGGCGTCCTTCAGCGCTACCTTTTCCACGCCCCTCCACACCGATTGGTGGCCACAGCTGCGCTCTCATTAATCTTATTGGGTGATGTATTTTACAACGCCCCTCTGCTCCAATTGGCGGCCACTACTGCGACCACATTATGAAATCGAACTTATTTGCGCTCCCATCATTTGTTCCGGAGCAATGAGAGCTATTGAGTTCTCTTTGGCTTCACTTTGTATTTGCTTGCCTCAGCGACACTATCGGAGACGCTACTGCGTATTTTTTTTCCACCCTTGTTCTTCAGGATTTTCTGTCTGTATTTCAAGGTAAGCATTGTTTGCTGCATTTACATTTAATGGACATATATCTATTGTATTTAATTGTATTTAATCATAAATTGAATCACCTTTTTGTTATGATTCACCACCCATTCTAGTTTTCCTGCCGCGCTCGCCACCGCCATTTTTTCAGCCTTTGCACTGGCATCGTCACCCATTTTATTTTTCAGGCCGTGCCCGCCACTGCCATTTTAGGTTCTTGGCAGCGTTTAGATTTATGGGCCTTCTTTTCCTGTAATATACTAATAATTCGCTTCTCCTTTTTTCCTGCCTTTGCACTGCCATGGTCACCCATTTTTTTTCCAGGCCGCGCCCGCCACCGCCATTTTAGGTTCTTGGCAGTGTTTAGATTTATGGGCCATCTATTCATTTCATATAATAATAATTGGCTTCTCCTTTTTTTTCAGCCTTTGCACTGGCTTTGTCACCTATTTTATTTTTCAGGACGCGCCCACCACCGCCATTTTAGGTTCTTGGCTGCGTTTAGATTTATGGGCGATCTATTCATTTCATATAATAATAATTTGCTTCTCCTTTTTTCCTGCCTTTGCACTGCCATGGTCACCCACTTTTGTTTTCCAGCTGCGCCCACCACCGCCATTTTAGGTTCTTGGCAGCGTTTAGATATATGGGCCATCTTTTCCTTTTATATAATAATTCCCTTCTTTTTTCCTGCCTTTGCACTGCCATAGTCATCCATTTTTGTTTTCCTGCTGCGCCTGCCACCGCCATTTTAGGTTCTTGGCAGCATTTAGATGTATGGGCAATCTTTTCCTTTTTTATAATAACTCCCTTCTCCTTTTTTCCTGCCTTTGCACTGCCATGGTCACCTATTTTGGTTTTCCAGCCGCGCCCGCCACCACCATTTTAGGTTCTTGGCAGCGTTTAGATTTATGGGACAATTATTCATTTCATATAATAATAATTCTCTTTTCTTTTTTTTTTTCAGCCTGTGCACTGGCATGGTCACCCATTTTATTTTTCAGGCCGCGCCCGCCACCGCCATTTTAGGTTCTTGTCAGCGTTTAGATTTATGGGCCTTCTTTTCCTGTAATTAGTGTTGAGCGATACCTTCCGATAAAGTGAAATATTGGATCGGATTGGATCGGACCGATACACAAACAGTATCGGATATCGCCAATTCCGATACAGGAAACCAATGCAAGTCAATGGAACAGAAATATCGGAATTAAACCCTTTCTTTCCTTGTAGGTTAATTCTACATGAAGAAAAACAACTAAGAATAATGTAGAATGTATTGGGGGAGGTGGAGGAGACATTAAAGGCATAGAGGTTTAGCCCAATCAAATGGAATAGCAGGAATATATATATTTTTTTTTAAGACGTTCGGAGTTACAAAGATATTGACTATGTTAACCTTTTTTATATTTTGCCAGATATGTATGTTTCACTACTTCCATGCTCTTCACCTTCTTTTTTACTTCTCCCACACTTTCTCCTTCATGATCCTCAGCAGCAGCAGCATCGTTTTCATCAACTTCTTCTTCACCTTATTCATCTTCTTCTTCTTCACCTTCTTCCTATTATTCTTTTTTTTACATTCTTCATATTCTTCTTATTCAACTATTATTCTTCTTCATATTCTACTTCTTCATCTTCTTCCTATTCTTCTTCTTCATCATATTCTTAAGGTACTGTCACACTTAGCGATGCAGCTGCGATCCCGACCAGCGATATGACGTGGTCAGGATCGCTGGTGCATCGCTAAGTGGTCGCTAGTGAGCTGCCACACAGGCAGATCTCACCAGCGACATAGCAGCGGTCGGCGGTCGCTACTTACCTGTCAGACGAGGCGATGAAGACGTCCTCCCGCCTGCGTCCATGCGTCGCTCGTCTCCACAGCAGGAAGCCCAGCAGGAAGCTGACGACGAGAAACGGTCCAGGACGTTCTCGCGCGATCAGCGATAACCAGCAGGGGAGCGGTCGGAGGTAAGTATCAGACATAGCGATATCGCTAGCAATATCACTATAACGTCACAAAAACCAGTGACAGGCTAAGTGTGACAGGCCCTTTATTTGTGACAGGCATTCCTGTAGTTGTTATCTATAAAAGTTTGAAGATTACACCATCCGTTCTGCCTGTCACAAAAGATTTACAACAGGATTTGTCCGCGTTCAGTTTGGCCTGCAGCAGCAGGCATTTTCCAGGGGCACCACGAGGAGGAACGGACTCACCCCCATACACTGCTTAGTCTTCTTCTGCTTATAATTTAGATAATATCTTTTGCTTTGATTTTTAGTCTTATGCTTAATGTTCTTCTGCTTTTTGGTCTTCTGCTTCTTGGTCTTCTGTCTCTTGTTGTTCTGCATCATGGTGGTTGTCTTCATGTTCTTTGTTCTCTTGGTCATCTTCTTCAGGGTCATCTTTTTGGTCTTCTTTGGGGTGGTCTTCAGGGTCGTCATCTTTGGGGTCGTCGTCTTCTTCGGGGTGGTCTTCAGGGTCGTCGTCTTCAGGGTCATCGTCTTCTTCTGCTTATAATTTAGATAATATCTTTTGCTCTGATTTTTAGTCTTATGCTTAATGTTCTTCTGCTTTTTTGTTCTTCTGCTTTTTGTTCTTCTGCTTCTTGGTCTTCTGCTTCTTGGTCTTCTGTCTCTTGTTGTTCTGCATCTTGGTGGTTGTCTTCATGTTCTTTGTCCTCTTGGTCATCTTCTTCAGGGTCATCTTTTTGGTCTTCTTTGGGGTGGTCTTCAGGGTCGTCGTCTTCAGGGTCATCGTCTTAGGTGTCGTCGTCTTCTTCGGGGTGGTCTTCAGGGTTGTCGTCTTCAGGGTCGTCATCAGGGAGATCCAGAGTGATTACCAAAAACCATTTAAAAAACTTGAACTTGGAAATGTAGCAGAAGGTACAAGAAGGCTGAGGAACTGCCGAGAACCAGCTGACGGTACAGGAACCTGGATGGGTAGCAGAAGGAACAAGAGCCAATGGCACTACCGAGGACCAGCTGATGGTACTGGAACCCGGTTACTAAGCAGGAGGTATCTGTGCCAGAAAGCACTACCAAGGACCACCAGACGTTGCTGGAACTCAGATACCAAGAAGGAGGCACCTAAGCCAAAGGCACTGCCAAGAACCAGCTGACCTCACTGGAACCCAGAAAGGCAGCAGAAGAAACAAGAGCCAATGGCACTACCGAGGACCAGGTGACGGTGCTGGAACCCGGAGGGGCAGCAGAAGGAACAAGAGCCAATGACACTACCGAGGACCAGCTGATGGTACTGAAACCCGGTTACTAAGCAGAAGGTACCTGTGCCAGAAAGCACTACCAAGGACCAGCAGACGTTGCTGGAACTCGGATACCAAGAAGGAGGCACCTAAGCCAAAGGCACTGCCGAGAACCAGCTGATGGTACTGGAACCCGGATGGGTAGCAGAAGCTACAAGAGCCAATGGAACTACCAAGGACCAGCTGACGGTGCTGGAGCCTGGAGGGGCAGCAGAAGGAACAAGAGCCAATGGCACTACCGAGGACCAGCTGATGGTACTGGAACCCGGTTACTAAGCAGGAAGTACCTGTGCTAGAAAGCACTAACAAGGACCAGCAGACGTTGCTGGAACTCGGATACCAAAAAGGAGACACCTAAGCCAAAGGCACTGCCGAGAACCAGCTGATGGTACTGGAACCCGGATGGGTAGCAGAAGGTACCCATGAAAACAAAGTTGCAAGGCCGCGAGCCGGCCGCAGTTACCGAAACCCACAGTCCTACAGGGGGTGCTTGTCCTATTGGCACTACAGAACCAGCCTTTATTGCCAGATCCCGCAGCCCACATAGGATGCACCTAAACTGCAGGCACCATAGAGTCGGCTAACCCGACCGCAACACGAAAGGACAAAGTTTTGGAGGCAAAGTGACGTTGACACTATCCGGAAACAGCTGGCGTGCTGGAACCAGGCTGGGCAGGAGGGAGTACCCGTGCCAAAGACACTGCCGGGAGCCATCTGGCGGTGCAGGAACCCAGGGTAAATACTACAAACAGAGTGGAGACAGAGGCCTAATTGGTGCAAGTTTAAAATCTGTAGTTGTGTGAGTGTGGACAGAGCAGGAGAAATTGCTGGACACACAACTGGGGATCAGCTGAACCCCAATAACACTGAAGCATATGTTGACTGTGCAGATGGCACTTCTGAGCAGCAACTGGCGGTGTTGGAGCCCAGGGTCAATAGTACAAACAGAGTGGAGGCAGAGGCCTAATTGGATCAAGATTAATATCTATTGTAGACTACTACTGATTTTAAACTTGCTCCAATTAGGCCTCTGACTCCACTCTGTTTCTAGTATTTACCCTGGGCTCCAACATCGCCAGTTGCTGCACAGAAGTGCTGTCTGCACAGTCAACACTTGCTCCTGTGTTATTGGGGTTCAGTAACGTCAGCTGATCCCCTGCTGTGTGTCCGGCAATTTCTCCTGCTCTGTCCACATTCCCACTAGTAGTGGGAATGTGGACAGAGCAGGAGAAATTGTCGGACACACAGCAGGGGTCCAGCTGACGTTACTGAACCCCAGTAACACAGGAGCAAATGTTGATTGTGCAGATGGCAGTTCTGAGCAGCAACTGGCGGTGTTGGAGCCCTAGGTAAATACTAGAGACAGAGTGGAGCCAGAGGCCTAATTGGAGCAAGTTTAAAATCAGTAGTAGTGTGAATGTGGACAAAGCAGGAGATATTGCCGGACACACAGCAGGGGAGCAGCTGGCGTTACTGAACCCCACTAACACAGGAGCTAGTGTTTTTCTCTGTGCAGACGGCACTTCTGAGCAGCAACTGGCGTTGTTGGAGCCCAGGGTCAATCAGGGTGTAGGCTGAGGCTTAATTGGAGCAAGTTTAATATCTGATGTTGTGTGAATGTGGAGGTAGCAGGAGACATTGCCGGCCACACAGCAGGGGAGCAGCTGGTGTTGCTGAACTCCACTAACACAGGAGTTAGTGTTTTTCTCTGTGCAGACGGCACTTCTGAGCAGCAACTGGCAGTGTTGGAGCCCAGGGTCAATCATGGAGTAGGCTGAGGCCTAATTGGAGCAAGTTTAAAATCAGTTGTAGTGTGAATGTGGAGGGAGCAGGAGATATTGCCGGACACACAGCAGGGGAGAAGCTGGCGTTACTGAACCCCACTAACACAGGAGCTAGTGTTTTTCTCTGTGCAGACGGCACTTCTGAGCAGCAACTGGCGATGTTTGAGGTCAGGTTCAATCATGGAGTAGGCTGAGGCCTAATTGGAGCAAGTTTAAAATCAGTTGTAGTGTGAATGTGGAGGGAGCAGGAGATATTGCCGGACACAAAGCAGGGGAGCAGCTGGCGGTACTGAACCCCACTAACACAGGAGCTAGTGTTTTTCTCTGTGCAGATGGCACTTCTGAGCAGCAACTGGCAGTGTTGGAGCCCAGGGTCAATCATAGAGTAGGCTGAGGCCTAATTGGAGCAAGTTTAAAATCAGTTGTAGTGTGAATGTGGAGGGAGCAGGAGATATTGCCGGACACACAGCAGGGGAGCAGCTGACGTTACTGAACCCCACTAACACAGGAGCTAGTGTTTTTCTCTGTGCAGATGGCACTTCTGAGCAGCAACTGGCGGTGTTGGAGCCCAGGGTCAATCATGGAGTAGGCTGAGGCCTAATTGGAGCAAGTTTAAAATCAGTTGTAGTGTGAATGTGGAGGGAGCAGGAGATATTGCCGGACACACAGCAGGGGAGCAGCTGGCGTTACTGAACCCCACTAACACAAGAGCTAGTGTTTTTCTCTGTGCAGACAGCACTTCTGAGCAGCAACTGGCAGTGTTGGAGCCCAGGGTCAATCATGGAGTAGGCTGAGGCCTAATTGGAGCAAGTTTAAAATCAGTTGTAGTGTGAATGTGGAGGGAGCAGGAGATATTGCCGGACACACAGCAGGGGAGCAGCTGACGTTACTGAACCCCACTAACACAGGAGCTAGTGTTTTTCTCTGTGCAGACGGCACTTCTGAGCAACAACTGGTGGTGTTGGAGCCCAGGATCAATCATGGAGTAGGCTGAGGCCTAATTGAAGCAAGTTTAA
Source organism: Dendrobates tinctorius (assembly GCF_039654945.1). NCBI lineage: Eukaryota > Metazoa > Chordata > Amphibia > Anura > Dendrobatidae > Dendrobates > Dendrobates tinctorius. Next base: position 28,866,499 of record NW_027361703.1, on the reverse strand, counting down.
TATCTGATGTTGGGATGAATGTGGAGAGAGCAGGAGATATTGCCAGACACACAGCAGGGGAGCAGCTGGCGTTACTGAACCCCACTAACACAGGAGCTAGTGTTTTTCTCTGTGCAGACAGCACTTCTGAGCGGGAACTGGCAGTGTTGGAGCCCAGGGTCAATCATGGAGTAGGCTGAGGCCTAATTGGAGCAAGTTTAAAATCAGTTGTAGTGTGAATGTGGAGGGAGCAGGAGATATTGCCGGACACACAGCAGGGGAGCAGCTGGCGTTACTGAACCCCACTAACACAGGAGCTAGTGTTTTTCTCTGTGCAGACGGCACTTCTGAGCAGCAACTGGTGGTGTTGGAGCCCAGGGTCAATCATGGAGTAGGCTGAGGCCTAATTGAAGCCAGTTTAATATCTGATGTTGGGATGAATGTGGAAAGAGCAGGAGATATTGCCGGACACACAGCAGGGGAGAAGCTGGCATTACTGAACCCCACTAACACAGGAGCTAGTGTTTTTCTCTGTGCAGACGGCACTTCTGAGCAGCAACTGGCGGTGTTGGAGCTCAGGGTCAATCATGGAGTAGGCTGAGGTCTAATTGGAGTAAGTTTAAAATCAGTTGTAGTGTGAATGTGGAGGGAGCAGGAGATATTGCAGGACACAAAGCAGGGGAGCAGCTGGCGGTACTGAACCCCACTAACACTGGAGCTAGAGTTTTTCTCTATGCAGATGGCACTTCTGAGCAGCAACTGGCGGTGTTGGAGCCCAGGGTCAATCATGGAGTAGACTGAGGCCTAATTGGAGCAAGTTTAATATCTGATGTTGGGATAAATGTGGAGGGAACAGGAGATATTGCCAGACACACAGCAGGGGAGCAGCTGGCGTTACTGAACCCCACTAACACAGGAGCTAGTGTTTTTCTCTGTCCAGACGACACTTCTGAGCAGCAACTGTCAGTGTTGGAGCCAGGGTCAATCGTGGAGTAGGCTGCGGCCTAATTGGAGCAAGTTTAAAATCAGTTGTAGTGTGAATGTGGAGGGAGCAGGAGATATTGCCGGACACACAGCAGGGGAGCAGCTGACGTTACTGAACCCCACTAACACAGGAGCTAGTGTTTTTCTCTGTGCAGACGGCACTTCTGAGCAGGAACTGGCAGTGTTGGAGCCCAGGGTCAATCATGGAGTAGGCTGAGGCCTAATTGGAGCAAGTTTAAAATCAGTTGTAGTGTGAATGTGGAGGGAGCAGGAGATATTGCCGGACACACAGCAGGGGAGCAGCTGGCGTTACTGAACCCCACTAACACAGGAGCTAGTGTTTTTCTCTGTGCAGACGGCACTTCTGAGCAGCAACTGGCGATGTTTGAGGTCAGGTTCAATCATGGAGTAGGCTGAGGCCTAATTGGAGCAAGTTTAAAATCAGTTGTAGTGTGAATGTGGAGGGAGCAGGAGATATTGCCGGACACAAAGCAGGGGAGCAGCTGGCGGTACTGAACCCCACTAACACAGGAGCTAGTGTTTTTCTCTGTGCAGATGGCACTTCTGAGCAGCAACTGGCAGTGTTGGAGCCCAGGGTCAATCATAGAGTAGGCTGAGGCCTAATTGGAGCAAGTTTAAAATCAGTTGTAGTGTGAATGTGGAGGGAGCAGGAGATATTGCCGGACACACAGCAGGGGAGCAGCTGACGTTACTGAACCCCACTAACACAGGAGCTAGTGTTTTTCTCTGTGCAGATGGCACTTCTGAGCAGCAACTGGCGGTGTTGGAGCCCAGGGTCAATCATGGAGTAGGCTGAGGCCTAATTGGAGCAAGTTTAAAATCAGTTGTAGTGTGAATGTGGAGGGAGCAGGAGATATTGCCGGACACACAGCAGGGGAGCAGCTGGCGTTACTGAACCCCACTAACACAAGAGCTAGTGTTTTTCTCTGTGCAGACAGCACTTCTGAGCAGCAACTGGCAGTGTTGGAGCCCAGGGTCAATCATGGAGTAGGCTGAGGCCTAATTGGAGCAAGTTTAAAATCAGTTGTAGTGTGAATGTGGAGGGAGCAGGAGATATTGCCGGACACACAGCAGGGGAGCAGCTGACGTTACTGAACCCCACTAACACAGGAGCTAGTGTTTTTCTCTGTGCAGACGGCACTTCTGAGCAACAACTGGTGGTGTTGGAGCCCAGGATCAATCATGGAGTAGGCTGAGGCCTAATTGAAGCCAGTTTAATATCTGATGTTGGGATGAATGTGGAGAGAGCAGGAGATATTGCCAGACACACAGCAGGGGAGCAGCTGGCGTTACTGAACCCCACTAACACAGGAGCTAGTGTTTTTCTCTGTGCAGACAGCACTTCTGAGCGGGAACTGGCAGTGTTGGAGCCCAGGGTCAATCATGGAGTAGGCTGAGGCCTAATTGGAGCAAGTTTAAAATCAGTTGTAGTGTGAATGTGGAGGGAGCAGGAGATATTGCCGGACACACAGCAGGGGAGCAGCTGGCGTTACTGAACCCCACTAACACAGGAGCTAGTGTTTTTCTCTGTGCAGACGGCACTTCTGAGCAGCAACTGGTGGTGTTGGAGCCCAGGGTCAATCATGGAGTAGGCTGAGGCCTAATTGAAGCCAGTTTAATATCTGATGTTGGGATGAATGTGGAAAGAGCAGGAGATATTGCCGGACACACAGCAGGGGAGCAGCTGGCGTTACTGAACCCCACTAACACAGGAGCTAGTGTTTTTCTCTGTGCAGACGGCACTTCTGAGCAGCAACTGGCGGTGTTGGAGCTCAGGGTCAATCATGGAGTAGGCTGAGGTCTAATTGGAGTAAGTTTAAAATCAGTTGTAGTGTGAATGTGGAGGGAGCAGGAGATATTGCAGGACACAAAGCAGGGGAGCAGCTGGCGGTACTGAACCCCACTAACACTGGAGCTAGAGTTTTTCTCTGTGCAGATGGCACTTCTGAGCAGCAACTGGCGGTGTTGGAGCCCAGGGTCAATCATGGAGTAGACTGAGGCCTAATTGGAGCAAGTTTAATATCTGATGTTGGGATAAATGTGGAGGGAACAGGAGATATTGCCAGACACACAGCAGGGGAGCAGCTGGCGTTACTGAACCCCACTAACACAGGAGCTAGTGTTTTTCTCTGTCCAGACGACACTTCTGAGCAGCAACTGTCAGTGTTGGAGCCAGGGTCAATCGTGGAGTAGGCTGCGGCCTAATTGGAGCAAGTTTAAAATCAGTTGTAGTGTGAATGTGGAGGGAGCAGGAGATATTGCCGGACACACAGCAGGGGAGCAGCTGACGTTACTGAACCCCACTAACACAGGAGCTAGTGTTTTTCTCTGTGCAGACGGCACTTCTGAGCAGGAACTGGCAGTGTTGGAGCCCAGGGTCAATCATGGAGTAGGCTGAGGCCTAATTGGAGCAAGTTTAAAATCAGTTGTAGTGTGAATGTGGAGGGAGCAGGAGATATTGCCGGACACACAGCAGGGGAGCAGCTGGCGTTACTGAACCCCACTAACACAGGAGCTAGTGTTTTTCTCTGTGCAGACGGCACTTCTGAGCAACAACTGGCAGTGCTGGAGCCCAGGGATTACAGTTCAGGTGGTAGAAACATCAACACAGCAGGAGACCTGGATACTGTTGCCAACCAATTATTTATTCTGGAAGAGGACTGGCAATTTCCAGCGAGATCCAGACCTTGTTCATTTTCAGAAAAGTAAGCCAGTCAATGTTATGGGTGGATAGTCGTGTGCGATGGTCTGTTAGTACACCACCTGCGGCACTAAAGACGCGTTCCGATAATACACTAGCAGCAGGGCAAGCCAGCAACCTCCAATGCATACTGGCTAAGCTCTGGCCATGTATCCAGCTTAGAGACCCAAAACTTGAAGGGGAAGAGCCATCTGGGAGTACACTGAGAGGGCAAGTTTTGTAGTCTGTCACCATCTGACGGAAACATTGCCTCCTGCTGACTGGAGCCGTCTGTGATGGTGTAGACATTTGTGGCGGGCACACAAATCTTTGCCACATTTGGGCCATACTGGTCTTGCCTTGTGCTGAGGCTCTGCCTCTGCTCCCTCTTTGTGCAGAGCTTCCTCCACTGCCTCGACGCACTGAGCAGCTTTGTAAAGCACTAGCAGCACTGCTCTCGGGTGGAATGGAGAACATGATGGAATGCACCAGTGTGTCTTGGTACTCCCGCATTTTGCGCTCCCGGTTCAACGGTGTTATGAGGCTTTGTAAGTTGTCCCGGTAGTGAGGATCTAGGAGGGTGTACACCCAATAATCAGCCGTGTTGAGAATGTGGGCGATGCGGCGGTCATTTCTCAGGCACTGCAGCATGAAATCAACCATGTGCTGCAGACTCCCAACTGGCCAAGAAACGCTTTCCCCTGCTTGAGGCGTCATCTCTGCCTGCTCTGCATCACCCCACCCTCGCTCTACATACTGACTACTAGAGCATTGTGTACCTCCCTCCTCTGGAGAGATGTCTTCCTTCTCCATTGACTCCTCCTCACAAAATGTCCCCTGCCTAGGCCTTTGTGAGGAACCAAGTAGCGCAGACTGTCCAGAAGCAGATGGCATTGGTGAGTCCTCATCCTCCACCTCTTCCAAAACCTCCTCCCTTAGTGCTTGCAGTGTTTTTTGAAGCAGGCAGATAAGGGGGACAGTCATGCTGACTAGTGCATCATCTGCACTTGCCATCCGCGTGGAATCATTGAAGGCTCACAAAACGTGGCAGATGTCCTTCATAGAGGCCCACTCAGTGGTGGTGAAGTGTGAATGGTGCACAGTGCGACTTGTTTGCGCCTGATGCAGCTGGTACTCCATTACTGCTGCCTGCTGCTCACACAACCGCTCCAACATATGTAACGTTGAAATCCACCTGGTGGGTAGGTCACATATGATGCGATGTTCCAGAAGGCGGAATCGGCGCTGAAGAGCTGCAATGCTCGATCTTGCCATGCTGGAACGCTGCAAGTGAGCGCACTCTATGCGGACCTTGTGCAGCAGTGCATCAAGATCTGGATAGTCCTTCAAAAGACTCTGCACGACCAAGTTGAGCACATGTGCCAGACATGGGATGTGAGTGAGGTTGCCTAGGCCCAGAGCTGCCACCAGATTTCGGCCATTGTCACACACTACCATGCCTGGCTGGAGATTCGCTGGCACAAACCAGGCGTCGCTCTCCTGCTTGATGGCATTCCAGAGCTCCTGCGCTGTGTGGCTTCGATTCCCCAAAGAAATTAATTTCAGTACGGCCTGTTGATGTTTGGCCACGGCTGTGCTCATATCGGTCGTAACAGGCAAGCGTTCACGGGTCCATGTGGAGGTAGACCGTGACGGCTACTGCAGCACTGATTCTGAGGAACTGGAGTATGAGGAGGAGTCAATGTGTACAGAATGGATTCCTGCAATCCTTGGAGTTGGCAGAACATGTAGAGTGCCATTCTCAAGATCTGTACCCGGCTCCACAACATTTACCCAATGGGCAGTGAGGGAAAGGTATCGTCCCTGTCCATGGTTACTGGTCCACGCATTGGTGGTCAGGTGGACCTTGCTACTGATGGCGTTTAGTAGCGCATGTTTAATTTTTCCCTCCACATGCTTTTGCAGGGCAGGGACGGCTTGCCTGCTGAAATAAAAGTGGCTGGGCACATTGTATTGTGGGACTGCCAATGCCATGAAGTTACGGAAGGTGTCAGTCTCCACCAGCCTGAATGAGAGCATTTCAAGGGCCAATAGTTTTGCAATGCCAGCATTCAGAGCCTGTGCTCGGGAATGGTTTGCCGAGTATGGCCGCCTTTTCTCCCATGCCTGTGCTACCGATGGCTGTAGAGTGGCCTGGGAGTGTGAGGATGATAGGGAACGTGGTGCTGTGGGTGGAATTACACTGGGTCTCTGTACAACAGTGCCAGAGGTTCTTCCATGGCGATCCTGTGAGGAAGCCGAACCAGCTGTGTGTGAGCTGGAGGAAGAGGCTACAACACGAGCTGAAGAGGTGGTAGGTGGTGCTGTAGGTTGGCCTACGTCTTCAGTGTGTCTTTGTAACTCCACCACGTGCTTGGTCCGCACATGTTTCCACATATTTGTGGTATTGAGGTTGCTGACACATTTCCCTCTTTTGACTTTCTGATGACACAGCTTGCATTTGACAAAGCAATTGTCATCAGCAACTGTGTCAAAAAAGGACCACACACTGCAAGTTCTGGGAGCGCCCATTTTTAGTTTTGGAAGAGGAATGCTCCTAATGGGTGCCGAAGTGGAGGCTTCAGGCAACCATGTCTGCCCCCTCCCTTTCCCTCCTGTGTTGGCCATTCAGGGAATCTCTTCCTCAGAGCTGCTACCACCACCTTCCTGTTCCTCACGCCATGATGGGTCAAGGACCTCATCATCTACACTACCCTCTTCAAACACCTGCTTCTCTTGGGTAGTCTTGCCAGCACAGTACGCACCAGAAAGTGGCACCTGAGTCTCATCATCAGATGCGTACTGAGGTGTGCTGACCACAGGCACTGGCCCACCCACCTCTTCAGATTCAGAAAGACAAAGCTGTTGCGCATCACTGCATACTCCCTCTTCTTCACATTCTTGAATGCTGCTTGGCTGGCCCCCTCTTTCCAAGCCAACAGATTCAGAGAACAGAAGTAGAGAATGAGATGGCTCCTGTCCAGGGTTCTTTGATGACTGCCTGGGCAATTTGGCAGGTGGTGAAGAGAGAGATGGTTGCTCTTCAGTGCTCTGGGCCTGAGAGGATGTGGAAGTAATTGAAGTCGATAAATTAGCTGCCATCCATCCGACAACGGCTTCAATTTGTTCCTCCCGCAGTAGTGGGATACGGTGAGCTCCTACAAAGCTGTGCATAAAGGACTGCTCCCTGTTAAAACTGGGTGATGCTGAGTCACTGGTGCCCGCAGCAGGCACAGAATCCCCACGTCCTCTCCCTGCTGAAACTCCACGCCCAAGTGCCTTCCTCCCTGCCTTCTTCATCTTGGTAGACTGTTAAAGATAGGCAGAAAAGTACTAAGGGCTTAGTGTGCTTATTCCTGAACAGCTGCTGACAGGTATAAGAAACACTAATTTTATAAAGTGTGTGGACTACACTTTAATATGAGCTAATGTGGCCTACACAACTGTAAAGTGGAGTGTTTGTTGAACTTTATTTATGTGTTTTTTTTTCAAAAAGGCAAAAAGGATGTGACCAAAGATGTAAAAGCGATAGTATCACAAACTTTTTGGAGCTATTACAATGCAGGAAGGTAACCTACAATGCAATAGATGAGGCTCCAAAAAATAGGTTAAACTACTGTAATCTGGGTGGGGCTGCAGGGCACAAGCCAGCAGAAAGGCTCCTCTATCTACTCCTATATAGTGTTTTCAACCAATCTAGCTGGATACGGATGGAAGCACACTAATAGGAGAAATTCAGGAAAAATAAGCAGCACTACAGCAAAAAAGGACAATGTATGAGGCAGTGATGCACGCTGAGCGGACTACAACCAGAGGTGGCTGCAGAACACACTACAGCGTGAGCTGCACTCACACACAGAGACCTCACAGACAGCCTTGAACAGTGCAGAGAACTGTGCACTATCACTGAAAGGCTGCAGAAAGGCTCCGCTATCTACTCCTATATAGTGTTTGCAACCAATGTAGATGGATACGGATGGATGCACACTAATAGGAGAAATCAGTAAAAATGAGCAGCAATAAAAAAAAAAAAAATACGTATGAGGCAGTGACGCACGCTGAGCGGCCTACAACCAGAGGTGGCTGCAGAACACACTACACGGTTTGCTGTACTCACACACACAGACCTTGTAGACAGCTGTGAACAGCACTGCAAGGCAAAAGAAAGCTTCACACAGGGGTTGCTAAAGTAGCCTGGGTAAAGCACAATATAGAAAATCGCTATCTCTAACTGTCCCTCAGAGTCAGAAGAGCAGCATCCTGTCCCTAACTGAATTCACAGCAGAGTGAACCCAAAATGGCGGCGGCAGCTTTTATAGTGCATCATGACATCATTTCAGCAGCCAATCACAGCCATGCCATTAGTTAACATGCCTATATGCCTAACAGGATGTGCCCACACTTCTTAGGATTCCTCATTGGCTGAATCAAATCAAACTGGTTCATAGCATTATGGGAACTTACGATTCCGGTATTCAATATGCTAAAAGTATCGGAATTCCGATACCGCGAATATCGGCCGATACCCGATATTTGCAGTATCGGAATGCTCAACACTACCTGTAATATAATGATAATTCCCTTCTCCTTTTTTCCTCCCTTTGCACTGCCATGGTCACCCATTTTTGTTTTCCAGCCGCGCCCGCCACCGCCATTTTAGGTTCTTGGCAGCGTTTAGATTTATGGGCTTTCTTTTCCTATAATATAATAATAATTCGCTTCTCCTTTTTTCTGCCTTTGCACTGGCATGGTCACCCATTTTTGTTTTCCTGCCGCGCCCGCCACCGCCATTTAAGGTTCTTTGCAGCGTTTTGATTTATGGGCCATCTTTTCATTTTATATAACAATAATTCGATAACCCCTTTTTGAAATTTTTTTTCTTTTTCAGATGTCGTCCGACAAGCAAGAGTTCATTCATGAATTAATTGAGAAGTATCGCTCCCTGCCGTGTCTGTGGAAAATAAAATCTGCAGACTACAGCAACAGGATAAAAAAAAGGGAGGCCTATGAGCAGCTTATCGAGTTGTACCGAATTCACAACCCAACAGCGACAGTGGATGAGGCTATCGTGAAAAAAAAATACAAGGCCTCCGCACCGTCTACAAGAAAGAACTTAACAAGGTAGAAAAAACGACAAAATCTGGTGCTGGAACAGATGAAGTATATGCACCAAAGCTGTGGTACTACGATTTAATGTCGTTCACGAGAGACCAGGATGTACTTAGAAGGATGTTATCCATGTTGGCCAAAGAACCCGAGATCCAGTCAAAATCACCCATAGGAGTTGTAAGTACCTTTTTTTCTTCCGTCAAAATAGCATTGTAAAGTGGTATGTACTAGGCTAGGTCAAATAGAAAATAGTACCTCTGGTTTAACATGATTACTTTTGCAGGTGATAACATGTAATGTTTTCGTATGATTTACAATTGCTTGATTTCTTAGCTTTAATGTTCCTTTTTTATGTTAATGCAGGTGCCTGATGAAGCCTTGTTGACGACTGCAGCCAGTCACGACATCGACTGCATGACTATCGTCGCGGAGGAGGGTAGCAACGAACCTGCTCTTTCAGCATTACCTCGGCGACTGCAATCATCTGCGCGCAAAAGAAAGGCCCCCACCTCTGATACACCGGAATTCATCCAAATTGCTAAAAAAGTACTTTCAATGCAGCAAACACTACCAGTAATCACCGGTATTGCCCATTATGTCAATGAAAAAATTACAACTCTTGAAGAAAGTCAGCGTGTACACGCAGAAAGGATCATTCTTGATGCTTTAAGCAAAGCGGCAGTGGGGAAACTAAGTGACATGACTGCCCTCGTTGACAGACAGCCTACACCGTTTTACTCGTTGCCACACACACAGGAACCTCTGGAGAGTGCAATGTGGAGGGGGATAGACAGTACACCAAATCAGAATCTTGGACCCCCACAAAATTTCTATTACACTCCACCGAGGCAACGGTTTAATGACTCTGACCCATATTACCAGCAGTTGTGATTCTTGTGTTGTTTTCTTTACTTAATAATATCTTTCTATAAATATTGTGTACATTCAATGTTTAACATTTCGCTTACTGTTATTAAAAATGTATTTTGATTTTTAATTGTGGTGTACTTTTAAATTCTACATACACTTTTTTGGGTGTGCTGCAAATCATGGGTAATGGGATGGGTTCATGGCTGGTGAGGACCGCCATCAGGACGGTAATCTTGAAATACATGCCCAGATATAATGGGTGTATTTTATTTTTAAGTTTACTATTTCTTTAAATGTGTTGGTGCAATGTCGATTTTAATCCCTTCCTGACATATGATGGCTGTCATTTTATACCTGTCTGATCCCATGCTCAGCTGTTACAAAGCAGGTCTGATAAAGCCTGCTCCAATTAATAAAAGCCAAATACACTCCCTGACAGAAGTTATGTCACTTATCCATGTTATGTAAATAAAAGCTTATAACCTGATGTTAAATTCTTCCATTGGTTGCATAAATTATTCTTTTGAAAGCTGAAACCCTCCGAAATGTGGTTTAGGTTAAGAAAATAAATTGGCATCAATGCAGAAATATTGATCATTTAATGGACACAGAATGGTCAGATTTTGGCAAGACAAAGTTTTGTCGCCTGGTCATATAATGCACCCAATCCTAGTTTATATCCTCACCTGTGCTCAGTAAATGATCGGATAATTAGTGGGTGTGTATAAAAAGAAACCCAGCACCTCAGACCTTCACTTGAGCTGCAACTTGAGCTCTGACAGCATGCCAAAAATCCACCCTGCGACCAAAGCCTGGATTATCAAGAGGCTGAAGACCAGATCCACTGCAGAGGTGGCTGGCATTTTTAAAGTGTCTCAGCGTCAAGTACAAAGAATTAAGAAAAGATTAGAAGAGACTGGAGATGTGTTTGACAAGCCCATGTCCGGCTTTGGCAGACCCCTCAAGATAACTGCTCAGGAGGATCGTTTGTTGGTTAGAAAATCCAAAGCAAGCCTCTCTTCCACTGCAGCAGAGCTCCAACAGGCCTGGTCACCTCAAGTCCCTGTGTCAACTAGAACAGTTTGTAGGATTCTGTCTCAAAATGGCCTCCATGGTCGAATCAGTGCCCAGAAACCAGCACTAAACAAAAGGCAAATAAAAAACCATTTGGCATTTGCTAAGTCTCACAGCCTGCTAAACAGATGGACGCTGGAAAAGTGGCAGAAGGTGGATTTCTCTGATGAATCTTCAGTAGAATTACACCACAGCCGCCGCAAATACTGCAGGAGACCTACTGGAGCCCATATGGATTCAAAATACACCCAGAAAACAGTTAAATTTGGTGCTGGAAAGATCATAGTCTGGGGTTACATTCAGTATGGGGGTGTGCGAAACATTTGCAAGGTGGAAGGCAGTATCAATAGCCTAAAATATCAAGAAGTATTAGCTACCTCTTATATTCCAAATCATAAAAGGGGTCAAATTCTGCAGCAGGACGGTGCTCCATCTCTACAACAAAGTTCCTCCAGGCAAAAAAGATCAAGGTGCTCAAGGACTGGCCAGCCCAGTCACCAGACATGAACATCGCTGAGCATGTTTGGGGTAGGATGAAAGAGGAAGCTTTGAAGACAAAACCAAAGAATTTAGATGAACTCTGGGAGGCATGTAAGACTGCATTCTTTGCTATTCCTGATGACTTCATTAATAAATTGTATGAATCATTGTTGAACCGCATGGATGCAGTCCTTCAAGCTCATGGAAGTCACACAAAATATGAAATATGACTCTAATAGCACCACAACTTCATTCACCAATGTTATGCAACATATATTTGTATTTTAAGTTAATTATTTGTTTGAATATCACATTACTTTCTGTGGCTGACAAAACTTTAGTGTAGTTCCAGCTCACTGTTCAATTCTTTGGGGATCAACGTATCCAAAGTGAAAATCCATTTGGTTTCTGTCCGTGACATAAGAGCTATATAGTCCCATTTCCTCCAAGGTGGTGGTATATACACAAAGCCCGTGACAACCATATTATGCACCTCACCATTGTGATATTCAATAAAATGTTTGGAAAGTGGATGGCCCATAAATTTCTTTTTTATATTTCTAATATGTTCTCCAATTCGTGCTTTAGGAGGGCATTTTGTGTGACTCACATAAAATTTTTCACATGGGCATTTAATTAAATATATGATGCCCTCTGAAGAACAGGTAATACAATCTTTTATAGTAAAATTGTGACCATCTTTTGTCACTGCTAGTTTTTTCTTGGTGCAAGTTTGTGAGCAGATAATACATTTTCGGCACGGATAAAAACCTTTTAAGTTGTGGATGAAAGTATTAGGGCTTCTATGTTTATTCTTAATCTGTACCGTAGGTGCAATTATGTTACCATGTTGCGTGCTTTTCTATATATAAAACGAGGGGCCGGAGGAACCAGTCCTCCCAAAATTTTATCATCTTTCAATATCCCCCAATGTTTGGTCACGGGCTTTGTGTATGTACCACCACTTTGGAGGAAATGGGACTGTATAGCCCTAATGTCACAGACAGAAACAAAAAGGAATTTTCACTTTGGATACGTTGATCCCCAAAGGATTGAACAGTGAGCTGGAACTATTTGGCTTTTATTAATTGGAGCAGGCTTTATCAGACCTGCATTGTAACAGCTGAGCACGGGATCAGACAGGTGTAAAATGACCACACTATCAGAAAGGACCAACCCTGAAGAAGGAAACCGTGTTTCCGAAACGCGTTGAATGATTTGTGGTCCTTTCTGTCTCCTGTACTTCCCTACTGCTTTTACCAAGTTCAGATCACGTGTTAACACGTGACCCCCGTGTTATGCCAGGTCCTGCTCCTAACAGCGCACATCAGCGAGCACGCAGCAACTGACTACGGCTGCAGGGATTCTATCACCGCGGTTATACCGCTATTACAGCTGCATCTGTCTGTGCAGAGAGCTCTCAGGACTTGGCTGCAGCCAACAATGGCAGTATACCACACCTCATCACGTGATCAGTGATGTCACGTCAGGTCCTGCTTTCCTCCACGCTTACTATCAGGGGCTCAGCTATCACCGCTGCTGCCAGGATCTTCTGGATTACTTTCTCCTGCACAGACTCCCACCAGGAGTGAATGCTCCCACATTGTGTCAGGTAACTCGGCCTAGATACTTCCCTGGAACCAGACTTTTACTATTTTGATATTTTTTAGATTTTTTGGGGCAATTAGGAGCTGCCACCGGCCAGGGCATGTTCTATTAGATTTTATCAGTTGGTGGTTGGGCTCATGTTTCAGTGGTGCAAATAAATTTCACACCTTCATGCGAGCTTTCCTATGGTAATTTTAATCTCTTAATCCCCTTTCATACAGGTGTGTTTTTTGCAGAGTATTGGCCACCCTGCAGTGATTAACAATTCTACTTGTTCCATTGTTTCTTTCAGGCTTGGATTTTATGGATTTTCATCATTTTATTTCATCTTTTTATATACAATTTTTTTTGCAGTGTTTGTTACAGTATACTTTCTCATTCTCCATTTTCATATTTATTTGGGCTCAGTGCAATTTAGGCAACATAATTGCACCTACTGTGCTAAGTAATATTATAATAATATAACTATTGGAGGCAATTGCTGTCATTGTCCACTACATTTAGAGGATTTATGCTTTTTATTTTTTTTGTGATTGTGTCACTATTTGAAATAAATTTAAATAATCAGGTTATGTGCGCGAATCTATTCATTTCTATTTTTAGCTCATCAACCTGACAAAATTTGTGGGTTTTTGTCCAGTTTCGCTGCACTGACATTCCTCTATTCCAGAGCTTTTGAAACATACTATGTTCATTTTGGCTTAAAAGTATAAAATTCCCATTGTTATAATGACTTTTTAGCATCTCTACTAACACAAACCCCTATGCAGCTATATCAGTGTTCGAATGCAAACAAAAAAATGTTCTGCCTCCTGAAAGAATTGAACATGATTTGGATTTATTACCTGCAGAATAGTATTATTGTGAATTACATGTTTTAGAAATTTCTTTGTACACTGACTGCACATTAATAATGTGCTTCATGCTTTCTATTATTTCATAGTGTAAAGGTTATCCTACAGTTGGGTCAGTATCGCAGGCTTTTTCAATATGAAAGGTAAAATGACCAGAATGTAAGATTATTTTACTGGAGAGATGGAAGGCGATCATTTCTGGAAGGCACATAATGTGGTGAGTAAGGTTAATGGAAATTATTGCTACCACAATGATGACGCTCAATGAGATCTGCACTGTCAAGAGCATTCGTATTACTAACCTCTAGTAATTGATTCTTCCAGTAGATTATTTTGAGAGTTGCTGAGACAAGCACTAACCCCACAATCATGATGACCAATTTTTCATTTTACAACAAGGTTATAGAAGAGAGACCAGGTCACATGGGAAATAAAACACATAGCTATCTATGCTCACTAGTAGGGATATACAATAGTGTCCATCACTAATGGAAGACAAAAGTATATTTATTTTTTATATTCATTAGCAAATCATTTGCCCAAACCATTTACTACAGGTGATTCGATTATATAAGATACAATGGAAAGAATGGATATTGTGCTTGTAAAGTACAAAAAACTGAACAATTTGTTCAAAGAAACTGTATTAATAGGACAAATAATAGGACAATGTACTAGAGAAAAAAACAGGAACTTTAGTTTTTTAAAACTTAAAACATTTCAAATACATACAATTGTGCAACTGAATAGTTTTCACAAAAAAATCACTTGATCACTAAAGAAGAAGAAATACTATCTACAGACAAATTTACTCCTGACATGTCAAATTATACCTTCTATAGGTTACCTGCAAAGCTTCTTTTGTAAGAAGATTAAAAATGTCATGAAGTCTTAGGCTATGTGCTCGCCTTGCGGATTTGCTTGCAGAAATTTCCGCGCTGTTTCTGCATCTCTTGGCAGAAAATGCAGTGGAATTTCTGCTCGTTTTTTGTGTGGCTTTCAAGCGCTTTTGATGCGGATTTGTGTGTGGAATTGTTTGCAGATTTGTTAGCTAAATAAAGATACAGCTCGGCAAAAATTAAGAGACCACCACATCAAAACCCTGTCATGGGCAGCCCATTTTCCAGACCTGAGCCCCATTTAAACCCCTGGAATGTAATCAAGAGGATGAGGGACAGTCACAAGCCATCAAACAAAGAAGAACTGCCTAAATTTTTGCGCCAGAAGCAGTATGACAGACTGGTGGCAAGCATGCCAAGATGCATGAAAGCTGTAAATAAAAATCATGGTTATTCCACAAAATACTGATTTCTGAACTCTTCCTGAGTTAAAACATTAGTATTGTTGTTTCTAAATGATTATGAAATTGTTTTCTTTGCATTATTTGAGGTCTGAGAGCACTGTGTTTTTTGTTTTTTTTTAATTTTGACCATTTCTCCTTTTCAGAAAAAAAACAGCAACATTTATTGCTTGAAAATTCAGGGACATGTCAAAAGATTGCATACTAAAAAAACAAATTATACTTTACTCAAAAATATATCTATAAAGAGATAAATCAGACAAACTGAATATTTGAAAGTGGTCTCTTAATTTTTGCCAGAGCTGTATATTCTTTAAAAAAATTTCATTTTCAAGTCCAGCCGTCATTGTTGATGTGCTTCAACTAAGATAGGCTCTATTCTTGATTCTCCGCCCACACACGCTTCCTCCTTCTGACATCATTTCCATTTAACAAATCTGCTGCGTTTTTGGAGCCAAATCCGCACTAAATCCGCAGCAAATCCACAGCAAATCAGCAAACCTTTTTACTTCTGCGTTTTTGCTGCAGATTTGAGTGACTCAATGGAAGTTAATGGGTGAAAAACGCTGCAGTTTCACAAATGAATTGACAAGCTGCAAAAAAAAAAAAAACACTGCGGATCAGGACAAAATTTTCCGCATCATGTGCACAACAATTCTGGATTCTCATTGATTAACCTTGCTTTAGGAATCCTTTGCATTTTTGGTGCAATCCCACACAGAAAAAATGCTTCATATCCGCAACAAATCAGCATCGTGGCACATAGCCTTAAAGAAGGACTAGTGAAGTGATGCTCAGCATAGTTTGCTCAGGAAGCAGTTCAGAGAGAGTTGTTATAGGAGGGAGAGCGCAGTTTAGAGCAGGGATATATTAAAGTTTTAATAATATTGCTATTGCAGTACTTGTATACTGCTCCTGCAGCATTAAAACAACAGTCTTTTTCAGGGCTCGATATTTTATTTTCT
This sequence comes from Dendrobates tinctorius, assembly GCF_039654945.1. Lineage (NCBI taxonomy): Eukaryota > Metazoa > Chordata > Amphibia > Anura > Dendrobatidae > Dendrobates > Dendrobates tinctorius. The sequence goes on along the minus strand of NW_027361703.1, from coordinate 28,850,575 downwards.
GTAATAAAATTGCTGTTACCTGCATTCAGAGGAGGGAAAGTTTACAATTACAGGCATCTATGCAAGGTTTAATATCTCTATTTCAGTACATATAGGGCATGCTGAATCACATTAGCAACTGCCAAATGTTTTTTTTACTATGCAACAGCTCTACACACAGAACAATTTCACTGTCACAAAATTACAACGTGGAATATGGTGGGCTGTATCACATTTAGCCACATGAGCTATGCAGACAGTTGAACTTTACTGCCACTAAATAACAAGGTGAGATATGGCATGTTAAATCACGGTAGCAATTGCTAAAAAGTTATTTTTTCCTGGCTACCAGCTCAAATCACAGAACAATGCCACCACACCACTAACTGGCAAGGTAACATATGCCTTGCTGTATCACATTTAGCAACTTAAAACATAACATTTTGAAAGGTCTACTCATGCATGGTCACAATAGAAGCAGTGCACAGCACACTTCTATGACATGTGCCCTGCTGTCTTTGTCTGTAAACCTCAGTAGTGGCACAAAAAAATTGTGCTGGAAGGTCGATTTCACGACCACACAGGACACTAGTTATCTAAACTAACTGACTTAGAAACATCCACCTAGCTAACTAGCTAAAATCTATCAACAAACAGTCCCAGTGTCAGGAGCAGCCTCTCTGTGCTTACAGTGTCAAAATGGCACTAAAACAAGATGTCTGCTGTTTAAATGGAAAGGGACACGTGATTTCAGCAGCCAATGACACAAGCCGTTGTGTCTGGACATTGTGGATGTTTCCTGCACCCTGATTGGCTAGCCCCAGTGTGCACACATGAAGTTAGAAGAAAAAAAATGTTTACAAGCACACCGCTCCTCTGCCAACCCCCTACACTCAGCAAACACGTGCCCCTGCTCATCATACACCACCATTATCATAGCCAAATTGTTACTTTAGTGGCAACGCAAATATTTTCCCACACTTTTTACCGAATATTTCCGATTTTATGAAATTTTGCTCGTGTTTCCATTCATAAATCCGAATGGGACTATTTTATGTTTGGCAATCATTTTTCGAACAAATTCACTCATCACTGGTAGCTACCATCTGGGAGGGTTTGTCCAAAGGATTAAGGACAAATAGGCTGGTCAAGACTTCCCTGCTACTCTAGACAACTTGATTTCCCTGGCACTCCATATTGACCTTTGGTTCAAGGAACAGACTAGAGAGGTGATGCGTGAGATGAAAGAGATGAAACCATCATGTCTGGCTTTCAGAAACTGCTTGATTCTCTGCCTTCTTAAACAGCTGTCTTCTCTGAACCCATGCAGGCCGATTGTATTTGGCTGGCTGAGCAGCAGCCGGAGCACCAGCATACCAAAGCATTGTACTACTTCTGCAGTAGCACAGAACATTTAATTTGTTTTTGCCCTGAGAAATCTGAAAAACTCCAGAGCATAGGGCCTTTAAGACAGACCACTCTAGGCAAGAGGAATACTTCTCCATCATTGTCTCTGACTGCATCCGTATCATGTGGAGGCTCCCGTTTCATTGACTACCTCTACTTTAGTTTAGTGGGAAATTTCTTGCAGCAAGCCATGATAGATCATTATCAGATTCCCATCCATCAACCTCAGAGTTCTTTAATGGTATTGTCAGTCGAGGGAAGGGCCCTATCCGAAGTCATTCAAGTGACTACTGAACATGTAGGACTCCAGATAAGATTGCTTTCTATGTGCTGTCTGGTCTGTGCAATTCACTTCTCCTGGGTCTTCCATGGTTATGAACTCATGAGACCATTCTGAACTAGAGATCGGGTGTGATGCTTCATTGGGTACAGTCGTGTCACGAGAGGTGCCTGGTCTATTTACATCCAGTGACATCCTGTGATGTCATATTCTCCACCAGGTCTGCCATCTACTGACTGGCCATAAGATAACAAGCTGACATCTTCGATGGGAGGAGAGCAGAGACATTACCTCGACACAATCCGGGCAATTGTTCCATAGACCTGCTCCCAGGATCCCCACCACCTCGAGGACTTATCATCATGGACACCAGTTGGAAGATGGACCCAGAGACGGTATCTACAATTCTCAAGCACCCTGTTGATGAGAACATCAAAGCAGATGTGCTTTTCAAGTCTTTCCTATCCACCAACCAGGAGGAAAAGCCCCAACTTGTCTTTGATTCAAGATGATGGTTGGTCATGCCAGGCAGGGAGAGACTTTTCAGTTCAAGTATTCTTGTACTACGCCTGCTTCAGTCTTCTCTGAAAATGTCTTAGTGGTGAGAAATACCCTGACTTTGAAGAAGATGAGAGGGGAGACATTTTTTCTAGTGGACTGGCGATAACATGACCCAAAAGAGAGAGTGTGTGAGTCCAAGGAGAGTAGTCATGCCACACTTCTTATGTAGAGATTCCTTGCAGGCTTGCTGGACCCACTTCTGCATGGGCGCAGTCGCACCTTTTGATACCGCTATTGTTATGCCCCTGCTTTTTCTAATTTCTTGCCACAACTGTATTTGGCATTATGGACCTATATTCCATTTCTTGCCAACTGGCATGGTGGGTCAGTGGTTAGCACTGCAGCCTTGCAGCACTGTGGTCCTGGGTTCAAATTCCACCAAGGACAACATCTGCAAGGAGTTTTTATGTTCTCGTGTTTGCATGGGTTTCCTCCGGGTACTCTGGTTTCAACCCACATTCCAAAGACATACTGATAGAGAATTTAGATTGTGAGCCCCATAGGTAACAGTGCCAATAACGTCTGTAAAGCGCTATGGAATTAATGGCACTATATAAATGAGTAAAATAAATAAATTTAGTACAGTCTTGAACAATGCTTTGTGAATCACAATGAGGAATATGCTTTTTAAATTAAGATTACATTGTCTGCGTACATTCTGAACATGTCATATCTCTAGACAAGTTACGATCTTTCTTTATACGATGTTGGAGATTATAACATCATAGCTTATTTATTACTTATTAGGGAGCATTACATTATAACTCTTGACACGAAGTTTTAATGACAGTACTAAGAAGGGAAGCAGCTTGGCAGCAATAAAGCCTTTTATTTCCTGTGTGAGCTGGACACCCACATTACAAGTACAAAGAGAATATTGGATAACCACATTTTAAAAAGTCTGTGGTAGAAAGAATTACATTTAATAGAAAAAAATCACAACAAATATAACACATCATATGAAATGTAATGAGAGAAAAACTGATTCTTCTAATAAGGAATAGGCGACTTACACAATATTTAAAGAATGATAATAGAACAGAAGATGTAAATGCTTATGTCCCAAAAAAATTGAGAAAAGTATTCAAGGAGTGATACCTTTATTGGCTAACCAGAGAAATTAATTTGCAAGCTTTCAAGGCTCAGAAGGCCCCTTCATCAGGAGCCTTCTCAGTGCTGATGAAGGGGCCTTCTGAGCCTTGAAAGCTTGCAAATATAATTTCTCTAGTTAGCCAATAAAGGTATCACTCCTTGAATACTTTTCTCAATTTTTGGGGGGACATAATTATTTACATCTATTTTTCTGGCTAACATGGTACCAAAGTATTATTTTGCATTGTACATAATAGAACAGAACAAATTTATTATAAGATCAGGTACTTAAATGTAACTAACTCACACCTATTTTCAGTTCTATACAGTCTAGGAAGGAACATGGAAAATAAAGTTAGACTAGCACCTCCTGAAACTATTTGTAGTTTATCCGACTCTACTTTTTAGCTGAGATATTTTTTTCTATCAGTACTCTTCACTTCCCTCACATTTTACTTTAGACTGATTTTCATTATTGACTTCCTTGTACTCCAGTCCAAATCAGTACTCTAGTTTGTAATCTAGGCCCTGCAGTGCTCTTTAAGCATTAGTGCACCAATTTTTTGATATATCAAAATTGTTGAAAATGTTCTGATCATTTCTATTAAAATGTGTGTCAGATATACAGTATTTATCAGATGGTTTTATATATTTACAGCCGTATCTATTATTTATAAGGATAACCCCTTTGACAATTTCTAGCTCGAGTGATTTGCAATGTTTTTTAGTTTACTTATAATTACTTACTGCATATCATGAATTTAATTCATATAAAAGTATTTGAAATCTGAACCAAAGAACTAAATATCGGCGTGAATGACTTGGGAACTGCAAAGGCAGCAGATGTGGCACAACAACATGTGAGTTTAATGTGTTCTGTTTTTTTATCCCCTTCCCTGCACTCAAAAGAAGGGCTTCTGGGTGATTTTGATTCACATGAACTCTATAAAATGGCGACAAACTAGATGCCATTTTGTTGGATTTGTGTGAATAAAATCCAACGAAATTTTGACCAAAATCCAAAACTCTTCGGGAAATTTCTAAATAATTTATTTCAGATTGATTGAATCTTCTCTAAAAGAGAGTGGGTCCCATAACAGAGGTCAGAAATGGCCTCCATTGTTGTGCTGAGTTATGACTCAAGCACCCTTTCTATGACTCGCTATCAGCTTCCAACACACAGTATATGTTTGCCTGTAATTTCTCAGGTGAAGGGAGCTCTGCACAGTTACTAGATACTTTTGGGCTGAGACAATCAAGAGCTGAGTCCAACCTTTTTGAAAGCCCCATAGCGTGGACTGAAACTATGATAGTGCACCCTTATTAGTAAATGAAATTTACTCTACTATTTACTTTGATTAAAATACATCTGTATACTCTGTATACTGACTTATGTTTTTAGGATACAGCACTATTATAATCAGAAAGGGTGAACGTCTTCTCATATCAAATGCCTCAATCAGAGTTCTTTACAGATTGTATATTTCCTTAAAGCTATGCTTTGATGATGGAATTGATGGACTTTATGTATTCATGTTGGAATATGTTTGGTGCAACAACTCCATTCCTGTCTATGAGTGTTCAGTTGCTAGATTTGTATGCTGTTCATAAAGTTAGAACAAAATAAACTCCCAGAGGCTAACACAGGGAGAGCATATGACTGTATTTTCTGTTTTCCTGTGTCTGTCTATGAGAGAAGCAGCCTGCTGTAGATGCTGCACAGATAGAGACACACACATGATTTATTCCTGATCTATTAAGCTTATCATATGTTCTTCCTGTTTGTTCCTAAATGTTTGTCACACGCTAGGAGAGTATCCTGATAAGTACTTTAAAAATAGTAAGGCCTACAAATGGGTCCACAGGCGCAGCAAGAGACATCGCACCCCTGACAATAACATCAATAAGGACAACCCCTCAGCCAATGAATCACATTCCAGCAATTTCTTATCGTCGGAACAGAACGACCTAGAAGGCGCCACAGGAGTGGCAGACGCGGTAAGAGATGCCACAAGGAAGACCAGGAGGTACCGCCAATGGTTTCCCAGACATCAAAGAGACACCAGGCAGAATCAGAGGCGCTACCCTCCCCTGTGGCGACTATGTCATACCTAGTGTTGAGCATTCCGATACTGCAAATATCGGGCTAATGCAATGAGCCAGTTGTGTTAGCCATGTTAACTAATGGCATGGCTGTGATTGGCTGCTGAAATGATGTCATCATGATGCGCGGTCTGTGCGGGCCTGCCGGGGGTCTGTGCGGGCCTGCCGGGGGTCTGTGCGGGCTGCCGGGGGTCTGTGCGAGCCTGCTGGGGGTCTGTGCGGGCCTGCCGGGGGTCTGTGCGGGCTGCCGGGGGTCTGTGTGCAGGCATCGTCTGATGGGACTACAAGTCCCATCGGGCTATGCCTGCTACAATGACAGTGATTGACACATTAGCCAATGATAGGACAGTAGTAGTCCCATCTTCCGGCTAATGTGTTGAATGCAAAAAAAACCAAAAAAACATACATACTACATATATACAACATACATACATACTACATACATACTTCATATATACTACATTCATACAACATATATACATACTACATACATACTACATATATACAACATTCACACAGCATACATGCTACATAATACATACATACTACATATATACTACATTCATACAACATCCATACATACTACATACATACTACATATATACTACATTCATACTACATACATACATATATACTACATTCATACAACATGCATACTACATACATACTACATATATACTACATTCATACATACATACTACATACATACTACATACAGTCATGGCCAAAAGTATTGACACCCCTGCAATTCTGTCAGATAATACTCAGTTTCTTCCTGAAAATGATTGCAAACACAAATTCTTTGGTATTATTATCTTCATTTAATTTGTCTTAAATGAAAAAACACAAAAAGAATTGTCCTAAAGCCAAATTGGATATAATTCCACACCAAACATAACAAAGAGGGTGGACAAAAGTATTGGCACTGTTCGAAAAATCATGTGATGCTTCTCTAATTTGTGTTATTACCAGCACCTATAACTTACCTGTGGCACCTAACAGGTGTTGGCAATAACTAAATCACACTTGCAGCCAGTTGACATGGATTAAAGTTGACTCAACCTCTGTCCTGTGTCCTTGTGTGTACCACATTGAGCACGGAGAAAAGAAAGAAGACCAAAGAACTGTCTGAGGACTTGAGAAACCAAATTGTGAGGAAGCATGAGCAATCTCAAGGCTACAAGTCCATCTCCAAAGATCTGAATGTTCCTGTGTCTACCGTGCGCAGTGTCATCAAGAAGTTTAAAGCCCATGGCACTGTGGCTAACCTCCCTAGATGTGGCCGGAAAAGAAAAATTGACAAGAGATTTCAACGCAAGATTGTGTGGATGTTGGATAAAGAACCTCCACTAACATCCAAACAAGTTCAAGCTGCCCTGCAGTCCGAGGATACAACGGTGTTAATCCGTACTATCCGTCGGCATCTGAATGAAAAGGGACTGTATGGTAGGAGACCCAGGAAGACACCACTTCTTACCCCGAGACATAAAAAAGGCAGGCTGGAGTTTGCCAAAACTTACCTGAAAAAGCCTAAAACATTTTGGAAGAACGTTCTCTGGTCAGATGAGACAAAAGTAGAGCTTTTAGGGCAAAAGCATCAACATAGAGTTTACAGGAGAAAAAAGAGGCATTCAAAGAAAAGTACACGGTCCCTACAGTCAAACATGGCGGACGTTCCCTGATGTTTTGGGGTTGCTTTGCTGCCTCTGGCACTGGACTGCTTGACCGTGTGCATGGCATTATGAAGTCAGAAGACTACCAACAAATTTTGCAGCATAATTTAGGGCCCAGTGTGAGAAAGCTGGGTCTACCTCAGAGGTCATGGGTCTTCCAGCAGGACAATAACCCAAAACACACTTCAAAAAGCACTAGAAAATGGTTTGAGAGAAAGCACTGGAGACTTCTAAGGTGGCCAGCAATGAGTCCAGACCTGAATCCCATAGAACACCTGTGGAGAGATCTAAAAATGGCAGTTTGGAGAAGGCACCCTTCAAATATCAGGGACCTGGAGTAGTTTGCCAAAGAAGAATGGTCTAAAATTCCAGCAGAGCATTTTAAGAAACTCATTGATGGTTACCGGAAGCGGTTGGTCGCAGTTATTTTGGCTAAAGGTTGTGCAACCAAGTATTAGGCTGAGGGTGCCAATACTTTTGTCCGGCCCATTTTTGGAGTTTTGTGTGAAATGATCAATGTTTTGCTTTTTGCTTCATTCTCTTTTGTGTTTTTTCATTTAAGACAAATTAAATGAAGATAATAATACCAAAGAATTTGTGTTTGCAATCATTTTCAGGAAGAAACTGAATATTATCTGACAGAATTGCAGGGGTGTCAATACTTTTGGCCATGACTGTATATACTACATTCATACAACATGCATACTACATACTACATATATACTACATTCATACAACATACATACTACATACTTCATACATACAACAAACATGCTACAGACATACAACATACATACTACATACATACTACATACAATACATTCATATATTCATACAATACATACATATAAACATACAGTACATATAACATAGAGTACATACTCACCATCACTTGTTCCTTTGATCCCCGAAGCCAGTGTCATCTCACTGTAAAAAAATATTAAAATAACAAACAACCAATATACTCCCTGATCTGCAGAAATCCACGAGTGTCCCACGACGATCTCCTGCAGTAAATCACTGAGAGGTTACTATAGTTCACTGGTCTCACTTTATGGCAAAAGCTGCATGGGAACTTTCTCACACAGCAATGCCAAAAGTGAAACTAGGGACTATTTTTTTACAGTGGCGGAGGAATACAGTGCGGAAGGATACCTACCTCCCATCATTGTATTCCTGGTGCCCCTAGAGAGCGGTCATATCAGCTGATGCTGCTGTTCTCCACGGGAGATCGTCGTGGGACACTCGTGGATTTCTGCGGATCAGGGAGTATATCGGTTGTTTGTTATTTTAATATTTTTTACAGATGACACTGGCTTTGGGGATCAAAGTGACAAGTAATGGTGAGTATGTCATCTGGCCCGTAGATCTTTATCTTAAGTAAGCCAAAAGACAACTTAGTAACTCCCATTTCTACCAAAAACTCCCGTCTGATCCCACTACAATGTTTAATTCTAAACTTGATAACCTTTTAAACATTGCCCAGGTCCACAATGTTTTGAGTAAAAAAGAAAGAGAATTTCTGACTACCCACCACCCGAGAGTTCCTACTTTCTATATGTTACCTAAGGTAGGTGCATAAGTCGACTGTCGATCCACCTGGCCAGCCCATCGTGTTGGGTATTGGTGGGATTTTTGAGAAACCTTGTATTGATGTTGATTTCTTTCTTCAGCCTATGGTCACTACCGTTCTTATGTGAAGGATATTTCACATCTTTTGGTTTTGTTAAATGATTTGAGTATTCCTACTGACACTTTTTTAGTTTCGTTGTATGTTGACTCTTTGTACACCAATATCCGACACGATTTGGGAATTCAGGCGGTGACTTTTTTTCCTGGAACATCGAACCACGGTCGACCGCCAACATGACTCGTTTATAGTGGACTTGTTGCACTTTATTTTGGATAAGAACTACTTTGTATTTGATCGGGCATTTTATAGGCAGGTTTCTGGTACACTTTGTGCCCCATCCTATGCCAACCTGTTTCTCGGGTGGTGGGAGTCAACTTGTGTTTATCAGTCATCTGAATTTAAAAACCATGTGTTCAAATGGTGGCGTTACATCGATGATGTTCTCTTATTGTGGACACGGTCTATGGAAGAATGCAAAAGTTTTGTGGATAGACTTAATGACAATTCCTTAAATATCCATCTCACAGCTAACTTTGCAGGTTCCGCTGTGGAATTCTTGGACTTGAAATTGGTCATTGAGGGGTCATCCATCAGGACTACCTTTTATTGGAAACCCACCTCTACCAACAATATCTTACACTATTCAAATTTCCATCTGTAACGCGTGAGAAACGGGACCCCAAAGGGGCAATTTTATCGTTTAAAAAGAAATTGCTCCAGTCAACAAGACTTTTTGATACAGGCCAAGGACCTGACAAGATGGTTCAAAGACAGGGGATATCCACACAAGGTAATATCCAGAGCCTTCCAATCAGCTAGAAATTTGGACCGTGCCGATTTGTTATGTCCACGACCACCGAATGTTGGTAAACCTCTGGGTCTGATAACAACGTATAATAACTAGAGTTGAGCGACTTTTGGTTTTTTAGGGTCGCGTTTCATTTCGTGAAACCCGACTTTTCCAAAAGTCGGGTCGAGCAAGATCGTCCGATTATAGGGAAAAGTCGGGGTCGTCCCGAAACACGAAACCCAATGTAAGTCAATGGGGAATAAAAGTCGGCAGTGAGAGGAGGACAGGAAACACACCTACAGTGCCCATTTGAATGCCAAAAGCATCAATTCTTCTTTCTTAAGCTTGTCAACCTTAATTAACTTCATAATACAAGTTACGCACTGAAAAATGGGGGTTATTTGGCTACAAACTGTGGGGGGGAGGGCTGGCTCCAGGTTTTCATGTGCCCTGTGCGAAAGAGCGCCCCTTTAACACATACCACAACTCATCATGCTCCGATACGGCAGAGAAATAGCGGTATAGTACAATGAAAAATACCTCACTTTTTACATCTCATGACGAGGCCCATCTATTTCTCCATACAGAATCATTGGTCCCATATAATGTTTGAAACAGTATATGATGAGCTCCACATAATGCTACAGTATATGTTGGTCCCCATGGATGAAGCTCCAATGTCTTATGGGCCCAAATAATGCTCCAAACATAATGGGCCCCATTTCTAATGCTCTATTGTATAACGGGCCCTGTAAATGCTGCTCCAGTGTCTGATGTCCACCTTTGGAATGTTCCAGTGTATGGTGGGCCACATCTATCATTCTCCAGAGTATAGTGCTCCCCAAAAATTGCTGTCCCAACATTGAAAAAAATCAAATAAGTCTCCTCGCTAGGGAATCCCTGTACTTGTCTGGACAGGTGCTGTAGCTTGCTTAACAGCTCGCCAGCCGTTCTCACGTCCAGTATGGATTACACGTGATTGCACAAAGGTGAGAAAGGGTACCGTATCCCCAGATAACATGTATGGATAGCGTACACATTCAAAATATATGTCTCAGGAGGCAGGCTCAGACGGTGTTAGGCCCAGTATGGATTGCACGTGATTGCACAAAGGTTAGAAAGGGTACCGTATCCCCGGATAACATGTATGGATAGCGTACACATTCAAAATATATGTCTATACAGCATGAGGTAGGCTCAGACGGTGTTAGGCCCAGTATGGATTGCACGTGATTGCACAAAGGTTAGAAAGGGTACCGTATCCCCGGATAACATGTATGGATAGCGTACACATTCAAAATATATGTCTATACAGCATGAGGCAGGCTCAGACGGTGTTAGGCCCAGTATGGATTGCCCGTGATTGCACAAAGGTTAGAAAGGGTACCGTATCCCTGGATAACATGTAAGGATAGCGTACACATTCAAAATATATGTCTATACAGCATGAGGCAGGCTCAGACGGTGTTAGGCCCAGTATGGATTGCACGTGATTGCACAAAGGTTAGAAAGGGTACCGTATCCCTGGATAACATGTATGGATAGCGTACACATTCAAAATATATGTCTCAGGAGGCAGGCTCAGACGGTGTTAGGCCCAGTATGGATTGCACGTGATTGCACAAAGGTTAGAAAGGGTACCGTATCCCCGGATAACATGTATGGATAGCGTACACATTCAAAATATATGTCTATACAGCATGAGGCAGGCTCAGACGGTGTTAGGCCCAGTATGGATTGCACGTGATTGCACAAAGGTTAGAAAGGGTACCGTATCCCTGGATAACATGTATGGATAGCGTACACATTCAAAATATATGTCTCAGGAGGCAGGCTCAGACGGTGTTAGGCCCAGTATGGATCGCACGTGATTGCACAAAGGTTAGAAAGGGTACCGTATCCCTGGATAACAAGTATGGATAGCGTACACATTCAAAATATATGTCTCAGGAGGCAGGCTCAGACGGTGTTAGGCCCAGTATGGATTGCACGTGATTGCACAAAGGTTAGAAAGGGTACCGTATCCCTGGATAACATGTATGGATAGCGTACACATTCAAAATATATGTCTCAGGAGGCAGGCTCAGACGGTGTTAGGCCCAGTATGGATTGCACGTGATTGCACAAAGGTTAGAAAGGGTACCGTATCCCCGGATAACATGTATGGATAGCGTACACATTCAAAATATATGTCTATACAGCATGAGGCAGGCTCAGACGGTGTTAGGCCCAGTATGGATTGCACGTGATTGCACAAAGGTTAGAAAGGGTACCGTATCCCTGGATAACATGTATGGATAGCGTACACATTCAAAATATATGTCTATACAGCATGAGGCAGGCTCAGACGGTGTTAGGCCCAGTATGGATTGCACGTGATTGCACAAAGGTTAGAAAGGGTACCGTATCCCTGGATAACATGTATGGATAGCGTACACATTCAAAATATATATCTCAGGAGGCAGGCTCAGACGGTGTTAGGCCCAGTATGGATCGCACGTGATTGCACAAAGGTTAGAAAGGGTACCGTATCCCTGGATAACAAGTATGGATAGCGTACACATTCAAAATATATGTCTCAGGAGGCAGGCTCAGACGGTGTTAGGCCCAGTATGGATTGCACGTGATTGCACAAAGGTTAGAAAGGGTACCGTATCCCTGGATAACATGTATGGATAGCGTACACATTCAAAATATATGTCTCAGGAGGCAGGCTCAGACGGTGTTAGGCCCAGTATGGATTGCACGTGATTGCACAAAGGTTAGAAAGGGTACCGTATCCCTGGATAACATGTATGGATAGCGTACACATTCAAAATATATGTCTATACAGCATGAGGCAGGCTCAGACGGTGTTAGGCCCAGTATGGATTGCACGTGATTGCACAAAGGTTAGAAAGGGTACCGTATCCCTGGATAACATGTATGGATAGCGTACACATTCAAAATATATGTCTATACAGCATGAGGCAGGCTCAGACGGTGTTAGGCCCAGTATGGATTGCACGTGATTGCACAAAGGTTAGAAAGGGTACCGTATCCCTGGATAACAAGTATGGATAGCGTACACATTCAAAATATATGTCTCAGGAGGCAGGCTCAGACGGTGTTAGGCCCAGTATGGATCGCACGTGATTGCACAAAGGTTAGAAAGGGTACCGTATCCCTGGATAACAAGTATGGATAGCGTACACATTCAAAATATATGTCTCAGGAGACAGGCTCAGACGGTGTTAGGCCCAGTATGGATTGCACGTGATTGCACAAAGGTTAGAAAGGGTACCGTATCCCTGGATAACATGTATGGATAGCGTACACATTCAAAATATATGTCTCAGGAGGCAGGCTCAGACTGAGTTAGGCCCAGTATGGATTGCACGTGATTGCACAAAGGTTAGAAAGGGTACCGTATCCCTGGATAACATGTATGGATAGCGTACACATTCAAAATATATGTCTATACAGCATGAGGCATGCTCAGACGGTGTTAGGCCCAGTATGGATTGTACGTGATTGCACAAAGGTTAGAAAGGGTACCGTATCCGTGGATAACATGTATGGATAGCGTACACATTCAAAATATATGTCTATACAGCATGAGGCAGGCTCAGACGGTGTTAGGCCCAGTATGGATTGCATGTGATTGCACAAAGGTTAGAAAGGGTACCGTATCCCTGCATAACATGTATGGATAGCGTACACATTCAAAATAAATGTCTATACAGCATGAGGCAGGCTCAGACGGTGTTAGGCCCAGTATGGATTGCACGTGATTGTACAAAGGTTAGAAAGGGTACCGTATCCCTGGATAACATGTATGGATAGCGTACACATTCAAAATATATGTCTCAGGAGGCAGGCTCAGACGGTGTCAGGCACAGTATGGATTTGACGGCCCAGATTACACAGCGGAGGAGCAGGGAGAGGTAAAGATTGCAAATGCTGGGGCCCTGCCCAAGCAAGGGGGGCCCACTCGTGGGCGTCGGTACTGGCACTGGGCCCCTCATAGTACAGCGGTGTGTCTGACGGCGGGTGTGCACCACCACCGTCAGAGACACTTGATTGCACTATGAGGGACCCTGTACCAGTGCCCGCGCCCAAGAGTCGGCCTACCCACCTGTCCAGGGCAACGGCACTCGCACGGTGTTGTGCGGTAGGTGGTGACCCCGGCCATGGGGGGGAGGCAGCACAGTTACGGAGTTTTAGAAAGTGGCATATGTTGATGATGGACATTCAGCTGATGCAAAAGGCGAAATAGGTGAAGTACCAGGAAGAGGTGGACCAAAGCAAGCCATTTTTCTGTCACCCTATGTGTCATCAGGGGAAGGTGGGACAAAATCCTTGGAAACCCATGCGTGGTTCATTTTAATGAAGGTTAGATCATCCACATTTTGGGTTGACAGACGGGTCCTTTTTTCTGTCAGGATTGATCCAGCTGCACTGAAGACTCTTTCCGATAGCACACTTGCAGCTGGGCAAGCGAGCTCCTGTAAGGCATATTGTGCCAATTCAGGCCAGGTGTCCAGTTTAGCGGCCCAATAGTCAAAGGGGAATGACCTGTGTGGGAGAACATCGATATGGGAGGAAAAGTAGTTTGTTACCATAGTTGACAACTGCTGTCTCCTGTCACTTTCCATCGATGCAGTATTACCAGTTGTGTGAGCGGTATTTGAAAAATCAGTCCACAACATTGTCATGAAACCCCTGTCTCCAACGCCACTTCTGCTGTGTGCACCACGAACACCTCTGCCAAGCTGCCCCCGGCCCGTACGGCTCGTGTGAGAACCATCACCGCTGCTGTGTGCTGGGAATGCCTCAAGCAACCGATTTACCAGAGTTGCTTGTTTATTAGCCAATATTAGGTTAAGGTTCTCCTGTGGCATGATGTTTTGTAATTTGCCTTTATAGCGTGGATCCAGGATGCTGGCCAACCAGTAGTCGTCATCGTTCATCATTTTGGCAATGCGGGGGTCCCTTTTTAGGATCTGCAAGGCATAATCTGACATGTGGGCCAATGTTCCCGGTGTCAATGATGCACTGCGAGTGCTGGGTGGAGGAGCACTTTCTGGCAAATCGACATCCCTCCAGTCACGCACAAACCCTGTACCAGACCTTGCCACGCCAACATTTTCACTTGCCCCACGAGATGCATCCTCCTCCCCTAAGTAATCATCCCCATCATCCTCCTCCTCCTCTTCTTCCCCCACCTCATCCAGGAGAGGTCCCTGAGCAGACAATGGCTGAATGTCATCAAGGATTCCCTCCTCCTCTTCCTCCTCATCAACATTGACTGCAGACGCCTGCTCCTTAAGGTGCGTCAAAGTTTGCATGAGCAGACGCATAAGTGGGATGCTCATGCTTAGGATGGCGTCGTCTGCGCTTACCAGCCGTGTGCATTCCTCAAAACACTGAAGGACTTTACAAAGGTCTTTCAGCTTCGACCACTGCACACCTGTCAACTCCATGTCTGCTCTCAAAGTGCCTGGCCGTGTATCCTCCCACAAATGCATTATGGCCTGCCTCTGCTCGCACAGCCGCTCCACCATGTGCAGGGTGGAGTTCCACCTTGTTGCAATGTCGATAATGAGGTGGTGGTTGGGAAGGTGGAGCAATCGCTGCAGCTTCTGCATACGAACGGAATGTACAGGCGACCGGCGGATGTGCGCGCACAGTCCTCGCACCTTCTGGAGCAGGGCTGTTAACTCCGGATAATTTTTGAGGAAGAACTGCACCACCAGGTTCAAGGTGTGAGCCAAGCAAGGTATGTGGCTGAGTTTTGAAAGGGCTATGGCTGCCACAAAATTACGGCAGTTATCACTAACTACCTTGCCTGCCTCAAGATGTACACTGCCCAGCCATAACTCAGTTTGTCGCTTCAAGTACTCGGCCAGCACCTCGGCGGTGTGTCTGTCGCCCAAACACATCATCTGCAACACAGCCTGCTGACGCTTTCCACTAGCTGCTCGATAGGGGGACACATCGTGTGCAACAGTGGCAGCTGCAGATGGAGTGCTCGTACGACTGCGCTCTGTGGACGAGCTTTCGCTTCTGGAGGAGGTGGAGGAGGAGGAGGGTCGAACGCCTACAGCCAACTGTTTCCTATACCGTGGGCTAGGCAGCACTGTCCCACCACCGCTGTCCCCTGTGGACCCTGCATCCACCACATTAACCCAGTGCGCAGTGATGGACACGTAACGGCCCTGGCCATGCCGACTGGACCATGCATCAGTTGTGAGGTGCACCTTTCCGCTCACTGACTGCTTGAGTGCATGGACAATGCGGTCTTTCACATGATGGTGGAGGGCTGGGATGGCTTTGCGAGAGAAGAAGTGGCGACTGGGTAGGTCATAGCGTGGTACTGCATAGGCCATGAGTTCGCGGAAAGCTGTGCTTTCCACCAACCAAAAGGGCATCATCTCAAACGAGATTAGTTTGGCAATGTGGGCGTTCAAACCCAGTGTACGCGGATGAGAGACTGAGTACTTTCTTGACCTACTCATAGTGTCTGGGAGGGTGAGCTGGACTTGAGAGCTGCATATGGTGGAAGTAGCGGTGGACAGGGCGGACTGAGAGAGGGTTGATGATGGTGATGGAGTTGGTGTTCTTTCTGATGGCCTAGAATCAGTCTTTCGTTGATATAACAGTGGGATTCCCTGACTGCTGTGGCCTTGCAACGACACCTCAACATTTGCTGCTGTGCTAACCGGTGGGCTTACAGTGGGGGAAACAATGTAGCGTTGCTGACTACCTTCGTTGTGATCAGTTGCACATGTGGCACCCGAGGTTTGGTGTTGTGTCCACGCTTGCAAGTGCATGCTGGTTAAATGTCTAAGCATGCAACTGGTATTCAAATTTTTCAGATTTTTCCCTCGGCTAAAGGTCTTTGCGCACTTCTTACAGATAACCTTGGCCTGATCATGAGGATTTTGTTCAAAAAAGTGCCACACTGCACTCTTCCTACTTTGGCAGACATTTTGCGGCCTAGCATGCTGTGATCTTTTGACCCTCTGGACAAGCTGTCCAGCAACTCTTTTGATGTTTGGAACCTGTCTTTGGAGTGCTCCGGGCCTGCCAGATAACAGCTGTTGCGATGTCGATGTCTGCTGTGGATTCTCCTCATCTGAGCTATTGGAAGCAGCACCCTCTTCCCCCAATGGATGCCAATCTGGGTCAACAACTGGGTCATCCATCACCTCCTCTTCTATGTCATGTGCACCTTCCTCTGTGTCACCGTGTATGGTGGTATAGTGTGCGGGAAGGGGCACCTGAGTCTCATCAGGGTCAGAATCTGGCTCTGTACACTGCGAGGACAATGTAGTGCTCTGAGTGAATGTACCAGCAGAATCATCCATCAGCGGCTGTGCATCAGTGCACTCCATGTCAGATTCATCTTGGCCTGGGTAATTCACTATTTGACTTGATAATCCAGGCATGGTATGTGAAAACAGCTCCATGGAGTAATCAGTAGTATGGCCTGCGTCATCCTTCAATCTTAGTTGGGGTGAAGGACACAAGGAAAGGTGTGGCTCATGAACATGAGCCTCCAATGACAACTCAGTGCTTTTACTTTTTACAACTGAAGAAGAGGAGGCGATAGAGCTGGAGGCTGAGTCAGCAATTTAAGACAAAACTTTTTCCTGATGCTCTAGCTTTAAAAGCGGTTTGCCAACTCCTAGAAAACTAAGCGTTCGAGGCCTTATGTAGCCAGACAATGACGCAGGCTCAACACCTCCTGCATTCGGTCCTATTTTGCTCTTGCCACTACCATCAGATCCACCACCAACACCATCATTACCAGCTGACAACCCCCGCCCAATTCCACGGCCTCTTCCACCAGCCTTCCTCATTTTTGGTAGAAATGTAGACAAAATCCAACAAACTATATAGTATGTAAAACAAGGTGTCTATAGGACAGGGGAGATTTTGAATTTCTGCACACACTTTTGGACACTGGACACTTTTGGATTGTGTGAGGCCCACTGATATCTGAGCGCTATGTGACAGGCTCGATGGCACAGCTGTGACCTAAGTGACTAGAGAATAAGTGAGATTTTGAATCTCTGCACACACTTTTGGACACTGGACACTTTTGGATTGTGTGAGGCCCACTGATATCTGAGCGCTATGTGACAGGCTCGATGGCACAGCTGTGACCTAAGTGACTAGAGAATAAGTGAGATTTTGAATCTCTGCACACACTTTTGGACACTGGACACTTTTGGATTGTGTGAGGCCCAATGAATATCTGAGCGCTATGTGACAAGCTCGATGGCACAGCTGTGACCTAAGTGACTAGAGGATAAGTGAGAGTTTGAATCTCTGCATACACTTTTGGACACTGGACACTTTTGGATTGTGTGAGGCCCAATGAATATCTGAGCGCTATGTGACAAGCTCGATGGCACAGCTTTGACCTAAGTGACTAGAGGATAAGTGAGAGTTTGAATCTCTGCACACACTTTTGGACACTGGACACTTTTGGATTGTGTGAGGCCCAATGAATATCTGAGCGCTATGTGACAAGCTCGATGGCACAGCTGTGACCTAAGTGACTAGAGGATAAGTGAGAGTTTGAATCTCTGCACACACTTTTGGACACTGGACACTTTTGGATTGTGTGAGGCCCAATGAATATCTGAGCGCTATGTGACAAGCTCGATGGCACAGCTGTGACCTAAGTGACTAGAGAATAAGTGAGATTTTGAATCTCTGCACACACTTTTGGACACTGGACACTTTTGGATTGTGTGAGGCCCAATGAATATCTGAGCGCTATGTGACAAGCTCGATGGCACAGCTGTGACCTAAGTGACTAGAGGATAAGTGAGAGTTTGAATCTCTGCACACACTTTTGGACACTGGACACTTTTGGATTGTGTGAGGCCCAATGAATATCTGAGCGCTATGTGACAAGCTCGATGGCACAGCTGTGACCTAAGTGACTAGAGGATAAGTGAGAGTTTGAATCTCTGCACACACTTTTGGACACTGGACACTTTTGGATTGTGTGAGGCCCAATGAATATATGAGCGCTATGTGACAAGCTCGATGGCACAGCTGTGACCTAAGTGACTAGAGGATAAGTGAGAGTTTGAATCTCTGCACACACTTTTGGACACTGGTCACTTTTGGATTGTGTGAGGCCCAATGAATATCTGAGCGCTATGTGACAAGCTCGATGGCACAGCTGTGACCTAAGTGACTAGAGAATAAGTGAGATTTTGAATCTCTGCACACACTTTTGGACACTGGACACTTTTGGATTGTGTGAGGCCCAATGAATATCTGAGCGCTATGTGACAGGCTCGATGGCACAGCTGTGACCTAAGTGACTAGAGAATAAGTGAGATTTTGAATCTCTGCACACACTTTTGGACACTGGACACTTTTGGATTGTGTGAGGCCCAATGAATATCTGAGCGCTATGTGACAAGCTCGATGGCACAGCTGTGACCTAAGTGACTAGAGGATAAGTGAGAGTTTGAATCTCTGCACATACTTTTGGACACTGGACACTTTTGGATTGTGTGAGGCCCAATGAATATCTGAGCGCTATGTGACAAGCTCGATGGCACAGCTGTGACCTAAGTGACTAGAGAATAAGTGAGATTTGGAATCTCTGCACACACTTTTGGACACTGGACACTTTTGGATTGTGTGAGGCCCAATGAATATCTGAGCGCTATGTGACAGGCTCGATGGCACAGCTGTGACCTAAGTGACTAGAGAATAAGTGAGATTTTGAATCTCTGCACACACTTTTGGACACTGGACACTTTTGGATTGTGTGAGGCCCAATGAATATCTGAGCGCTATGTGACAAGCTCGATGGCACAGCTGTGACCTAAGTGACTAGAGGATAAGTGAGAGTTTGAATCTCTGCACACACTTTTGGACACTGGACACTTTTGGATTGTGTGAGGCCCAATGAATATCTGAGCGCTATGTGACAAGCTCGATGGCACAGTTGTGACCTAAGTGACTAGAGGATAAGGGAGATTGGATTGCTTTTAAAAAAGCAGTTTGCGGAGCAGTGGGTAAACAGCAATGCCAGCCTGTCAGGAAGCCTTAAAAGGCAGCCCAACAACCAACACCACTGATACACCACTATATAGCCTCCCCTTGCACTGCACACAGTGACTGGTGTGTTGTGCAGGCCAAATTGCTATCAGCAGCAGAAGCAGTTTTTATTTCTTCTCAGCAGGAAAAAAAAAAAAAATTAGGATTGCTTTTAAAAAAGCAGTTTGAGGCCCAATGAATATCTGAGCGCTATGTGACAGGCTCGATGGCACAGCTGTGACCAAAGTGACTAGAGGATAAGGGAGATTGGATTGCTTTTAAAAAAGCAGTTTGCGGAGCAGTGGGTAAACAGCAATGCCAGCATGTCAGGAAGCCTTAGAAGGCAGCCCAACAACCAACACCACTGATACACCACTATATAGCCTCCCCTTGCACTGCACACACAGTGACTGGTGTGTTGTGCAGGCCAAATCGCTAGCAGCAGAAGCAGTTTTTTGGTCTTCTTCCCTGCCTAACGCTCTCCCTACAGAATCAGCAGCAACCTCTCCCTATACTGAGATCGGCAGAAGTAAGATGGCGGTCGGCGTGCACGCCCTTTTATACCCCCTGTGACGCCCACCAAAGCAAGCCAATCACTTGCATGCCCTTCTGAAAGATGGTGGTGACCCGTGCCTATGTCATCACGTTGCCCACAGTGTCCGTGGATCCTGATTGGCTGAAAAAGAGCGCAAAACAAACTTTTGAAACGCGACTTTGGCGCGTAAGTCGCCGACCTCGTGGCCGACCTCATCCTAGGGTCGGGTTTCGTTTCATGAAACCCGACTTTGCCAAAAGTCGGCGACTTTTGAATTTTTTCAACCCGTTTCGCTCAACTCTAATAATAACCATTGGCATGACCTACGTGGTATTCTGACCAAATATTGGGGTATGTTGGTTAATGAGCCCAAGTTGGCTCCTCATATAGCTTCCCAACCTGCCCTTATTGCCAGAAAGGCACAATCACTGAAGGATTCTCTTTGTCATAGCCACTTCAAAAGACCTGTATCTAGCCTCAACAGGGGGACACGTTTGATAGGGACCTTTGCATGTGGTAGGTGTAATATATGTCACTTGACTGTGGGTAGTGACGGTGTTAATCTCCCTACTTTGACTTTTCCTATTCTTTCTAAGACCTTTTTTAATTGCAGATCTAAAAATCTGGTCTATGCCCTCATTTGCCCATGTCTGAAAATACATGTAGGACAAACTACACAAGAACTCAGAAAGAGGATTCAACAACATCTATCTAATATCAACACAGCAAAAACTGATCGTGAAAAAGGTAAACCCTTAGGCTACTTTCACACATCCGGTGTGTGGGGTCCGGCGGCGTGCGGCGAAAAGCCGGGCCGCCGGATCCGGCCTGCAGCCGTGACACCGGATGTGTGTGCGGCGAGACGATACGGCTCGGACATTATTAAAGGAGCCGCAGGACGAGGTGGACAGAGGCAGCCAATGAGACAGCTGCTGAAAGGGAGGTGAGGGGAGGAGAGGGGAGGGGAGGTGAGGGGAGGAGAGGGGAGGGGAGGGGAGGGGAGGGGAGGGGAGGGGGGTGGAGAGAGAGAGACATGGGGGGTTAACACTTAGTGTCCAGGCAAGAGAATCTCTCTCTCTTGCCGGGCACTTGTGGGGTTAACCCCACAGAGAGATCTCTCTCTCTCACCCAGACACTGTGAGTGTTAACCCCACAAGTGCCCGGCGAGAGAGATCTCTCACAAGTGTCCGGGTGACAGAGAGAGATCTCTCTCTCTCTCTCGCCTGGCACTTGTGGGGTTAACATTCACAGAGTCCGGGCATGCGCTGTGGAAAAAGCCGGTCCGGCGCTGCAAAAAAACGTTACATGGAACGTTTTTTCCAGACGCCGGACAGGCTGTTTTTGCCGGATCAGGCAAAAACCGGATACGCCGCATAGGTATCCGGCGCGATGCGGCAATAATGAAACTGAATGGGGGAAAAACCGGATCCGGTGGCAACCGGCGCCGGATCCGGTTTTTACACTTTTCGCTGCATCGCGCCTGATGCTGAAAACCGGATGTGTGAAAGAGGCCTCTCTGTGGCTATGCACTTTTTGTGTGAACATCATGGCTGTAGTGCTGGGATCAGGGTCATGGGCTTGGAAGCTGTACAGACCAATATCAGAGGGGGTAACGTGTCGTTGGAATTATTGAAGCACGAATCCAGGTGGATTTTTTATCTTCAGAGCCGTTCACCACTGGGATTAAACGAGGACTTATTATTCACTGGTTATTACAAGCAAATTTGAACTAGTTTGTGTTTTAAGCTTTCTTTTCTGCTCCGTTTATAGATCCCTGATACAACACTACGGTTGAACGGACCTGGATTCTCTGTTCTGGAAGTCACATTTTAGGTCCTTTTGTTTCAATTTGGACACACCATACCATCTATTAGCTTCTGGACAAGTTCTCCTATGGACCTTCCTCAGTTGGACTTTGCTTTTCATTACCTTATGGTTCCATCTGGAAGTGTTACTTTTAGGACTTCAACATGTCTTTTTGGACATTTGTATTTGAGCTATGTATTCGAGTATGGAGGTATTTGATTAATTATCTCTATTACTGTATTTTTACAATTTTTATTATAGATTGTGAGTAGCTCAGGTATTTCTGTAGCTTTACACTACTCTGTAATGTCTATTTTGTTTTTTAAATAATAGTGTGGAGCTTGTGGAGTCCTATTATCCTATATACGGTGGTTGCCGCTATAGGATTAGCAAGTATTCTGTGATGAAATAATCCTACCATCTTTGGATACTTTTTCTTGTGTAGTTTAACCCCTTCATGACCCAGCCTATTTTGACCTTAATGACCAGGCCATTTTTTGCAATTCTGACCAGTGTCCCTTTATGAGGTAATAACTCAGGAACGCTTCAACGGATCATAGCGATTCTGAGATTGTTTTTTCGTGACATATTGGGCTTCATGTTAGTGGTAAATTTAGGTTGATAATTTTTGCGTTTATTTGTCAAAAAATCAGAAATTTGGTGAAAATTTAGAAAATTTTGCAATTTTCAAATTTTGAATTTTTATTCTGTTAAACCAGAGAGTTATGTGACACAAAATAGTTAATAAATAACATTTCCCATATGTCTACTTTACATCAGCACAGTTTTGGAAACAAAATATTTTTTTGTTAGGAAGTTATAAGGGTTAAAAGTTGACCAGCGATTTCTCATTTTTACAATAAAATTTACAAAACCATTTTTTTTAGGGACCACCTCACATTTGAAGTCACTTTGAGGGGTCTATATGGCAGAATATACCCAAAAGTTACACCATTCTAAAAACTGCACCCCTCAAGCTACTCAAAACTGCATTCAAGAAGATTATTAACCCTTCAGGTGTTTCACAGGAACTAAAGCAATGTGGAAAGAAAAAATGGACATTTTAATTTTTCCAACAGAAATTTTCTTTTAGCATCAATTTTTTCATTTTCACATGGGAAACAGGATAAAATGGATCCTAAAATTTGTTGGGCAATTTCTCCTGAGTACGATATCTCATATGTGGTCATAAACCACTGTTTGGGCGCACGGCAAAGCTCAGAAGGGAAGAAGCGCCATTTGACTTTTTGAATGGAAAATATGCTGGAATATTTAGCGGTTGCCATGTCGTGTTTGGAGAGCCCCTGTGTGCATAAACATTGGAGCTCCTCCACAAGTGACCCCATTTTGGAAACTAGACCCCCCAAGGAACTTATCTAGATGCATAGTGATCACTTTGAACCCCCAGGTACTTCACAAATTGATCTGTAAAAAAAAAATAATAATTTTTTTCACAAAAATTTTCTTTTAGCCTCAGTTTTTTCATTTTCACATGGGCAACAGGATAAAATGGATCCTAAAATTTGTTGAGCAATTTCTCCTGAGTGCACAGATACCTCATATGTGGTCATAAACCACTGTTTGGGTGCACGGCATGGCCCGGAAGGCAAGGAGCACCATTTGATTTTTTGAATGGAAAATTAGCTTCAATCGTTATCGGACACCATGTCGCATTTGGAGAGCCCCTGTGCACCTAAACATTGGAGCTCCCCCACAAGTGACCCCATTTTGGAAACTAGACCCCCTAAGGAACTTATCTAGATGTGTAGGGAGCACTTTGAACCCCCAAGTGCTTCACAAAAGTTTATAACACAGAGCAGTGAAAATAAAAAATAATTTTTTTTCCTCAAAAATGATTTTTAGCACACTATTTTTAATTTTCACAAGGCTAACAGGAGAAATTGGACCACAAATCTTGTTGTCCAGTTTGTCCTGAGTACGCTGGTACCCCATATGTGGGGGGGAACCACTGTTTGGGCACACGGCAAGGCTCAGAAGGGAAGGAGCGCCATTTGACTTTTTGAAATGCAAATTACTTCCAATCGTTAGCGGACACCATGTTGTGTTTGGAGAGCCCCTGTGTGCCTAAACATTGGAGCTCCCCCACAAATGACCCCATTTTGGAAACTAGACCCCCTAAGGAACTTATCTAGATGTGTAGTGAGCACCTTGAACCCTCAAGTGCTTCACAAAAGTTTATGACGCAGAACCGTGAAAATTAAAAAAAAATTTTTTCCCTCAAAAAATTATTTTTTAGTGCGCAATTTTTTATTTTCACAAGGGTACAAGGATAAATTAGACCCCAAAATTTGTTGTCCAGTTTGTCCTGAGTATGCTGGTACCCCACATGTGGGGGGGAACCACTGTTTGGGCACACGTCGGGGCTCGGAAGGGAAGTAGTGACATTTTGAAATGCTAACTTTGATGGAATGGTCTGTGTCATGTTACATTTGCAGAGCCCCTGATGTACCTAAACTGTGGAACCCCCCCACACGTGACCCCATTTTGGAGACTAGACCCCCCAAGGAACTTATCTAGATGTGTGGTGAGCACCTTGAACCCCCAAGCGCTTCACAGAAGCTTATAACGCAGAGCCGTGAAAATAAAAAATATTTTTTTTTCCACAAAAAAAAAATGATTTTTAGCCAGCAATTTTTTTTTCACAGGGGTAGCAGGATAAATTGGCCCCAAAAGTTGTTGTCCAGTTTGTCCTGAGTACGCTGATACTTCATATGTGGGTGGGGACCACTGTTTGGGTACACGTCGGGGCTCGGAAGGGAAGTAGTGACATTATGAAATGCTGACTTTGATGGAATGGTCTGCGGGCATCATGTTACATTTGCAGAACCCCTGATGTACCTAAACTGTGGAACCCCCCCACAAGTGACCCCATTTTGGAAACTAGACCCCCCAAGGAACTTATCTAGATGTGTGGTGAGCACCTTGAACCCCCAAGTGCTTCACAGAAGTTTATAACGCAGAGCCGTGAAAATAAAAAATATTTTTTTTTCCTCAAAAAAAATGATTTTTAGCTAGCAATTTTTTTTTTCACAAGGGTAGCAGGATAAATTGGACCCCAAAAGTTGTTGTCCAGTTTGTCCTGAGTACGCTGATACCCCATATGTGGGGGATGACCACTGTTTGGGTACACGTCGGGGCTCGGAAGGGAAGTAGTGACATTATGAAATGCTGACTTTGATGGAATGGTCTGCGGGCATCATGTTACATTTGCAGAACCCCTGATGTACCTAAACTGTGGAACCCCCCCACAAGTGACCCCATTTTGGAAACTAGACCCCCCAAGGAACTTATCTAGATGTGTGGTGAGCACCTTGAACCCCCAAGTGCTTCACAGAAGTTTATAACGCAGAGACGTGAAAATAAAAAATATTTTCTTTTCCTCAAAAAAAATGATTTTTAGCCAGCAATTTTTTTTTTCACAAGGGTAGCAGGATAAATTGGACCCCAAAAGTTGTTGTACAGTTTATCCTGAGTACGCTGGTGCCCCATATATGGGGGGGAACTATTGTTTGGGCACACGTAAGGGCTCGGAATGGAAGTAGTGGCGTTTTGAAATGCAGACTTTGATGGAATGGTCTGCGGTCGTCATTACGTTTGCAGAGCCCCTGATGTGCCTAAACAATAGAAACCCCCCACAAGTGACCCCATTTTGGAAATTAGACCTCCCAAGTAACTTATCTAGATGCCTGGTGAGCACTTTGGACCCCCAAGTGCTTCACAGAAGTTTATAACGCAGAGACGTGAAAATTTAAAAAAAAAATTTTTCCACAAAAATATTTTTTTAGCCCCCAATTTTTTATTTTCCCAAGGGTACCAGGAGAAATTAGACCCCCCAAGTTGTTGTGCAATTTTTCCTGAGTACGCTGATACCCCATATGTTGGGGTAAACCACTGTTTGGGCACACGTCGGGGCTTGGAAGGGAGGAAGCACCGTTTAACTTTTTGAACGCAAAATTGGCTGGAATCAGTGGTTGCACCATGTCGCATTTGGTGACCCCCTGATGTGCCTAAACAGTGGAAACCCCTCAATTCTAACTCCAGCCCTAACCCCAACACACCCCTAACCACAGCCCTAACCCCAACACATCCCTAATTCCAACCCTAACCATAACCCTAACCCCAACAGACCCTGAACCCTAATCCCAACCCTAACCATAACCCTAACCACAAGCCTAACCCCAATTCCAACCCTAACCCTAATTCCAACCCTAACCCTCTTTCCAACCCTAACCCTCTTTCCAACCCTAATCCTCTTTCCAACCCTAATCCTCTTTCCAACCCTAATCCTCTTTCCAACCCTAATCCTCTTTCCAACCCTAACCCTCTTTCCAACCCTAACCCTCTTTCCAACCCTAACCCTCTTTCCAACCCTAACTATAACCCTCTTTCCAACCCTAACCCTAACCCTCTTTTCAACCCTAACCCTCTTTTCAACCCTAACCCTAACCCTCTTTTTAACCCTAACCCTAACCCTCTCTTCAACCCTAACCCTAACCCTCTTTTCAACCCTAACCCTGACCCTCATGGAAAAATAAAAATAAAAATATTTTCTTTATTTTATTAGTACTGCCTACCTATGGGGGTGATAATCGGGGGGTTTACTAACTTTTTCTTTCATTTTGATCACTGTGAGAGTGATCAAAATGAAAGAATGGAATCTGCAGCCGGCAGATTCGGGCGGGCGCACTGCGCATGCGCCCGCCATTTTCAAAGATGGCGGCGCCCATCATCCGGACCCGAGGGACACCGGGAGGGACGGGGGGACTCAGGAGGTACCGGGGGGGTGAGAGGGGGATCGGAGGCTGGCGGGGAGCAGAGGGAATGGGAGGGGGGCAGATGATGACAGCGGCGGCAGATCGCCGCTGTCATTCAGTTGCGGGGGGGTGATCGCCGGTGGGGGGGGTGGAATCGGTGTCTCCAGCCATGTCCGATGCTACAGCAGTGTCGGACATGGCTGGATTGTAATATTTCATCAATTTTCATTGATGAAATATTACTATCGCTCTGATTGGCTGTTTCACTTTTAACAGCCAATCAGAGCGATCGTAGCCACGTGGGGGCGAAGCCACGCCCCCTGTGGTGAATTACAAAGCCCCCTGTATCTGCGGGTCGGGTGACCTTTCAGTGACCCCGGTCACCCGACCCGCAGGGGGGCTTTGAAGTCATGACGCCACATAGGCGTCACTGGTCAGATTTGAACCAGGTTT
The DNA here is from genome assembly GCF_039654945.1 of Dendrobates tinctorius. Lineage (NCBI taxonomy): Eukaryota > Metazoa > Chordata > Amphibia > Anura > Dendrobatidae > Dendrobates > Dendrobates tinctorius. Next base: position 28,823,429 of record NW_027361703.1, on the reverse strand, counting down.
CATGACGCCTATGTGGCGTCATTGGTCGTGAAGGGGTTAAATTAATTTCTTCCCTTTTAGGAAGTTCTTACTTGTTCTGCTAAGTAATTGTTAGGGGTGACCTTATTTGTGTTTGGTCCCCTTTTTTGTACTTATTCCTTCTTGAATGTATAACAATTACAGTGATTACTTTCTATCTTTATAACCACACTTTATAGTGTTTTCATAACTACGTTGAAGGCGGTATTAATATCTTGTGTTTCTTATAGCTTTTCTAATATCTTACTGCCATGTATATACCATGTACACCTTGATACCTTGATAACTAACTCTTTAAAACCATTGCTTGACAGGAGTATGACCATAAAGTTTTTTATTCAACATTTTCCAATACTATGGTGAACATTACTTTGGTAATCTTAATAACATTAATGGCCAATTATCTATGGCATACTCTTATTAAAAACAGTAGTGCATCTGCATTACAAAGAGCCAGTGATTACATGAAGCTTTTGAGTGCACTGTGTTATTACAGCTAATCTTTCCGCTTTGCTTACACTGCATGTACAGAGCGGTCTAATAATAAAAACAATTTTTATACAGTCTGCAACAACTTTTGGCTGTGCTCTATCTTTTCTTAGTGCCTTTTTTGGCTGTGCACTAACTTTAAGTGTATGAGAATCGAAGTCTTGGCAATGGTGTGGAGCTTGTGAAGTTCTATTATCTTATATACGGCATTTGCCGCTATAAGACTAATGATGAAATTGCTATGGAAAGGTATTACCCTTTTTTGAGGTCATATCTAAATAGAACCCATTCCCTGCACTTTTTATGGTATTTTTCTTGCTATAATATCAGCTTATCTTTATTGAGAAGATTATATGATCATTTGATGTTTTTTGAGTGTACTGTTTATTTACAGTCATTCTTTTTGTCTTATTAACATCATAAGCGTAGAGCGATCTAACAAATGTGATCTTTACACAGATTTTTTGGAACAATTTTGGGTTGTGTTCCATTTCTGCGTTTGCTCATTGTATGCGTTTTTATCTTAGTCTATTGGAAATTAAGTCTGGGTATTCCATGATGTGTCTAATATGCATTCGCATTAATGACTGCATAAGCGGCCACATTTTATCCACCCTTTGAGTACGCAGTGTTTGATACAGTCTATTTTCCATCTTCATACATCTACATTACAGGCGCACTAAGCATTGTTTAAGACTATTTAATATCAAAACTCTCTTTGCGTTTGTATATAAGTGTTGGGTCATGTTCCACAGCCTTAATAAACCAACGCACTATATATTTTTCTAGTCCTTGAGGGTGCAGCATTTAATGCAGTTTATTTTTTTCATCTTTACATGTCTGTACTGCATGCGTACTAAGTATTGTTCATGACTATTTAATATTAAAAATTATGTGTCTTCATTATGTTGAGGACGCTATTATGCTGTTGTTTTTTCACCCTTGAAGAGATAGTAAGCATGTATATTTGTACTGGCTTTTTGGATTTCAGTACATGCGCGTTGGTGATTATCTGAGCCAGAGGACTCTAAGTACTAGCGTCACTGGTTACTGAGGCAACCATTTTCTTCGCACCTGCGTATGGGTGAATGGGTATGTTTACAGAGTTCTAACGAATCAGCGCATTTTATACCTCTATTCTTTGAGTGCGCAGCGTTAAATGCAATCTATGTGCTTATCTGTATATGTGTGTACTGCACACGCAATAAGTACTATTTGCATCTACCCAATACCGAAAATTATGTGTTTTCATTCTATCGTGGACGCTATTTGTGTATATTGCGTTGCGGCTGTCTCACCTTTGGAGAGACAATAGGCACACATGTTTATATTGCTTCTCTGAATTTCAGCACATGCGCGTTGGTGACTATTTGAGTCGGATCGCTCTAAGTATCAGCGTCACTGGTCACAGCGGCAACGTAGTCTCTATGAACCAGCTTGCATCTACCCAGAAGTGATTGTGAGTCACAGATCATGCTTTGGATCCCCGTCTGATTGCACGTCCTGGCCTCTTTCTCTAACGCGGCTGATCAGGTAACTTGCCGCAGCTGTAATTTATCACACTAATTATCAAATGTATATATAGGATTTGCATTGGACTCACCCTTCAGCCCCTGATGAAGCCACCTTGCGGTGGCGACACGCGTCAGGCACTCCACAAGCTCCCCCATGTGAGCGTACTTAATTTGGACAGTGCGGGCAGGATTCAGCCTTTATAACTTTCTTGAGATTATTCAACCTTCCTTTAGGTTATGTTTGGCATGGTTTCTATCTAACTTGCTTTTCTTTTAGCCTGTCCACAACATATTCTTGCATTGTCTTCTGTGTGGCTTTAGCTTATTATGGCAAGCGGTTCATTTATCTATATAGGCATCGTTGACATTTGCTTTCTACATTGTGAGCACTTTAATTAAATATCTGATAATGTCTTTGGGCATTTAAATGTATTTATGCAACTGTGCCTTATAGGTTCTATTTTTCATGACATGGCCCGTTTATTTTTATGGGCAAACTGGTAACACTTCAGTTATACCAGATAGGTGGTTTTGCTACTAACATCTACTTAATTTTGCATCCTTATCAGTTTTTTCATTTGATTGTGCAACCAACTTTTTGTATCTGTCACTCATATCGCTTAATTCCTTTTTGAACTGTTGAAGCCATTTACTTTGCTCTCAAGGGTTGCTGGCTCTATTATGAGCTCCTTGTGTGCTTTTGCATTGTCATGTTATATGACTTTTAAATGTTTTTATATGGTGTTGTTCAGATGTACCTAATAAAATTTATAGTATTTTGGTGATCCCTGCGTTTTTTGGTCAGTACCTTTTTCTGTTTTTTTTCACAGGAGAGTATCCTGAATAATCAACTGCCAACAGGTTATGGGCCCAGAGTGACACAGAACCCCGGAGTAACACAGCAACAGAAGCCCAGAGCAAAAGAAGCACAGAGCACCAGAGAAGATGTCCACTGGCAGCAATCCTGTCAAGTTCTCAGTGCCAAGTCTCAATAACCAGAAATACTAGTACTGGAAATTCAAGGTGAAGGTGCTGCTCATAAGAGAAGGTACGTGGAAATATACTCAGGAACTAGTGCCTCATCCATTACCAGATGATTGGCTAGAGAAGGATTAGAAAGCACAAAGCACGATCTCCCTCATCATAAATGATAATCAGATTGTCCATATATGCAAGTGTGCAACTGCAAAGGAGATGTGAGATAAGTTACAGAAAGTGCATAAAAGATCAAATCTCAGCAATAAGCTTTATTTCATGAGAAAGCTGTATCAGTCTAAGCTAAGTGATGGACAGAATATGCAGGACAATACAAGACACACCTTAGAGATTGTGGAGCATCTCAGGGGTATTGGAGAAGAAATTAGGGTGTGTGCAGACGCTGCAGAATCCGCTGCGGATTAATCCGCACGGATTTTGCAAAAACCGCAGATAAACCGCAGGTCAAAAGACCTGCGGATTATCTGCGGTTTTGCCTGCGGTTTGGTCCTGCGGATTCACCATCTCCACAATGGTGGAGATAGGAACCCGCAGCGGATTCCGCAGAAAGAATTGACATGTCAATTCTTTCTGCGGTTTCAAAACTGCAGCAAATCCGCGCGGATTTTTCCGCAACGTCTACACAGCGTTTTTGTTTTACCATTCATTTGAATGGTACTGTACACCGCAGCTAAAACTGAAACGCAGCGGAAACCGCAGCGTGTGCACATACCCTTAAAGATTTTCATGTTGCTGCACTTCTATTAAATGGTCTTCCAGAGAGTTATGACGCACTCGTGACTGCACTAGATGCATGGTCAGATAATGAGCTGACACTAGAGTATGTTAAAGGCAAGCTTGTGGATGAATTCAAGTTAAAAATACAGCATTTAAGCAGCAGTAATGAATCCATAGCAGATACAGCACTAAAGACACATAGAGAAATGTGTGTTGTCTGTACAAAGCCTGTCCACCTTAAAGCAGGCTGCAGAATTTGGAAAGCAAGAATGAGTCAGCTTAAAAAGCAGAGCAGTCATCAAAGTGTTAAAACAGCTGTAAAGGAAAATTCTGCATGTGTTGAAGCTGCATTTAATTCCAGTACAGACCCTTCTGAAAAGCATATATGGTGTATAGATTCTGGTGTAAGCAGTCATTTGACAAATAACAAGGATTTCTTTGCTAACCTTAATTAAAGCAAGTCAGAAAAGGTCATCTTAGCTAATGGTCACTATATGAAGATTACCTTGTTTGTAAAATGCAAAAATCTCTCTATTGACTTAAGCAGTCGGCAAGAGCTTCTAACTCAAAAACGAACAAAGTTTTGTTGGATGAAGGATTTAAAAGATCTCAAGCTCATCCATGTTTGTATATGAAAAATGTAGCGAAGGAGTGGATGTATGTTCTCCTATGTGTAGATGTGATCATGTCTCATCAAGATGAAAAAGAAATTGCAAAGCTAGGTGAAATTCTCAACCAGCACTTTGAGACTAAGGACCTTGGAAATGTGACATATTATATGGGAAACGAAATCCACAGAGAGGAAGATGAGAGTTTACTTCTCAACCAAAGTTCTAAGATTTCTGCCATCCTAAACCAGTTTGGAATGTCAGAAGCCAAAGGTGCGTCAACACCAATGGATCTGTCCTACATAAAGTTGAAAGGAGAAGATCTGCTACCCAGTAATGAGAGTTACAGACAAGCAGTGGGTACACTTCTCTACGTAGCAACTACAACTCGTCCGGATATCACAGCGAGAGTCAGAATTCTCTGTCGACATGTAAGCAAGCCACGCCAAACAGCCTGGAATTCAAGTAAGAGAATTCTTCAATATCTTAAAGAAACTTAAAGGCTAAATCTTAAGATATCTGCTTCAGGAGATCTCACGCTCAGAGGATATGTGGAGATTGGGCTGGAGATTCAAGTGATCGGAAATCAACAAGTGGTTACTTGTTCAAGTTAGGAGAAAATTCAATTTCTTGTTCCAGCAGAAAACAAGTGTCAGTCTCATTATCTTCTACAGAAGCAGAATATTTGTCTGCTGCTTATGCAAGTCAAGAAGCAATTTGATTGAACCAACTTTTGGAAGATTTCGGCAAGTCATTAGCTCAACTAAGAATTATCTATGAGGACAACCATGGATGCATTAAACTTTCCAGAAGTGAGATTAGTGCAAGGACTAAGCACATTGATGTAAAACATCACCACTAGTGATGAGCGAGTATGCTCGGGGTCCTCCAAGTATTTTGGCGTACTTGGAGATTTAGTTTGTGTCGACGCAGCTGCATGATTTGCGGCTGCTAGACAGGCTGAATACATGTTAGGAATGCCTGTTTGTTAGGGAATCCCTACATGTATTCAGGCTCTCTAGCAGCTGCAAATCATGCAGCTGTGTCGATACAAACTAAATCTCCGAGCACGCCAAAATACTCGGAGGACACCCGAGCATGCTTGGGAATACCCAAGCAACGAGTATACTCACTCATCACTAATCACCACTCATGTGACTTATTGGAACGTGGTATACTCGAGTTTGTTTATTGCGAGTCTGACAAGATGATAGCTGATGGTATGACAAAGGCATTAGCAAGAGCCAAGTTTGTAGACTTCAGAACCACAATGGGACTAACAGGATAAGTAGTTGTTGAGTGGGAATATTGGAATAGGTTGGTGCAACAACTCCATTCCTGTGAGAGTTCAGTTGCTAGATTTGTATGGTGTTCATAAAGTTAGAACAAAAAAAAAACTCCCAGAGGCTCACACAGGGAGAGCATGTGACTGTATTTCCTGTTTTTCCTTTGTCTGTGTATGAGAGAAGTAGCCTGCTGTAGATGCTGCACAGATAGAGACACACAAATGATTTATTTCTGATCTGTTAAGCTTATCATATTGTATATTGTTCCTGTTTGTTCCTGAATAAAGTAGCTCTGTTGTCACATACTTGGAGAGTATTATGAATAATCCATTGCCAACAATTCATTACTTTTCGTGATTTTGAAAGAGATCACATTTATGACATTTTCTAGTATTTTACTTTAACAAAATAGAGAATTACTGTAAAGATCAAAGGAATGAACAATGTACTAAAAGCAAATAATATATTTAAGAATTTCAGAGTTTATCGATCTCTTGTAATTCTTATTTACTAGTGATGAATGATTTATTTGTGTGGGATGAAATTTTCCTTGAATTTTTCAAAAATTCGAAATTTGCAGAATACAGATTTTTTTAGAATACACTCTAAATTCAGCCAATTGGCGGCCAACTGCAGCCACTACTTTGTTGAACTGTAGAAGGTCAGGCAAAAAAAATACTCATCTCATCTCTCACCTGGTCCACCACTCCCACAGCCTGCTAGCTCCTTTCCACTTTCGTTTGTTGCACATTGTCTTTGGTCTCATTAATACAGGCTGTATTTTCATGATGTTAGATGCCTGGTTGAACCTGAAGTGCAGCATGATGACGTGGCATGCAGTGATGACATCTAGTCATTCAGAGGCCTAGTTGGGTCAGAAGTCACAGCCTGGATTGAAGAAGCTGATTGAAGAAGCTGAAAATCATGTGCGTGAAAGGTAAAGGGGAGAAGAAGAGGTGAGGAGTTCCGGATGGTGGACAGGTAAGTGGGAAGGTGAGTATTCATTTTGTATTTATTTATTTTTATATTCTACGCTTATTATGCTCTGGTTTGGAGATTCAATTCAATTTGCACTAAATAACTTTGTTGCGAATCAAATTTTCCTTTGATTTTCACTGTGATTCAAATTTCTCACAAAAAGAGAGACCTGTTAGAGGCCAGGGTACTGCTTGAGACTAATTATCCTTCCTTTTGATGTGGGCTCCTGCACTGAGCCCACATCTTTCCTGGCTCATGTCAGTTGTTTTAACCCCTTCCAAACATGCGCCATACATATACTGTTCTGCAGGAGGTGTGTTCCCGCAAATAGCAGTATATCTACGCTAGCACAATCGCGCAGTCTCACATTGAGCACCACGGTGATTGCATGCTGGTGTCAGCTGTATGTGACAGCTGACACCCTGCTGCAATGCCCACGATTGGTGATAGCACTGATTGCAGGCATTTAATCCCTCTGATGCTGCTGTTAGTAGTGACAGAGGCATAGAGAAGCATCATGCAGGGAGGTGGCTCCCTGCGTGCTTCCACCGGGATATCGCATTGGTTTCGATGTCTCGATGGTCTACTTGAAGACCCACAGCACCATGATGGCCACGGGGTCCTTCCGTGTCCTACAGGGAAGGTGGCTTGTGAGCGCCTGCTGAGGCATGCCTCCTACCCTGCCTGTCAGATCCTGATCGGATATTCTGCAGTGCAGTGTCAGATCAGCGATCTGACATTATATAATGATGTCCCATACTGGGACAATGTAAAAAATTTAAAAAAAAATTTTCACAGTATAAAAATATTTTTTTAAAAATACCTTAATAAAAAATAAATATTTTTCAAATAAATATATGTATTTATGTAAATTAAAAAAACAATAAAAGTACACATATTTGGTATCGCTGCGTCCATAACGACCCACGCTCTAAAACTGTCCCACTAGATAACCACTTCAGTGCACACTGTAAAAGATAAATAAAAAACAAGGCAAAAAAACAATACTTTATCATCATACCGCCGAACAAACAGTGCAAAAAAGTGATCAAAAAGATCGATGCAAATAAAAATGGTACCACTGAAAATGTTATCTTGTCCCGCAAAAACAAGCTGCCATACACTTCATCAGCAGAAAAATAAAAAAAGTTATAGCTCTCAGAATAAAGCAATGTAAAAATAATAACTTCTTCTATAAAATAGTTTTTATTGTGTAAAAGCGCCAAAACATAAAAAACTATATAAATGAGGTATCGCTGTAATCGTACTGACCCGAAGAATAAAGCTGCCTTTCCAAATTTACTACACTCGGAATGATATGGAAAAAAACCCAAAAATCAATTTCTGAATTGCTAGTTTTTGTTCATTCCGTCTCCCAAAAATTGTCCTGCAAAAAACAAGCCATCGCTTTCAAAATATGGTGATGCAGAAACTAGTTTCACAATAAAAAGCATCTTTTAGTGTGTGACAGCAGCCGAGCATAAAAACCCGATATAAATCTGATATCGCTGTAATCACACTGATCCAAAGAATAAAGTCACCTAATCACTTATACTGCTTGATGCTGATTTTTTCATTCTGCCTCCCAAAGATCGCAGTGAGGCTTCGCACACATTTATCCTGCTATCTGTGCTGAGCTCTTACATCGAGTTTTCAGTGTAAATCTCAGAAATATGTGATTCAGAAAGAACCCCCAGTGAAAGATTCCCTATAATGAGGCAGATGGAGGCACTATGGATGCCATAGCACCTGTGATTCGGTGGTGTCGACTTTTTAGGTTTGCACAGTTTTGTGCACTTCTGAATAGGACACCACTGAACAAT